>NW_026521842.1:16032500-16657500 GCF_021234435.1 Artibeus jamaicensis
CAACCCTCGGGCCCCTCATGAATCATGGGCACCTCCTCAGTATTTCTTCCATTCTCACCTCTGTGTCCCTACGTTAGGAACTGGGGACCATGTACGTGAGTTAGTCACAAGATGCTTCTTCTCAAAAGCTGCCTCTTCCAGCTCCTCAATCCATGATACATGGTCACCTCCCTCCTGGCATTTATTTTTTGTCCATATTTGGAGGGGGGGATATATTTCTAGATGTTCATCTGCTTTTTCCAGTGGCCTTGAAGCTCACAGAAGTGACTGTCTTTGCTCTAAGTCATCTTTGCTTTTCTACAGGACTGGACCTTGTATGATGTTATTGGCGATTTGAAAAATATTTGTTGAATTGAATTGAACAGGTAAATTTCTTAATCACGGCCCCACCTCTGACATGTGGTGATATTTCTATAGATGTTTCAACCTTTCAAAGCACTCTCACAATCATAATCACAACTAGCCTTTCTCTTCTTGGCATTTGTGTCTTTCAATTTATCTGCATTTGTTAAGAAAATTACAAAAAAAATAACCTGGGCTTCATGTCAAAAGCTCAGCTCTGTCACTTATTGGGGGACCTTGAGCAAGTTCCTAACCTCTCTAAACCTCAGTTTCACCTTCTGTAAAGAGGTAATAATAACAGCACCTATGTCATAGGTTGTTGTAAAGGTCGAAAGAGAGAACACATGTAAATCCTTAACATGATTCCCAGCACACGTTAGATGCTCAATACCTGGTCCCGGTGTCCCTCCATCTATATTTCTGAAAATGCCTCCACTGGCTCCCAGCTCTGCTGGACAGGGTGGAAATTGCCGGGCCGCGAGCATCTCTAATCCCACCGCCAGGCGTTGCCCCACACGGGTCACACTCAAGCATCCGTACTGGCCTCTGCCTCTTCCTCCAGCTAGACCTGCGTCCGCATTCCTCCAGGTCCCAGAGCGGCTGCCTCCACCTTGTTTCTCCTGCCCTTGGACACCCATCCACGGGTACTTTCTAAGAATTCATTTGTTCCTCATCCACATTTCTACAGTCTTTGAATCTCCATTATTATGGGACTTTTTATATGGAATTACAGCTAATTTATTTTTGTATCTGAACTTTTCTGTGAGTCCACGAACTCCTCAGGGTGGGAATTATGTCTCATGCCTCTTTCTGTCTCAATCACAGTGCCAGGAAAATTCTCAGAGTTCAATGAATGTTTTCTAGGTTTAATGAAATAATTTATCTGACTACATCTTTACAGAGATATTTTACAGAGGATTAGCTTCCTGGATCTTCAGACCAAACTGGGGTTGTTCTGGCAGATACTGTGAGAAAGATGTAGACACCAAGACATGGAGTGTTGTAATTTGGCCCAAATCCCAAGCTAACTGGGGATATCCCGATGCCCTTTGTCAAACTCTTTGTTCATGACACATGGCTTCTCATGGAACCTTTGGTGATGATGGCCTCAGAGGAAGAATTGGCTGAGTCTCTGGGACAAAGTAAGTGATAGGCTGGGCCATGAAATGCACCTGTCCTCACCTGGCAGCGCATTATGAGGTCTCCAGAAGGATGTCCACTGAAACCATTTCCACAATAACTGGGTAAATGACATATTTACTCTCTGTACTGTGGAATTCAGTGCCACCCACAAAGTCCAATATGACCATTTGGACAAATCTCTCAGTGGAAGGATGAGGCTGTTTTCTTCTGGAGAGATTCTGTACTCACCAATTAGGGCAGACTGGCTGATAGTTCACAGGTCAACCTATGCCAAAGTAACAGGAGCAAACCATTCTCTAGAGAACCATTCTGGGCCACAGTTGACTTCAGTTGTAGACGGGATTCTGAATCCTCTTCACTTGGCTAACATGAAGCTTAGGTGTCACTTACTTTAGGAAGACTTCCTTGGCCACCCTTCAGCCCTGCCTTCTGGCCCCCCAAATGCTCCCACATAATTTCATGTGTGTTTCCATCATCGCACTGTCAAGTGATCAAACTCAAGTCTGTCCCTCACTCGACCATGAGCTCCCTGAAGGCAGGGGCCTGTCGAATATGTCTGTCACCGGCCCATTCTGAGAGCATGTGAGATGACACAAGTGTTCTGCAGAGGGACTCAGGCTACAAGGTATCATCAAGTCATTATAACCAGTGAGCACTCATTGTGCTTGATGACATGAATGTTCGTATAAATATATCCTTGGCCACTTAAAAAAGATTTTATTATTTATTAGAGATAGGGAAGGGAGGGAGAAGGAGGGAGAGAAACACTGATGACTGAGAGAAGCATGGATTGATTTTCTCTTGTATACCCCCAACTCAGGGCTCAGTCTGCCACCTACGCATGTGCCCTGATTGGGAATGGAATGGGCAACCTTTTGCTTTGCAGGCTGGTGCTCTTCAAAGGCTATAAAAGACTGATCAGTGAGATGAATTCTTGCTGCATCTACTATCTTCACTATGCTCTTGTGCCTGATCGAATCCATACACCAAGCTGATAGTACGTTTGCAGCTAGTTTTATGCAAAATGCAAAACTTGTGCAACAAGAGAAGCTGTTGCAATTTTGTGCAAGTTGGGAAAAACTGGAGGCCAACTTGGCCTTTGTCAATGTGACTTTGTCTCCTTGTCTCCATCATTTATCACAGAGGCTCTGCTTTGGAAACTTTAATAAAAACATTTATCAAGCATCTGTCGGCAATGATGACGATGTGCCTGTGTGCAGTTGGTCCAGTTCCAAGGGTGTTTACATGTGATAATTATGTAATGATGAACTTGGTTGCTATGTGGGTAATGAGAAATGGCTCATGAAACTTATCAGGCGTTCTTAAGTTATGTTGATGGATGGGACTAACTTTCCATTAAACTGGTTGGCAGGTAAGTAACTTGCGATATCAAAAAGCAAGTATTTAAATATATGTGTATGTGTGTGTGTGTGTGTGTGTGTGTGTGTGTGTGTGTACAGAGAGAGAGAAAGAGAGAGAGGGAAGAGAAAGATAAACAGAGGGTGAGAAACAGTGATTGGTTGACTCTCATATGCACCCCAATCAGGAAGTGAACTTGCAACCCAGGCATGTGCCATGAGCAGGAATGGAACCAGCAACCTTTTGCTTTGCAGAACAATGCACAATCAACTGAGCCGCACCAGTCAAGGCTTAAGTATATATTTTTAAATTAATTACTATTTAGTTTTATTTCTTCATATCCAACCTTATTAAGAAAGAAAAAAGGATTTAAAGCAACTTCAAAGACAAAAGGAGAGCTGTGTTAGAAATTGGTGTCTAAATGTAAGCCCTTTATGCCAAGCCAGAGATGCTGTCACAGCTATGTACTATACCAGTTTCCTGGTGCATTTGTCTTCCCTGATTCACCCAACAAGGCTGATAATCCCCTCCTCTGTACCACCCCTGGGCCCTGAACAAACCTATTCTGTAGTGTAGTTCCTATTGTATTGCAAGTCTTTATTCTCATGTCTGTGAGCATCCTGGGGGCAGGACCATGGCTTATTTTTGTGCTTCATAAACCTAGCGTAGCTCTTTAATTAAGCATGATGATAATGGTGATGGTGGTGATTATATATATTATTGAGTAGACTCAATTTTGGATGTCTGTCCCCCCACTCCCTTCTCAGGCCGCCCCTGAACACACTCAGCAGCACCTCTCCCCCTACTCCCTCTCCATCTCCTCTCCATCGGGCCCAGGACAGTGGGCGGCACAGTGCTGCAGTGAGTCTGGCTGTCGCTGCTGTGGTTATAACATGGTTAAAGTTGAGGTTTCTAATCGCTCCCATGAGGTCTTATTACCTGTTGATTAGGTCCTTTTGGGATCAGCATCAAACCGACAACAATAATAAACACTCTCTTCATTGGAACTCAGTAATGACCCTGCCTGCCTCCCGGGCTATGGGGAGGGGCATTGTGTGGACCTGGGAATAGCAGAACACATGAGGGGGCATTTCCAGGAGATTTGGTGGTGCAGCTAACAAGCTGATGGGCACCAGCTTGAGACTTTTGGCCAGGTGAAGACCCTCCACAGCCATCCCAAGGACTCAAGAGATTGAGCTGGGTGGTCTTTTCATGGGACTTGGGGAATTTCTGGAGAATGGTTTGGTAACTGTTTCAGGGGTCCCAGAATTTATCCAAACTTCCTGCACGGTGTGAGAGAACGTGCCCACACACATGCATATGTGTACGTGTGTAGTGCTAGTATTTTTATCACAAAATGCAATCATACTAAACATTTTGTTTAGCAGATTGCTTTTTTTTCACCAACAATCTGTCTCAGACAACTTCCTGTGTCAGTGCAATAAAGATTTACTTCAATCTGGTAAAGAGCCTTATAGTAATTCAGAATAAGAACAAAGCAAAATGCATTTAACCATTCTCCTGTTGTTGAACAGTTTTGATCATCTCCAGTTTCTTGGTATTACAAATAAGACTGCAATGAACATCCTTATACACGTTCTCATGTACTTTGGCAAATATTTCTGTAGGGTGCACTCTGAAAAGCCATGCCGCTTTGTGTACCCAGGGGTAGTGTCTGAGCATGTCCTTTGTGTGGCTCCTGGGTGGTATAATTTTATTTATTTGTGACAATTGTAATAAAATATATCTCAGTAATATTTTAATTTGAGCTTATCTGACACAACATTGCATTTA
Source organism: Artibeus jamaicensis (assembly GCF_021234435.1). Taxonomy (NCBI): domain Eukaryota; kingdom Metazoa; phylum Chordata; class Mammalia; order Chiroptera; family Phyllostomidae; genus Artibeus; species Artibeus jamaicensis. The sequence continues at coordinate 16,037,139 of NW_026521842.1, forward strand.
TTATGTAATTTAAAAATATACAATTTAAACCTAAAGAAAAAGTACGAGAATAATCTAAGGAATTTCTGCATACCCTTTGTACAGATTCATCAACTTTTTATACTTTGTCTCATTTGTTTTATTATTCTTTCCCTCTCTCTCTGTTTATAGCTGTGTTGTCCAAGATGGTAGCCACTAGCCGCATGTGGCTATTTCAATTTGCATTGAATAAAATTAATAATTCAATTCCTCAGTTGCATTAGCTATAGTTCAAGTGCTTGGTAAATCATGTGCAGCTTTTGGCTCCCATATTGTCAGAGCAGGTATAAAACATTTCCATCATTGTGGAAAGTTCCACTGGAAAGTTCTGAGTTGTAGGAATGCATATTTTTTGAACCATTTAGGAGTCAGTTGGAGAGATGATGTGTATTTGCCCTTAAATGCTTCAATGTGTACTTCCTAAGAACAAGAACATTCTCTTATACAACCACAGTTCAATGATCTAAATCAGGAATATTAATATCAATAGGAAATTATCTAAGCTATTGATGATATTTGAATTTCATCAGATGTCCCAATATTTTTCTTTATTGCTATTGTTTCATCTGGTCCAGGATCCAATCCAGGATCAGACCTTTCATTTAGTTATTATGTATTGTTGTGCCATTGCACTTTAAGAATTAAGTATTTAAGCATAAGCTCTCCCGGGGTTTGCAGCAAGACTCATTTATCGTTAGGTGCCCAGCATTTAGAGCAAGACCTAGAATGGAATCAACGATTGGAAAATAGAATGAATGAATTTCTTCCTCTCCTTATTTCTTTCTCATTTATCATCTTTCCTCCTCCTTCCCTGAAATCAAAATAGAAAAGGTCTACCTGTGATTATTCCAAAACATACTGTTTTGGAAACATACACCAAGAAAAGGTTGTATTCGTAGGACTATAGACTGACACCACCATCCTTGGGAGATATTTTGGCAGCATTGATTGGCATTTGGAAAAAGAAGTCTTCTTTGCCCCAGCAATTCTACTTCTTAGGACACGTGCTAGAGTTCTCCATGCGTATGTGCACGGTAAGGCAAGTGCAAGGGTGTTTGCTGCAGTGTTGTTTGTAATAGGGATCTTGAAAATAGAAATAACCTGAATGTCCATCAGTAGGGGAATGGTTTAAAAGGAATATGGGATTGCCACATTAATTCACTGAATCATTTAAGGAATGTTTGTAAATGTTACCACAGCAGTAAAACACCTATTATGTGACAGGTAATGTTAGAGGTTTATGGGATAAGGAAATGAAAAAAACAACATCTTTTTATTGAGCTTACATTCTAGTGGGAGGGTTATGAAATGTACTGTGGCAGGTATAAAAACAAGATGGGGCTCGACATAAAGACAAGGAAAGACCTTCAGACCACTTTAAACTCATAAAGAAACAAGCAGCCAAGTTGCAAAATAATAAAAGTGAGCATGCATTTTATGTTTAAAGTGGCAAAATAAATCTATGCATTTCTGTAAGTATACATATACATGTGAGTGAGTTTTTACTTCTGGTCTGAATGAACACATGCCAAGCTATTGTTACCTCTGGGACAGGGTCAGGATTTCTGGGGACGGCCAAGGGCATTTGCATTTTACCCTCGTTTGATTTTGCCTTTTGCCCAGGAGAATGCTTTCACGCATTGCTAGTGAAATTAAAAATAAATAAACAAACACGCTAATGGGAGGCCTGACCATCGTGCCAGCCACGGGGAAGCAGGCACTATTTAAACATTAAAGAATCGAATGCTGTTACAACAATATACCCAGAGTAAAAATGGACCTGTTGGCCCTTGCCATCCTCAAGAAACAGAACATCAACCCCAATATACAAAAGGCTGTGATGTCACCAGCTTCAACTGCCAAGCTTTATCATCTGTCCTGTCTTTAGTGATTCAATCATCTCTGGGATGATAGAAGAAATTTAATATTCACTGTGTGCTTAACACATTCCAAATGCTTGTCATATTTGCTATTTCATCCTGTGCTCGAAACTCCAAGAAGTATTGCTATTGCTCTACTTTACAGATGAAAAAACCAAGGCTCGGAAGGTTTAACACATTCCTGCAAGGTCCTGCACACACCAGGCAGCAGGTGCTGGATTCAGACTCAGTCGTTCCTGACCCTAAAGCCACAGACTCTCCCCTCTCAGGAATCATTTAGGAGACACTGGCGAGTGGGTTTTCCACTGTACAATCTTGAACTCATGCGTCTGGGTGTCTCATTGCCCTTCCCCTCCATTTTTAGGGATGCTGTAGAAAAAAACTTTGGATACCACTCTGGGTACATGTGTTAAATGTTACTCCACAGTGCCCTGCTTCTCTCAGCGTCTGTTTGCCCATGGTAGCCCATCCAAAGAGAGGTGAGAGAGTGAAATAAGAAACTGTGTCAGTGAAGAAGAGTGAGGTGATTGGAGAAAGAGAGGCAGGAGAGCACAGACAAGTCAATAAAAAGAAACAGAAAATGAGCAGAAGAGAAGCAGAGGGACCTACAACACAATGAACTATGGGAGTCTTGGACTCATAAATTATAAGCATGCCAACAAAGCCACACGGGAACTTTTCAAAAAATAAATGCTTTTCCTGTTAGGGTGAGAAGGGGAGGCTGGTGCAGAGTGGTGGGGACAGAAGCACCCTGGATATTACCGCTTTCCTTCTGCATCAATGAAAGCTGGTGGAGGACCCAGCCACTGCCCCAGAGACCTGGCTGACTGGTACGGGGCCGGCTGACCAGGTAGGGAGGTCTGCAGCTGCTGGGTGCAGGCGCGTCAGCTGTCCATGCCTTGGAAGCATTCTACACCTTTCAGGCCCACACAACCACAGAGCCCGACACCTTGGATATTACTCTCCTAGGTATTTTTAAAGTTTCCCCTTTGCCTGGAAGTCTTGCGTACATGTTGAAAATGATAAAACAAATTCAACAGTGCAGCAGCAAACCAGCTAAATTAGTCACCAGAGAGGGAGCAAGGGAAGGAGAGAGAGGTGAGAAGAGGGAAATGAAAGAGGGAGTGAGAAAAGACAGAGAAGAGAGACAGAGAGAAAGGGAGAGTTAGGAAGAGAGAGGACAGAAGGAAGGAGGACCACCCCAGGGAGGAGAAAAAAGGGATAAGAAACAAGGAGAGGAGCGAGAGAAGATGGCAGAGAGAAGGAAAGGGAAGGGAAGAAGGAAAGCATTTTGTATTTCTAACAAGGAAGAATGTAAGACATTTCAACATATCCTGAAGGTCAATAAACCTGCCTGGGAAACGATGAACAAGTTTGAGCTGAGGGTTAGAAAAAGCACTGAGAAAGTACAAAAACTTCCATAAAGCTGCCTCCCAGAAATTAAAAATCCCAGGCCATGAGACATATGGCCCATGTCTGCCCACACCCATGTCCACACTAGTCTGGAGAATGAAGCCTTATCCAAGGCGTTGTTTTAATGTGAGTAATTATAATTAAGCAAGAATCCTCACAGGCTATCATCACATACACCCACTGTCAACTACTGGGGTGAGGCAAAGGGGTGAGTGCCACAAACACACAAGAAGGAATGTTCTAGAAGAGATAACAGGAAGTGCAATCAAACATGGATGAATGAGAAGTCTTGATCCCAGCAGGTAGGGTAGAATGGTGTCAGTTTTTATATTCCAGGGTAGAAAGTTTAGATCAAGTGGTTGTCTTCTGACCAGGACATTTTTAAAAAGAAATTTTAAGGGGATGGATTTTGCCTATGTTACTCTTTTTTTCTGAGGCTGTTGAATGGTCTAACACTGGTTGAACATAAGCTGGAATTTTGTTCACTAAAGTTTCATTTTTAATATTCTTTATTAAGTCTCCCTAAGTTGTTATAAAAAATTGGACAGACTCATTTGGTGATTTTCTTCAAGGATCTAAGCTTCACCATCTCCCGAGGTGGCCTGTCTTTGATCCCAGGGGCAGCTCACAGGCAAAGGGTGGCCTCAGTGCCACTCTGGGATCTAGACTCTGCTGAACTGTCCTGGAAGTCACAGATGTCGCAGTCTTCAGCTCCTCTGTCCAGGCCCGTTGTCGGCCACCAGCCCAGCTCCAAGCATGGTCTTCCTTTGTGGGAGTCAGCGCCTGGAGGGTCAGGACCCAGTGCGAAGAAAGCAAACTCTGGCCCTGCGGTCCCTCATTTCCAAGTGTTAACAGACACTGTTGAGTTGGTGTCATGACACAGAGTCTGATACTAGGGATCTAAGGGCCACCCTGACCTTGAGGTCACAGGGTCCTGGAGCCTGTTCTCCATATGTGGCTTCCTGCAGTGCCTCCCACTGCATCGCCACACTTCCAGAAGGAGATGCCAATGTTCTTCAGGCGGCTGCTCTACAGCTATCACAGTGCTAGTGCTTTATATCTTCTGTTTAGCTTTCACAACTGCAAGAGGTATTGCTATTCACTATTTCACAGATGAGGAACATGAGTCTTAGAGAGCTACCTGGTTCAAATTCACATAGTTCATGACAAAGATGATGTGCAGATCCAGGGCTGCGTGGCTCCTAAAGACTTGCTCTCTCCGCTCCATCCTACTGACTTCAGCCCTATGACCGAAATTCTACCATTGGATGTAGCTCTTTGGATGTTGAAAACTTTCTCCCTTCAAGAGTCTTTCCACATAAAACCAGACATTCCAGAGGCAGTGTGGGGAAAAAGAGGGTTGAGGGAAGGCTCCTTTGAAAGTTCTAACACATTAACAGTTACTAAAAGTTACTTTAAGGATGTTTCCTTAGGACAAGGAGGGCTTGGAGAAATGGGCCTAACTTTCAAGAGTAATGAGAGTCTGGATCACAACATGTTACAGGAAATACCCCACAACTCATGGAACCGCGAGTAGAAGAGGCCAGGGGTGGCCTGTGAGGGTGCCGGTGCCTGGGCCGGGGAACGGGAGGTCTTCATTACGCGGTGGGTGAAGCTGTCAGCATTTGTACCTAGGGAGGCAGACCGAGTGCTTACCAAAGCTTAGTTTGGTAGAAAACAATGCCTTCCTCAGACATGCCCAGTGGACAAATGGACAAGATGACCCTCCTTGGTCTACATCAGATACCAAGAATTCTTTCTACTGCCATGGGTCTTAATTATTTCTGTTCTGCAGGGTACAATATGTTCCTTTTTTTGTTCCAGCAGTTTTAATTGTGTATATCCTGTTCTTTACCTACTGTTCTGGGTGTATTGGTGGTAAATAACTCATCATTTAACTGCAGATTACTGGACCACAAAGAGCTACCTCTGGATTCACGGAGAGGGATTTCACAGAATGTAGTCATTATATGAGCCTATGGGTTCTTTCCATTTGAACTGCATACATGTTTATGTGGCTACGTATTGGGGAAGGTTTCTGTGGAAGGTGGGCACCAATGGGTGTTGAGTGGCCAAAGGGGTGGACTGCCAACAACTGTTCATTGCCACCAGCACTCATGTCCCTGTTCCCCCATCCCAGTGTAGTTTGCAGATTCCCCTCCATGTAACTACACTCCCATGCCACCCATGGACTTGGTGGGCTACTCTGGCTGTGAGTCCTGAATAACTTGAATCAGTCAGCACACTTTATTCCCTGGTTACGGTTATTCTTTCAGGGGTGGGCATTGTGTCCTGAGATGGTCCCATCAGGTAAATTTCAGAATCTTACTTGGAGTAATCACACAGAAGCACTCTCTACCATTGAGCAGAAGTGAGGAAATGCGGGCTCTAAACTCAGCGGGCAGCTAGCCTGTGGCCCTAAGAGGAGCAGGCCTGAGGATGGAGTGAACAGTGTGGATGACAAACGGAGAGGAAAGAGTTGCTCTGGGCCTTTCATTGCACTCTTGAGCACTTGAACCAACCAGACCCATGGCCTGCCTTACCTCTGGACTGTCCCTATGAGTCGGTAAGCCCACTTATTGATGATATCTATTTGAGTTGACTTTGGTTAGTTATATCCCAGAAAATGCACACTTCATCCACTCTGTACTTTGCTTTGCTCTGCTAAACTTCATCTCAGACATGGACTTGATGAATCTCTGTCCCAGGCCGCCAGGAGAGTAGATGCTTTTCACATTAAGGTTTAGTGGCCCTAGCCAGAGACTTCCCTCTGTGCTCAATTTCCCCATATTAAGTACATACCTAGGAAATATATGATTCTCAGTGCTTTCGGATCATGCAAGGCTCGTTATGACCGTCTCTTGCCTATCCCTCCACCACTGGCTTATTTCCCACCACTGGTCTTGCCCATTATGTCATGGTAATATTAAACCACACAGACTTCCAAACTCCATACTATTTTATGTGCTTTAGCTCCTGCTAGTTATTTTTTTTAAACAAGAATGACCTATCTTCTTCACTTTTTTTTTTTGCTTCACATCTATTTATCCTTTTTGACCTGAGCTCTCTGATATGGTAGCTACTAGTCACACACAGCTATAAAGCACTTGACATGTGGCTACAGGAAATGAGGAATTGACGTTTTAGGTTTATTTCATTTAAGTTAACTTAAATTTAAAAATTTTAACTGAAGCAATATAAAATATGTTTCCATTAAGCACAACGTTATTGCTTTGATAGGACTACATTTTACTTTAACTTGAAAATTTGATATTTAAATTGAGATGTGCTATAAGTATAAAATACACACTAGATTTCAGACTTAGTATAATAAAAAATGTAAAACATCTTACTAATAATTTTTATATTTTTCATGTAGTAAAATGGTAGTGTCTGGGATATATTGGGCTGAAATGAAATATATTAGGATTATTTTCTCGTTTGTTTTTTTAAATGTGACTACTAGAAAATTTAACATTACACATGTGGCTCGCAGTATATTTCTACTGGACAGCAATGAACAAGACCTTATCAGATATCACCTCTTTGAGAAAGCTTTCCCCAGTCACCCAGGCTAGGCACAGTGGCCTCCTGTCCTCTTACGACACCCCCTTACTCAGCGTTTACTTCATTAATTGACATTATCTCTTCATGGGTGTGTCTCCCTCCTGGCCCCAGACGACAAGTTTCTCAAGGACAGGAACCGTGTTTTACATCTCCAGGGACTGCACAGTACCTGGCACATAGTAGATGTTCAATAATTACTTGTGAAATAAATTAATGAATGACTAGCCACACCAAGTTCATAATCTCGCAGGCATTTTTAAGTATAATTTCACATACAACTACCTTTTGGGACCCATATTCTGTTTTAGGGCTTCCCCGAGGTCCAGTGTTCTAGCCAAGCCTCTTGGCCACTAGGCTAAGTCACTGCAGCATGTGCAGTGCCCAACCTGGGGGGCTACACAGAGCAGTCCAATAGGTAAACCTTCCAGCTCTTTCTAGAATCCTGCTCCTAGGATTAGGAGCTGGATTAGGTCCCAGCTGGGTGCAGGGCAGCAGTGAGCAGACCAGAATGAGCTCCAGAAGGAGTGGCGAAAAGAAAGGAGGAAGTGAGGAGAGTGGGAAGCAAGACTTCTCTCCCTCCCTCTGCGGCACTGTTGGCTGAGCAGGGCTGCCAAGCCAACCAACGGTGGTGGAAGCCTGGGACGGAGAAGCCAGGCTGGCTGTGGTATGCCACTGGGTGGAGTTAAAATTTATAACAAGGGAGAGGCCACTGAAGAAAAGAAAGATTCTTTTAAAAATTCTGCTGAAGCCTAATTAAAAAAATTCCACTCCCTCATGCTAAGTTTTAAGAGACTTCCCTTTCAGAATTATTTTCAGTCTGGTGGTAACAGGCAGGAAGGGTGTCAGATGTTCACCAAGCTATTAAAGCGGATACTCCCACCCCCTTAACACAGGACCTGCCCACGCTGCTTTTCTGACTTGGGTTATGAGGATACAGGATATAACGTTGTCAGGGCATAGATCTTTCCAGAAAAGAGTGTCCCATGTGGTAGACTGGCTGCAGTATTTTTCAGCTCCTCTCACCAAGAATTGGGGTGGATTTTGCTAGCCCCTGACTCTGCATTATATTGCTGGGACATTACATAAGTTGATGCAAGCAGAGGCTGGAAGAGGGTTTGCACACTGGGATTTGCTTTCCTTTGCTCTTTTTGGAATACAGCCACCACATGAAGAAGTCTAGCTTACCCGGCTAGATACTGGAGACACATGGCCTGGTGACTCTTGTGGCTCCCCACCAGCTGACAGACATGTATGTGGCCCCACCTGAGCCACCAGGGTCAGAAAATAAATCTTCAGCTTACTGTAGCCACAGAAGCAAATCGAGTGAATTCAGCAGAAGAACTTCCCAGCAGAGCCCAAACCAAACTGCCAACCCCCAGGACAGTGAGCCAATGAGTTTGTTGTTTTAAGCCTTTAAGATTTAAAGTGTTTTTGTATGTGTGGCAAAAGCAAACTAACATATTCTGACTAAGCAGTGTGAAAATCCATAGAGAAATAGACACCTTACACCTTATTATAATAGGAGAGATTCAGAGTATGGGCTTTGGAGCCAGGCAGATGTGGTTCTATCACCTCCTTGATGTGACCTCAGGTGTCCTTGCTAACAATGGCAGGATCTACTTGGCAGGGTCGTAAATGAGAACTGTGTGAGCTGGGGTGGCAGATGGGAATTAGGATAATTTGGGGAGAGTTCCCAGAGGGATATTGTATAAGAAAGGTGTGGCCAACATCCTGGGAACCACAGGGTCAGTGCAATGCCCTGGGGCCATGTTACCGCCCTCAGTGTGAAGAGGCGAGGAAAGGGCACAGAGAAGAGACAGAGCAGGCCGGGCCTAGAGGACAGGAGCCATGACCTTCTGCTGGGAGATGAAGCTGTTCTGCAGTGACTCAGATGGGAAGGGGCTGGGAAAATAGAAACAACATCCTACACATCTTCCTCCTTCCTATTTATTACTTGTCAGTGTTCCTTGTTGTCCAAATCCAACTGGAAACTACTGGACATACAAGTACAGATCAACCTCCTCTGCCAAAAAGTGAGGTGGAGAAGGAGAAAGAGTGGATGTGGGGAAATGCAAAGTATCCACCTCAAATATTTGAAAGCAATAATGGGTCAAAAGAACTGAACTTGTACTTAATAGCCATTGATTATGACTATATCATCAGTATGAGGGTGGACCCAAAATTATCTTCTGGAGGGTGGGTTCCTTGTAGTATAAGCTTCCTCCACAGGTGAGTGTTCTAGGAACCCATCTGTATCAGAATATCAGCTGGCATTGTTATAAGAGGCTGCATTTGGATTCAGTGAATTTTGTTTGAAGACTCACCGAGTTTGCCCATTTCACGACAGGTGATTTATGAGTGCACCTGCCCACAGTACACTGAGTGTTCAGCAATTTTTGACCGAAACCAGCATGACCCCTGTGCCCCACCTTCCCTGTTCACCTGATCTTGCCCTGGGCAAGTTTGTGCCCCTGGGTGAAACCAGTCCTCAAAAGGAAACATTTTGCCCATGTGCAAGAGGTGAAACAAAACACAGCAGAAGCCCTAAAAAGCATCAAAATTGCCACATTCAAAAACTGCTTTGAGCAGTGGACAAAATGTCTTGACAGGTGTATTGCATCAAAGGGAGAGTACTTTGAAAGTGACTGAAGTTTAAACATGTAAGAATAAATAAACATTTTTATAAGTACATTTTGGGTTTTTTTTGGGGGGGGTCCCATGTCCTATAAACCAAAACTATGGACAGAAGAAATAGAAATGTGTATTTTTTGCTGGGATGACCTAGAGAATAGTCATGGAGAAGATAGTCTGGGTTGTGGCTCAGAAGAGAGGAGAAAATAATAATAATAAGATGAAATATTTACACAGCATTTACTACGTGCAGGTGCCATTCAGATGCCTTACATATATTAATTATTTAATTGTCTTAACCATCTTATGGAGTAGGTATTATCATTATCCCTATTTCCCAGATGAGAAATTGGGGCAGAGAGGTTAGACAATTCCCCTGAGGTCCCCAAACTAATAAGTAGTAAAGCCAGGATTTGAACCAATTTCAAAGGTGGTATGTGGTCTGACATTCCTTCTCTAGGCACAGAACTAGAAAACTTTTGTGGAGGAAGTAGGAAGCCACTCAGACAGACTGGGGTGTCGGGTTTCTGCTGGAGGATAGAGACAGTCTGGAGAGAGAGGGGGAGAGAGAGAGAGAGAGAGAGCTAAAGATCAGGTTTCTGAAAGCCAGAGCAATAGGCTGAGAAAACTGGCTTCCATTCTGGTAGGTGATGGGACGCCATTGAGGATTTTCGAGAAGAGCAAGGCAACCACAGCAGAGCACTAGGAAGACCGATCTGTTGCAGGGTGAAATTAACAAAGAAGGGGACACCCGAGAGCCAGGCAGCTAGCTGCAGGATACTGCAGTGGTCCAAGCACCAGGAGATGAAGGCTTGGATGAGGATGGCAACAACTGAGCTGGAGGGCAGGGGCACTGGGGTTACACAACAAGGGAAGGATCAACAGAATTTGGGGACTGATGAGGTGGGTGTACCACAGGGGGCCAGAGAAAGAACGGGGGTTTGGGGACCCAGATGACTGAGCCATATGGTATCAGATGTACCATTCAGCCACACTTAGTGTACATGTTGAAGAGAAAGAGTGCCTATCATCTAGTCTCGTGTGCTTTCTGGTTATAACTCAAATGCCGTGAAGTTGTGCTAATCCCCAGTGAATTGCAAAATAGCAACTCGTTTTGTAATATCAGCTCCTGGCAAATTCACTTGTGAGCCAGGGACAAGGATGGGGTGGATTCAAAGGCTCCCCACTGAGGTGGTCAGAGAAGCAGGGTTGCAGGACACTGTGAGATTAGTTCTGGGGAAGCTGGTAGGATACTTGGTTGCCCGGCGACAATGCGGCCTCCACAGCAGCCCGGGTTTCCTGCAGTCCCGGATGCATCTTATTAAAAGGAAGGAGGGACAGCTGGCTGACACATTTTCTGAAGTGGCATTTTCAATGCCCCAAGTCTTGGTATCTTGTTTATAAGTGGCACTTACAACATACAAGGGAAGGGGAAAAAAGGGGAGAGGAAGAAAGGTCTCCTAGGATCTCAAGCACACGAGGAGTTGATCTTGACTCTATGATTTCAGCTTGTCTCACAGAGCTGAGGGGGGGTGCAGAGCCTCCTTGAAACCCACCTGAAATGAATTAGCCTGAAGTAAAAGTAGGTGTTTATCTCAAGTCATTGCCTCAAATAGCTGACTACCTGTTGGAAGAAGGGTCTGATCGATGCAAACCAGAGCAGCCGTGCATGAGCTGTTACACAGCGGTTAGTATTGATCAGAGCTAAAGGCTGCCGATAGGAATGTGGAGTGAACTGACAGGCAGAGAAGAGGGAAGGAGGAAACAGCCTTTGCTGGTGGCAGCCTTACAGAGGAAAGCCGATAACAAGTCAATTCCACTTAACTGAATGGCTGCTAACTAAATATTTGGGGGGCCAGACCCTCCCCAGTTAGCAGCTGGAGCATCTGTTCTGGAACTGAGACATCAAGTGAGAGCTGACATCGACAGGCAAGATCACTGGGCCCTGGTGATGGATGGAGGAAAAGGAGAGCCCCCCAGATGGAAGGATGGGTGGCCTTGGTCTTGGGCTGACCAGGGTACTAGAGGATAGCCACTGACCATGGAGTGCCGTTGACAGGCAAGAAAGGGACAAGACCTAGGCTGGAATTTGTGAAATAGTCGCTAATTAATTAGCTCGTTCAAAGCACTGATGCTTTTCTCTGAACTTAAGGAAGGGTTGTTGAACTAATTGTTGCAGTTATGAAAAGTTGAACAATGGCTAGTCTATTGCAGAGACAGGCAGGACAGTGCAATACAGAATAAAGAGACTAGCTTTGGCGGGTATGATGTTCACTGATAACTTGTCTTCCTGGGCTTTTATCCATGCAGAAGGGTTGTACTTTTCTTTCTTGAACTAGGTATAACCAAGTAACTTGTTTTGGCCAATGCAATGTGAGTAGAAGAGATGTGTGTCCCTTCTGGGTAGAAGCTTTTCATTGCTAGTGCCCGCCTTCCCAGGTCTTGGCTTGCCGCTACGATCACAGGCACTTATGTTAATTGTGGATAAGAACACAGCCACCTCAACTGTTAAGCTAACACATGGATAGTTGTCCAAATGGCAATGCATTTTGTGTGAGTGAGGAATACACTTCTATTGTGTCACAGTATGACATTCGGGGCTTGTTTGTTGCCCAGCATAACCTAATGTTTTCTGATATATGGAGACAGGGTTTTAAAATCTTGTGTCTACCAGTTGTTACTAGGTAGGTTATTTGTTCTGTTGTTTAATCCACCCAAATCTTGGACTGTGTATATAAACCACATAGAGCCAACAACAGTAATAATTGTGATGTACTGAACGCTGACAAGGTATGGGCACGATGCAAGCTCTGCATGTGCTAACTTGAGTAACTGTCAAGGCAGTCTTCCAAGGGTCTATCACTGTCCTCGTTTTACGGATACAAAGCTCAAGATCAGAGAGTTTAAGAGACTTTGGCCACACAGCTTATAAATGACAGGCAGGGATTCAAACCTAGGCAGACCACTCCAGAGCACTTTTTTTCTTAAGCATTTTCTATCCTACTTCTCAATTTAGGTGCTTAATAAATAACATGTCTCCTAATATAGGCTTGGGAATAAATTCACTGACTAACTTGCACTCAAGCACTCTACAGGGAGATAAGAAAAAATGTAGCTAGTATTTCTTTTGATCTTCCATTACCTGTCCCCCTCGCCAAGCCTCTGTAGGGTTTTGGCCTTCAGAAAGGATATCTGGAATGTCCTTCACCCATTCTTGGGTATTTCTAAAGCTCCAGATCAATTCCCTACTCATTTGTGATGCAATCAAGAGAATTTATCAATGGGAAAGGCTTGACTGGACTGCAGTCAGAGGATACTGCTCCCAGGAACTTCTCATCTTTAAAATGGGGATAATAACACCCACCCCACTGGGTTGTTATCATGTCTTATTTTTCATTTGTTTCTTTAACATCATATTCTAGGTGATAGATATTGTACTATGTGATTATATATATACACACACACACACACATATACACATATAGGTGCACACACATATATAAAAGATGGATCTATTTATCTATCAATGTCTTTTAATTTACGGTAATCCTAAAAAGTGGATATGTTATGCCCGTTTTAAAGATGAGAAAAGAGGCTCAGAGAATTTAAATGCTTTTTCAGAGGTCATCCAGCTAGAATGAAGGATGAGGGCTAGTTGAAATCACAACCGCAAAGCCAGTTTCATTTTCTGCTAAACTCAAGTGCCTCTCTCCCATGTGTGGAGTCACAATGGAATAACAGAGTTAGGATCTTCTTGGAGTACAGTGGCTGGCACACAGCAGCAGGTTGATCACTGGGAGCACTTAGATTCATTCATAAACATTTATTGAGCAGCTACTATGCTCTAGCTGGGGGGCTCTAAGAAATTCCTAAAGGAATTCTCCAAGGAACTTTGAAAACGAACATACAAGGAAATCACATCTTGTTCACACTGCTTTTCAAAATATCCTTGAACTGCCCTCAGTGTCAAATCCCTAGAAGTACTGGGTAGAGGGGATCCAGGGCCCAGCCAGTGGGCAGCATGTAGGGAGCAGCAGCAGCTGTCATCAAGCCACTGGGCTTTCTTGGTGTGTCTAGGTCCTGCTGAAAGGTGACTTCAGCCTCACATCCAGCATGTGAGGCCAGGCACTGGGTCCAGGCAGCTGAGCAGTTGTGCCGGGCACTGTGCTGGGCATCTCCTTGTACCTTCTCTGCATCCTCCCAAAGGAGGTATCACTGGCCCCTGTGATGGATGAGGTAAAGCCTCAGAGATGTTAAGTGGCATCCAGTATTGGTCCCTATTTTCTCTGCATCCTTATGAGATCATGTCTTAATTTTGCTGAGTAACCGGCCCTTCTAAGTGCCTTAATTAGGGGGTCATCTTTTCTCTCTGCTTGTCAAAAATGCTAGTTACTTGAGAAATGCATTCCATTTATTGATATATCAATATATTGACGTGTGTGCATGTGCATCTCTCCCTATCTCCATGCCCAGGATCCTCTCGACCAGTATTTTGGATGTGCGTGCTGAGGGGAGTGTGCTCAGGCTATTTTGAGTTCCTGTACCTAATGCTTAGCGACTTTAATAAATTTTGTTCCTTTAGGTAGAGGGCTTAGTGTTTTAAGCATGGTTTTAATTACCATCCTCTTCATGTTGAAGACAAAACCAGGAAAAGTGGGAGAAGAATCTAACCTACAAGTGTTGCCAGTGACTTCACTCTACTCAGTGCGAAGGGAGGCCAGAACTCCAGAGCGGAGAGGCGAGACCTTCCTCTGAAGTGTTTCTTCGGCTGCGGGCATATACCGCTTAAATCATTTCAGATTCCACTGGGTCCTGTTCTTCCAGCACAGGCTGTAAACATTTATCTTTGGGCTTTCCCAGAAATGCGTCTTATGGAAGGGATTAGCTGTTGGCACATTCAAAGTTCTGAAGGTGAACTCCTCTAACTTAACCCACATAATTAAAGTGGAAAATTTCTGGTGGAGAAAAAAAAAACATTAGGAAAAATACCAGGTTTGGGAAGAGAGCTGTATTCCTATATTCTCAAGGGATGGCTCTGTGTTCTTGGGACTTAATCATAACCCGTTTCTCTGGACGCTCCGACTCTTCCGTCTGCCCCGTCTTAGCTCTGTGCTGAGATGATAAGCAGCTTGAGGGCGGGATATTGGAGTGGAGCATGTGGTTGTTTTTATAGTATAATTTTTAAACATTGCACTCATTAACTTAAAAATATGAAGTAGTTAAGGGAGAAAATAAAACAATACTTTTATTGTTTAGATAAATCCTGTTGGTATAAAACAAAACCAACTTGTGGAAGGCATGTTTAAAAAAATTAAATAACACAGAAAAGTAAAAATAAAAGAACTAAAACCTTGCTATCTTCACCTGAGCTTAGTCCTTGTTCCATAGAAACTACCACTGTTAACATTTCCATGTGATGTCTTCTCTTAATTGGAAAGATATATTCATGGTACAGTCTCAGTAGCCCTCATTCCTACTCATTGTCTGTCCTCTTTGCTATAACAGCTTATATTTCACCATCACAGATTCAGTCTTTTTCATGTCAGTACTGTATGTTTAAGCTATTTCTTTGATTCACAGATACTCTCATTTAAAATGTAAATGACAAGAAGCCAAGTTACATGTTTGTGACCCACCCCCAACACCTCCAGCTGGAGCTTGTACTTGAACTGACAGTGTTGGTTCTGGAGTTTTACCACTTGGGGTAGATTCAGGTTCTAACTCTTCATGGCAGTGTTTAACTTCTCTGTGTCTCAGTGTCATCATCTATACAGTGGGGTAAGAACAGTGCCTGCTTCATAGGGTTATCATGAAGAATCAGTGAAAGAAGAGAAACATTGAGAACAACGCAATACACAGCGTTACAGAGTAGGTCTTAAAAAATGTTAGTTATCAGACTGTTACAGTTAAGAACTAAATAGAAATTATTTTTAAAACAACTGCCCTTTTAGAGTGCTTAATAAGTGACGGACATAGTCTGTGGTGCTTTATGTACCTGACTCATACAATCTTCCTTAGAGCTCCAAGAAGTACGTTCTGGTAGTAATCCACTCTACAGAGGAGGAGACTCAAAAGCGTAAGGTAACACCCAAGGTCATGCAGCTATGTCTCAAAAGCAAGCAGGGCCTTGTGGACACATCTGTCTTTCCACTGGATCTGCTAAGACCAGGGCAGTTTTGGGGGGGGGGAAGCAGAGAGAGAGGTGTCTGGACCTGGAGATGCTAGTGAAGGTGTGGGCTGATGCAGGGCGAGGGCACAGGGCGAGAGTGACTCCTGGGAGAGTCGGGAAGGCTGGCAAAGGCATCCCAGGAGCTTGCCTGTGATGTGGTTTAGCCTGGGGCCAACACTAGATCTGATTTCCCTCGTGGTCTCCCTGTTGCCTAGAAGTTGCTGGAAGATTACAGGATTCAAGTCCTAAAACCAGGTGTTCAACTTCCACCTAAGATCCATGACCTTGGCAGTGGGCATCACTTCCCCGCTAAGTTACATCTTCTGTAAAATCATAAATCCTGGCTCACATACCTACCTCATGGGGTAGTTGTGAGGCTCAAATTAGTCTGGGGACTTTTAAATGTTTGACTAACTGGCAAGAGCCACACAGAGATGCTAGATACTGTTACTGACTTGATGTGTATCTGTGAGTTTAAAAGAGGGATGCATTTGGTCCTATGAAACTTAGATTTAGAGAGGATATGTGTAATAATGGCTCCACAGGGAAGACTTGATGGTGCTAGGATTGACAGTATTGTCTATGACCAATTCAAGAACAGGTAGGGAGACTGGGGACCTTGTAGATGAATGCTACCCTTACGTGCAGTGATAGCAGATTTGAAGAACACACTATAGTCAGCACTCTCTTCTCTAACTTCCATTCCCCACTATGTGGGGCAGGGTGGGGACTGATGACGTTCTCTCTGATGTGTTAGAGTTAGTCCTGATTTACGGTCCGGCAGCTGCAGGTCCACATATCACATGGAGACTTGAAACAATTGACAGCATCCCAGCCATCTCTTATAGATCAAATATCTTGTGTCTAGGTTGTATTTCAGGCCAACTTTTAGCGAAATGGATCAATGCTCAAAGCATATAATGTAACATGATTCTTCAAGAGCTTGATTAATTGTGTCACAGTCACAGCCTCAGTTCAGGTTCAACCTTTTAAAAGTTTCATTATTGTATAGAGTGATCAATCAGGTGGAGAGGGAAGACAAATGCTCAACTTTGGCCATATCTCTCACTCCTCTTTGTCAGCAAGAGTTCTTCTGCTGGTCAGTTCATCTGGACTGGGCTGGAGAAATGTGGGTTAATGCAGATTCATGGAAGAGCAAAATCTGGACTAAGAAGGAGGCAATCAGGTGCTTGTAGTGAACAGGCTACTCCAGTACTGATCAAGCTTGGTTGACATAGCAAGCATCTGGGAGCTTCAGGACGTTCAGAGTCCTGCATCCCACCCACAGAGATTATGATGCCATCCGTCTACACTGTGATCTGGGCTTCCCCCAGGGGATTCCAGTGTGTAGCCAAGGATGAACATCACTGACCTGGTTAGAATCGATCTTAGTAAAACCACACGGCAAGTTTATTTGGGGGGGTCTTGGTTCTCCAACTCTGTTTTCTCCACCTCCCTGTCTCCAGCACCCTCTGTTTATTCCATTCCACTGGAACCTGCTCTCAAAGTAATCCCCAACAAGGTATTAGTTGAAAAAGACTTAAGGATTTAGCCCTCCCAGAAGTACCTGTATTTTAATATGCGATTTTAGAAGTCAAGAAGACCTGGGGTAATCTAGCTGTAACAGAGGGGTTTTGGCCCTACTAAGAAGGTGGCTGAGATGCACCTTGGGCTGATGGCTTTGCACTCAGGGTCATTGTAGTGGCAGTCAATACACATTCTATGCCAAATGCTGTTCTAAGTTGTCTCGCTTTCTTTCTATGAATGCAGGGTGGGACGAAAGAAGGTTCACAGTTGTTTGTATGGAAAATAACACAATAGTTAAAAATAACAAAACAAGAATAAAGTCTGTTTTGCATACTTACAACTGTAAACCACTTCTGCCACGCCCTGTATATTTCTTCACTCCTTAAATCCTCCTAACAGCTCTATGACATAGTTACGCTCACATGAGGAAACTGAGACACAAAAGGGTTAAGTGCTATATCCAAGGTCTTACTGAACAAAATGGTAGAGCCAGGATTTGAACCCAGGAAGTTCGACTCCAGACACCGTGCTTTCAAGCCCTCATCACTCACACGACCTCAATGGTTCCTACCAAGATCAGAAGGGAGCTTGTGAGCTAGCTTCGTTTTTCCAATAGGAGCTTTGGGGGCACTTTCCCATTACTTTCCATCTCAAAGACCCTGAGACAGTGCCCTCCGTGAGTGGTGCTTTTATTGTGCCTAAATATTGCCCTTCTGGGTGGAAGGGTAGTACTTCTCCTGCCTCTTCAACACCAGGCTTGGCCATGTGCCTGTTTTGGGCACCAAAACAATGTGAGAGGAAGTGATCTATGCTGCTTCTGAGCAGGAACTTTACAAGCCATCATGTGGTTTCTCTTCTCTCTCCTAACATGATATTGTTTTGAAGCCAGGAAGGAACTGCTCTTTCAGCCCAGGGCTCGGAAGAAAGATGAAATGGAGTAAATACACAACCTCACAATTTTGTGCATGAAAAATGTACCTTGGTTGTAAGTCACTAAGAGTTGAGGTTTGTTTGTTACTGAAGCATTACTTAGTACAAAACTGACTGATATACCCTCTGAATATCAATATTTTAAGCTGAAATGCAAGGAAGGCTATTAGGAAAATATCCTTAAGCAACCAATAAGCTGTATTATAGCCCTGACTGGCGTGGCTCAGTCAGTGGGGTGTCAACCTGTAAAGTGAAAGTTTGCTAGTTTGATTCTCCCATCAGGCACATGTCTAGGTTGTGGGTTTGGTTCCCAGTCTAGGCACATATGAGAGGCAACTGATCAATGTTTCTCTCCTATTTTTCCCTCCCTCCCCCTCACTTCTCAAGAAAAAATCCCACATTATAATTTATCTAAGAAATCTTTCAAATAGGCTCAAAACAGCTCTCTACCTTCTATGAATAATTTCTATGCAGTGATCCGTCCCCATCTCAGAAGGCTAAGAGAGCATAAGCATTTGCCTAGCTCAGCACATCCTGAGTTCATCATTCACCAGACCAGTAATTACGAAGAGAACCAGAAAGAAAAGACAGAGCAGATTAAAGGTCATTTTAGGTTTGAAGGCACTGGGTAGAATGGGAGAGAAAAAGTATACATTTTCTTGTATAAATAAGAATTAGTACCAAAACTTGATAAGACTCTCCCTTGTCTCAGATAGAGAATGAAAGAACTCTTTAACACAAATGTCTGCTCCAAGCTTCAGAACCTGTTGCTATTGTTAGTCTCCAACTGCTTACTTCTGTTTTACACTATTTACAAACTTATTGCCCGTGAGCTGAATGAGGCAGGTAGAATGTTTTATTTGGTTGTTTGGGTTTTTATATTAAATTGCTTGCCAACATTTAAAATGTGAGCTTTCTCAAGTGAAAAAAAAATCCCTATTTCCAGCTTCTCTTGCAAAATTGAAAACTCTGGTTACACTGGGTCTGAAAAGCATCAGCCAGAGTTGAGTAGCAGCTGCTCTTTGGGCTGGGCATGTGCGCCACAGTCCCCAGCTTTCCCTATTATCTCCCAGTATGCCTGCTTCACTTATTTATGGGCTTTGCTTAGTCTATGCAGCCATTTGAGTTTGTCATTCTAGAGTTCAACTTCCTTTCTTTTTGTTCTTATTTCTTCCACAGTAAAGAAGGAGCTGGTTTGGAACCTGTTGTTTGCCGCTCTGCCTTTTTTTTCTCAGAACTTTAAGTAATTCAGATTTGGTAGTCTGGCTCCCTGGTTCCCAGAAAGAGTCACTTAAAAATAACTACAACCATTCTGGGGTGTAGAGGGAACAGATGCTGTCCTCTACAAACCTGACTCTGCTCATTCGTGGATTCTATACTATTTTCTGGTTTGCATACTGGTGTAGCCTGAAGGTCTTGGAGCAGTAGGAACCTCCTGCCCACGAGATAATTCTGTGGCTTAACAAACCGTAACAGTTCTGATTACATGGAGAATACTAGCAGTAAATGGTTTGAAGATGATTTTACTGTTTTCTGTTATGGAAACTCGCATGTAGAAATATTATGGACCTGTTTTTGAAATCTCTTTAGCCTTCCAAATGTAAAATCACTAGACTTTGATATTTCAGCAATTCTATATTTAAAATATCAGAGCTAATGAGACTGGAATCTACTTTCCCAACACCTAGACTAGAGAAAGCCATCCAAAGCTACTTGGATGAAGCAGTCAGTTGGTAGGTATTTCCAGGCCCCTAGCATGACTTTTTTTTTTCCTGTATGAAATGTGTTTCCTAGACTGAGCCCTCAGTGGCTAAAATTTCACTGAAGTCCCATGGACTACAAACCTAGGACCAGGACTATGCAGACCACACTGTGAGTTTGGGTACCAGGGCACACACAGGGGTTCCCAAACTCAGTGATAACGTCATTCTGTGAGTTCTCATGCCAGCAAGCAGCCAGCTGAGACCTTCTCCTGCTTGCCTTCTAAGGAGATTAAGTCCGGACATTTTATTTTGTTTCCGTTTTAGTTTATTTGAAGGTTTTATGATGTCTTAGTTGAGTAGCTCATGGGACTTTCAAATAAACATGCTGCTTTTAAAAATGGCAAGTTGTTTTTATTTATTTCTTTTAGGTGCCCAGTGACCTCTGGGCATATTAGGCAGCTTTAAATTATAATTAAAATAATAACTGTAGTCCTAAAATAATAATAGATGTTGAATTATACAAACACCAAATTAGGATGTTCAGAAAATCTGCTTGAAGGAAACCAGTGTAAGCATGGAATTAAAAAAGTTATCTTTGTGGCAATGTGACCGAAGGAAACTCCTCTCTAACAGCAGACTTGTTATTATTTTTTGCTTTGTTTTGCCTTCTACAGGGTTACTTAAATTGGGGGATATTTTTTTGGGTGTATGTCTGTTTTGGGACTTGGGATGTGTGTGGGGGAGTATCCAGTCCTTTAGATGACCTTGTTATGATTTTACCTGCTTGTCACCTGAGAAAAACCCCCGAATTTTAATGATTTCATGAAAATTTCTCAAGTCCATGGATACAGGCAGTGGGAGCTGACGCTGTGTCTCAGTGGAGGCCAAATCCTCAGGGTGCTTTGCGTCCCTCTAAGTAAGACACGCACATCTGCATTCTTCCATCTGTCATCTTCGCTCATCTTCCTCTTCCAACTGTTTTTAAATTAAATGACTGCATCTAAAGGGAGATTTTCTCAGGAAAGCCTATGAGAATTTATCCAAAGGCAAATTAAAACATTGCCTTGTAATCACCCAACTTGGGCCACTGCTTGGCTGGTCTTAGTGCCAACTATTACCCAGAGGAGTTAATCAGTCTTAGGGCCCCATATGGAGAAAAGCAACCAGGATGAAACCCACCCAGTCAGGGGGAAATGGAATCTTTTGGCTGACTGTCAGAGTGTAGGGGACGAGACTGCTATTAAGTGAGCTGTACGATGTGTGTCAGACCCACAAGAGAGAGAGAAGAGCACAAGGTGGGGAAGTAAAATAAAAACAAAAGTTTGGCTCTAGAACTTCATGGCATGATGCTTGAGCTCAGGGGCAAGAACATACACCCTCTGTCCCCTTCACTTCCTCACAGATGAATGGATAAGCATCACTAAGATTGGCGGAACTCTTCAGCTTTGTCAGTCACTGCCCTTTTATTTCCTACCCTGCTCCATACAAAACCCTTTTTACTCTTTGGTTGAGGGGAACAGCTTTTCCAGCAACTCCAACTTGTGGGAATGTACTCTAAGGAGACAGCTGGACAGATTCACCAAGCACAAGGATGTTCATTACTGTATTATTTATAGTATTATTACTGCCCATCCACAGGGGATTAGTTAAAAATAACCGACGGTACATCCAACACTAGAATGCAGTGAGGTCATTGGAAAGGAACATGCAAATCTGTAATTCACTGACATGGCATATTATTGTAGACAGCATATATAATATAATGATGCTGACATAAAATAAGACACATATGTATATGTACACAGAAAAGGCAACTGATAGGATGGACATAGTTCAGAATAACAGTATTTGCTTCTGGGTGGTGACATTTTGGGTAATTTAAATTTTCTTTATACTTTGATAAGTTGATGGCATTTTTAAAAATATTAAATATTTTCTTTATAATCAGAAAAACAGCTTAAAGCCACATTCATCTTTGAAAGAAAAACAAGGCAGCAGCCTCAGTTAATGGCATCTGATTATTTGCATTGCTCTGCTGGAGTCTCCAAATCAGGGAAAGTCCCAAGGAACTGAATCCTGAGAAGCAGGTTTGGCTGCACCATGGTGGGAGTACGGATTGGTTGTCCCGGCGATGCTCTGACTCTGTTCCCAGGCTGCTGCAGTCTAATTCGATAATCATTGCCATCAGAACTTTACATGCCCCTCTAGACACTCCAATTGCTTCCTCAGATCAATGCTTCCAGTGGACCCTCATTTCATCTTTCTAAGGCAGAAGCAGGCAGTGCAAGTGTAGTCTACAAGTCCAGGGACGTGAGACAGCAGTGGCCATTGGACTTGAGGGACACCATGAGCTGCTATGACCAGTGTGCCGGTCCTTGATTTCTCCATTCAGAGCTTCCTTCCCTAAACCTTAGTACTTCCCTTTTATTTTCATTTATTCTTTTACAATAATGTGTTATGTTTCAATCACAGTTGATATACAATAGTGCTTCCCTTTTAAATATGAGAGGGAAAAGAGTCAAAAGGATATTATTAATAATTCAGGAAATGGAACTAAAACCTTCTGCATCTTTGTACGTTGATGTTCAAGAGCTGGGTTATAGCCCTGGCTGGTGTGGCTCAGTGGACTGAGTGCAGGCCTGAGAACCAAAAGGTCACTGGTTCGATTCCTAGTCAGGGCATATGCCTGGATTGCAGGCCAGGTCTCCAACTGGGGGCACAGGAGAGGCAACCACACATTGATGTTTCTCTCCCTCTCTTTCTCCTTCCCTTCCTCTCTCTCTCAAAATAAATAAATTGAATCTTAAAAAAAAAAAGAGCAGGGTTATAATCCAGCTATGACGATACTAACAATTAATTTCTAGACCTCAATGGCTGTCACTGGTCCAATTCAGCTTGATGCTGCTGAGAAGGACCCCCCAGGAGGTCTGGAGAATGGATACTTCTTAGGCCTACTATGAACTGCACACACACTGTCTTCTTATCCACAACACACAACTTACTACTCATCTAACCCTGCCCCCATCTTCTCTTTAAGATTGTTAGAGCATGTGAAATAACAGGAGTAAGTGCTGACATTTGAGTGATTACTTTGTGCCAAGGATCATGCTAAGCCCTTTACGTGAACTTTCTCACCTAAATTCTACCAGCCTCCCTTTGAGGTGGGCTGGTTTCCAGATAATCACACTGAAGCTCAGAAGGTAGTTTGCCCAGAGGCCGGAGAGCATTGGTCTGGAAGTTATTCCTGTGCCTGTGCTCTTGACCGCTTTACTAACTGTGTGTCTGGAGTTGATCTAAGCCAAAGAGCAGACTGGTTTAGTACCTGCTGATTTTCAATCTAACTTGGGATTTACATAGCATTAGATTCTTTCAAATGCTCTTTCAACTAGCCTGTGTTCAGCAAGTAAAAACGAAGAAGGTCACAGTGAAGTCTCAGATGGGCTGTGCTTCCTTACCCGGCCTCCTGACAGCATCAGTTCACCTTCAGAGTGTTAGCTCAAATGTGATCTTTTTCTTTGTTTCTCAAATGTTCTCATTTTCTTTTACTTCCCTCTCAGTTTCCTCTTAACCAGCTGAGTGACAGAAACTCAATGCTGACCACTTCATTAGCCAATGACCTTGTCCCCCTGGCCTTCTGCCCTGCTTGCTCTCCTGGGCAGGTTGCCTTACGTCATAAGTCCTTGTTAAAGGTCAGGACCTTGGAGCCATCAGCACTGAGCATGTTGTTTTAATATATATCTAGAGAAATCAGGCCTGTCGGATCACATTAGGCCCTATTTGTAGACTGTGCACCAATCCCTGCGGTGGAGACGAACTGTTACCTTTGAAATACAATCATGGCTAGTTACCAGTGAGTACAGAGGAGGGATTGTGTTCCGTCACCGAGGCCCTTCTAATCTGTCTCTCTCCTCGCTGGCAGGGCTGCCCTTCTTCCTGTACAGAGAAAGTCCCCACAAGCAGTCGTCTTGGAACGGAGTGTGGCTGAGAGATATAGTGTGTTTCTAAGACCAGATGTGTTAATGAGCCCAGGAGGGTCGGGGTGGTTTGTGATAAGTCATTGCTGAGGGAGTCCGTGGTGAATTGGCGTGTTGCTCCTATTAGCTGTTGGTATGGTGATAAAATTAGTAAGTTGACAGTCACCGTTCGCTGAGTGATTACCCTATGGCAGTCATAAGACTAAGTGTTTCATGTGCATTAGCCCATTTGCTCTTCACAATACCCCTGTGAAGTCAATACTACCATTAAATCCATTTTATGAGTGGAGAAATCAAGATTTGTAAAAGTGTAGGAATTTGCCCAAATTCACAAAGCAACTAAGTGATGAGGGTGGTACTGATTCCCAAGCTGCTTGTAAACCCCAAGGCGGCCATGCTTCTGCTGTGACGCTATTTGGTCTCTGTGATGGGATTTTAGGTGGTGTTTCAAGAGAACCATATTATCATTCCTCTTGCAGGGCGGGGCCCAAAATATCTCACTTTACCCAAGAGAAGATTTGTTTAAAAGCGGAATCTGGGACTAAGCCAACTTCTTCCTTTCTCCTTCAGGATTGGTTTTAAACTCATTCTTACATCCCGTGGGAGTCTGGCTGGACGGATCCCTTGACGGTAGACAGAAATAGCTCTCAGAGCCTATTTTTAAGGAAAATGTGATGTCAGAAAATGAGGCAGGAATGGACACCAAGAAGAGAAAAGAACACAGCAGGCTGGAGAAACAAGGTGCTTCTAGAGCGCTTACCCAGGTAGCACTTGGAGAGAGGAGCTGTGGGAACGCGGACAAAGAGACTAACGTTGGCAAAGACACACTAGGGTGGGTGGAACTGTTTTTTTTTATTCCAAACCTTGACAGCGTATTTCCGCCACATTCCTTGTGTTTTGCCCTTAGCAAGCTCAGCCAAGGGAAGGTAAGTACCATTGTCCTACGAACAACCTACTTTTCCAGTTAGAGAAACAGAGCCTGGAAAAACACACGCAGCGATGCCTGCTCACCTCTTTCCTGGCACCTCCAGGCCCAATGCACAGGGCTCTAGTGACACTGTAATTTCCTTTGAACTGTTTGGTTTTGTTTGGTGCCCTTGTCTGGCAGGTGAGTCTTTTTGACTGCCTTAACTTACTTGGTATAACATTTTCTTTCATTGAGAAACAAGAAGGCTGGAACTTACCTCTCCAATCCTGGCAAAGCTGGACACCATCCAATTACTCTCGGCTAGACTCCTGGAGGCTGTAAATTATATCATCTGAGCTAGGGAAGAGAAGAAAGAACAAAAACACGGTTGGGGAGATGGTCGGTGAATCGTAAGCCAACTGGTTAATGAGCAAGATGATGCTCCCATTCCTCTTCACTTCTTCCTCTAGGGCGAGGTTTGTATCTAGGGCTAGGGTTCATTAAAGTCGATCCCACCTAGGCCAGTATCACAAGCAAAGGACACAGCTACCTGTATTCTTCCCTGTTGATGATGCTGTGAAAAAGCACTTTAACTGCAGAGGCAGTCCTTAAAAATCCAACTCAGAGCGGCCAACTCCAAGATAGCATCTGATACTAATTAGAAATTATACAACACTCTAAGCTGAACTAAAGAAATATTGGTAGAGGAATCAGGACGAGAGTGAGGAAAATTGAAAGTGAAATCCTGTGCTGATTGAAAGTGACTGCAGCCCCCACATTTCCCCCTGGCCGCAGCGAGTCTGCCTGTCCATCCCAGGGAAAGCATGCCAATGGTGTTAACTACTGAACACTTGCCTTGCTCCAGCCCCCTTTCCCTGGGTAGCTGCGGTGAGTTGGCTGCCGAGATGTAGCCCTGAACCTATCCATCAAGTCCAGGGAAGAGAGAGTTAGAAAGGCAAACATTATCTGGGATCAATATCTTTACAAATCCAAAGGAAACCCCCAGCTCCCGAAGGGTTAAGCTAGGGAAGGAAAAGCCATCAGGCTGTTTAGTGAGCTAATGTTTTTATTGATGGGGGAGGCCTGTAAGTCCCTAACAGGAAAAGTGGGGAAAGTGGCAGATTGTTTGGCTGGGGAGAAAGGAGGAGGGCAAGACCATTATATGTACTTCGTGCTCTCATTCCCTTTGCATTCCAACCACTGAAATCCATGTAATGCAGAAGATGGTCAGTACCCTTGAATAGTATTCAACACAAGGTGTTTTCTTCACTCCTACCCCCCTCCCAAAGTGGAATCCGCCTTTTTCCCTAACAATTTTGCTGTAATGCACATCTCAGGCTAATGCCTGCTCTGAAGAGCACATCTTAATTTAACAACTGTGTTATAAAGCACATCTCAAGCTAACATTCCTAGGATAATCCATATTTCAACCTAACTACCCTGGCATAACACTTCAATCTAATTCCCCCACTGTAAAGTACATTGCAATCTAACACCCTCATATAAAGTACATCTCAGTCCATTATTTTGTATTTTGTAAGCTATACTTTGATATGTCTTTTCCATTAAGGAGCAGAACTGTCTGGAGACAACAGCAGCTATCCCTGTGCTGAAAGCTTCCATAGTTCTTACATGTCCTTCGGTGACAGGCTGCTGATAGATATGCCTCTGAACTTTCACCTTTGCCATCATGGGTTCAACACTGGCTTGTTTCTGTACTTCAAGCCTTAAGTCCCCTGTTGGGAGCAGGGGTGACCAGGGAGCCCTGCTTGGTCTTGATGGGCCTTCTCTCATGCTAACCAGCAGGGCGAGCCACCTCAAACGATCAGAGTCTACCTCAGGAGAGGGCTGCCTGAGGTCAATGTCAGGGTCATGGGTCAGGGTGTAGCTGCTGGCTAATAGAGTGTAAGCTAACACTGTTGTCAAATTGCTGGGCTAAACGACAATGCCTGCCTCCTGCTGATGACCTTACCCTGAGGGAGGGGGCTATTGGCTTTATTGGAAACCTGCCAGTCTCAGAGGTGACGGAAGTGGCTGATCACAGCTAAAGACTGTTTGATTGTTGATGGAGAGCCAGTTCTGTGATCAGTCTCCAAATGAGAGGCCTGCAAAGGCTGCTTATCGATGGCAGAGTTTTCCACATGTGATGGATTTCTCTTCTGTTTTGCACACAGCTGGGTTACTGTTCAGTTGTGGCGGTGGGCTGGGGTGGGTCATGGACGAGGGCTTTTCTGGAACCAAGAGATCCTGGAGGCAATGCTGTCACTGACTTCTGGGATGACACCAACTTCCTATTGCCAGCTGAGTAGGACTGACTGGATCTTGAAGGGGATCCAATCCAAAATAAATTGAAAATAGATGTAAGAGGTCCTTCAATTCCAGGGCATTTTGGCAAACATGAAAGTAATGAGTGTGTGTTCTGGGAGAGACTAGGGTTCTGGCCATCATTATCTCAGCCTCAAGTTTTCAACCCATCCCAGGCAGGAGGAGGAAATTAGATTTCTTTACTTACTGGTAGCATAGAACCAAGCTAGTAATGCCATGAAATATTGATTTCAAATACTGAAGACTTAGAATTCCAAAATTTCCCAGCATAGTATGAATCGAAGAGAGTTAAGTAAAGGAGGAAGAGAACAAAGTACAGGCATAAAAAACTGATCTTTATAAAAACATGTAGATCATAGAGGATCACCAGCTAATTAAACCCCTAATAACCTACCAGAATAGGCAATAAATGACTAGAAGGCATACGTGGGAGAACAGCTTTTGAAATAGCAAGGTTATTTTGCGCTTGCGTTATGCTTTGGGAAAACTTTTACAGAAATGCTTCCACTAGTCTAAGTCTCTAACTTGATAGGGATGGTGAAGCATTGAGGGGGAGGTTCTGAAGTGAACTTGAATGGTTTTCCCGGAGAAGAATGGACTGGGGGTGACTTATCAATGACCTTCCAGTCTGTGAGATGACCGGATAAGTGATGTGTCTCTAAGCCATGTCAGTATGGTGGGATAGCATTTAAGTGAGATTTTGGCTTGATTCCTGTTACTAGTTTCACCTCTTTAAGCCTCAGTTTTCTTCTTGGTTAAAGAGGATCAGGCCATACACCTTCCATAGTTATAACGAGGATCAATTCACATGTAGAACTATCATTAGTACAGCACTTGACACAAAGCCCACGTGACATACACATTAGTTTCCTTTCCCTTCAGTGGTGGCATGAGCTTTCTGATGATGGACATGAATAAACATGGGCATCTTTGACACTACACCTCCCCTTTGTGAGCAAGTAAGAAAACCATATACACAAAGTTTAGACAAAATCCATGTGACCACAGGAAGATGACCTAGACTGGAGGTTAGCAAGCTACAGCCCACCCCTACTTTTATAAATGAAGTTTTATTGGACACAGCCATGCTCATTCATTTACATATTGTCCACGACTTTTTCCATTACAGCAGCAGAGTGGGGTTGTTCCAACAGAGACAGTGTGGCCCACAAAGTCTAAAATATTTACTACCTGGCCCTTAACAGAAAATGTTTGTTGGCCCCCAACCTATTCCAATGGAACACTCTTTCTTTTGTTTCAAAACAAAATGTGGTGTGGAAACCCAATATGCAAAGCAGCAGATATTTTCCAGGGAGCTGAACTCCTCCTGTTGAGCACAAACACTTTATTGTTGGTAGAACTTCTGAAGCAACTTTCATAGTCGCACGGAGCAGTTTGAAAACTGCAGACTGAATCATCTGGCTATTTTTTTTTAAATCCTGGAAACTCAATGATCTCTTAGGAAATTAGAAAATGGCACAGTCAATATGTCTATGCCTGGCCAGTCCTGGCTTTTGTGTGTGTGGGGGTACTACTAACTCTGACGTTGGGCAGGTTACCTAACCTCTCTGCACCTTCATTTTCTCATTTTAAAAACAAGGCTAAGATTTGCCTTGCAAATTGTCCAATGGATTAAATAAAATAATATTTAAAGCATTTGAAATAGGACCTGGGTCACAGTCAGTGCTTGGTAAATGCTAACTACTATTGTAATTGTTATTATTAATATTTTGGGCCTTCATTCCCTGCTATGGTGATCATCTGCCCAATGACATTTTCTGTTTGTCAGTTAATTCAGCTGGTCGCTCACTCAACACATATTTTATGTGCTGGAGTAGCAGCAAATGAACTGAAGTCCTTTCAGTGCCAGCCGCACAGCCGGCCTCCTCTGCTTCAGTCACTTGCAGCGGCTCCTGTTGGTGTTCATTGCTCTGCGGCTCCCGCTGAGTCTCAGAGTGACACAGCTGCTCAAAACAACTCCCTACTACTCCATCTCCGACGGCTCCACCATTAATTTCTCAACTAGCAGTTTGGTTGAGATGCCTGCAAAGTAATTAGACCTTAAAGCCTCTTTATCTGGATTTTATCCTGTCAGTGAATGTGAAAGAAACAATAATTATTATTTAATATTTATTGAGAGTCTTCATTGTGATGTGTAGACTTGTGGAGGTAACCCTACCTGCCTTATTGTTGAAGATGACAGCACAGTACCGCCAAGTGTGGCTTAGGAAAGTAGTCAGACAGCTCTGGAAGCCTCACACGGGAGGCCTGTGTTCCAAATCCTGCCGTTTGTCATGCTGCTCTACCAGATGGCACATTTGGGGGGTTGGAAGGGTCTTAATTTGTTATCTCTAATGCATCTTCTAACGTTTGATTCCAACATGGCAAATTCCAAAAATGACGTCCAGCGATTTCTTGTATCCAGCACAGGGAGATCTCCGGGGAGTTACGTTGTCCATCACTGTCATGAAAGAGAACAGTGGAGTGGGTACAACCACAAATGCCATGGAACGAGACTTGAGACTTTGCGACTTTATCCTTTACCTCTGGGAACTAGTTCAGGTTGCCCAGAACAAGATGCAGCGCTGCCACCAGAGTGGCAGGTGGACAATATTTTCCACCTGCTGCTAAGAATGTCCTCCATACAGGTGGGGGCCAGTGTGGTCCAGTGAGCCACCCTCACCAGACTCGTGAGAACTTCAGCAAGTTGCTTTCTTATCCTGAGCCTCAGTTTCCTCAACAACAAATGAAAAGAACAGTAGCTGCCTCACAGGATTGTTTTTCAGATCAAGTAAAATAAATACACAGTATATGGTGACTGCTGTAATTACTGTTAAGATCATTGTACCAGAAAAGAAACAGAAGCCACATTTCTGTTTTTGTTGGGTGGCTTCCAGAGTAGCATGATATAAACATATGAAATAAACTTGAACAACACGTACACATTGCATTCAAATTATGTGAAATAAAGGTTACTTAAAAACTACATGTATCTGAGTGACTCATGGGCTTGATTTGCTCTTATAACTTGATGTAAATACAGAGGCTGTATCCATCCAACTTGTATCCCCAGCATTTCCTAGCAAAGACTCTTGCACATTTCAATGCTCAATACGTGTCTGTTGAACTGAATTGAATTGAATTTCTCTGTAAGTTCAGTAGAATCCTACGAAAAGTAAACACTGGAATAATTAAAGGATGCACAGATGGAAGATGTGTGAGCCACTCAATTCAGCAAAGCACAGACATCAACATCACAAGACAAAAGTATGAGCATCAATATCGCACAACAAAAAACAAAACAGAAACTCTTAGAAAGACTGGGCAAATACAACAGAATGGAATACTACTCAGCAAAAAAAAAAAAAGAAAGAATAAAATAATGCTAAAGCATAGGGATGAATCTTGAAAACATACTGAGTGAAGGAAGCCAGGTGCAAAAGGCCACGCTCTGAATGACCCCATTTATGTGGAATGTCCACAACATGAAAGTTGCTAGAGACAGGACGTAATGGTAGATAAGTGGGTGAGCTGGGCTGAAGAGGTTTGGGAGGACACAGGAGTGGGAGCGGTGCCAGTGGACATGGAGGTGCTTCGGGGGTGATGAAAGTGTTCTCCAAACGGAATGTGGTGATGGCCGCACAAGCGTGTGAATACGCCCCCAAAGCATTAAGTTGTACATTTTGGGTGAATTGTTTGGTATGTAAATTCTATCTTAATAATGCTGTTAAGAAATTTTTAAAAAATGGGCAAACATAATGAGATATCCTTGAAATAGAGGAAATGTAGGTAAATCCTCTAAGATTGTTCAACTATGTGTTTTAAGATCTAAAAATTTATAGACAACAAAGTTTACAGACTTTTCAATAAAGTGCATAACATATGAAACCCATATTTCCGTTTAAAACGCATTAAAGTTCAGATGCACACAATATACGCTCTTTTCTATGTATAATATATACATATATGATCAGCTTTTTGAGATACAGTTTGTATATGAGAAATTATAAAATCCACCCACTTCAAGTGTATGTATATTTAAAAAAATTAAAACCCAAAGCCCTGACTGGTGTGGCTTAGTTGGTTGGGTGTTGTCCTACAAAGCAAAAGGTCGGTGGTTCGATCCCTGGTCAGGGCACATGTGTGGGTTGCAGGTTTGGCCCCAGTGGGGGCGCATACAAGAGGCAACTGATCGATGTTTCTCATATCAAGGTTTCTCTCCCTCTTTTTCTCCCTCCCTTCTCTCTCTAAAAATAAATAGAAATCACAACCCAGAAATATTTCATAAGAAGTGTTAGAAGCATAGACATGAATATGCATATCCTGATGGATTACAAATTATTTTAATTTTTTACTTTTTTTGTGTTTCTGTAATTTCTAAAATTTATACAATTAACTTATATTACTTTGGAAAGAGATACGAGTTATTAAAATGAAATGCACAATAGAGACCCAAAGTGGTAAGGGACACGGAGTGAAGGTGACAGGTAATTGCAGCCAGGGGTCCTGGAGGGCATGGGGGGGCGTGTGGCCATGCAGAAGGCTTCCTGGAGATGAAGACACGACCCATGGCAAGTGGCCGGCATAAAAAGAGCGTGAAGAGGAAGGAGCTTGGTGGAATGGTCAGAGGCACGTTAGAGGGAGGCCTTGAAGAAAGACCTGTGAGGGCTCTGAGTCTGACTTAACTGGTTCTGAGAGGTAAAGTCATTAGGACAGTATCCTTGCCGCACTACATCCTGGTCCAAGTGACTGAGGGATGATGGGAAGAAACTGCTGGAGACAGATTTTCTGGGGCTCAGGAAAAGGAATGGGGTGGCTCCTTCTGAGCAAGGTTTTCCTATGTGCTTAGTTAGTACTGGTAATTTTGGGAGCTACGGCAGTCAAAGGGCCCGTGTCCTTGGTCTTTATAGACTTTCTGGAATTGTTTTCAACACCATGACCCCACACTATCGAGGACCAGAAGTGGAGCCAGGAGCAGCATATGAGACAGGCTGAAGCGCAGTGCTAAAAACCAGATTATCCCAGAGTCTCCTGGAGCAGTGCAGAGCCCAGCAGGACTGGCAAACACCTTTCCATGTAGGTCCCCAATCAAATCCACTACAGGTGGCTCAGAAGCTGTGTTGAGAATGATACAAAAGCTGCCTCCTGGCTCAGGGTGAAAGGATGTTGTGGTTGATTAGTGATGTCTGCCATGGGCAGAGGCATCGAGAGTGACGGTACCACTTTACTTTCCAATCCTGGAAAGGGGGCACTTCTTGGATTCAGCCTAGCCTCATTCTGCAAGTCCTCAAGAATTCAAAACACATTTAGGTCTGCCTCAAGTGCCGAAGTCTGACAAAGTAGACTTGGAGGTCTATTCTGAATACTTTTAAATTCCCATGAAAATACTCCAATCCCCTTGAGCCCTTGAGTCAAATCCAGGAAGAATTCCCTCGATAACACTGGCCTTGCCGGGGGCCTACCCCCAAAAATGTAAACTTTCTATTCCTAGCATTGTATAAATTAATAGGCCGAAGAAAGTAAAAATGGAAAGGATGGGTGGGAAGGGGGTTGGAACCTGTTAGTGCTGGGAAGCCCCCTTGGGAGTGATGGATGCAGGCTGCTACCTCTGAGACAAACCCTCTCTCGCCAATGGGAGATATTTTTAGTGTATCCTGGGCACCAAATAACTGTTCACATGTTCTGAGTGATGATGAATTCATTCAAACAACAAGTCAAGACCCTGGATATCACTCAACTGCAGTCAGTCATAGCAGCTGACAAATATAAAATATAACACACACCCTGTTAGTCTTGCTTTTGCTTTTCTTCAATATGCATATTCAAGAATCTCATCCCCTTCCTGGCTGTCAGAGATGGTGACAGTTGTGGAGGTTTTCTAGCTTTATCGGGGAGATTATTTTTTAACCCAAATTATTTTCCATTGTAAATGTTTAAATCCATATTAAGTCCAGATTAATGCAAGAAGCAGCTTCAAAGGATATCAACTGGGAGAAAAATAATAATAAATGAAATTGTTAAGGACGGGACACATCTCTAGAAATATTTTCAGACTAGAAAAGAAAGTTGTTTGGATTTAAAAGCTATCTAAAGAAAATATGTTTCTCAGTGATTGCTGGCCCCTTTCACAAACACCCAAACTTTGTATACAAACTAGGACCTGGAGCACTTTTATTTTTTTTCATGATTGGAATTAATAATGCAGATAAAACCTAAATAAATCAGGATTAGTGTTAACTGCATCTTGAGGTTTACGACGCTATAGGAAAATGAAAAGAGAAAAAAAATGGTTGCTTAAAAAAAAAACTGCCTGGGCTATTGGATGAGGTGGAGGGGGTGGGGTGGGGGAGGGGAAAAGAGAAATACAGAGAAGGGAGGACCAGCTGAGCTGAGTAATCAAAGACCTAATCGCTGCAGCTCTGGAGATGTGTTCAAAGGCTCTTTCCTGACCACAGGCTGTGCAAGGTCACAAGTGAAATGCAGTTGCCTGGAAGGGGGCGGGGAGTCTGGGATTTTTGGATGGCTCTGCTCTCAGGCTTTGTTAGGAGGAGGTCAGCTGGATTGTCAGATTTTAGCATCTCTTCTGGAAGCAGGTTCAGCTTTCTCATTGTTGGGGAGAAATCCCTCGCCCGACCCCCCACCACCGCACACTTGCCAAACCCGTAAAGAAAATTCAAGCCTGGATATTGGGTCTGACCCTGAAAAACAATCACCGCGACAATTTCTCCCAGAGCTCTGAACGCAAGTATAGGAATCGGTTTTAGACAAATAATTGCACCTTGGGATGAATTTTAATGAAACCATTCAGATAGATTCTTTGATGTTTCTGCACGGGTGTCATGGAAAATGACCCCAACTCATTTATTCCAGACTCAGCTCCCCTCTTTCCCTCCCATGAGTCCTGAGGGCTGCAGATGTGGAAAACTGAGTCCTTTTCCTCTGGCTACTCTTCTGGGCTTAATCTTAGTTGACAAAGAAGTGTTCTTAACCAAGAATCACATGACTGTAGAGATTTTAGCCGTCAATGTGAAACTAGAGTTGAGGCTGTCACTGCAAGAGTGGAAGCCTTCTTCCCACCTCCTGGCCCAGATTAACTCAGCAATGCTCTAGCTTTCTCACTTCCCTTTGGCACCACTGAACTGTGGCCAGTTGGATCTGGGGTCCACGTGACATGGCTCCTTGCTGTGCCTGCTTCGGCTGGTTTCTCTTTGGTAAGTGTACAGATCTCACTTTTGTCCTAATCTTCAAACAACTGGGCTGGTTTGAGGTTTTTCAGAATTTGGGGGGTTTTGAGAGATCACATCTCCCATCTGTTTCCTGTTCTGTTTTTCAGCACTTCCTCTTCTCTCTCCACCACCACTAACCGGGCACATGCAGTGCTGGACAGTCTCTCCGGTTTGTGGGATAACGAGAGGAGTCTGTCCTGACCATTTTGTTAGCCTCGCCGGTTTGCCACTCAGTCTCCCCCAAGAAGGACTAAAATGGAAAGAAATTAATGACAGCGGCTCTTTTCTCAGCCTTGGATGTAATTCTTATGTAATCTCTGTGGTCATTTTTGGTGACTCTGCGTAGGTTAAGTACAGACGAAAGCAATATTTTAGAGACTGTTGATAGTTACCATGGTAATTTGAAATTTTGGTAAGGAGAAACATGTTCTGGGGAAAAAGTGTAAGTCGGATAGAAAATGCTCAACCTTCAGAAAACTTCATCATAGTAAAAATGGGTGAGGACTGGGCGGGAGTGGGGATATGTGTAGTGAAGGTCATTTGAAAAAACGAACTAAAAGGTCAGATTGTGGAAATGAAAAAGCATGAATAGAATTCCACCATAAGGATAAAAAAAGAATTTTTTTCAGTTGGCATATACATCCTTAAAAACATTTCCACTTGCTCTAAAGCAGCATGCAGTTAAGGGCCAGTAGTCCTTAGGGCTTCAGGTTTTAGCTAATAGACAGGATGCTGCTCCTACGTGAAGCTGGGAGCATCGCCCCGATGTGAGGACTTGTTTCCCAAAAGAAACCGAGTGAAAACAAAGTTCTTATCCCAGTCTCTCAACCTTCCTTGTAAACAGAACTGCCAGTGGTTGCAAAGCACAGCCTGTTTCAAATGGGTGCTGATGACACAATGTTATACATATGCACATACTGTACATCCATCATTACATAAAGTATACATGCACATGTACACGTGCACATATATGAACGCCACATATACGAGGTGGGCAGAAGCAGGTTTACAGTTCTATGTGAAACAGTTTGTTCTTGTATGTTTATTAATTATTGTATTGTATTATTTATTATTATTAACCTACTTTACCCAACCCTGTATAGACCACATCATGCATGCATATTTATAAAACAGTTTTTTTGGTAATGCAAAAGTCAGGCTCATTATAAGAACTACTTGACAAGCAGTAGTTTCCATTTCAAGAAGTGATTTTAGGTACTAAAAGAAAAGTGTGTTTTTTGTTCATTTAAAAAGATGATCATGAGAGACAATGGACTAGATTGCAAAGCAAATCGGAATGGATTTTCAGACAGCCACTACCATAAATCCACCATTATTTCAAGGAGATGTCTCATAAATAGGTAAGGCTCTCTCTCTTTTTAAACTTTATTATTTATTTTTATTCGGGGGAAGGGAGGGAGAAAGAGAGAGAGAGAAAAAAACTTCAGTGTGAGAGAGAAACATTGTTGGTTGCCTTTGGTACTTGTTCTGACCAGGGAATAAACCCAAAACCCAGGCATGTGTCCTGACTGGGAATTGAACCAATGACCTTTCAGTTTGCAGGATGATGTCCAACCAACTGAGCCACACCAGCCAGGGCAAGGATCTCTTTTGAAGTAAGACTTTGCTCCTAGCCCTGCCTTCTCAATAGCCACATTTCTAAAGCATGGCCAGATGTGTCTGACTCTGAAGTCTAGCCTTTTACGGGAGGAAGGACAAGTCATGACTGGGATCACTCAGAAGCCTCAAAGTTGCTGCCCCTTCCCGCCATCCTCAACTTCCTTTCCTCACCCAACTGATGGAGCAGAGTAGTTCCTAGTCTGTTGGAGCTGTTGGTAACTGTTAAGTCCCGGATTTTCAGAGACCTTTTTTTACTTTGAATGCCCTCTGCCATTGTGAAAGGTGGCATCCGTTTAGCTCTTGACATGGACTTTTGTGCTAGAAACTATGATCTCTGTGGTCAAATCACACATCGGTCCATCACAGGTTAACTTCATTTTTGGTTGATGGTCAATGTGGAGAAACTGACCTGGGCAATTTAGGGATGTTTAGTAAAGAAATGGCCAGTTAGTACTAGAAATATTATCAGGAAGAGACAACAGTTATGTTACTATCCTGCCCCCCCTTTAAAAAAGGAGTCAGTTGGCTATCCCTTGGCAGTAGTTCATTATTTCCACTTTTACACAATTGAAAATGAGAAAGTTCTTTAAGTTTGAACAGTGGTAATTAAATGTGAATTGGATGGGATATTTGTAATTTTAAATGCTTATTCTGAGAGGAAAAAACTGTGTAATGTTGTTGGCTAAATGACCCTAGTCATTAAGATTCCTATGGCATTATTTAGTTAGTTGGCTTTTTATAACACTATGAGGTTTGCTGTGGGACGCAGAGGAAGCCACTGGCCTCACAAGGAGGAGAAGTGTTTCAGAAAAGGCTCTGAGTGAGAGAAGCAGTCCCGTAAATTGTCTACTAACAGTTTGCTTTAGCATTTCTGGACGTCTTGAGATCACGGAACTGAGACAAGTCGAGGAAAATGAACAGAAATAACTATTTTCATGAGGCCAATGGAAACCACGTTCAGATCCAGGAAAAGAAAAATGAGACAGGAAAGGGTGGGTCACATTTTTGAAGGAAATCATGTGGTATTTTGGTAATCCTTTGTTGATGAAAAAAATTAACAGCACATTAATTATGTCCTAAGAATGGGGCGTTGCTGGTCTGCATCTTCAGTCTTTCCAAAGCTGGCCAGCAATCCCAGCACTGACCAGTCCATGGAATGGAAACTTGGGCTTCTGTCCTCTGAAAGGGTCCTGGACACATAGCATCAAGCACCTCTGCACAGGCTGAAATATGACCATGTAAGAGTTTGGGAGATAGAAGGCTACCTTATAAGACAACTAACCACAATCAAAAAGCCGAGGATCTTTATAAGATTGATAGTGTCCTGTCAACAAAAAGTAATAAAATTGGGTATGCCAGGACATATATTTTCCTTCCTTCCCTCTTTCCTTACTCCCTCTGTCTTTTCTTCTCTTCCTTCCTTCCCTCCTTCTTTCCCTCTCTTTTCCTTTCTCTCTCCCTACTTGTCCTGTCCCTCAACTTTAAAAAACTTTGTTATCAACTATATATTTATGAATTTTCACAACAGTTCAAATATTCACATTGAGACAAGTAGAACATAAGCCCAACATTGACCCTTCCAGAGTCTTTAAGCAGAATTAGGTAGATAATTGTCACTTCCTTTAGAGTGCATGATATATCACACATACATTGCCACGGTAGTAAAAATGGTCACACATATGCCCTCTCTCCTTTACCTATACTCTTGAGCAGTGTCTTCAGAACTGTTGTCTGGCCATGTGACTTTTTTGGCCAACAGGACTATAGCAAACGTGACACAAGCAGAGGCTCGGGAAATGCTTACACATCAAGTCTGGCTCTCTTGCAGTCCTTCAAAAAGCCAGAGGCCACCATGTGAAGAAGACCAGACTAACCTATTAAGGGTGAGAGAATCACCCCAGCGGACGCTGAGCCTGCCGCCAGCCAGGAGAGCGAGGCCATTCTTGCTTGTCCTCTTCGGTCAAGCCAACTCTGACCAGGTGCATTGTCCACCCTACCCACAGGACAGTGCGTAATGATTTACTGTTTTCAGTTCTTTTGTTTTGGGGTGGTTTGTCACATGGCAAAAGCCATATAACAAACAGTAACTAAACTTGTTATTTTTCTCTTTTAAGCTCCACTATTAGGGACATTGTTCCTTAAATAGAAGGCATTGTTTGGATATGTGATTATTAACTATTGCACAATGACATCTCTCTCTCTCTCTGGTTAAGAAGAAAAAACCTTATCAAGTTTTCCACAGTAATCATTGTGGTCATTTGTAAAGGTTTGCTTCTCATCTGTTTGTGGGGCAATTTCAGGGGAAGCAATCTGGCTATCATGAGCAAGGTCCTGAGGATGAGAACTCCAAGCTGGGCTTGGCAGATGCCATTTTTCCACCCCCTTTTTTCTTTACTCCACAGCCATTTTTTCTAATCTCTGAAGATGGTCAAATCCTTTTTTCTGTCTTCACGTTCCTTATTGCCACTATCATAATCTCAGCCCTAATTGCCTCTTTCAAGTTGGCATCTCTCTCTTCATAAGTATAAGAAAGAAAAAAGGTATTAGTATTACTTTTCTCTTTCCAGTAAAATAAGAATTCTGTTATAGCATACTTATTCTTTTGGGAGGAAGCCTGTTGTGGAGGACTACTCCTAGAACATCCAAATGCTTCTCTTCTCTCCAGTCTCCCCTTGTTCCAATCCCTTCTTGATTCTGCTTCTATCATGCTATTGCTCCATTATTTATGCATCATTGCCTTCCAAAATTGCTCCTAGTGACTTCTTGTTGGATTAATCCTTTACAGCAATGATCTCAGCTTGCCACTCCCCAGTTCAAAAGTTCTCAGCGCGTCTCCACACTCTGTGGGTAAAGGACCCAGTCCCTTGTCCAGGCATTTGGGACCTTTTAGAATTTGGCCTCACCCCTTCTTATCCTCACGTAAACACACTAGGGCCAGTTGCTCTGAGAAGAATCTCCCTCATTGTGTGCTCCAGATTCCTCCATTATCTTCCTTACAACCGCATCAGTAACATTTCAACCTTCTTTACAACCTTAGTAACATTTTAAGGTTAGGCCCAAGTGACCCTTCTACATAAAGTTCTCCAGCCACCTGGGATCAAGGAGCAGTTTTGCTCTTCTGAATTCACACAGCCCGGAGGGGTCTCATCACTCATTTGTTAGTAATCATGTCTAGTACATGTACCCAGTTATCATGCGCTGTCTTTCAAGTTTTCCAGACTTGAGTAAGTGCTTCTCGCAGGAGAGACTATATGCCCTAGATCTCCCGAAGTGCCTAGACAGTTTGGCCTTAAGGCTGGCGTTCAATAAACACCTGGCGACACATTGGTTTCCAACATTTGAGAGTATTTCTCAAAGCGTGATTCATGCATTTTTGCATCAGAGAGGCTTGGGTGCTTGTTAACTACTCTGTCTCCTGGGCTCCTTTTCAGACCTGCTGAACCTGCCTTTCTGTCGCTATGACCCAGGAATCTGCACGGCAAACAAGCTTCCTGGAGGATTCCTCTGTTCATAAAAATTTGAGGATTCCCCTTTCCCTGCAGGTCCTCAAGTGAGAAGATGCAATCCCTATACCGCCTGGTGGACCCCTTAGGTATTTATGAAAAACTTAGGAATCCCCAAACTTATTGAAACTTCAAGAACCCAGAACTTGGATTTTTAACTGGGAGTGGGGGCGGTATGCCCCTGGGAAGAAGGGTTTGAAAGGGCAGATTTAATATGAGAATATGATATATTTGGGGGAAATGCCATTGTTTTTATGATGTAAACTACAGAGAAGTGGAACACGACCAAATCATCTTGGTTGGTGTGATGTGCAAAGAGCAAATGAACCAGAAGCTCATGACCTAAGGGTCTTACTCTGTCCCGTGTCCCCACGTCCAAGGTAGCGCGCAGCACACAGATGACCCTCAACACTCGGTTCTCGACTTGGAGTGATTCTTACAACCAACCAGCTTTATAAATGAAGGCTATCGATACACACTCTTTGTAAGTACATTTAAATACCGTAAATGCATAAACTTAACTAGTAACTATCTGCTTTAAACAGGTATATATATATATATATATATATATATATCTCACATTTATTTTGTATAGAATTCTTAGACTATAATCTTCTAGCTCGTATCAAGGGAAAAAGGTATATATTACAGACTATTTTTTGGTGAGGGTAGCTAAGTAAATTTACTTTTAAAAAAAGGAAATGCCTTAAAAACCAGCTTTATTGAGATACAATTTACATACCATAAAACTGATCCTTTAAAAGTTCTTTAGTATTTCACAGAGTTGTGAAACAATAACTATTATCTATTTTTTGGAACATTTTCATCACTCGCCCCTCCCCCCCCAAAAGCAACTCCATTCCTATTAACAGTCACTGGTCGTTCTTCCCGACCCTGCGCCCCACCCCCGGCTCCTGGCAACCACTGGTCTGCTCTCTGTCTCTGCATTCGCCTGTTTTAGACACTTCATCCTGCCCATTCGGGGCACAAGTGGGTCATCTGTGACTCGCTTCTTTCACTAGCATGTTCTCAAGGTTCATCCATGTAAACATGTATCAGTACTTTATTGCTTTTTATGGCCAAATACATTTTGTTTATCCATTTGCCAGTTGCTGGATATTTGGTGGGTTTTTTCCACTTTGGCTATTATGACCAGTGCTGCAATGGACATTTGTGTTCATGTTTCTGTGTCACTGGAGGTTTTCATTGGGGTGTATACCTGAGAGTGGGAGTCCTGGTAAATCGAATGGCAGTTCTATGTTTAAAGAAACATGTTTTACTTGTGCGACTTATGCCGCTACTACGGCTATTGCTGGATGCTTAGTGACTATTAACTCTGTCCTGAGCCCTATGCTAAGTTATTTATGTGCATGGTCTCATTTAACTGTCACAAAATTCCCATTTCACAGAAGGAAATACCGAAGCTTAGAGAGGTTCCAGTGACTCAAATGCTCATAGATGTGAATTAGGCATAACTCCAGACCTGCTGCTCTGAGCCACTATTCTTTCTGCCCCTGAACTATTATTTTTCCTCAACTAAATATGATTTATTTTCAGGTGAATGGAAACATTAACCAATAGTGAGGTTATTCTACATTTAAAGATAATGATAAAAGAGTTGCCTCTCAAGAGCGGCAGTTGTCTGTGAATTCAGTTACAACTATGTCCTTCGGAAGGAGTGGGGGTCCCCACGGTCCTGGCCTTGTACGGTGTTACTCACCCACAGAGCGCAGGGTCCAGGCACATGTGGTCTTCAGGTGTTTTCCATTGCTTTTGCCCCAGGACTTGACAGTGATTGGTGGGCAACATTTCTCCTACACTCATGCATTTGACATGCAGGTGGCTGTCTCTCATTCCATAGAGACAACCGATTCTCCGATTTAACTCTTTAGAGCATTTAGCATGGATTGGCTGCTTAAATTCATCTATTCACAACAAATACACAACTTTATCATGAGATAGTTTAATCTGACAAATATGTACTGAACCAAGTTCTTGGCTTAGAACGGGGTATCAAACTCATTTTCACGGGGGGCCACACCAGCCTCACGGTTGCCTTCCAAGGGCTGACTGTAATTTTAGGACTGTATAGATGTAACTACTCCTTAACAGTTAAGTGAGAGCTTGGTGCTGCTTCTGGGTAGAAACAAGGTGGAAGGCCAGATTAGGCCTATGGGCCTTGTGTTTGCCCCCTGTAGCTTAGGAGAAGCAGGGGATTGGGTATTGCAGACATCTAATAGAAACTTTTTTCCTTGAGGTTGTCACAGTCTAATAGAGCAGACAAAAAAGGCACAGACACAGATGCTCAACAACAAAGCTAGGCTACTAATTATAAGTTGCAAACTACAGTCTGTGGGCCTTACCTGTTTTTGTAAATAAAGTTTTATTGGAACACAGCCATGCCCATTCATTTGCACATTGTTTATGATGCTGCTGTGCTACATATAGCAGAGGGGAGTACTTGTGACAGAGACAGTATGACCCACAAAGCCTAAAATATTTACTATCTGGAGCTTTACAGAAAAAGTCTATCAACCTCTGGGGTAGATGACTAAATACCAAAGCAAGTTTAAAGGACAATAGCAAGTGGCCTAACAACTCAAAAGAGTGAAAGTTTAATGCTGTGTTTGTGTGTATGTATGGGGGGCATATGGGGGTGAGGCTTAATTTGGGCATTAGAAAAGGGTCGAACTTTGACAATGAGATGGGAGAAATGAAGCAATCCAAAGATTTAGCAATATTCTGTATACATATAAATATATAAAATTTTAGAGTGTTATTATTGATTTCAAGATAGACTAATTAATATAAGCTATGTGTTTCATAATAACAATGGTCGTATTTCAAAACATGTTTACTCTCTTTCTTGCTTGCAACAGTCTTGTGAGGTAGGCATGCGGTGAATCACCCCAGTTTGCCAGCTGAGGGTCAAGAGGTTGGTGAAAGTCTCGCTGGAGGTTCAGAGCTGGTAGCCCAGCCTGAAACTCTAGCAAGGGTCTGGCTTTTACAGGGAGCTCAGCTGAGCGCTCTGCAGTTTATATATATGTGCAGCAGAGGAAACAATAAGAACTTTGAAATGAAATCTTTTTATTAATTTTTATACCAACATTTCCATTTCCTGAGTCTCCATGTTGTTAAATAATACTAGGCTGTGAGAGGTTGAGTCATGGGGTGGCAGTTTTGAAGTGAGGCTGTGTTTAAATGCCACCAAATAAAGTGCAACCTGGAGACATGGACGTGCTCATCACTCAACCTCGTGAGAGCTTGAGCATCTCAGGTCTTTGAAGGGCCAGTTCATCTCAAACCAAAAACGATGTAGCTGAGACTTCTCAGGAAACCGGGAATATAGCCAACCTTATTGAAGGCTTGCCATGGGCCAAGAACTCTCATTAACCCTTTGTGTGTTTAATACTTTCAATGACCCCAGGAGGGAGGTAGTTATTAGTTCGTATTTTACAGGTAAAGCAAATGGGTCATGAGGGTTAGGTTAACAGGCTTGAGGTCAGATGGCTAATAAAATGTCAGAGCCAGCATTTGAACCCAGCTGGTCAGGCTTTGGAAGTTGCATTCTTATTCACGGCACTATGACATACTGCCACTCACTGATAAGCACTGGGGGTGGGTGGGCATGTAATCTTGAATCGTGCTCAGGAAGATTGGAACCAATAAATGCTATGTAGGCATAAACCTCAGGGAAAAAGCCAGTTCTCTTCAACGTGGCAATTGTCAGATTTAGAAAGTGGTGAGCACAGACTTCAAAAGTTCCTAACAGGTGCTCGGTCCTACAGGTATCTCAGAGGGAAACACGAAGCACCATGGAAGGATGGTCCGAGTTGGAACTGCCCCAGCCTGGAGGCAGGGCATGACAGTATCTGAGAGGGAAAATGGAGATAAGTTCTTATCTGGGGACAAAGTTGGCACAGGCTCAAGTGCAGAGAGATGTCAGCAGGCCTCCACGATGGGCTGCAGGATGATGTTGGAGCCCCTGGATTCCTCACATACCACACTTGGCCCACTTACATCAGCTACGTGCAACCCAGCTACACTCCACATGCTGCATTTTCTGTGGCGACACCTGTCCTTGCCTGATTTTTCTCTCTTCTCTGGAGTTGTTATGGAGGACTCAGACCTTGACAGAATAAAAGGGCAGACTTGGGTCCCTTTTGGGAAATGCAACCAGGTGAGGTTAGAAAGAGGACTGTACTAACCTGTCTCAGAGCGGCCTGAGTCATTCCCATTAATTTCAAGTCACTGGGCTAGACTCAAAGCGTAGGGTCTTTTCTTCCCGCCCTCATGACCAAATCAGGAGGGCAGCTCTGAGGCAGGGGTATGCGTTTTATTACCCGTTCTGGACAAATCTTATAAACTGGCCCCTCTAGGGAGAAAGGTTTGGGAATAAAAAGAAGTACCTAAGACAGTAAGGAAAAAACAAAAGCCATGTAAGAGAAGCAGACAATTCCCAACAATGACATGGATGGCTCAGTCGAAGGTAATTATGTTCTGTACCAAATCGGGGATAGTACAGAAGTGTACCGTGTGGTTCAGAATGCCCGTAATACATTAAGGCCGTGGGCCTCGTAACAGGCTTATGTAATTGAATGAGCAGACATTTGTTGCACAACTAGAAAGATAAACTGAGAAAAAAGATTACTCCTGGTGGGCTTGGAATGGGCTTTTGGAAGATGCGGCAGATAGTCCCCGACATTACAGAGAATACAGAGGGTTATATTGAGCCTAAATAAATTATTCTGACTGCTGTGTAGCAGATTTCAAGGCTTTATCTCAACACGGTGCTCAGTTCAAGCCACCTATGATAACATAAAAATGGGCATGCTAAACTGGTCAGAAGCCAGTTGTAGAAGTCAGCGTAACTTGGAGATGTATGGGGCCTCCGACGTTAACATTAAGAGCAGCCTTGACTGTGGCCCTCTTAGGAAAGAGGAAAAGGAAAAGACGCAGAGTCAAGTGCAGAGAAATGGAGACCAGTCCGAAGGGAGCCAGGCATGACTGCAATGACACTTTTCCGAATCACGATAAAGTAGAAAGAGTGTAAGTCTGGCGGTGATTTGGCTAGCGTCTCTTGTTGCTTTAAGGAAGGTGTGGCAGGACAAAGCCACCAAGAAGGCAGTCACACCGATGAAGAGAAGAGCAACAGAGGCCGGGGACTGGGGAGGCGCTTAGGAACAAACTCACCAGGAGACAAGGCGGGAGGTGGCTTGCTGCCTAACTTCCTTCCTAGGGTTAACTCCTGTGTGCACCCTCTGATTTGGAATTCGGGGGAAACTCAAGGAGGATGTTTTCCCTTTCAAACATTCGAAAAAGCTATTTTCGGCTGTTTTTTAGGAAGGGAGGAACAAGAGCATTCCTCACTCAAACCACAAGAAACCTTCATGAATATGGCCAGAAATTGAAAGTAAATTTGTTATTATGCTGCTTAAACGATTCAAGCTTTGTCAGAGCCACCTCAGGACCCTTTAAGGGTCAGGGGAAATCCAGACGTGAGAAAGGTCCCCGTAGAACAAGGTACCTCCGAGTGTCACATCTCTTAATTAATGTAATTGTGAAGTAATGCAATGCACAGCA
Source organism: Artibeus jamaicensis (assembly GCF_021234435.1). Classification (NCBI taxonomy): domain Eukaryota; kingdom Metazoa; phylum Chordata; class Mammalia; order Chiroptera; family Phyllostomidae; genus Artibeus; species Artibeus jamaicensis. The sequence goes on from NW_026521842.1 coordinate 16,082,115, forward strand.
CCCTCATCACGGTTTGGAGAGTTAAAGTGCACCCCTGAGTTAGATCAGTTGGAGGAATGACTGCCAAACCATAGCCAGTTGCTTGCCCATCTAGTAGCTGTTCTGTTCTCTGCCTTATAAAGACTACACCATGAGGGCCCAGAGCTATCGTACGGGTAACGTTCTGTTGATCTTATTGCAAAATTGGGGAAGAGAAAAACTGGTTTTGTAACTGTACTGGCCTTAAGACTTACCTGATAAACAACACCGAGTAATAAGATTGGAAATTCTCTTAAAATTTTTTGCACATTATTTGGTTACAGGCTCCATATGGCAAGAAGGCGAGGGGAGAAAACCTTCCATTCCTCGTCTCCCCCCCCACCTCAACCACATATTTAATCCATGCGCTTATGTCAAACTTAATTACAGGACTTTTGGCATAAAATAACAGTCCACATCCTCAGAGAAAAGAACTTAAGCAGTTAATATGTGCGATTGAGTGAAATTGCTTTGCTGAATGTTTATGAGTAACCCAAGACCAGTGAAATGTGCTGATATTTTAACCATTTCAGTGCTGAACTTGTGCCAAAATGCTACAACATAGGTTAAAAAAATCCTTTCTCCTGATCGGCCGTGTATCATATTTCTTGAAATTGAGAGCACTGGGTAAGACAATTTTATGACACTTTCACGAATAGGTTTGTGAAGGAAAAATGATAAAGTTAGGACAATTATGGGCCTTTCACCATCTCAAGGAACTGCTAGATTCAACTGAAGGGTACCAAGTTCAAACCCATGTCCGGTTGGTTCCACAGAAAATCCTCTGCAACATTAGAACTCCTCACAAGGGGCAATTACTTTTGCCCTTAGGTTTCTCCTGCCCCTTGAACCAGATAGTTTTCTTTTTTGTTCATCCCCAGTTTAACATAGATAGTTGTAAAATGTGGAGATTTCCGACCCTAACACAAGTCTATGCTTCTTTGATGAAATAAACTCTTACTTCTGTTTAAATTTTCTTTTGTCTAAATTGTTCACAGTGAGGTTTGCCTCTTTTAGACTAGAGGAACCTCTTAAAATATAAAATCATCTGCTCCGCTTCCTCCCTTATCCAAAGTCCTTTCTTAAACCAGTGAGATCCAGAGCTACTTCTGAGTTCGCACTTCCTTTCATTATCTTTGTAAGTGGCCCTATTACCACCTGCCCCGTAAATGCCAGCTTTTTAACATTACCATTTCTGAAGGTTCCCTGCACTTAAATGCTCTTCTGAGCTCAAATTCTCTTCTTTCCATACTCTCCAAACCCAGTCCCCTCCCAAGAATCGTGGGGGTGGATCCAACCCTTGTCCCAAAGACGACAGAACCCAATTGCATCATTTCCATCTACACAACATTCTTCAGACTATTTCAGGTGCTCAAACTGTTTGCTGGGTTTTAGCAATGCTGCTCATCCACCTCACCTCACTCTCACGCCTCTTTCTCATGCTACTTCTACTTTGGAGCGTTCGTATCTTTTCCTTTCATGGGCTTGTGCCTCTTCCTTTGCCATTTCAAAATGCTCCTGAACATGCATTTTCCCCCTTATCTGCTTCTCCATACTTCACTGGGGTTCTATTTCATAATTCTTTTCAGAGATATTGTTTAGCTCAGCCCATTAGAATCCCAGCCTTGAAAAAGGTGCGATAATGTCTCGGTGATGAAATGAGAGGATATTTGTGAAAGTACCTGGCCCAGTGCCTGGTCCATAGGAAATATCCTATGACAGTTAATTCATTTGTTCATAGATTCCATCATTCATTCAAAGTATACTGAACACTTAATACATAAAACTACTACTAGGCAGCAATACTTTGAATTGTGGTAGGTGCTAGGTACTCAGAGAGACCCTCCATTTACTAAAAATAGTTCCAGAGAGTGAATGCCATGTTCTGGGCACTTGCTGCACTAAAAGTACTGCACTAGGGAGCTTCATACACAATTAACAATCTAGAAGTGATGTATTACTACTCCCTTGTATCATTATTATTATTTAAATTTTTAAAAGATTTTATTTATATATCTTTAGAGGGGAAGGGAAGAAGAGAGGGAGAGAAACATCAATGTGTGGTTGCCTCTCGTGGGTCCCCTGCTGGGAACTGGCCTGCAACCCAGGCATGTGCCCCGACTGGGAATCAAACCTCGATCCTCTGGTTTGCAGGCCCTCACTCAATCCACTGAGCTACACCAGCCAGGGCTACTCCCTTGTATTATTTTTGATGCTGTTATAAATTTTCAGGTTTGAAAGTCATACTATATTTCTTATGAATTGTTGGACTCTTGATAGAAATGGATTTCTTTGCCTACTTCCTATTAATCATTCAGGTTCTAGATTAAGTTGCTTTATTAGGGGGCTTTCCCTGAGTTATCCAAGTGCATGCTGGGTCCCTTGTTTTCTCTTACACTCTGTACTTTTCCTTTGTAGCACTTACTACAATCCTTACTTATGCATTTATTTTGGGATCATCCCTCTACTATCTGTGGCCCTCAGGACACTGTAAACATCATGACGGCAGGGACCACGTCCATTTTGTTCAGTTGTGTGCCTCCAGTCTCTAACACCACGTGTGGAACACAGTAGGTGCTCAAGAACATTTGTTGAATGATTATTAATGTCATAATATCGATTGCAAAAGTGTAGATAGTTCATAAATTATTTATTTTTTACTTTGGAATTGACTGCATGACTTCTGAAGCATGCAGACCTCACTAGTTACTTCTATATAGCTCATTATTGAAAGAATTGGGGGTTCCACTGGCTGGCTATAAAGAAGGGGACAGAAGCAGTTGGTTGTTTTCACCCACAGGGCAGCTTTGCTGATGGGAATGGGAGAAAAAAAAGGCTGAGCTAGAAAAGTTCAAATAGCAGACAAGTCTGGGAGGTGGGGAAAGCTTGACATGGGAAGAGAGTGACCTCAGTGTCTTCCTGTCCTCACTTCCTGTCTCCCCAGGAAGTGTCAGTCAGAGATTTTCAGGAAAGAGTGTTGTCATGGTAACCTGAATTGGCTCTTCCCCTTACAGGGACGAGTGCCCTCATGTGCCCCAGCTGTCCCCATGCGTGGTGGAAGAGGGCAGTCACTTCGAGGTCTCAGATGCATCATGGAAAATCCAGAGCCGACAATGTCTGCGACACCAGAACCGACTACAGCCTGTGGCAAGTAGTCAAGCCCAGAGTGCAGTGGAGCCTGTTCTTGAACTAATTAAAATTTAATCTGCTAAAGGCATTTTCTTGATAATTTGGGAACCCTGTCTTGACTTTTACAAGTTCCAAAGAGTCTCGAAAATAGAGGATACTGTATTTTTGTCCTTCTTTCTGTGTATTGGATTTCATACAAAAAAAAGCATTTTTTAAAAAGGGATTCTAGATAGAGTAACCATATAATTTATCATCCAAACTGGGACACTCTGGAGAGTGAACAGAAGCGCTATTAATAATTACCCGAGTACAATAGATACACACTGGGCTGTGCCAGGCCAACTGGGATGTGCGGTCAAGATGACTGGAGGGTCCAGGGGCAGATCAAACGCATTCCCGGGCTGCAGGACTCGGAGGTCAGGGCTATGGCTGTGCTACATCATGCCTCCCACAGTGCTTGGCATACAGTAGGTGCTCAAAGTTACTAAGCGAATGAGTAAATCCCAAGTTGCCCTGGTTGTGCTTTCCGAACAGAAATTGGCATGGGGTCCTTGAAGACAGGGGAGGCTGAAGAGACCCAGCAATGACACAGCCCAAAGTGGGCAGGGACACAGTGCAGCAGTATGAGTGTATTCTACGTTTACTCATTCCCAACTGTTAGTAGCTAATTGCTATCTGTTGACACACCCTGAGGGGAAACACGAAGCAGCTCTCAACACTGCACGCACATTCTGTGCTTACGTAATTTGCTAAAACATTCATGAGCCCTGATTTCCTAAAATCCATGTGACTGTACCCTAATTTCATGTTGTGTATATACTGAAGGTCACATTTTGGGTTCTGACTGGTAAAAATGGCCTCAAGATTCCCTTCAGGGTCAGCCTGAGGTGCCGGTTGCAGCCAGGGGCCTTCCCAGACTGGCTAAACCACTCTGGTTCCCACCCTTCCTCCACAGGCCTGCCCGCTCCTTCAGGAAGAAGTGGGTGAAACGGCCCATTGACCCCTGTGGAGCAAAAGGGCATGTTCAGCTTTTTTAGAGGTTATGGACATGCTGAGTGACGCCAGAGCCCATGCCTGTAACATCAAGGCCGGCAGGCCTGGAGAACAGGGACGAACGAAACCTGGCTGCGTCCCCTCCACCCACTTTTCACCTCGCCGGGAACTAACCAGAACCCGTGCGCTCCTTCCTCCTGCCTGTCGAGTGCTCCATCTTCTTCCCATGACTTGGGAGAGATCTGTCTCTTCTGACAAAGTCAAGATTCCAGGCCGAACTTTCCCATGCCACCGTCCCTCAAAATAGCCCGAGCTGAGCTGTATTTATAGCCGTGTGAGACTCTAATGGGCCAATTTGTTTGAATTTCCACTGCTTTTGTGTTGAACATACCCCTCACCCGTGGGCAGTCTCTTCAGGCCTTTATTGATGGGGTGTGTGAGGGTGGAGGGGGCCATGTTCAAGATGGTAGCTGTATAGAGCACGGGGGCTGTTTTGCATATTTACTGTTCTTTAAAGCTGGTTTTTTGAGAGAGAGAATGAGACAGAGAAAGAGGTTTCTGTAAGTAGCCCGGACAATGAGAACAAGACCGGCTGTATGCCAAGCACGGGATCCCGGCCAAAACACATATCATTAGCTTGGACCAGCTATAAGCAAGGAAATGAGAAACATATGTTGGAGAGCAAGGTTAGGAGTGAGAGACTATGGGTCAGTGACAGTCACCCTAAAACTTTTCCCTTGTTCTTCAGCTGTGGCCTGGCGGTGTCAAATGTCATTTCTACTGCCTTGATTTCTCATGGTGGGGCTGCCTGTGTGTTTTTTGTCTTTTTTTTCCTTCCTCCCCCTGCTGTTTCCTGATGGGAGTTTTTCTGGGGAGGGGAAAACAGAGCAGGCAGAGGAGGGTTTGTGTGGTAGGTTTTATCATTTCTGGGAAAATCACAACCTGGTTTCCCGTGATGCTCTTGGAAATCCCTCACTTTCTCTGGAATAACGGTGTCTCTCCATTTGGGATTTGGACTCATTTGTGAGGGAAGAAAGAGGGAAAGCTATGAACGCACTTCTTGCTGTTTCTTTCTGGAATATAATTAGGCGCGCCTCATTACCTCACACTGAAGGACTTTTGTACTTTCTCTGAGCCGTGTTTTCTGAGATCTTCGATGGGCCACGGCTTGTCATATCCACTTGCATTTTATCATATTAGCAGTTATTTTTTCCCTGACACATTTGTCCTCTCCTCCCAATCTCCCCAAGATATCTGGAGTTGATTTTCTTGTCTGAAGGCCACACCCAGGGAGCCTGCTGGGGCCTCATGCCCCATGAAGGGCCTGTATTCCTTCAGCCCTTCCCAGTTTCCCTCTCCTCCACCACGTTCGTTTTCCTTAAAGTTTTCCCCCGGACAGTTTGCTAACGAGGCTGTGCTCTCTTCCATTCCAGGGTCAAGACCTCTGTTCTCTATAAAACCCAGATGAAGAACTGTACCACATGAAACTCGGAGGCAGTCCCTGGAGAACCAACTGTGGCTACTGTTCTGAAGCCGAGGACAGTTCCAGACGGCTGCCCAGAAAACTCACCAGGCTCCGACGCCTGGCTCTGGCCAAAGTCACAAAACGGCCGTGGATATACCCAGCTGCTCCCATTAAGAAAATGCCGTGGAAGTGGGAGCACTGGCTGAGGCAAGTCTGCAGAGCAGAGAGCTGAGGAAAACGCTTTCCCATAAATCCTCCCTGACCTTCGTTCTTTCAAGATTTGGGGAATGGTGTCGGGGTGGAAACCATTTCAAATAATTAAAACATTTGGTCCCTGTTTATCCTTTACTTCCTTCTTCAGGCCTTGTTCTGAAAATAAACTTTGCTCTGAGTTTCCGGGCTCCTACAATTCCTGAGTGTGTGAGTGTCCTGAAGGCCCTGGGCAGAGTTAATAATCGTCTTCAGATTAGCTGGACCCGTTTCCCGCAGGTGAGCTGTCTTCACGTTTTAGTCATCATCTTCCTTTTTTTTTTTGTCGCCGCATTTTCTGGGTAGTAGGTCTGTCTCTCTCCTTTGCACAGTGACTTCTATCCCAGAAGGAAACCTTTATTTGTTGATTGTTTCTAAGTGCTCAGTGGATTGGGTGGGGGGAGATGTGTGTGTGTGTGTCTATTTAATCAGAAAAAAAAAAAAAAGAGAGATGAATTAGGGCAGCCAACCCACAACATACAGGCAGTGGGTATTCTTATATTGACAGCAAGGCAGGATCCTGGTTAGGTGCCTGAAAAATCTTCCAATTTCAAGATGTCCATTTCTCAACTCTCTCTCCCTTCCCTGTCGCTCACAGAAGGCAGCTGATATCAGCTTTGAGTCCATGTGTTTTCTTCCTGTGTCCTCACTGGCTGCCTTCAAACCTCAATGTAGCCAACACATGCCTTGACCCCACCTTTTCTGCTGTGCTCTCTACCACCTTCCTGGCCCGGCCCGATGGGGGTTCTCTTACCTGGTTCTCTTACCCTGGGTTCTCGTACCTAGAACCTGAAATACTTTTGAAATGGTCCCTTCTCTTCCTCTCTTGCCCTGTTTCAGTCCACTCACCAATGAGTGGCCAGAGGGATAATTTAAAAACTCAAATCAGATTAATCCCATTTCTCTGCTGAAACCCTTTGGATCTCTCTACTTTTCCAACTTGACATTGAGCTGCCCTCACGCCTTGGTCCTTTATGTTCAGCCATGCTAGCCTCATTTTCCTCATCAGCTGATCGGGAATAACAACAGTGCCTACTCATAGGGTGGGGAGGAGTGAGTGATTTAACACTCATAAAGCCCCTAGACCATAGAGTCTGACCATGATAGGTGCTCAATAAACGGAACAGCCATTCACAGTTTACTTCTTTGAATCTGTCAAGGCCTCCCCTGCTTCAAGGCCTCCACAAAAGCCTCTGTCACTTTTTTCTCTTTGTGTGGCTGGTTCTTTTTTATCTTACAAGTTCAAGTTTACTGTTAACCCCTTAGAGATCCTCTCAGACCAGTCTATTCAGATTGATTTCCATCCTTTTAAGCCCCCAACCCCATTATTTTCTCCTGCTTGTTTCCTTCAGAGAACTTTTTCCAACTTGTAATTACACGTTATTTGTTTACCTGAGGGCAGGGTTATGTCTGTATAGCCTCCTGTAGCACAAGAAACATTTGTGGAATGAATATGTAAATGAATGAATCTAACTCCTTTCCTTGCTTCTTCTAATACTAGAGCCGCCCCAGCCCACCCTGTCTCCTGGGCCACGTTCTTCTCTCCAAGTCCTGTGAGATTTTCTTCTCTCATCCTCTTGCCAACATTGACTGTGGTCTCTTGGCAATGGAAATCCTTTGAGTCATGAAGGGGCCGTCCCATCCCCCTCCCACCGCTCCACTCTCCTCTTGCTGGGCGGTGGGGGCAGGCAGTTTCTCTTGTGAGAGGCTCACACTTTCATTTATATGTAAATGATAAATGATAGAATATGTAATGCCCAGAGTGAGTTTGATGACTAATAACTCCACATCTGCCAAGTTAGAAGGGTTTGGGAACCAATTAACTCATCATCTACCATTAAGAGATCAATGTCTCTGCAATTACTCCATGAATATCCCAGGTCAGGTATATCACTGCCCCACCCGAAAGCCTCGAGTGACAGCAGGAGACCAGGTAGAGGTGAAATCATGGTCCCCATTTTTGATCCTTATCACCATTCATTGTGTGTGTATCATGTATTATATAGAAACTCTGAAACATGAGCTAAGGAGGGGTAACCTGACCTGTCCTCATGAATCTCTCTCTCATAGCCAAGAATACCAAGATGGAGAATGCCTTGACTGAATTTTTTATTATTTATTGATTGATAGTCTGTCTTTTTTTTTTTTCCTTAAGCCTCCAATGCACTTTGCTAATTACTTCTCTGGAAATCATTTTACTTTACCATTCACCAGAATGCTGCCACCTTTGGGAAAGAATGTGGTGGTATGAGGGAATGTAGGGTTGATAAGAGCTAGGCGTCCAGAAAGGCCCTCTCCAGCCCCACCTTACACTCTCATGCAAAATGAAGGCAATGATGTAATCATGAGGAACAGTACAAGCCTTGCACCACAGTGATTCTTTTCATCCAACAGAATAAGCACAAGGATTGCTGCCTTCATCATCTCATTTGTGGCCTCCCCTGGATTTGCGCCATCAGCATGGCCAGGTCATAGAAGTAAGTCTACCCGCCCATCTGAGGCACTCCCTTCTATTTCTGTGATCTGGAGGCGAAATCTGTATATCCCTTTACCTATTCAGTGATTTATCAGGGAAAGCTCAAACAGTTATTAATTCCTTTAAGAAGAAAGTAAAGATCTCTTCTGTTATACACAAAAGAGACTCCACTGGTTTATACACGTCTGGGTGGGTAGCAGATAAACGGGTTTTATCAAAACGAATTTTGCAGATTTTCATAGTGGCAACTTTGGAAACAAAAAATAATGCTGAAGAAAAAGGGCAGGGAGAAATAGTTCTTTAATACAATATATATCATTTTAATGACACCTTAAATTTAGACATTACTTTTATTTGAAAGAGTATGAGACATTATGTATACAGTATTGCAAACTTCAAGAATACAGGTACCCTTGCTTTAAATTTAGAGATGGGAAGAATGGATTCCCAGATGAGGTCTTCCCCCAAATATAGAAACTTGGAGAGGCAACACTGCTATATTGCCATTCCAAAGATTCTGTCTTTCCCCAGATCTCAGACTAGACCAAATGAATTTTTTGGGTATTAAGTCTTGAATCAAAGAGGCAGCCAAGTTCTATTTAACTCAACAAAGTAAATGTTGATTGAATGTCTACTCTGTATAAAGAATACGGAAGGCATAGGCCTTGTGCTCAAGGAATAAATAACTGTAAACATGTAAACTAAATTTAATGTAAGTGCTTTAAAGAAAGCATTGAAAAAGGAATATTGAAAACCAGTTGTGGAGGTATCATGGGGGAGGAGCTGCTGCTCTGGGCAGGGGCTGCTTACCCTGCAAGAAGGAGAAGGACCCATTAGTAGACTCAGGACACTTCCCTGAAGGTCAGAGGGAACCCTCCTAACTGGCAGAGACTTCGTCCTTGCTCTGAGCTGACATCTATCTATCTGTAGCTTCTATCAGTGCTCCTAGCTTCATCCTCTGTAGCAATGTAAATTATTTTAATCCCTCTGGTATATACTGCGCTTCACAATTCTAAATCCGGATGACATTTCTCTCTCCTTTTCTAGTTACCCTTCCCCCAGTGACTCCTTTCCCTTCCCCTACTTTGGACTAAAGACCCCAATTTCTTCAACTCTTTCCCCTATAGCATGATTCACAAATCCTTCACTATCTGGGCATTCTTCTCCTGACACATTCCACCTTTAAAGATGGACATGACATTGGAAACTGAGCAGTGGCCCGCGTGTCAGTTTCCTCTCTTGTTTTCCACCGTTCATCTCTCTCTCTTTCCCTCGGTGCCCTCCTCCCTCCAAATGATACTTCAATAAGCTTCTGTGATTAAGAGGCACTGTTTTAGTTATTGTAGGGGATCAAAAGATTGGAAAACCTCAGTGAAAGTCAAGTCTAGTGGGATGATTAGAGGGAACCATGCTCATATCAACACAACCAAGAATCCACTGGTACTTCGGCAGCAGCCACGAGTCACACAGCCTCCACTGAGCTTGTGGACCCTGAACTTCCACGATAGTCTCACAACACACGTTTGAACAGATTGCCCTTGTTTGGGGCTTTGGCTATTGATTTTTAGAATCAAAGTTCAGAAATTTACATTGACTTTATTCTTTGAATTTTTAGGCCACCATTTCACTTCAGTGAGATCTTTTGGGAATCTAGACCCTCATCCTCCATATCAAGCCTTTCCTCTCAGTTCCAACCTGCAAAGCACAAGTGGTTTAGCACAGAACCCAGGGATAGATACAGCAAGCCAGCTTTGCATTCACCTAGCTTTATATTCACAAGTCCTCATTTCTTTATCTTGGCCATCAAGGAAATAAGTTTAGTCAAATGTGATACTGAAATCAAGATATTGTGTGGCCAATGAATTTGACCCATTTACCAGGATAAATACTAAATAAATAAATGCATTAATAAAAAAAATAGAGCTGAGTACCAGGCCTTACCCAACCCTGTGTTTACAGAAGGATCAATCTGCTAATGTGGAAACTGGCAGCTCCAGAAGGTTTAGGAAGGAGGATCTCCCTGCTCAACTTGGAGACACTAAATCAGCGGATTAAGTCTCCAGGCTGTCTCTGGGGTTAGAGAGAATAACAGTGTTCTTTATAAGCATCTTGAATTTCTACTTTTAAAATGAAATCCACTGGGTCCTATCAGTCTGTGGTTTGTCTGCTCTGGTTTTAGCAAACTCTAGATGGGGTTGCATTGTGATTGGCTAGAATGTTCTGCTCTTCTGAAGGGGAACCCGCTGACCCCTGACCACAGCTGGTCAGAGACAGAGTGTCAGAGGCAGACCAATTACCTAAGAGGGCTGAGAAAAATCAAACAGAGGCCAGGCACAATGCGGGGAAAAAACACACAGCAGGCTCACGCTTTAGTTCCACTGCTTGAATTACCACTATGTCAATAGAAGGTGATAAATCAAGGGAGATATTTACTGATTAAAATTACAGACTCCTACGGGAAACTGTATAAACAGATTGAAGAACAAAGCCTTCAGGGACTGAGCTCGGCTGAATCCATCCAGGCTCTGGCCAGTCATTTTTGTTTCCAGCCCACTCTTGGACTCAGGGGTCACCAAGAGAGCAAGTTGCTTCACAAAATTTGACTTGCCATGCACAGACCCAAATATTTGTGGGAAACATTTAAAGCCATGTTGATAAGAGATACAGGTCTCAGATCCATTCACAAGGGATCGATTTATTTATTTAGCTTATATATACTCTTATGTCTGGTCTAGACTCACTAGAAGGATCCAGAACACCCGGTCTGTGTGCACTGCTTGCCAGTAGGGGGTCCTGAGGTCACAGATACTGAAGGGAGGACAACAGACACAAGTGGGAACGATCACTCGCAGAGAGGCTGGCGGCTGGTAACTGCTGCCAATACCCTTCTGTGCTGCCCCACTTTGTCAGCCGTGTCTGCTGTGCCCACGATGATGTTCCCAGGGGGCACCTCAGCTTTGCTCCGCCACCCTGGTCTTTCCAGGTGTATTGCATGGTCAATGTCATTCTGTTTCTTTACGTGGGTTCTTCCGGAGTAAGATGAGTGCCTCTGGGAACGTCTGGGAGTGACCTGGACAAGGAAGGCTTTAAAGCAATGTTGCAGTCCACTTTTCAGAGGCTCCCGCTCTTTCGCCAGCTCTGCCTGTGGGAGTGAGACTGTCACCCCATACCACGCCGTTCCAGTAAAGGGTAGCATAGGTTTATGTCTGACGAATGGGGGAAGCCTACAAGGGGCTGTTTGACATCACCCCTGGCTCCAGTATTTATAAGTGGTCTTATGGTTACATTTTGCCCTCTGAACCCAAGTTCCATTCCTTTCCTTTTGTACCCTTGGCCATGACTATGGTTTCATTCAATGGGAGTCAGGAGAAGATGTTCCAGAATAAATAGGCTTTGATAATGCAAAGGAAGGAGATGATCACGGTTGGGCATTTTGTGGATTTTGTAGGGGTGCCCATCTGAAACCAGGTGATATTCTACTGCCACGCTCTCATGCCATGTGGCCTGATGCAGGGTGGTGTCCACCTGGAGTAACAGGTAACTTTGTCTTCACTCGCAGAAGTCAGTCATTTAAGCACGCAGCCCACTGGGGGTACCTTTTCCTAATTGTTCCTCCAGAGGGAGTGCCTTTTTCTAAATGACACAAAGTCACAGAACAGGTTGTACAAGGCCCGATTCTTCTGGCCTTTTCCTTGGGCATGGGAGCAAGAGGAGGGGAAGAAGATCCTGGCTAGAAGTTCGTACTTTGCCTTTTAAAAGGCAGCAGTGAATAATAAAATGTCTGTATAATTATCCTGGCTCGCTCTCTTGCTCTTTCACAATTAGGTTACTGTAAAACAAGGTGAGTGCTCCTTTGTTTTTTCTTCCCTGAAGGGGGTTGTCAAGTAAAGGCTTCCCTGTCTGGGTGCACTCCTTGTCCAGGCGTCACCGAGCCCATCTCTCCATCAGCCTCCGGAGATGGCTGCTGTTACAGTTCAGACATCACACACTGTCTTAAGTTCTAGAAAACAATTATATATACATAAATATTATATGTATTCTTTTCCCCTTAAAGGCAACTATGTTTATACTGCTGTGCTTGACTGCTCTGCCCCTTGGAGCCTCCTCTGGTTTCCAGCACGTGTGCTTATCTCCGAATGCAAGTATGGCTTGGAGATGGGGAGAAATTAATTACAATTTCACAAGCTGAGAAGGTGAAGTCAGCTGTTGCAAACCGAGGGGGCGCTCTGATCTTGTTCTTTTGCTCTGCTTGCTGAAAAATCTCTCTTTGCCCTGGAATATCACGGCCTGGAGGCCTTTAAATTAAAAACAGTTGTGAAACTGGCAGCAATTTAGAACTTATGCCAGTGCATGAATCTGTAAAGAGCAGGGCCTCAGGGATGCAGGTCATGTGTCTATAAAGAGGCCTGTTTTGTATCCTTCTTTTTACTAAGGCAAGCCTTTGGCCTAGTACTTTTCTCTCGCAGGGAAATATTATCTCTTGGGGGTTGTTTCCCACTCTCTCTTCTGACCTAAGCTCCCCCCAAGTCCCACCTCCTGGGGTTCCAGAGTTTGCCACGTGCCATGCGCACAGTGGTGCCACCAGAGACTGGCGTTTCTCAGTATCTCCCAGGATAGTGATGGAAGCATCCAGGCAGTGGCCAACGCCTCCCATTTCAGGCGTACGAGAGCACAGGGCAACCAAGGACAGAGCCAAAGGGTGAGAGGAGACAATGCAGCTACATAGGAAGCCTTCCCACTCCATGTGGCTCCCAGCCTGGAAAACCAAACGCAGGTTTTATAGAAAATATTTTCATCCATTTTCAAGAGAAGGTAGCGGAAATTCCAGACAATAAAATAGCGAGTTGAGGATGGGCCAGTAAAAGTTCTCCTTGGTGTTTATGGCCTGGCTGCTTCTAAGCCAGGAAGGGAGATGCTGCTCCCTCCGCAGGCATTTGTGGCTGGTGGGCGTGGTCGGAGGAAGGGGCCAGTGTTGAACCTGGAGGGTCAGAGCCTGGACTCTTCCTGATACAGGTCTACCTGCTGATATTTTCTCTAACATTCTGGCCACTTCACTGTGGTGTTCCTGCTTGGAGGGGTTCTAGAACATCTAAGTTATCTGGCTTTTTTTTTTTTTTAACTAAAAACTGAAATCTACCTGCAAGGATGAGGAGACCCAAAGATTTAATAGCAGTTAAATCCTGTTTGGTAGGAAAAAAAAAAATCACACTAAAAATGTAATCACTTCCTTAATCAAATTCAGAGTAAGATTCATCAAGTTATCCTGTAAGTAGGAAATAGGGCTGGCAAATTTGGTGGGGCCAGTACATATAAGACACTGTCACTTATAAGCAGTGAATGTTTTAAAGCAAGGGGGGACCTAAGCAGAGCTACCTTAGAAGGGCTATAGAATAATCTTGAAGACACAGGAAGCAGCTATTATTTTCAGAACACTTACTATGTGCCAGGAGCTGGGTTAACTATCTGATACACATGTTCACTTTTTAAATCTCCCCAGAACCACACGAAGCAGGCACCGCTCTTGTCCTCATTTCACAGACAGGCAACCTGGGGCCCAAGGTCACCCAGCTTGCAAGCAGTAGAGTGAGGATTTGAACCCGAATCTAAATGACTCAGGAGTTTACACTCTTAACTACTATAGATTCCATGTAGTGTACACATTGCTTGTTCCCATCCAGTGTCCTGAAAATCCCATCCGTTCTGTGTGGAGGAAGGGGCAAACCTCTGGATGTGGGATCATGAGACCCAGATGTCAGACCTGCCAGATTTAGCAAATAAACATACAGAATGCCTAAATTTGAAAAATAGTTCTAATGAACTTTTGTAACTGATTAAAAATAGCTGGATACAGGAACTTTAAGGTGCCCTGAGAAAATGAATAAAGATGCAGAACAAATTCACTAAATACAGGGTATGTCCTCTAGATAGAGGATGCTTAGTAACCCCATCGGGTCCGCTCCATCATTTCTGTGTGGCCTTGGCCAAACCTACCCTCTCTTCGTCTCATTCTGAGCAACTGAAAAGTGTGGACGATGACACCTGCCTTATGGAGTTATTACGGGATTAACTGAGATGATATAAAGTGCCCGTCAGAGGCCCAGGCACGGAGTAGGTGCTCAGTAAATGCTTTGCTGGTGAACTAGGCAATGCCCTCGTTTCCAGAAAGAGTTGTTTGTTTTTCAATCAGAAGAAAACTTCACTCCTGTCGAATGTTTCATTCATCAAAGACTTGGCCTTTTCTTCATGAAAAATATATTTTAATGGGGGTCACTTCTTGATGTTTTCTGTAGCCTGTATTTAAGAACACCAGCCATATCCTTTAATAATAAAGTTGCTACGTAAGTTAAAAAAACTAGGGCAGCAGAAACAATGCCCATTATATTATCTCCAAGCCTTTATTATATAGGCATTAAATGTGAACGCAGAGGTCACCACACTTGGAAAGTGTTTCCATCCGTAGCAGTTCACTCTCCCTTCTGTCGGTTCAATTAAGCCCGAGAATTTAAATTCTCTCTCTAACTCTAAAAATATGTATAGATACTTCTGAAAGTGGAAACTATTCCAGGGCTTAGAAGAAATTCTGTGGGAGTGACTGTGCTCACAGCTTTCAGGCCAGAAAGGTTGACCCTTCCAGATCTTTGAAAGGTTGTGAAAAGACCGTAAAAATCAAATCAAATCAAGTCAAAATAGACAGCCTTTTTTCTCTCAAGAGCAGCATTTGGAAGAGAGGTGGAGGGATGGAAGAGTTGTGTGTGAAACACACACACACACATGCAGGGGGAAACATGTTTGTCTAAAAACATTAAATTAAAAACTTCTTAGAGTGACAACATTTGTTTCTTTCTTTCTCTCATTTCCAGTTTGTTCTTATCAGAATTCTGTCAGCTCTCAAACTGACATTTTCCTGTTCTGATTTTTTCTCAGATAGTAAAGAGGGATTTTTTTTTAAACTGGGCTGATGCAAACAGCAGATCAGTCTACAGAGGAACGTCAAGGACGGTTTGGAGTCCTAAGCTGTGACCCTCCTGCCCTCTCCTAACTAGCTATTGACATTGAACTTAAAAAAGCTGCAATGCTGAGATGAGATAATGTTTTAGAGTGAAAAAGAAAAGGGCTATGGGGAGAAGGATGGGGGGGGTAGGGGACCTCAGAAGTGAATGTGCTGCTGGCCTGTGAGTTAAACTTGAGGCTTTTAAAAGTTCAGTTTCGCTTGAAGTATCTGGTGAAGAAAATGGGCCTCATCCTTTACACAAGAGATGGAGGAAGGGAGTCTCTTTGGATGATCTTATTCTAGGAAATGTGCAGAGGTAATGTTTTTCATGATCTGTGGTATAGAAAAATTGTCGAATAGTTTCTTGCATTGGGCCAGTGAATGAATGACTCACTTTTCACCTCACTCATGTGATATAGCCGAGCTGGACTTAACAATGCACAAGTTTGGAATTTTAAATACAAGTATCTAAAGGCACTGTCTCCATCATTTCAAAACTGGGAAGTCAAAAGAACATTGCATGCATTAGGTTTTGATCCCTTTGTTCTCTGGATCCTATTAGCTTTGGCTTCTATTTATCCTCATTTACAGAGCCGTCCACCTGAACCTGTGAATTTGACTGGCTTCCTCTCCAGCTGGGAACAGAGATAAAAAGAAAAATGGTTTTCTCAGAAAAACCCTGACTGTACCATTGTGAAGTCATCTGCCCTTATTTTCGTATTACTGGGCCCTGAATGTTCTAGAATAAAATTTTGGCATCTCTGAAAATGTTTCCTCCATTTTGCCACCAGTCGGAAACACATTTTAAGTTGACTCCTGACGGACCCAGAATAAAACCTGTGAGAGGTGGTTGGACTTCTTGGGAAGAGGGTTTGTTCTGTTTTGTTTTGAAATGAGTCTTGGGACGCCTGGATTCTCTCTCCTTCCTTGGTGGCACTTTAGTTACAGACAGGCTTCTATATCTGGATGCTTCTGGAAGGCAGGGTGTCCCTCTGCTTAAACACAGAGAGGTGAAGAGGTTCTCTAAATGTTTCTACTTCCTAGAAGCTGCTGGTTTCTCCTGGGCCAAGCCCCAGGGCATCCAAATCCTTCCCGGGCATGCCAAAGGCCAGCCACAGCCCGGAGAACTCGAATCACACATCGTTGTTCGGGGGGAGGGGGGTGGGGGTGCAGGCACCACTGTCTCTGCCTCCTTCATGTTCATTGCTTGAGACATTTGAAATTAGGGCTGACGTCGTGCTAACAAATGCACTACAGGGAACGAGCCTGCAGTGGGCCCCAGGGAATGGTCTAGGAGACTTAATAGGTCTTTTCCATCTTTAATTTCCATGGTTCTAAATATGCTGGCTGCTTATAAAGTGGCAGATGGATTTGCAGGCAGACTGGTAAGTTCTGAAAGCACTTAGTGGAGAGGATTTCACTTTATGTAGCCACACCCTTTGACCTTCACTTTAGTAGGTACCTGGTTTCTGCGAAGAGCCCTCTCATAGCTCCTTTCACCTCCCTTTGGCAGTGAACAGGTGGGCAAGGGGTGGCCTTAGGCTCCCCCTGAGCTAACCAACTACGATGTCACCGTGTACTGGGGACCAGTTCTCTTCTATCTGGTTATGATGTGTAAGAACACATGGTTGGGGCACGGAAGCAATATTGGTTTGGCTCACCCCTGTCTTACACGCCCTCTGAAATAAGCTGAGAGTTCAGATTCAGTGCTAAGCCTTCCTAGGAAGAAATCTTCTCGTGTCTTCGGAAGACGTGCTGAGTGCCATGATCACTCCTTATCCGAGGTCAAGGGAATTGGACTCATCTTCAAGAGCGCACCTTTGAAAGTGAGAAGTTGCCAACATGTGCAGTGGTGCAACTTCATATTAGCAGCTGGTGAATTCATTTTGGAAATGGCTGTTTGGGGGAAAATATTTTTCCTTTTCTTTCTTCCTTTTTTTGGGGTAATTGTTCCCATTGCATTACCCCATCCCCTCCCTCGACATGATGCAAGGAAGCAATTATAGGCAATAAAATAGACACAGTTAAGTTTAGGGGGAGGGAAGGGCTCTGGGAGTTTCCAAATTTTCTTTAGCTCACACATAGATTGCCTTTTTCTGGACATGGGGAATTTGAACAATCTCAGTTTTTCCATCCATAAAACAGGGATCTTAAGTATTGCCTGCATCGCAGGAAATGTTTTAAGGAACAGCTAGCTAACATGTTTACACTGGTATGGAGAGACACTGTATAGATAGGAAGTGCACAGGATTTTTCATGATAGTTAAAAGTACTTTTAAGAAGGGGATGCGGGCATCAGCTCACTTTACACTCTCTATTTCCAGGGTGAAATATACAGCCAGGAAAGCTACTGTGGTTGATGAAATGCCAGGATTGATATCATGCTTTGCATAGTTTTACCTGGATTAGAGGATCCCATTCCCAACTTTTCAAACTTCAAGATCATGCACTGAACCAGTATTTCAGGTACAGGAGGGTTAATGGATGAGAGGAGAGGAGTTGTGAGGAACACAGGGCACAGGAAGGGAAGGAGAAAAGGCAAAGACTAGAAGAGTGAAGAGGGCTTCTATTATTCTTTTCGTAAACTGTATGAATTTGAGATCATCATGGGTCAGCCCTGGCCATGGAGAAGTGGGCCAGCTGCCCGAGTCCCGTGTCCCCGTGTGCCACCCCTGAAAGGAGACACATCATGCCTGAGAGGGCCTTGCCTTCCTTGCATCTGCCTGGTGGCTCTGCCCAGCCTCAATGTCACATTCAGGGGCGTGCTGGAAACAGCATCTCCTCCTCCTCAAGCTGTTTCATCAGGATTCTTTAAGCCTCATCTATAACCACCCCCCGCCCTTAAAAACCTGAAAATGAAACAAGACATATTTCTGAGGTTGTCAGCAGGTACATCCAATGGTTTGTGGTAAGTAATCTCTCTGGGAGGAAATCTTGGCTCTGATGTCTGTGTTGAATGTTCCGTGGCTCCCCCCCCCCGGCTGCCCCAGTGCAGGTCTGTGTGCTGGGCGAGGACGTGGTGATGATATTGCTTCTAACAATCAGACCGAAGCGTAGCCCCAGGCTGTCTTGCAAAGCCCCCTCGAAATGGCGTCTAATTAATTTTTATCCTGCCATCCCAACGAGTCCTGGGAGTGCAGCAACCCAACAACAAAAAACCCCTCATCAACTCATCTGGAGAAAGCTTTGACGTAAAACGTGCAGATTTTAGATCTCCGAAAGAGATCCCGCAGAAACCAAACCAAACCAACAAACCCCTCCCCTTCACTTTCCCTACCCCACCTGGTTTTTCCTCTCCGGTTCTGGCTTTTCTTTCACAGTGGCCAGAAGTCAGGCCTCTCTCTGGCTCCCTCCTACCCATAGCACTTCCGGCAAGAACCCTCAATAAATAAATGAATGAATGAATGAATGAATAAATAAATAAACAAACAAATACATAAATATTTGCTGCTGGAGCAGAAACCTAAATTCTCTGGGTGCTGGGGCCAGGTACCTGCACTGGGCTGCCCCGGAGACCTCAGCCGCCTTTGGAAGGCAGCCTGATGGCCTCTCTGGCTTGCAGCCGCCCGGGGGCCAGGCCTCCTCCGTGCTGCGAAAACACTCTTTAGTAGACATAATGTTGGAAGCGGAGGGAAGGTTGCACAAAGAGGAATTTTACCCACTGAGCACATCAAAGAGGTGGCATTCTGGGCCTCTCCCTTTGGAAGCGCTGCTGGCAGAAGCTCAGTCGCATTGGCCGGCTGTCTGTGACTGGGGTTCATGCAAAACTCCTGAAGGCCCCTGTTCAGGTCATTCTCCTTCCTATTCCGAGGGGATTCAGTGACAGAAGGGCCCCTTCCGCCCTGGCACGTGAGCCTCACTTGTTGCCTTCCCTCCAGCTCAGTCTCTCCCTCCCAAACACTTTATCCCAACGGCCTTTTAAAGCCCTCCCCGCCCCTCTGTGTCCATTCAGGAGGCTTCTCCTGGGATCTCAGCATGAATTAAAATTTAGGAAGAGCGGCTGTTTGAAATGGTGCATTCAGAGGTGCTGAAACCTGAACCACCCGCCGCCTGGGCTTCCTGGGCTTTTAGCACAAAAAAGTTGAGTGACTGTTCCCTTCCTGAGGCCTCAAAACAGGAGAGTGATCCAGCGCCAGCAGCCCTGGTGTTAATTTCATGATCTCTGGGTGCCAAAGAAATTTCCCTGGGACCTACTTGACTCCACAGCCCCTGAGAAATGGGACCATTGTTTCTATGAGCTTCAGTAGCCTGGCTCCTTTAAGAGAGTTAATCACAGAATCGCAGGCCTAGAAAAGACTTCTTTGCCGGCTCCTCCGTGCCAGGTCCAAGTGAGTGAGAGCTGATCCTATTTTTGAAGACGCCCATGGAGCCCCACTCCAGTGACTAATCGCTCATAATTGTTCTCTTTAATTTTAACCTCATGTGCTAGTGCTTGAGACAGATTTCCGTCTGCGCCATCCTCAGAGAAGGTAGAAAGCATTGCTCATCATACAGGCAGGGCTGTTCGTTTCCCCCTCCTCTGCCTCTTCCTGTTTCCTTACACGGTGGCTGGGAATGGGATGTATCAGGGTCTGAAACCCGGGTTTTGTAATTTACTAGCTGTGCTACTATGCCTCAGTTTCTGTGAAAGTAGGAAAACAATGGCTACCTTATTGGGTTGTTTTGAGGATTAGATGAGATAAGAACAGCAATGTGGTTTGCATTGGTTCAGGGTAGTACCTACTGTAGGCCCACAGATACAAAGATGTCCAATGCAGCGGATTTGGGTGCATGTGGCTTCTTGCCTATTTGGCTGTTCCGTTATGCAATGCCAAGTAATATGAATGGGCCAGGCAGTGAAGAGCAGTGGAAAGAGAATTGCATGAGGAGCCCTGGTTCTGGGACTAGACACAGCTCTGCTATAACCTAGTCCTGTGGCTCTAGGGGAATTGCAACCTCTGAGCCTTGTGTTCTTTCTAATCTGTGGAATAGCCTCCACCCTGTCTTCCTTGCAGGGGAGTAGGACACATCAAATGAAAGGAGAGGTGGGGCTGTGGATGGTCAACTGGAAAGTACTATCCGAATGTCAAATGCTAAGTGTCCTGCAGGTTAATGACTAACCAACCCCATGACTCAGTTACAAAAGACCCCACTGAGTCAAGATACTGAAGTCCAGTGGGTTCTTAAGCTGCTGGAGGCAGGGGGTGACTTGTTTTAGAGGATTAATGTTATGGATTCTCTCTGAAGAAAAGTTAACATATGCTAAAAATTTCACATCTATTTTTTCAGGGGTTTCAACCCGTCCATGAAATTACTGGAGTCTGTAGACCCTTGGTTAGGAAGCTCTGTTTTATCACCTTCTCATTTATTACATTGCCAGGACCATCCAGGTACAGCTTTGAATGTAGTCAGGATACGTATCTGATTAGACAATATTATTATGGTTACCACTGACTAAAGGTCCCAAAAGAAAATAAAATGTATGCTATAACTGAACCTGAACTAGACTTTACACAATTCCTTCCTGAGTACTAGGCCTTTGGTGTGGGCCATTGCAATTTTGGTCCAGCTCTGAGGCAGTCTTGGAAAAATTCTCTCTGTCCCTCTATTCCCACTGTTTGGCAGCACCAAATAGCCAAGGGTCACTTTGTTAAGACTGCTGTGCTCTGGAAAAATGGAATATCAAACTTGTGAACCTTTCAGTTAACAATGAAACTTTCCTATGTCAAGTAAGATAAAGAACTCTCTTAGGTATGGTGTTTACAGGCTAGGGTTTGGGGGAACCTAAATGAAAAAAACAAATAATGGCAAATACACCCTTAGATATGATTATACCCTAGACAAGTCCATTGTAATTTGGTAAAAATTAAGGGTCGAACCCACAGGAGTTTAATTTTCAGGTTAGGCAGAGCATATTTCAAGTCTCCCAAAACACCTACTTTACAAATACCACCTTTTGCATGCTTTCGATTTATTCTCTACTTCTGTACCATCATCTTTGCAACATTAATTTGCCATATGGAAATATTTTAAATTACTGTCCCACTAAACTGTGGTTGTTCTAGAGGAAGAAAGGAGGAAATCCTTGTGTTTTCTACCTGCCAAAAAAAATTGGTTGAAGGCTATGCACAAAAATCAAAGTAATATCAACATTTTTTTCTTAGAGAAAGAAATGTCTGTTTTCAAAATATACAGGAATGAGCCCTGGCTGGTGTAGCTCAGTGGATTGAGCACAGTCTTGTGAAGCAAAGGGTTGCTGGTTTTATTCCCGGTCAGGGCACATGCCTGGGTTGCAGGCCAGGTCCCCAGTAAGGGACACATGAGAGGCCCTGCACATTAATGTTTCTCTCCCACTCTTTCTCCTTCCCTTCCCCTCTCTCTAAAAAAATAAATAAATAAAATATTTTTAAAAATGTACAGGGATGATAAATACTATATATACGACAAATACATTTTGAGTTCTTTGCCATTATGTCCAGTTAAACAGGCTGGAGAGGGAAAAGAAGAGGATGGGTGAAGATATGTGAAAGGGAGCCCATGCAGCAGGAATGCAGGAGAAAGTAAGAGACTATGACCGACAGGGTGGGAGAGAAATCGTGGACGGAGCAGGAGTACGGACAAGGAGGCTGCACTAACAGTGGGGACAGGGAAAACAGTGATCGCTAGTTCCCTTCTTTGCACCTGCATATCTTCACATCTCCCCCACTGCCTAACACGCCTCCACATATTAGGTACTCAATAAATGAAGGAGAAGCAAAGAGGACGTGTCAAAACACCCAGAAACTTTGATATAAATTTTAACTTAGAACTGCACTTTACCTAGGCTATGATCTTACCACTATTGTCAGTTGCCTTGTGTTTTTCTTGCAGTATTTTTTTTATGGCTTAAATGCTATTCAGAGATCTTCAACTACTTTAATCCTAGCCTTCAGAAGCTCTACCCAGAGTGAGATAACTAGAGCTTCCTGCTTATGGTGGTGGGTTGGGTAGCATTCTTCTTAAAACTGAAAGAGAAGCAAGCAGAATCATATCACTAGGAGGTTGGGGACCCCTCTGGACCTGAGCCAACAGTTTCCCATTCTCGTGCTGGGGATTGTGGTAGAGCCTGGTGACAATATATCTGTGGATGACAGACAACTGCTTAAATTCCTTCTTTGGAAAAGAAGTTCTGAATTGAGGATTGAAAACATAAAGAGATGAGGAACAAAGAAAGAAAAAGACATTAATTCTTTAGTCAACAGTCAACAGAAGTATCAATCTTGGCAAGTAAAAAAAAGTGTTGTGCTGGGAGACTCAGTCTTTAGCAGAACATTTGGACTGAAATAATGTGTAGCTATCGAATAAAAATGTTGTATATTTGGTTAACTGGCCCAAACATCCCTTATAACTAACTATATCTAGCCCAAAATAATGGGTGGTAACTCTTAGGTGGCCCTTAGAAATGTCATTCATCAAAAAGAGGCTTCGAGAGGACTCTACCCCATTATTTCAGTGATGCCTGGGACAGCTGCAAATGGTCACATCATGAACGATCGCCACTGAGCAACATTCCGTGAATAAACAGGGAGCCAAGAGCTGTGGGACGGTAGGCTCTCTGGAGGGCAATGGAGCCAGGACACTGGTATTAATATGGTGACCCCTAGTGTTTTGTTGTGGTAGCACGATTTGGAATCACACCAGCACCCTGGCCTACGCAGGGCTTCTCCACAGTCTTCTGATTGAAGGAGTTATTGCCCATCATAATTGTTTATGTCTTTAAAACCATCATGTTAAAGAAAACCCTCTTCAACTTTAATGCACTTTCCTGCACAATATCCATTTCCAGCCCCGGCCGAATAGAGTTGTCTTGACATTGTTTTTTTTTCTTATAATGTGTGGCCTCCTGTCTAAGCATTTCAAAGATCAAGACATATCAATTCATTACTGCGGTTACAATGTCATAAACAATGGATAATGGCATCAACGGATGAATTGTTGGAGGAGGTGGGTATTGCCACGTCCATTGTATGGGAGCGCAACTAGCAGGTATTTACGATGAGAGAATCAAGTAGAGAGAAGACAGCAGATTGGGTGTGGTGAGTGGGCCTCATACTTGTCTGTTGGATTTTTCATCTTGGTATCCTCGTCCAGACATGGTCGCACATGACTGGGACAAAAAACACAATTCACTTCTGTATGTTCATGTAAGGAGAAGAGAAGCGACAGATGACTCAGGCCACCTAAACCACTTCCTCATTAATTATTTATCTGGATATTTCAGAGAGAAGTGTTTTTTCTGGGATCTGAATCATATATATTTTTGTTAAATGTGATAATGCCTTCATTTTTAATGCTATGGTACATAATATAGGTAGACACAAAAAGTACAAACTGATAATTAAGACCAGTTCATTAGTTATCAGGAAACTTACTCAACATATCATAAATGGCCTGGGAATGAGCCGGCCATTGGTTCACATCTCAATGCTTTTTACTTTATGGTTATTGCCCTGTTTTATCAGATATAAAAGGTTCTGCTTGTCACTGATCCAAATGTATGTGGGTGTTGTTGAAGGGAAAGGAAATAAGCAGAATGTTTTATTTGGTGTTTTAAGACTCAAGTCACAGTATCACTAGGACTGTAAGTCTTTTAATTGAACAGATGCCCATGGTTACTTTCTTGTCTTCCATGCTGGTATAACTTTTATTTACTTTTTTTTGTTGTTGTTAAGTTTAAACCTCTGTAGCCCAAGTGACACCAACACACCCAAAATAGAGGATGGAGGGTAGCCTCCAGTTTTCATTGTTCTGTTGATAAACAAAGGTCAGTAGCTGCACGTATGAAACAGGAAGCTACTAGAATCCCATCATTTCAATCAGTTCTTGGGTAATATCTTTATGGTTCCCTTTTCCTTGATCTACACCCTGGATTTCATTGGTGGCTGGTTCATACAGACAGCTTCATTTATACACCAAACAGATGCATAAGGAGCAAATGCTATTTACTGATTGGAAATGGGAGAGTGAAGTGGGGGTGTCCACCCCAAAGCAGGAGGGAAGCAGGTCGTCCTAACTAAAGGTGACTGAATTGATTGTCTCCCCTACCTACTTCTTTCTTATGTTCAAATACTCCACAATATTCTTTTTATAAAAATCTATTCTATTACCTCAAAACAAATCACCAATATAAAAAACATGAATGATGTAACCTCAAATTAAAAATAAGAAAGCACCCCCCCCCCCAAGCAGATTTAAATATCGGCTCAGGGACTCTCCACCACAGAAGTGCTCCTTAGACTGGACAGTGTTGGCACCCAGGTCCATGTATCTGGAGTCATCTGTGAATAAGCAGGAACCCTTAGAAGTGATGTCCATTCTCATTGCTAAAACAAGTAACCATCTCCTTCTTGGGGAATACTGCTAACAAAGAACCAGAAAGAATGAAGATGGTTTGTGAAGGCATGTGGATGGTCCATCACAGAATGGAAGAAATGGGGTATACTGTATCTTGGGTATCTAGTGTACAGAAAACCTGTGGCGGGGTAGGTATCAAAACAGATGAGGAAAATCTGATATTTATTGCTTGCCTGGGATAAAATTCATGGTTGTCTAAAATGAAATAGTGCCAGGAAGTCCATGGTTCATCCTGCTTTGTGGTACGCTGGAGAGACTCTCCTGCCATCGGTACCAAGCAAGACCGTTTTTATAGAAATGCATCAGGACATTCTTTTACTTTTTGACAAAATGAAACTGCATCCTTTGGAGTTTCCCACTCATTGCTCTCTTGGCTACTTCACTCCAGGACTATTTCATTACTCATTGATTCTTCAACGCCTTTCTGCATGGCTGTAATTTACACAAGTCCTTACAGCCTTCAGCGATTCTTAACACCTCAAGGTAGGATCACCTCAAGGTAGCATCAGAGAGACAGTAGGCTACTGTCTTGTTGGAAATTATGAAAAATTCGTGAGTTTCATTGCTAAAACAAATACTTTTGGGAAGCCATGGTGGGTGAAAACATAGCCTCACAATAGGTCAGATGCCACAATGAGAGGAAGAACAATGTGACTCCAAAATGAACGCGTTGCTGAGTTTCATACAATTTTTACTTCGGAAATGAAGCAATGAGTATTTGTAGATTGGCAGTATTCAGCTTTTTTTTTTTTTAAGACACAGGAAATGCTAAAGCTGATAAATCTGGATTTGTTATGATCTTAAAAAAAAGAATCACCACTCATGTCAATTTGTGATACATATGTTTGCAATTTGTTGTCATCGAGGTCGTACATGAATAAAATGAAAGTAAAAGAAAATGTGTCTATGGTAGAATAAACAGACTAAAATGATAAGTATCATTTGGAGAATTTTTGTTTTTGTTTATAACACATCAGTGCTATAAAGAGGGAAATAAAGTAAAAAATTACATTTTTTTCCAGAAAAGTATAATGTAGGTTCATAGTAATACATTAAATCTAATTAGTGGAATTTGTAGTTTCATATTTGGACATATATATTGGCTTTAAAAGTTAATATTAAAAATTATTTAGCTACTTTATTATAGATTTCTAGGATATGCTTTTTATTTTACCCATAAATTTCTATTTTATATATTTAGAGTTATGGTGAAAATATAATTGTAAATTTGAAGAAAAAATTTAATATAATTAAATAATCATATAAAAATAATGTGATATTTTTACTCAAATATAAAGTTGAATTCTCTTTGTTTATCCTACAAAATGATATTAAATAAAGGATTTCCTGAAGGAGCACACTTATATTGGTCTTATGGGGAAGCTATAGTGGAAAAAACCGGGTAGGTGTTGGACTGTTTACACAGTATCATGTAGTTTACCTAACTCTGTGACCTAAAAGTCACTTGTAGATGGTTCCAAAACAATGAACTAATCAACTAACCAATTCGTAGAATTACAGAATCTTTTTTTAACTTCAAGTGAGTTTAGGAATCATCTGGGCCAATTATAGTTTAATTTGGTGAAATCCATGAAAATCATGCAATCGAAGGAGCTGTTTGGCATTTGAAGGTTAAAAAAGACACATTTTTGATGACACATTTTACTTTTTAATTGTCTATGACCAATTACATGGTTATTGTTATTTTTTGTACATCCCTCAACCTGACTCGTACCACTGAATTTGCCCGTGTATTTGGATTTACTGAGGCCAGTGGTTGTTACTTGCTCCATCTCCCTTCCCTTTCTCTTGGAACATGCACTTTAAATTTCTTTGCAGGGGAGGCACCTTACTCTGCTGTCTGTCTCTTTGGTTCAGGTACGGCAGACCTTACGACCCTGACTCTGGGTTGACTGAAGACTGGCCAGGTGGACGCCATCACCACTCTGGGAACAGTGATGCGTCCACACATAGACAATGACGGCCCAAACCAGGGCTTTGCTGGAGCCATGGCAATGAGAGGCTCTCTCCCCGTGGGGTGGTTACATTGGTAGGATGTGAGCCTGGAGCTGGCAGGCACTACCAAAGCAATGGCCCACCTTGAAATGAGGCAAACAGAACCTATGCTGGTATGGGAAGAGTCGTGGCGTGAGACAGATGTTGTCTGAGCTGTTGAATCCCACTGGGCCCAAAGCCATAGCCCCAGCTATTTTAGAAGTTGAAGTAATATACTCCCCTTTTTACTTAAGCTAATGTGAGTTTGGTTTCAGTTAGTGTCAACCAAAAGAGCCTGATTAGGACAATTTTTTCTATGAAGAATCTACATGTTTCGAATGGATTTCCTTTTGTTCTGAAATAAACCTGGAGTGCTTAAGTGGGTTCAGAGGGATTTAATGATTTTGTTATTCATCTGAGAAGAAAATGCTCTTAAAGCATCTTAGACTGGGCCTTGCAACAATCTTGGCTCGAGAAAGGCTCTTGTAGAACAAGAAAAGAGATGGTAAAAATTGCTTTAAAAACTAAAGAAAAAGAAGATTTACTATTTTTGTTTTGTTTTAGATAAGCCTAAGTTTATATGAAATCTCTTTAAGAAAGACGCTGTTTCATTGGCATCAATAATACCAAATAAAAAGTACAGTGGGCATTTATTTGATGACATTTATTAGAAAAAACTTACTGTCAGTTATTTATGCTTTTATATATGAATAAAATTAAAGACACTTACAGCATGCCAGTGTTTTTGAGGATTTAATGTAACCTAAAATTGATCAGGCTGTTTTCTGAAGACTGACAACACCAAATTCCCAGAAAACACTAAGAAAATAAATCAGTGGCCGGAGCCTTCTTCTGCGGCTCACACAATCAGCTTCTACAAAAACACATTTAAATGCAAAGATTTAAGCTCATTATGATTTACACTATGGCTGCTGCAGCCCAACACCCACTGTTTACCCCAGGACTGTGTGTAAGGATACCAACTGTATTAGAATTTCTAGATGTGTCCAAAATCTTGGCTAGATCCAGTATTTCTGAGCTCTTGAAATTCTCTAGAATTAACACTGTCAAAAGAGAATACCTCCATTTTGAACCATCCCTTGGGTATTTATTTCCTAACCATCTTTTTCTGACATCAACTGTTGGCTAAAATATGAGGGCAACCAAAAGACCATCAGTAAACGAGTGGGTAAAAAAGCTGTGGTACATTTATACAATGGAGTACTACTCGGACGTAAAAAAGAGGGAAATCTTACTTTTGTGACAGCGTGGATGGAATCAGAGAGTATTATACTAAATGAAATATGCCAGTCGGAGAAAGACAAGTATCATATGATTCCACTTATATGTGGAATCTAATGAACAAAAATAAACTAACAAACAAAATAGAAGCAGACTCATAGATAGAACAGACTGACAGCTCTCAGAGGGGAGAAAGATTGGGAGCCCAGGTTAAAAAGGTGAAGGGATAAAGCAAAAAAACCCCCAAACAACCCCCTCAAAACCTCAACAATGCATAGACTCAGACAACAGCAGAGGGGTAAGGGGGGTCGAAGAGATAGAAGAAGATGAAGGGCAGATAAATGCTGATGGAAGGAGACTTGACTTGGGGTGGTGAGCACACAATACTGTGGGCTGATGATGTATTATAACACTGTACACCTGAAACCTATATAATTTTATTAACCAATGTCACTCCAATAAATTCAGTTAAAAAAAAAAAAGGAAAAAAGCCACATGGAAGAGAAATCTGAAGCCTAAGAAGAAAATATGAACATTACCCAGGGCAAATGGCTCAAAGAGTGTCTGTACTAAGGCAGCCAGCCATATGGCCAATTTGGCCTAGATTCAGAATCAGAATTGTAAAACCATGGCTATGGCATGGGAAATGTTAGGGTTGCTGGAGTTAGAATGACTACACTGTACCACCGAGAACTGGGCCAACCAGATGGTGCTGCGGGAGCCAGACGGGAATTCCACAGGAGGAAGATGGGCTTTGCCCCATTTTACCTTTCCAGACTCTTCTCCTTCTCTCTTCTAGCCACACCACACCACTAGTTGAACTTCTTTAATGTAATTCATATTTTTCGTCTCTGTGTCTTTGATTATGCTGGACCCTCTGTCTGGAATGGCTCCCGGCTTTGTTCTCCTGCACCCCATTAAAGTCCTAACCATTCCACAAACCTAATTCTGCTTTCATTGTAGCCCTCGTGCAGTTTCTGAACTGCCCAGCATGCCCTAAATCTCCATCCCTTTTATTGGCTCCATGCTTTAACCTCACCTGTTTATTCTTTTTCTTTTCCATCATCTACCTTCCTGTTGATCTCCCTAAGCTAGTCGTCTAAAGTTGGCTTATGCATTGCCTTCTCCTGAAAGCCTTCCCTGATCTGTCATGCCAATTTAGAAGATTCTCCTCTGGACTGCTACAGCCCCTCTGTACCTGCTTTATGAGCAACTACCCCACTGTCCAGTAGCCATTGGTCTACATGTCTGTATCTTCCATATGATTGGAATGACCTTGACAGTCAAGTCACGTATCCACTCACTTTTTATTCCTATCACTTAGTGCCTGGCTTTCAGTAGAAAGGGTGGATAGATACCTGGAAGGAAGAAGAGAAGGGAGGAAAGAGGGGAAGGAGGGAAGGGAGGAAAGAAAGAAAAAAGTCTTAATCCTTTAAAGCTCTGCTCTCTGTCACTTCCTCTGAGAAGTTCTATAATCCTTCCTCTTACTACACTTTCCACACAGACATTTAAAAAATCCCCGCTGTTTGACTTGCATTATGACCAAGTCCTGCACTATTCCCTCAATATAGTGCAAGCCATTTGAGGCCAGGATCCAGGGCTTCTTTATCTTTATATCTCCAAAAGTGCCTTGTCCACTGTGCACGCACATTTGTTTTTGTTCCATAAACATGTCAAGAAACTTATATGGTATTGTTAGGCCATAAAAATGTGAAAACCATTCAAACAAATACCAAACTGGACTTCAGAATCTCCCGAGCTTTGGATATTAAAAAAGCGGATCCATCAGATATAAATAGTGGGGTGAAATGAGGGTAGAAAATGCTAGTAGTAATAGACTAGCTAACATTTACTGAGCACTTATATAGGACACAGCTGTTCTGAGAGCCTTATAAGCATAAAACCACCATTCAGTAATGCTCAGTGGTTCATGAGCATGACTCTTGATTGAGGCATTGACATCTGTACATCTATAGCTCAGGAGAGAGTTGATGTAGTGAGTTTCAGGCTTGTACAGGAAAGCTGAGATGACATAGATTTCTTCTAAGAGTTAGAAGAGACCTTCATCAATTGCTCTATCCGCACGAGTATTTTAAGCCAAAATTATTTTAAATTCTGTTAGCCAGCGGCTTCCCAACTTGAATTCAAAGGATGTCTCTCTGATTTCCAAGATATTTTCAGTAAATAAACAACAGGAGAGAAAGACCACTGAGATAGTTTTTTCTACTATATGGTATCCTAATAAAGATGGCTGATGTTTCCGGAAGGACGAGCGTGGCTCCTGCATTGGGAATGCCATATGAGACACCCTCCACCCCTTGCAAGGCTATGGTGTGCATTAAACACAGTAAGAAGTATAAATAGCCTGCCTCAGAAAACTCTTAGATGGGGACCTATTATTACTTTAACCCTCATAGAAACCCGACAGGGTAAGCATGGTTTTCCTCACTTTAGAGAAGATGACAGCCTTGTAAGAAAGGGCAGGCAACTTGCCCAAAGTCACACAGTAAGTGGCTGAGCCAGAACTTGAATCCAGATCTTTCTGAGTCTGTGTTAACCATTAACTTACAAGGGAGCCTAATCTTACTACCTCTAAATTGTTTTATGATCCTAGGAAAGTGATTTCTGCTCAGGGCTGCAAGGTTTATTGTGGGAGAAGAAATTAATAAGTAGAATAAAGAATTTGGGCCTGGTGGAGATTCTAAGTCCTAGGACTGCAGGTAACTCTGGTCTGTGGTCTGGACCACACTGCTGAGTTGAGGGCTGAGTTCCGAAATGTAGGCATCTAATGCAATTTCAGAAACCTCTCGAAAAGGGGTGTATCTGACCCACCTTGTGGTCTCACAGGATTGTTAACAGGAATAACTAATAAAAATGCCTAAGACATGTCCAAGTGCCACGGTGACAGATGTGACTCTACATAAATTAGTCTTGCAGAAAGCTACTTGCCTGGGGTCATCATAAATTTCCGATGGTGCAACACAAGACTGATTGTATTTACTTTTGCTCTCTGTTGGGAAGAGGAGTGTGATAGGCCAGTAAAACGATTTAGTTGGCTGGCAAATTATCTGCAAGATTGATTAAGAATAGGAAGCAAGCAATTGGCAAATTGTCAATGCACAGAAAAGAATACTCAATAACTACATCCAGAGATTAAATTAATTTAACACAGGGGCACCATTTGAGGAGGATGTTTCATTGAACCCTTGTGATATTCTTTGGACTGAAATTACTGTAAGTGTGTGTGTGTGTGTGTGTGTGTGTGTGTGTGTGAAGGAGACGTGTAACATGGTGCTCATCTTGGTTCTCAATTCAAGATTAGGAAAGCAGTAAAGATAATACACGAGGGACAGCCGTCCTTAGTGCTCATCATTCTAAGAGAGATCATTTGGTGGAAATTAGAAAGAAAACATCAGCCATGTAATAAATTACTCTGAGTATCCCAAGAACTGGAAGCCGGCTGCTATTGTTCCCTCTTCTCATAAATGATGTGCCTAGATTATACCATCACTCTAACATGATTATGTATGCAAATGATGCAGACAGTCATACAATTTACAATTTGGCTGAAATTGTTAAAGAACTGGCAAATGGACTTTGACAAATCACAATTTGAGGTTTTAAAAATGAACTTTTATCGCAGAGCATGAAAACAACAGATATTCAGCTGTGCTTATGTAAATTCCGTGAGTAACGTACAATAGAGACGCACACTCAACCACATTTTAAGAACTAGCATCAACTCTTCATTGTGGTTGGGAAATTGATTATTCAAATATTGCTCTGGTTGAAACAAATATTGGATTCATAGGGACTCATCCTATATACCTCATACAGATTACCAATTTTAAAAGAATTAGACCAGGACCAAATATATTTAATTTGATATTTCTTTGATGAGTCAGAAGGCACTCCAAGATCTTGCTCTGCCCCCGGGTCATCATTATGAACCACTATTGATACTGGTGAGGCCTGGGAGCCAGTTAATAAAGAGATCTGGTCAACAGAACATAGAAAACAGGGAGTCTGCTGTTTTTAGACATTTATGTCAGGGTATTTCCCTTTCAATTTTGATCTCTTTATATCCCTAGGGAAGCTTATGTTTCCTATCTGGGACATAGCTTGGTTACATTATAAGTAGGATTTCTCAAGGTTTTTCATTCAAGGATTTTTACTGGCGTCTGGAGTCCTTTCCTTTATTAGCATGTATTCATTTTTTTCTATTAAATATATTTACAACAATGCTCCTCCCTACCCTTCTTTTTTCTCCCTACATGTGACTTCTATTTCAATATGCAACCAAATGGATGCTTATACAGGATCTCTTTGTGCAAAATTGTAAAAAAAAAAAAAAGAATTAGACATGGCCCCTGTCTTTTAAGATTGACTATCTCAAATATGTTGATACAGGTATACAGAGAAAGGCTGTCGAGATCATTTAACACACTTCAACCCAGAGGAAGGAGCCAGATAATATGCAGGACTTCCTAACTGTTTGTTTCCCAGTTAAAGAAGACCAGTTTCAAGTTCACTCTTTTGTTACTGTTCCTTTCTGTAATATAAGTTATTTACTTTCCTCCTAAATTATAGGGCCTCAAATTAGACTGTAGCGGGGTGTTGACCAGTGTAGGGTATAATGAGAAGGTTACTGGTGGTTTCAACATTCTGTATTCTAGCCAGGGATATTTCTAACAGTGGGCTGTTTAGTTTTTTTGGTTAGCAAATAGGTAATAATGTAGCCAAAATAATGAGTTCAGTGCCCTGTGGGCTAGTTGGCCTCACTCCTTTTATAACTACAGACTACAGATATTACGGTTTGGCCCCAGTGCTAGTCAGCCACCTTGAAAATAAAAGTGACTCACTAGCAAGAGGGGCAAAATCAGTGGTCAGAAAATAATCTTTGGGAAACAATTGCTACATCCCTACAGATCAAAGACGTGCAGATTAAAATAACATTTTCCTTATTAAGCCCCTTTGGAAAACAAAGGGGGGGGGAAGGATGAGAGAGAAGAGATGAGTAAGAGACACAGAGAAAACCCAGCTCTGGCACGGATAAGTAAAACAGGCACTCCCTTAAATGTATGTGTAAATGGGATCACTTTTTTTTTTATATATATATAAAACAAGTTGGCAATGAAAGAGCCAAATGAATGTTCATGCCCTTTGGCTCAGTATTGGACTTCTTAGAAACCTTTCGTACAGAACAGGGGAAGCTGCCCTTCCCTCCCAGAGCCTTCCCCCCTCTCTCCTGTGCTGCCCCAGCAGCAAGGCGCTTTTGTGACCGAAGCCTCTCCTCTGGAATGGGATGATTTCACGTCTGAGAAACAACCTGAAAACGCCTCCAATAGAGAACAAGATTTCTGTCTGCCCGAAGATGTTCTCATCAGCTTTATTTATGTTCACGAAAAATACAAACAACATAAAAATGTGGAATGGTTCACAATATTCCATGCATATGATAAAATTTATCCCATAAATAAACTGTTTATGACATTTTCCACTGACACAAAAAAGTGTTTCTCATATGAAAAGTGGAAATTAAAACTGTATAAGCAATATGACATTAAGAATGTCAAATAATATGTATAAACAGAGAAAAATACACCAAAATCATAAGCATGGTTATTCTGAATGGTGACATGTAGAGAAATTTAATTCTTCATAATTTTCTATATTTTCAAAGGTTAATAAAACTAGCATGTTAATTTTTATAATCAGAAAAATATTTACATACTTGTAATGAAGAGTTTTAAGTGAAATGAGAAATGTTTATATAATGGTATTAAATGACAAAAGTAGGATTTAAGATTGAAAAATATAGCATGCTCTCATTTAGGTGAAATATGCCTAGAAAACTGAGTGAAAGGAATATATTGATAAGAACGCTCCATGGGAAGCTACCTCTGGATGACAGATTAGAGATGCCCATTCTAGTACTTTTCTGTACTTCTCCTGAGTCATGTATTACCTTTACAATCAAAATGAATGAATAAAATACATAGAAAAGAAAATCTCATTTTATGAGTGGAACCTGGATGAGAGTGTGCAGATGAAGTGGTAACACTTTACCAACACTGCCCAGAGGATTCTTAAATGCCAAGGTAACTCTAACCCATCTAGTAGGTTAATAGTAAGATATCATCTTTTTACACTTACCACACAAAATGACTATTTTTACAAGCAAATAGTGGTCAAACATTGACAATTTCATATGGTTCAACTGAATATATGAGAAGCAGCACAAACTGTCTACTTATAAAATGATCAGACTATTACTATTATTTTTACTTTAGCCTGTTAGCATTGTTCAGGGAAAGGCTCCAAAATTTTAAAGCAGTGATTCTCAAACTTTTTTTGGTCTCAGGGTCTGTTTACAATTTTAAAAATTATTAAGGATGCCAAAGAGCTTTTGTTTGTCAGCATTATGTCTATGGATATATTAGAGACTAAAACAGAGAAATTTGAAAAGATATTTCTATATTCACTTAAAAACAAAATTATAAACCCATTACAGATTAACCTAAGATATTTTTTATGAAAATAAGCTTATTCCCTAAACTAAAATAATGTAGAAGAGTGGAATTGTCTTGCGTTTTTGTAAATCTCTAATATCTAGTTTACGAGAAGACAGCTGAATTCTCAGATCTGCGTCTGCATTCAGTCTGAGGCAATATGTCGTGTAGCCTCTGGAAGCTCCATTGTATACTTGTGACAGGATGAGAGTGAAAGAGGCAAATAATGTCTTTGTATTAATATGGAAATCATTTGACCCCAGAGACATAGGAAACCCAGGGGTCCCCAGACCACACTTTGAGAACTGCTGCTCCAGAGCTACGATTCATGGCCACTTCAGGGTCAGGATTCCCTCAAGAGCCATGCGTGTTCTCCCTTTTCCATGAAGGGAGCGTGCGCACGCTCCTGAAGTCTATGGGCACTGCGGATGAAGAATACTTGGCCTGGAAGGAAGGTAGGAATTATTCTGGCTATATTTTCTTTCAGAAGTGCTCCAAGACCATTGCCCAGTTAAGGTGCTTGGCAAATACTGTTGCATGACAAAAAATAAAAATTTCTCAGCAAAATTGGGGAAATATCTAAAATTACCAAAATATTTAATGACATCAAATGGTGAATAGCTATTGGGTCTGCTTAGTTGGGCTCTTAACACCGAATCAGCAAAATGCCTCCCTAAACAAATAGGAAGCAATAAGCGCAAACTTCATCTTTCATCTCTCCCCCACAGTATCATTTTCAAAGAACCTAACTGGCTTCAATTCAAAGACATGTATATATGTATATATATATTTGGGGGTAAAAAAATCCATTAAATTTCTTGATTGCATTGAGTTGCTTATCAAGGGTGTGTGAATAATGCCAGGAAAAGATACTTTTCTAAAAATCAATAAGTTGAAAGTGCTGTTTTAGGGTTGCTGTAGTTGTTGGTTGCCTTTCAGAGTTATTCCTATTGACCTGAATTCAAAAACAAGGTATTGATTTATAAAGTACCTTCAGTAAATAAATGCACATTCTTTCGGCTAACCCTAATAACCTGTAGCATTTAGAATAAGATTTCAACTCAGCTCAGTACAGTTGAGCTTATACTGTCACAATCAATCCTTCCTAAGAGTGGGGAGGCTACTCTTAGGTAGGGGAACAAAAGAGATGGCAGATGAGAAAACCATGGAAGGAGAAAAAGAGGTAAGAACATCTTAGTTTCTTCTTCAGAAAGACTTTCTTCAAACACTATTTTGGTTTCCTGAACAGCTGGGATGCCAAGATAACAAAACCAGAGCTGTCCAATGATTGATGACCCATCCAATTCTTATACATTATGGACCCACTCAGCTTTCCTTTTGAGACTGAAGGATAAACATAAGCAGAAAGGTATCTTTTTGGTTGACTGTTGGGTCCATTCTAAAGAGTCAGAAGATGAGGTCAATAGCTCCTGGCTATAGATCTGAAGTTTGCACCAGGGCAGTGTGGTAGCTCAGTTCTGCCATCGTTGACCTGCCACGAATGTTGGTTGTTGGAAACCATATTGCATTTTAAGAAAACCCAGATTTCTTTAATTTTTTTCTATAAACTGCAATTGACTTGCCCCTTGAAGAGGCAGGTAAATATGAAAGCAAGCTTAAACAAGTTGTGGGAGAACAGAATTTCTGGGCATTGGACTTCTTTCTAGACTCTTCTTGAGGTTAAGTGATAGATAAGGATGATACCACAATGAGCAGAAATCAAACAGTAGAAGTAATACTACAAAACAGGGCAAGTTTACCCGTATCTGTGATGAAGGCATCAGGTATAAGGATGCCTGCCACATGGTGGCTCCTGCTTAGTGTCCATAGGGTAAGATTTGGCAAAAGCCTATGCATTTAAATTCAAATCCCAAATAATCTACTTTTTTAACATTCAAGTTTTCTATTGTTTCTCTCAGATATAGTATTTTGATCATTTGAATAGATTTATTCCTTCAGAGAATTTTTGTTTGTTTGTTTTGGCCACCATCAACTCTCCTGCAGGGCCCAGGGTAGCATTTTCTGAGCCCATTAGGAATGAGGTGTGGGAACAAGGGCTGTAAGTGGATGGTGGGCTCTGGGTCTCACCCCTGGCTTCTATCAGAGAAGTTCTATTGGGTCTGTTTTTTATATATTAAGGCTACAAGCAAGATTTCATTCGGAAAAGAATTCTGCTGCTAAACGCAATGACAGTGAGAGGTTGAAAGTCGCTGGTTTGGGAAACTATGTTCAGACTGACATGGAACCTGAACATTAATAATTCTTTGGTAGGAATCAATCAGGTGATTTCTCTTCTTTAAAAAAAAAAAACACTTTCAACTTATCCATGTTTATTGTAGAAAAAGGGTATAGAAAACAGACGGGAAAACTCCGCCCTCCCCACAATCCTGTTACCTTTAGATCACAGCTGGAAACTCCCTCCTCTCCCAACTCCCTCTCTCTATCAACGAAAACGAGCTCAAAAACTACATAATGTTTGGTCATTCTGTATCATGAACATCTCTTCATACCAACAAATGTACGTCTACATCAAGCTTTATAAAGGCTCCTTAGTATGTTAGCATGGGGGCTTTCTCCATTTCTACCACACATTGAGTCCATCCAGTGCCTTATTGCAAGTCTTGTGTTTTGCTAAATAACCCTGCTAGGAACACCTAGATAGCTACGTAGAGCAGCCGGTCCTCACTGGTATGCCATGGCACACTGGTAGAGCGCAAACGGGTTCCAGTGGGGGTGGTAGGGAGCCCCTCAGCCCACTTGGGGATCTGCCCTCACCCCTGTCCCTGGGGCTATGAGCTGCCTCCCATGTTCACCTCAATGTATTCTACAGATGGGCTATTCTTTGTGACTCATGACTTTTAAATCTTTGAAAAGTACTGGTACAGAGGAGTTACAAACATGCCCTCTCCAGCCAAACCAGCTGGCTTTGCCTCTCAGTGCTACAATCTACCAGCTTGGGGGGGTCTTGAGGAGATGGCTTCCTTTTGTGTCCTCGGACTTCTTATTTCTTCAGTGGAGGTAACGATAATATCTAGCTCATAGTTATAGTGTTGTTTAAATAAGTTAATATATGTAAATACTTAGAACAATGTCAAATACATGGGAAACAATAAAAGCAATTATTATTATCCTTATATATACATCTGTACACTTGTTGACTATTTCAAAGCTAGGATAGTTTCTGATCGGAAAAACTGAATGTTACACTAGTCTCTGTAGGGTCTAGGATATAGCATCCCAAAGAGTGTGATTCGATAGTGATTCTTTTGCCCTCAAGATGGCATGGCAATGCCCGAGGGGTCAGAGCTCCTGGGCTGACAGTGGCCAGTCTTTGATTAGTCCAGTCTGCTGAACAAATAGTCGTTTTCATTGTGTTCAAAGACTTCAAAAATGTTGGGATGTATGGGCATAGCTTTGTGCTTATTTCAGAATTCACTGTAAGATATCTTGCCTCTGCAAATTTTGCTTTCCCTCTCTTTTCTCTCGACTCTAAGCACCCATTATTTGGCAAGCAATCACACTGAAGCACACTTGGCCTGACCTATATGTGTAAGAAGAAAGGGATTGGTTTTCAATCGTAGTTTTCTGGTGTAACTTCAATAGCATATTGCAATTTAATATGATAATTACCACTTTTTAGAGAAAGAAAAACAAGTTAATCCTTTACCTACATATCATGTGACTCTTTTGTTTTCTAATTCTTGGCTGGCTCCTGCAGTTTGGGGACTTTCAAGGATAGATGCGTGACCCTGAGAATCGTCTACTACTAAAACCTGAAGGCATGTTTAAAATGCTGGGGACATTTTGTGAGCCACCATTTTTCTGTCTTTAATTTTAGTCACTCTTTCTCCTAGTCTTCAGGTTTCGAAGTTTATAGTCTTCTCCTCTGTGGGCCTGGGTCCCATTTTTGCTCCAGTTGAGCGCAGATACATGTATCAAATTCTGGCTGAAAATCAGCTGTCTTCTCAGTTTTCAGAAGATGGCTCTCTTATTCCTTCCATAAGCTCCTTTAGTCTTTGTTCTTTGGCCCAATCTGTAAGCCATCTGCACCCTTTATTATTAAGAACATATTTACTGAGATTTCACAACTGTTTAATAGATATGTATCTTATTACATGTTTGATACACCTCATTAAACATACGATTCAATTGGTATTTCTTTAACATTCAGTAAACACTGAGACCCCTCAGCATAGATGGGGCCGGGGAGGGGAGGCCCCCAGCTCAGCATCAGGGCTCTCCTGCATCCTGCAGGAGCTGCTCCTGCTGCAGCCCAGCTCCTCATCTTTAACCCTTCAGCACTCCAGCGCCAACGGGCTCGGGCAAAGGATCAAAGTCGGGACTGAAGCCTATGCTGTAGCTTCCAGCTCTCGCTTCCACAGGGGCTACCAGTCTGGACGCCGTCCATGCTCCCGAGTGCCATCTCAGCAACAAGGCTGTGTGAGAGCTCGGGGGTGTCCTGTCTTTCCAGATCTACAAGTTTGACTGTGAAAATTTTTAAAGTGACTTATGTATGGTGTGGCCAGCAATACCACTCAACAGGAGGAGGATGCTGAAAACTTCCCACTTGCTTTCCCAAGCCAGCCCAGATGCACCAGGAGCCTTATTTAACTGAACTAGTGGAATGTCAGGATGCTCTGAGTCGACTGGGCTCCTTCACTTGCCTAATCCCCAAAACCCTTGGTCCATGGCATGGACCTCTTCTCACATATCCCAAGTCTTTGAGTTCATTTTCATCTGCTAACGTTTCCTTAGTTGTGTCAGAAAATAACGACACACCAGAGTCCTGCACAGGGGCCGGCCAACGCTAGAAAAGGTGACCAAACACAAGAGAGTCTTTCTTCAAATGGAACTTTTCTGGCATGAGTTTCTCATCCCTGCCAACTTCACTTTCTCCTAAAGCAGAGGTTTAGAGAAATATTACTCCATTTAAACATTTCAGGCTTTTTTTTTTCTTTAGGGTTTCCAAGACTAAATATGAAGAATCCAGAGAAGCTGCAGTAACTCCTCTGTGAGAAAAGTTTTCCTTTAGGAAGGCCACATGTCTTAGCCAAACAACTGATTACCAACTGTGGGACTGAAGTGCTTTCTGTGAGGGGGCAGGAGGCAATTTAGTTCTTAGTTCTTTGCCATAAATAACGGATTAAAAAGCTTAGCTGATGCTATAAATTAAAAATGTGAAACTAATTATACCAGTCCCATAAAAGCAAAACAATCAATTCATAACCCAAGTATGTGAAGTGACAGGATCTCCTGGGTTTGACAAGAGACGCCGAGGGGACTCAGTAATCCTACAGGAATCTGTCCTCCAGTCCAGAACCACAGGCCCACTGCCATGTTGCACAGCAAAAACGGTAGTAGCTCTGTTGTTCTCTCTACCCATTTTTCATGACAAGTTTCATCCTTCTCTTCCCTTTCTCCACCCCTTCCATGCAGGCCCATTACTCACGAGAAAGGCTCACCCATACCAACAAGCGCAGCTGCAGATTTGCCAATTCAAACCAGATGGGTCTGGAAGGCAGCTGCTGCCAAGACTATAATTCAACTGAGAATTCCTAAACGTTTCAACCAACCATTTAATAATGTTCTAGCTAGCATTTTCTCCTTGTTCTGAATAGATGGGTGAAGCCACCTTGGTTGGACTAGGCAGATTTGGGAAAGGTCTCTATGTTGTTCAGTGGGTTGTTTGCTTCTGTTTTACATGGATCTCCTCAACATATCAGAAGCTGCCTATGATTTCTCCTCCCCGGCAGGGGGCGGGGGGTGGAATGAGCCACCGTCCTCAGTTCTTCATGCCCTCCGTGTATTAGGATTATACACCTGCACCTTCGCCTTGTGGCTTGGTGGTTTCTACCAGTAAAAATGGAGGGTGTTTCCTCATTGAATTGGTGCATGGATCAGCCATGCAACTTGATCCAGTTCTGGCCTAGGAGTCAGTCTCTCTGCAAATGTTTCTGAACCGAGTTGGTTCCCCTCCTTTGGGTTTCCAGAATGCTCCCATGATCTGCTCCAACAGTACTTGTTATACTGGGTGTCACTAGTATTGTATCTACTTCCCAGGAAAGAGTATGAACTCCAGAGTCAAGAATTAGTCCATCATCTTTGTAGTCTTAGAACTAGCCTATAGTGAAAAAATTGAATTTGCTTAGTAATGATTATGGCCTGCCTGATTTTGATAGGAAACACTGATAGACCATTTGCTTACAATAGACTGAAATGTTACCTGAACATTTTCACAAAAGTACTTTAGACTCCCCAGTTTCCTGGTTCAGGAGTCTAAGTTTACACAATGATCGGGGTTTTGGTAGGAGATGGATAGCCGTGCAAATGTCATTGAAGGTCATAAAGATGTGTGCCAGAAGCAAGGCCATGGCCCACTTCAGTTCTCCCTTGGGATTTCAGCCTGATCCTTGTTCTAATGTTGACCCACGACCATTGCCCAAATAGAGGGAGCTGCAAGCAGGACAAAGTTTGATTTTTCTCAGTTGATTTGGTCACAGTTTTGCCCGTGATAATGTTGCTGTTCTCCCTGGGCTGACTTTTGCAGACGAGTCAGATGGAGTGGAGCTATAGCCCTGGGATAGATCGATGCTATCGATCCTCAAGGCTCCGTGTCATTTCCAGGGGATTTGCTAAAGAAGGTACTTATGTTCCTTTTTCATTTTCACCAACTCATTACCAGCTGCTGCTGCCTTTGTACGTCTCAGCAACACCTGGAGGACTGGAACATGACCACCCGATTGAGGTCCAGACACCTTCCTTCAAAATTAAACACAAGACCCACCAAAAAGCTGAGCCACATGAGAAAGTCAGGTCACACTGGCCCACGAGGGGTTGGTATTTTTTGTTTTGTTTTAAAAAGGGCAGCCCGGCCCTACACTAAGCAATTGATCCTGTGGCTTAACTTTTAAATTAAGACCATTGTAAATTTGGGAACTTGAGAGGACATAGAGAGGACACCCATAATACTTTGCAAATGTCAAGTGCCTCTTGATGTTGGTTACTTTTCAAAGGTAGCTAGGTTACAATGTACCGTGGTAATGAAAAAACCCTGTCAGCCCACTCTACGGGGTTTTAGTCAATATACATAATATTATTGGGTTTTGCAAGGATTAAAGGTTGTTTCTCTCACAGCTTCACAATACGACTATTTTTTTCCTACTAAGGGCACAAAGGAAATCTCCCTGTTTACAGAGGAGCCCAGGACATTTTGGTGGCCTGAAGGTAGTCCCAACATCCCTTTGTATACTTCCCCCTGCTGGTGGCTTTGTAGTTAACCAAAAAATACCTAATTTCTTTTAACCTATAGATGCCAGGATTAAAAAAAAAAAGTTTATTGGTGATTTATGTTGTCCACGAGCCATTTCCAGAGCACAGAAGTTATACTTTCCTCCAGCTTTATTCTGAGAGTGAAGGCTTTTATGTTACTCCATCCTCCCTCCCCCAATCTCATGTCTCTTTATTTTTCCATATTTAGTGTAGTTTTGGAATCACTCATTCCCCAGCATGAGGTAACCAGAATGGAGAACAATGTAAGATGTGGACTTATCTACACTTATGTACACATATTAGGAGGCTAGAGACAACACACCAGAAAAGTCTGTGATGTATCATAACAAAACCAATGAAAGAAAGAAAACTATTCTGTATGCTTGGCCCAGGCAATTAAAAGGAAATGCCAATTCCAAAATCTCACTAACGATACGCAGTGACTAACCGGTCAATGAAACTTTCTGGTAGAGGATTATGGGGAATAATCCCAGGCTGCACCCAGGGAATGAGCCAACTAATTCTTCTAAGCATCTCCACTGTGTCTAGAACTTTCTTAGAATTAGTTTAATTTTTTAAAACTTTGGTAAAAACACAAAATTTTGTTGGCAAAAACACACATTATCATTTTAATCATTATAAAGTATATATAATTCAGTGGCACTAAGGCATTCACCATATTGTACAATGACCACTACTATCCGCTTCCAGAACTTTCTCGTCACTCTAAATGGAACCCTATTCTGATTAGTGGTGAGTCCTTATTTCCTCTTTTCCCCATTCCTGGAAATAGAGTGGTCTTCACTGACAAACAAGTCTGAGGAATGTGGTTAAGGGTTAGGTTAAAGGAAATTAAATAGGTCTTGGTACCAGGCCTTTACAGAGCCTACCAATATACACATGTACATTCTAAAGCTCCAAGAGGGGAGACAATAGGCAGGATTTTCTAAAATTCTCTGACTATGAAAACACTCAGTGCTGCTATGTTCATTGTGTAGTTTTTGTGCTACATAAATGTACCTACTGAAGGGAGCTCCTGGGAGCTGAAATGCGTGTACCCTGCACCCTGCTTGCCAAAATAAAGGTCTATGGGCCAGCAATCCTGTGCTGTTTGTTTTCCAAGAATAGTCTCCATTTTCTAGTTTTCATAATAATGCTCTGTCAGTAGCAGAGTCCCCAAAAACTTTTGGGTGGAGCACTGGAAATGGATGTGTTTATATGTGTGAGGGAGGATGTATGCAGGGATGAGGAAGGTTCTAGGGAACTGCTCGGCATATCTTCTATAGGGCAAGGCTGCAGCCCTGGGAAGGAGCACTTTCAACAGGTGTAGGCTAATTGCTATAGACCAAATACCTGTGTAGGCCACCCCCCTGTTCCTGCCCCAAATTATACGCTGAAACCAGTCTCCTTTGTTATTGGGAGCCAGGGCCTTTGGGAGGTGTTAGGTCATGAGAGTGGACCCTTCATGAATGGGGTCAGGCCCCTATAAAAGAGATGGCAGAGAGCTCGCACCCCGCTTTTGCCATGTGAGGACAGAATGAGAAGACAGCGTCTATGAAACAGGAAGTGGCCCTAACCAGACACTGAATCTACTAGGGCCTTTCTCTTAGACTTTCCAGCCTCCAGAACTGTAAAAAATCAATTTCTGTTGTTAAGAGACCACTCAGTCTATGGGATTTTGTTATACTAGCCTGAATGGACTAAGACAGAAACCCAAAGATTTATCCCTGGGATTAGTCAAAGAACATATATGAATAACCCATGGACATGGACCAGGGTGTGGGATTACTGTGGGGGTGGGGAGGGTACAGGTGGGTGGAAGGGAGCAAAGGGGGAAAATTGAGACAATTATAATAGCATAAACAATAAAATATTTAAAATTAAAAAGACTGATTCTTGGGGTCAGTTGAGCCACCATATCTGAGGCCCTGGGCTTGACCGAATTCTGACCTCCCTAGAGGATTGAGCTTGAGGCTGTGCTTCCCTCCTTGGTCAGGGTAGGGCCTCAGGGAGTCCAGGAGGAGGTCTGGGACTCCAGAGGCAGCGAAGGAGCTGGCAGAATAGCAAGGATGAGGTAGAGATTCTAAAAACCTAAGGACAGGCCAGAAAGTCTCCAGGGAGAAGTTGAGCTGGGCATTGAACTGGGCACATCTATTAACTCTCACCTCTGTGCTTTCCCCACGCAGAGGTCATTGATGTTCAAAAGGAAAAGAATATTGGAGCACTAAGGGATTATGAGATTCCTTCTGAATCAACTCAGGATGATTAGATTATTTTTGATATTGCCTAGTTTCATGTATTTATATTCGAATTCTGTGAAAACTGGTACTCCAGGTGGGATACTTCTAAGAAGATTTGACTAATCACAACATCCCAACCTGTGACCATGATCATAATGGAAAACAGGGTTTACTGGATAAACATGCTTCTACAATTACAAAATCGATGACATTAAAGCCTAGTGGCTCATAAATAAAAGTAATTCTGGATGTCAGGTTTCTATCTGTATCTTGGCCTTGTAATAAATACATATATACATATATTCATATATCATGTACTATTTCTCCTGTTTATGAAAGACATGTGACTGTTGTAGAAAATATAGAACATTCAAAAAACACAAAGAAGAATATAAAAGTACCATAATGTCTCTGTGTACAGTTACAACTTTGCTGTATATATTTTATATACCTTTATATGCTGTATAAGTATTTTATTTTTATAGATTTTTTATAGATTGTTTATAAATGACTATACATTTTAAAGAAACTATTGCATCATTTTATAGATTTAAAAATAAAATTGGGATCACCTATCTCTATGATTTTTAACTTGTTTTTTAAAAGCACTTACCAGCCCTGGCTGGTGTAGCTCAGTGGATTGAATGTGGGCCTGCAAACCAGAGTATCACGGTTCTATTCCCAGTCAGGGTACATGCCTGGGTTGTAGGCCAGTTCCCAGCAGGAGACACATGAGAGGCAACCATACATTGATATTTCTCTCCCTCTCTCCTTCCCTT
The DNA here is from genome assembly GCF_021234435.1 of Artibeus jamaicensis. Classification (NCBI taxonomy): domain Eukaryota; kingdom Metazoa; phylum Chordata; class Mammalia; order Chiroptera; family Phyllostomidae; genus Artibeus; species Artibeus jamaicensis. The sequence continues at coordinate 16,126,845 of NW_026521842.1, forward strand.
CCCCTCTAAAGATAAATAAATAAAATGTTTCAAAAAAGCACTTATCAATATATTGTATATACTTTCCATGTCTTTAAATATCACTTCATAACATGAATGCCCAGTATATCATTGTATGGACAAATTATATTTCATTTAATATACTTCCTGTTATACATAACTCAGTGATGAGCCCTTTTTTATTTCACATCTCTGACTGTTTCCTAGAAGCTTCTCACATCTTTTTCTTATACTTCTATAACACCACAAACCCTGAAATTGTCACTGCTGGTTATAATTATTTTTTAAAGATGAACAAGATATTTACCAGGTGTGAATAATCTCTCCTCATAGGAGTGCCATGTACCAAGATCAACAATGCAAAATGTCATGTTAAAAACACTTGGCTTTAATGTATTACTTTCTCTTACAACATAAGAAAATGCAAAATGAGAAGTGGATTTAGCAGCACGATCTGTATATAAAATACTCGGAAATTTTTCTTGTTCAAATCAGCCACATATTGAGCTTCTAGATTGCGCCTCCACGGTTGTATCCATTTTCCTGATGTGGGACTTCCCACTGGGCAGTCATGAAGAGCAGGCTAAGCTCACCTAAGCAAGTCAAGTCGAGCCAGTGATATTCCTCAAGTGCTGCTTCTAAGTACTGTGGACCATATGTCTAGGTGTGGCCTGTCAGGAAAGAAGAGCTTTTGCAGAACTGTGGCCCACACAGTCTTATTTATAAGAAAAAGGACTCCGTGTTGGCAGACCGATGAAAGGTTGCACCAGCCACCTGGAGTTATTTGCTAAGAAGAGGTCTCTCAGGTGTCTTTTTAAAACTCAGGCCTAGGAGTGGAAGCTCTAACACTGCAGTCAAGCAGACAAAGAAAGACAGGAAGGCACAGATAACTTGCACAAAATCAGGAAGGTGAGTTGCTTCACATGAACACAGGCTACCTACAACGTCCAGAATATTCTGCTTGAAAAGCCTAAATGGTAGAGTGGCTGCATGGTAGAATACCTAAACTCAGAAATGTCTTTAAAGCTTCCACCGGCTTTTCTGAACTTCAACCATTTCAACTACCACCCTCAGGATTTTGTCCTATTCCTGTATCACCTTCATTGTGACTTATTATTTTTGTTTCAGTGGATGCACAGTTTTGCTTAAATAGATTTAGCCTTACGGTAAGAGATAATATCCATGAAATCATGATATCATGTATATATGCCTAAATGTTAAAAAAATTTTTTTGAATGTGAGGGTACCTCCAAACACAGTCTTTCACGTCACTGTGAGTATGCACCCCACAATTGAGGAAATACAGGTTTAGAGAAAGCTTTATCAGGACATATACAAAAAACATGACTGTCTACACTGGAAACATCTGAGACTTTTTTAGGACTCCGTATAGGCCATAAATAAAGCCAGATTTAAGAAGATTTGAATAAATGTCTGCAGGCCAGAGCCACAAAAATCTGCTCAATTCAGGGTAGTCAAGATGCTAAATTGACTCCTTAGTGTCAGATGAACCCATTAACACTGCATTCTATGTTGCATAACCCTAGCACACATTAAACTTTGGCCCACGTGGCTTTGTTCTGACCCTACACTGCATTTTTTTCTGTCCTGGGTTTGCCTGTCTGTTTATGTCATGGAGTAGAAACTCTTTAAGCATCCACTTCAGTAACTAGCTGAAGGGACAGGCACTCTCCATTCTTTTTGGAAGCCCTGCTGACCGATGCCCTCGGCACTCTCTGTGGTTCCAGACACTAGGCTACACCCTGGGGCACCTGAGCAGTCTGGGGCCCACCAGGCCAGTTGTAGCCCCTCAAAGAATCAGTTATGTTTGTCACCAAGGCTTTTTAAAAGTTATTCTGGTTAATGGAATCCGTAACTTAATTAAAATATAAAGCAGAGACATATAGGTACAAAAAAGAGCTGTTTCTATGGCAGCTAAACTAACCCTGTGAAGACACTCAGGTGAGTTGCTAAGAATTGCAGTGTGGGTGGGGCAACTATAACTGAAGGATTATGCACTCTGATGGACTCCTGGGTGCCTTAAATTTTCCCTTTACTTCAAACACTGGATACTCTAGACCAGCAACATGGCAGTGGTTCATACGAAAAGTGCTGTTTCAAGTGTAAAATGCTTAAAATGCATGTCAATACACAGAGTTCTATGTGCCCCTTGCTTTAGCCAACTTCTAAGATGAACTGACCAACTACTGGTGCTGTAGAGCTTTCTGTATGGGCCTTCATGAGAGCTGTTTTCACTACTGGGTCTGAAATACCGGTAGTCCCATGTGTCTTGGCCTTGGCCTGTCTTGTGAGATGTGAGCTTCCAAAGGACGGGGCATCTATCTTAGCCATCTCTGCTGATCACACGGAGCTGAGGCCTTTTCCCTATCCATCTATATTCTTAGAATTGAAATAAAATGTCTTTGTTCTTATTAAGTTGAAGAAGTTGATCCTGAGTCATTCTTTGTTATGGCCAAATAACTCAGTGTGTCTGAGATGGAAAAATGTCTGTCATTGAGTTGTTTATTCTGCCAGGATTGGCTGGTGAGGGGGAAGCAGAGGAGGGGACTTCAGGAGGCCTGAGCATGACTGAGGTATGGCTCTGCCAATTAAGTACTGCATGCTAGAATATTCCACCAATGCTATAGGATGGTGAAGTAATTCATCACATATATTTAAAGTTGAATTTACCGATATTTTACGGTATTGGATATTATTTCTATTAACATTTTATGCTGAAATTACAGAATGATTCGTGAGTACTGAATTTTTGATTGCTTTTACACTTGCTGGGACACTATTAAACTTGATTTACGTTAATAGCGCTGTAAGAAGATATTAACAATGAAATTTCCAAAAGCACTTAGCATCTCATAATTGGAGTTAAATGACAAAAAAAATGAGAGGATAATAAAAGAAAGAGAGAAAAGGAAAGAGAAAGTTTTGACAATATTCTTTTTAACCTGCAGTTCTTAATAAGATTTTTGCAAAATTGTTTTAGGTTAGAAAAGAATCAAATCTCTGATCGGGAGAGATGACACTGATTTATTAGAGGATTTTTATAATATGGAATAAAGACCTTGCTCCAGGTAGAGAGGATAAATTTATTCCTTCTAGGAGAGAAAATTTCTGATTTCCAGACTAGGGAGGACACTTCAGTTATCACCTTCCTCTCCTCTCCCATCCATGGTAACTAGAAGGTAATCTAATTTTTTAAAATAAAAGTAATGGATTTAGTCATAGCTGCTAGATTACAGGAGGATAGACTTTTAAAGCAAAGCCATCAAAGCTAAAATAATATAAATAATAACAATTATAATGATGCATTTTGTCAAGCCCTCATGTGTAGGCTCTACGCCGAGCAATTTGCATCTATAATCTCATTTAATTATTACAGAATCCTTATGCATTAGGTACTATTATTATTTCTGTTTTGCCACTAAGGAGAGTGGTGGTATCAGGATTTGAACCCAGGCAACCTGGCTCCTTAACCACCCTGATCTTTTGAGCATAATGACTAAATTATAAGTAATCTGGTTGACGTCAGAGACACATTGTGCATGGCTTTTATTTATTGGCCCTTGGTACTTCTGCCTTCATGGGTCCCTTTCTCCCTAAAAAATTATTTAAAGTTCTATTTTATGACTGCATTAACATAAATAAATAAATATTACATATTAAAACATGTAACATTTGACCAAAAAGCGTACCCTTTTAATAATTTTAAAAGAAATGGAAACACTTTTGGGGTGTCTCTCCAACTTTTATGGGCCTACGCACTGTATCTGTGGTGCCTAATGGAGAAGTCAGCCCTGGTGAGCATGAGCAAACAGCTCACATGAGAACAGGAGATCATGTAAGCTCATTTCTGATAACAACTGAATCCAGAAAACTATGGCAATGGGAATAACGTGAGAAGAGGAATGAGGTGGCTCCTGTCTCCCTTGTGTTTTGGAGGACACGTGGCTTAGGTCCTTGACTGCTCATTGGGGACGGCAACTCCAGAACTGGTGAGATTTTTATGAGCTTTACCTTAATTGACATTCTTTGGGTTAGTTTGTAAAAACAACTTGGATCCTTAACTGATAATATTGCCTACAAATGAACAGAATACTAGAGATGGCCAGAGATGTGAGAGACAAAATTAGCTACTTGATTAGGATTCTGACCTGGCCCACTGTTTGGAAACCAATACCCTAAAAACATGGTGAAGACCCAGCCCAACTCTCCAGTCCTCACTCACAGCAACAAACTGTAGTTACTGTCCCAGCCAGAAATGAGATCCATCAACATTTTTCCCCAACCCAATGATGCTTTGTTGGACTCAGTTTCTTTGGAGCTAACTCTGATGGGTCACTCTGAGAAAATGTTGAATTTCAAGTTATGGTCCAGACTTTAATAATATTATAACTAAAGTTAATAAAAAATCATTGTTTTAGTCCTGAAATTGCTATTCGACCCCAACATGGACACAAGAGAGGTCAACATGTATAACCTAATTATCATGGTAAGGTTTAGTATCTATTATTAAAAGTAATACTCAGGTTATACTATTAAAAGTAATCTCAGGTTAGCTCTAGTACAATTGGACCACTTGTATAAAGATTTTTCAGTGGTTGATATAGGAGCCTGAATGAGATTTACGTGTATATGCTATCTGAAATATTTTAAAACCATGGCTTAAGAGGGAGTAGAAAGGCATACTTTTATTTGCAAGAAAAATGATCCAGGAATCCAGGATAAAATATTTTCCTTGTAGTTTTTAGCTCATTGAAAATCATGTGATTTTTACTGTCTTCTTTAGTTCACAAGACTTTTATACCAGAGAATGGATAACCAAGTATATAGCATTTATAGACTTCATTTGGAAATTGGGTATTAAGAATGAGAAACTGGGATTCTGTTAAGAACATAGCTAACAAAAGGTACAAATTAAAAAGGTAACTGATAAGCAAATGATAGATGATTGAACAGATACATAAATGATGAATAAACAGATGAGTAATACAGATGGATAGACAAGTTAGATGACAGATAATAGGAAGATATTCATAGATCAATATATGGTTAGAAAATGGATATCTAGATGCACATGGATGAACAGATGAGTGGGAAGAAGAATAGTTGATATATAAATGAATATAGCTAGACGAATGGATAGATAGAAGCTAGAGACTGATGTATGTAATGATAAATTTGAAATGAAATTGTAGACAGATGAAAGGGTATAACAATATCATGATTGTACCCAACTTGGATCCCACTCCATTGGAATGGAATACCAATGAAGATAATGACATTTCTCTTCATGGATCTATTTTAAATAGTTTAACTATATTGGGGGATGTACAAACTGGAATAGGAAATTCATGTCTAAGAGCCCTGAAGTTTCATAACATCTTAATAATAGGATGAGAACACATGGATGTATTATGATTTAGCCACTGCTGAATCCTCCACAACAGTCAGTTCTGGCCCACTCAGTCTCTTGGATACACACTAGAAGAATGTGAGGGGGACAGAGTAGGATGCACAGGGCGGCCTTCAGGCATCCTTGGTGACACACACAGTCATCCCATCTCGCCTTTTCTTTAATTCCAATGTTTATATATACCTGCACTGGTAGACCTACTCCGGAAGGGCTGGAGCTGTAATTAATCCATGTCACAGGAAGATGTAGTATTGGTAGAGTCTATGAGTGGGTTTGGGTTGCTGTGATGAGTAGGAGCACCTCGGCCCGTGTGATAGAAATTCCTCTGTTAATTGGATTGCTGGAGCTAATCAGAAGCCAGAAAGGAAATAAAAAATCTGTGTTCCTCCTGCTGCTGCTGGCTGATAAAGCAGACAGCTCCTTTCAAGACAGAGGGTGCTGGAATTGAATCCTCACTCAGAGGTCTTACTCTAGATGACTATCTCAAAGGTGACACATCTTTTCTGTCGCCAGGTCAGAAGGAGATAGATAGAGCCATGGGGGAAAAAAAAAAGTAGACTATCCCAAAGAGATTTTACTACCGAATCACAAAAACAGAGTGGGGGAGAGACCAAAGGATAGGAAATCGAAGGGAGGGGGACCATTCAATGGCTTGCGAGAGCTAGGAGCTTTTTCTCAAATGAGGTGCCATTCCCTGGGACATGGGAGCCTGCCTGACATTCACTTGGGGGCATGACTTCAGGGGGCCTCATCTCTACAGCCAAGACTCAGCAGGCAAAAGAATGTCATCTATGGTTTGTCATTTGCCTTAGGACACTCTTGTGCCTATTTTCCTAAAGGTGAAAAGCCAAGGGGAAGGTGTAAATGCCATTCAGTACTGGGGCACACGCAATTCAGGAAACTCTGTTGAACAGCTCAAGCTGTAGTGAAGGTTAGTAAAAGACCAAGGTGCAAAACACCTTGCCTGCTGGAAACCCACCGGTGTAGCAGCTGAAGAGGGAGCTCCTTCTGTTCCCATGCTTTCTAGGTTTTGGATGAGGCAGGAAAAGCAAGTTTGTGTTCAATGTCCTGTGTCCCTTTTCTACCAAGGATAAATAGTTCATTTCAGGGAAAGCATGAAATGTGTACACTCTAGGGCATGGATTAGACCTTGGTGGTCTTTATCTCTTCTTTCCTCGTCTAAGGCCCTACCACTTCTCCACAGAGGAAAATGTATCCCTAATATTCGGTTCCACCAAGCTGAGTGCCCTGCAGTTATCTGTAAATTCCTCTTTTTCTCTCTCTCGTGTCCCTTTTTCTCTGTGATTACCACTTCCTTGCCCGTATTTCTTCTGAAGCCCTCTACATACGCTAAATCCTTAGCCATGATGAGTAGGCAGCAAGCGCCTCTTGTACACAACAAAGACTTCTATTTTTTTTCTTTCTATCTTTTGGGCGACACGATAAAAAATAACCCTGTATTTATGCAAATTGCAAAGTAGCGTGTGATAATGAAAACAAAACAGTCCTGGCCCGCAGCCAAGACGTGGCACTGACGGGGGCTCCCGACCATTTGGCTCTTGATTCTTCGGGGAAAGCAGCTGTAGAGAAAGGAGAATGCAGAACACCCTCGTCACACGCGCGCTCCCACGCGCACACCCTCGCTCACACGCATTCCGGTACCGTCGCCTCGGAGCCAGCAAGACTTGGGATCCAAATGAAGTTCTGCCTCCGACCGCCGCCAGCCCTTCAGCGTCGTCCCCCACGAGCCTCCCTGCCCCTTGCTCCTGATTCCCTTTCAGGAATTTACAAACATTTTCTACAGATCAATATCTGTATTGATTATTCATTGTGAGTGAGTCGTGTGTCTTTGGTGATCCAGCTCTCAGAGGTTGCAGCCAAAGCCTGCTGCAGGGGGAAAAAAATAACAGAAGACGAGAGGGACCCAGCTCTTGCTGGGTCTGAGGCTGTCAGCAACACAGCAAGGAAGAGAGAAAGAGGAAAGCACTGGAAAACGAAGGAGTGGACAAGGGTGGAAGAGAAAGAGGGAGCAATAGCAAGAAAAATGCGGTGATGGCTGGACGCATGGTTCCTGGGATCTTGGTGGCTTGGAGGGAAGCCCCATGTTGGGTCTGCTGTTCCCTGCACCGTTTTGTGGACTCTGCTCTGGGAGTGAGAAGTGACTCACAGTCTTGGTATCTCCTACGTAAGAGCTTTGGGGGGGATTCCTTGGCTTGCTGACAAGGGAAGAAGACAGCAGCAGCAGTGAGGTAAAGCACGATTGCTTCCCACAGCCTTGCGGAGGATATGCAGTCGCTTGGTTTGACTGGAACAGCTTGCAGCTCTCTGATGGCACGCGGAGGGAGAATAATTAAAAAGGCCAGCATCACTTACTAAGTGAGTAAACACAAAGCCGTTCCAAACGTGCTCTCCAGCTAATGAGAAGCTGTAATTTCTTATACTTCAAGCAAAACAAGACAGTGATAGGGCTCAGTGGAGTGTGTGTGTGCGTGGATATGGGGGTGGGGGATGTTGGTGGTGGAGATAAATCGACTAATTGTTGGCAATGTTTAAAAAAGGGATTACTGGAAAAGACAGTGAAATGATGACAGGAAAACACCTTGGACCAGAGCCAAAAAAAAAAAAAAAATCGAGGCAAATCAAGTCTGCAGCTCCGAGAAAACACCCGTCGCTCCTGTCAGAGACTCCGATAGGAATTGCCTGGTGTTCCTCAGCGAAATATGGACTATTGTGTGGGCACCAGGGGACAGGACCAGGGGCCACCAGAGTACCCGGAGGAAGAAACCATGGCATGCCAGGTTAAACAGTTATGTCATACTTTGAGAAACAAAACCAAACCAAAAAATAAAAACCCATCTGTCCTTTCCTTTTCATTGGAGTTCCTGCTTGCTCAAAATCGCTTCAGTCTATTAAAAGCCACCCCTAAATGTACCTTCTGATAATAGGAGCTGCTGATGCTGTTTTGTCTCCAGGAAGCTGCTGCAATGTTACAAAAATAGGCTGGAAAAGGAGGTTGAGGAAATTTTCCACCGACTGGGCTTCTGACAGGTGAACGTGCCAGGTGACTGTCTTTGCCAGTTGGATCACCATGCAGGAGCTAGTTTGGGATTCCTCTTTTGTTGTCACCCAGCTGCGGCCTGGTGAGTCCCAAACCGACCATGAATACGACTCTTTTAATAGAGGGCTCCAAACATACACAACAAAGTAGGGACTCCAATGAGCAAAACGAGCTGGGTCTTCCTTCTTTCTGGGTGTTCAGATAACTGAGCTATCTGGTTTTCTTTTACAAAACAGAGTTGGGGCTTTTTAAAATTCTTATTTCTGGGACTGGAAAGTCAATGGATAAGATGTCTCCTTTTGACTGGGGTTTTACCTGTCATGTTGCTTTCTTATTTTGGACTCCCCAATACATTGCAAGTTCCCTGAGCAGGATAAATGTGTCTTGCAGAAGTGTCCCTTGGAGACCCAAAGGAAGGGGGATTAAGCCAGCTGCAGATGACTCGGGCACCTTATCTTGCATTTCTTCAGCGTTCAGAGAGACCTGTGTCCGTACTGCATGTGCGTGATGGCATTATGTAAAGTGTGTGCTTGCATGTGTGTGGCTCTGTGTCTATGTGCTTCTCTGAAAGAGAGGAAAAGAGAATGAAGTCAGAGCCCACGGGATGTTTGGGCATTTCTGTAATTCATGCAGAGAATGCTCAATGCTGCAAGGCAGACAGCCACCCATCCCTGGACTCTGCCGCTCTGGAGGGCCTGTACAGACCTGATCTGAATGTTAAATGCAGCAGACGAAATTAGCATACTAACCAAGGATGTCAACCCCTCCTTGCAATCAGTAAATGGCTGTCTCCTCTCTTTAAAGCCGGCACCGCCATGCGTGCCAGCCACTTAACGATGTCCTCTGTCAGGTCCTTTTTTTGTGTTTGTTTTTTTGTTTTTGTTTTTTGATGAAAGACTGGAAATTCATTAATGAGGAGGGAAGGAAGGGCTTCAAGGGGCTGTAATGAAAACAAATGATCCTCTTTAAACCTCATGACAGCCAAAGCCGGGGGGTGAGGGTTGCTTTCTGCTTTGGGGCTGCAGAATAGGAAATTCCACAGACAACAGACCACTTGACAAGAGACCAAGAATGTATTGCTTGGGAATTTCTTGTATGTGGCAAAGAGCAGCCATGGCCCGTATGTCTGTGTTAATAAAACTTAAAATGAGCTTTATCTTCCAAATTCAAAAGTGTCGTCCGCCAGATGTCTTTCCATTCCGTCACAGGTCATCCAAGTTTGTTGACCTTTTGAGGGTAGAAGAGCTCTTGGAATCTTTTGGCCAATTGCGTTAGCTTTTGAAGCAATACAATTTTTTTCTTTTGGGCTATACATTAGGCTTCTCTTGAACAAAGTAGTTGCTTTTATTTTAATCTCTATCATACCTAGAAGCTCACAGAGGAAACAAATTGACTTCAACTTCTATGGAGCCAAAAGCATACGAAGGTAGACAGAAGGCCATTGAAGAGCTAAGAATTGGGCATTTCACCCCAAGTATTTGGACTGGGGAACGTTTGCTTCCTTTTTCTCTATGTTAACCACTCCATCCTCAGAAACACACTTCTTCTCTCCCATTGTACGTACTGTTTGGCTTTAAACCAGGGCTTGTGCACTCTGAAATTTCTCGGGACCTGTGTACACCAGCCTGAGGAGGCAATAGGGAGGATCGGGGCTTGGGATGAACCAGAGACAGAGCCACTTTTACTCGGGGGAATAAAAGCTGTGCCTGTGTTGCCTGGTTTTCCCATGTTCCAAGGGGTGGTAGAAACTGGTATATTTAAATACAAAATATATGAATACTGAAATATGGGCTCAGAGCGTTTTTGAAAACATGTTATGGGTTAAAATAAAACATACTATGAGGATAATCTTGGCTCACAGCATGCCAGTTTGCAATCTTTGCTTTAGTGTAAAATACCTAGCCCGGGTGTTTGTGTTGTTATTTTATTTTGCATATTTTTAAAAGCCCAGTGTTTCTGTAAAATATTTTACTTTGTTTTAATTTTAAAAACGTAGGCATTAGCAACTGCATGGTAAACATCATGGGAGTGGTGTGCGTTTTGCTGGACCCAGAGGGAAATGCGGACCTAAAACAGTAAGGAAGGGAAGGAGGTGGATGTCTGCTCAGCCTCCGTGCGTGCCTTGTGGTCCCCCGCATCTTAGCAGCCACGGTGCAATGTCATCTCCATCTAAAGTAGTGATCTCCATAGAGGTTTTCCCAGAGGTCCTAACTGGGAAGATTAAATATCTAGAGAGAAATGTTTTACATATTTTTGATGTGTATCCCCATCAATTTTTGAAACAATTATTGATGAGTGCTATTTTAATGCTCAAAAATAATTTCAAAGAGTTTTCTTCTTATTCCTTCACAGAACTCTACATCTCGAATGGGTAGGAATAAAAGGTCGGAATCCCCAGAAGAGAGACACCCTGCCTGTCATCTGGAAGTTTTCTCCACAGCACCTGAAATAACTTCAACAAGAAAAGGCACCTCAGCGAGTGGTGAAGGGCAGCAAGGAGGCCCCTCTTTTCGCACCACTGTTCAGGGCTTTCCAATTTCCAGGTGTTCTTCACACATATTACCCTGGTTATTCTCACTACAACCAGGCAAGATAGATATTAGTAGCTTATTCTACAGAAAGGGATACTGAGGCTCAGAGAGGTGACAAAATTACCTGAGGTTGAAAGCTAGTAAGAGGCATTCTCGGGTCTTCTGAGTCTTAATCTGATGCCTTTTTATTATTCTTCATAGACTCTCATAAAAAAATTCCCTTCAGAACCTCTGACCCAAGGCTTCCTCTATCCTTGGTCATCTCTCATCACCTTATCTCACTTCCTCCTTATAAGATTTTCATCTCATAGTGTAATTTATAGTCCTGTGCAGTTTGAAAATGCTCCCTGTATTCTGCCAGCAATTAAGAACCACTATAAGTTCCAAATAGCAGTGGCAGAAATCCTCCTTAGCTTTCCATTCTCCACTATTTGCTTCTGTCTCCTTCCTTCCCTTGAAAGTCAATTTTACTCACAGGCTGGTCTACATTTGCCCTGACTTTACTTTTTCAGTCCCTTTTGCATCTCTGCACAAAGCTCTCTGCTTTCATTTTTACTTTCCCATTAAAACTGCTCCAGGTCATTAATGACCAATTAAATTATACTTTCCTTCCTTGCATGGTTGGATTCCACTGACCACTCCCTCCTCCATGACACTCTTCTCTGTCATATCTGACTCTGTTCTATGCTAGATTTCTTTCTTCATTTATGTTTGTTTCTTCCAAGGCTTAATATCAGACTTACCTTCCTTCTAGTTCCCTTAAATATTAGTGTTCCTGCAAGAGGGTGCTAGGGCCCTCTTCTATTTTCAACTTGTACATGTTTTGCTTTGTGTAGCATAAACACTTGACTTCAGTTGTCATCTGTAAACTAATCATCACATCACCATCTCCAGCCCAGACCTCTCCCATTCACTCAGCCACCGCTACCTGCCTGCCTACCTGTCCTCAGGGTGGTCCAAGGCACCTTCAATCCAACATGCCACAAACTGAACTAACTCATCACCACCGGCAAAAGTTGCTTCTCTTTCCGCATTCCTTCCTTCTCTTCCCTCTAACTGCCAACTGCTCTTTCAGTTCTACCTCGGTAACCTCTCTTTCACTATATTCCTACTGCTCCTCTCCTGGCTTATTTCCTCGGTGACTTTTCTAACACCTCAACTGTTCTCTTCACTCTCAGATGTGCCGGGCCTACAATGTATTCACTCTACTACTTCAAATTGATCTACAGAATATGCAAATATGATTATTTTGCTCACCTCTGTGAAATCCTTCAGTGGATTCCACCATCCTCACTTGGCCTTCAAGGCTCCTTGTGGTCTGGGTCTCGCCTCTCCCCAGCCTTCTCTTTTGAGACGCTCATGCCTCTAGGGTTTCATACAATGTTCCTGCCTCCTGGAATGTCCAACTCTACTTTCTTTATTTCACCAATTCCTTTTCTACCTTCAAGATTCTGTTCCAGAAGAAGCATTACCCACACCCCAAGTCATGTGCTGCCACAGGGGCCTACCCCTGCCGCTCTCTCACTTACTTACCCCCTTTTTACAAGGATCAGATTCTGTAATTTCACTGTGAGATGCTTAAAGGTAGAGACTTTGCCTTTTATCCCTATGTTCCCAGCACCCATCACAGGTCCTGGTGTATACTGGGTGCTTAATAAATTAATATTCCTATTCTTATTATAAGTATCAGAACTACTGTATTTTAGATGGAAGATTACAGGGCCCCAAAATAATAAAACTGAGGGGAAATATAGCAACCATTTCCCATAGAGCAAAAAGGATTTCCTATGGTGCAATTCTCACTTACATCATTTTTTTGACTTCTGTCAGGTGAGAAATGAACACTGGGGTGGTCTTAGGTGTTTGCTGATGTGGTAGAAACTTTGGAGTTAATTAGAAGCTCTGGCTAAAGCTGAACTTCCTTTGCAGAGTTCCTGGGAGGAAATACTAAATTAACAGTTCGAGGTTACTACTAGAAAAATAGCCTGTTTCCCTTAGGTTATGCCTTAGGGAGCTTGTTCTTCTCCCTACCATTCCTAAGATGTTTCCACTTTCCTTCTGGCCTGGCAACATCTGTCACAGTAGGCCTGGTCTCTCCAACAAAGGTGAAATCTCTTGTACTCAGAGACTGCTAAATGCTTCTTTTCCATATCTTCTCATAGTCATAGATTCTGGAGCATCCAGAATTGCTACTGGTTGGATGGAACTGTGAGAAAACTGTCTGCCACAGAAAAAGGAATGAGGATAATATTGTAAGTTTCCATCTTTCATGGAGCAGAACATGGCTTGAGATCACTAGTACAAAAGCCCCTTGACAGCACCAAGAGATATCTCAATGTCCTTAGGAATTCCTAAATTTGTGAATATAGTAGGTTCTCATTATTCTTGGAAGTTACGCTCCATAAAGTAACCACAGACTCTGAGTTAGTGAATACTGAGCCATTGCTCTTAGGGGAATTCCAGGGTTAGGTTCCTTCAAAAATATTGGTGACAATATTTTTGTCAGCTGATCAACACAACACTTTATTTTCTGTGTGTTCCTAATAAAAGACACATTATTGAATATATATTACTAATTTATTAGCATTTAACTCATGACTACTAGTGCTGTAAGTCATGTCTGATTGAAACTTCTCTAATGCACATGTTTTCTCCATAAGGCATATCACAGCCTTGTTGAGATTAAGAACACTAGACCGCACTTGAGCACCATACTTGGGAGGCATTTTGAACAGTGAACCAAAATCACAAAATGTGAAACCATGGCATTAAGTTGATGGTGAAAAGAAAGAACACTTGTTTACTGCAGGAGAGTTGTAACGAGAGGTACAGCCTTGTCTTCTTCAGCCTCCCCTGGGAACGTCTCCATTGGATGACTTGAACTTGTAACCTCCCTGTACACATATGCGAACCACCCTGAATGCATAGCAAGTACTGATGTTGGGGTTACAAATAAATTTAAGTGAGTAGGTGAATTTGCACATATGGAATCTGTGAATAATGAGGACTGACTGTACTACTAGAATATACATGAAATGGGAGAGCTTTTGATTACTTCCAAATATAGATTATGATGACCTTGTTCATAGCACAGTTCTGACTTTGAAGTCCATTCTTTCATTTATACAAAACTTCTACTTTCTGATGAAGGATCACTTTTCCTTGCTTAGACTTCTTCACATAAATAATTGCCACTCAGAGCCTGTCAGACTGTTGGGTGTGGGGCGGTGCATTTTTTTTTCAAAGGGACAATAGCTAGACTTTATCACCAGCAGGGAGAAGTGTCCCACTGCCAGCCCTCCAATGTTTATGACTCAAAGCCTCGGGAAAATTACAGGTGACTCACGTTAGGCATCTTTGCCCCTTCAGATAGGATTTTGCATAACTGTCTTAAAAAGTTATTATTCTGATCTAAATCTTGCCCTCTTTGGGTCATAGCTTCGCTTACATTTCATATTGCAAGTGGCTGCTCAGAAATTCATTTTTGCTGTTTTCTTACCAATTCCCATCTTGAGGCAAAGAATGAATGGATGCAGAATTCTAAAATACTATGCTATCCTTTCACACAAGCCAAATGCACAAACACATGTGCTTTAAAGCCACAAAAGGGGGTAAGTAAAGCATTTGGAATGTAAATGAAGAAGAAGCATTGGCAAGAGTTCAGACGACAAGAGTGATGAGTTTAGAGTTGATTCTGGCAAGATAGGAATCACTGCTCTGGCATTTATCCATGTTGTGAATCTAACAGACTGGGTAACTTTTCTGAGAGCTGTCCCCTCCTCTGTGAAATGGGGACCATGATACCAACCTCCAGGAATGACTGTGAGGATGAAATGAGATAATGTGTATGAAGTACTGAGCTCAAACTCTGGCCAAGAAGACTGATAATAGGAGTTGGTAATTGTTGTTTTGTTATTTCCTAGATTCCTAGCTAGCCATCTTTTCTGACTTCTGCATAATGCATATTCAAGGAAACATAGAAGATTACAGTTGAAAGACCTGTTGAAGTTCTAGGTCGACTTCCTCATTGTATAACAGAGAGAACTGGGTGAGTGGGATTCAGCCAACTCAGCATCATGTAGCTAGTTAGGGCAGAATCAAAGGAAGAACCCAGCTTCCTGATGCCCATTTCAGAACCACTCAGTGAATTTCTGTGTGGAATTTCAGATTTCCATTCTAGATTCCCCCATCTCTATTTCCTCCAGCCCAACAGCCTGGTAACCACTGCTCTGTGGCTTACTGTCTTCTTTGGCAGAAAGATTTGCTACTAATAGTATCAGCTAAGTAGAATATTTTAGATCAGGAACCACAGAGCAAGATTTCTTTTTTTTTTTTTGACTATAAATGTAAATAACAAGGGCATACAATATTTACAGCATAATAATGTAAGACAAAGCCAAAGGGATCACAGAAACTATAGAAAGGATGCTCTTTCTAAAGGGGTCAATTATTTTGCATTTCTCTGTAGTAATTTGCAAGACATTCACTTGGAAAAACCCACAGGGAAATGCCACTGGACATATGAACATTAAAGCTTATAACTGATCCTGCATCGAATAACGGGACACTAGAATTGTGTTGGAGAAACTGGATGGGTTGCATAATTTCCACCTAGCCTGTCTCACTGACTGGAGTGCAGGTTAAAGTGGCTGTTCCAGAGGCCAGCACTCTTGCCATCAGTGTGCAGGTGTGGGATGGGACACCAGGGGACCTGGGTCAGCCCTTGCAGAAAACTGGGTGGTATGATGGAATGATGGATTATGTGACATTTAAGCAAAAAGTCCCATTCAGCAGGAAGTGGTCATAACAAGACATGCTATGATATGCACGTGAATTCTGAAGGCGAGGCTGAGGTTAGAGTATGGAGTGTGAGGTCAAATGAGAGAGGGGTGTGTGATTGTGGACCTCAGCTAACAGAGCTGGTACCCCAAGTGGCTGCCTAAGCACCCAGGCACAGATAGCCTCCTAGCTTCCCAGCTGAACTGGGTAATAAAAGCAGGTATCCAGATTAGGAAGTGATCAGGCAGGCTTGGTGGGATTGGCAGACCCTGACCTATTTCACCACCTAAGAGATAAATATTTGCTACTTTTATCTAGCAATTGCTCATATCTATTGTTGAGCAAATGACAATATTTCTTTCAGTACTGGAAGGTCTGGGGGCAGGTCCTCCTAGCTCTCCATGGCTGCATCCCATTCACTCTCACCCATTTTTGTCCTCCCCAATTGAACTGACGAACCACAAAAGCTGCTATAAGATGTAACTTCATTAGAGTACCCTCCTTGCAAAAGATCTGGAACTGTATTTAATCTGCCAAGGTAATAGGTTTAAGTGAAACACAGCTGACGCATCCAGCCCACTAAGCTATTATATTTGCATTTTATATTGAACATGTCTGTAAAACTCTTTTCGGTAGATGGAACTGACATTTCCATATGATGGTAAATGCTAAATTGTGAATAGCTTTCATCGGGGTTTTGCTCCAGCAATTCCATCACTCTATAGTCATAGAAAAAATCACAATGAATGCATATGAGCACCCAACACAATGTGCTTTTCTTGAGTACCATCTGTTTAGCAGCTTAATTTGGATATATGCAATGTCTCACTTATCCAGAATTCAACTATTCAGCAACTACCTTATTTATTTGGAATTAATTAAAAAGAAAAGCTCTCTAAAAGCCAGAAAAAATTGTCACTGAGATGATGCGCATGGAAGTTCAGGGATATCAGAGAGACTCTCAATCGTCAGTCTCAGTTGAATGCGAGCCCCTTCCAAGGACCCGGTCTCAGTGCTATCCTGATGGCCAGGAGCATGGGGGTAACTGCAGCACACATGGCTGCCCTCCCCCGACAAGAAGGGCTGTGAAGCAGGATATGGGATTTTTCTGAGCATGGGTGCTCATGAAGGCTGCACTGGGCATGTTGGCCCCTGTGGGAAATGGGAAGTGGCACCATTGGATCAAAAACATTTGTTGGTTCTGCATCTGAAATTCTTCTTGGTTTCTGGGGACTCTCCCTCATTCAGCTGCCATTTCTTTAAAGGATATATGGGGGTATATGAATTGAGAAGTGAAGAATAAATTGCTGAACAAACGCATAGAATTCCAGGAGACATTGCCCATCATACCAACAAAGCTTTGAAATTTAATAGCAACATCCACAGGGACTTCCACGCCACTGGGTGTGGATGGAGAGCTGTGAAAAGGTCAGCTGGGAGTAGTTTAAAATAGCAGATGAAGGAATCTTCTAGAAAATATTTGTACCAAGCAGAGTGTCAGGCATATGAACTACACTAAAGAAGAATGCCATGATTGTCAAAGGGATGTCTTGAACTATGACAATAGTCCTCCTCTCCTCCTTGCTCCAGGCCAAAGTCCAGCACAGATGTCTGAGTTCTGGGGCAAGTGAAAAGCTCAAGAACTAGTTTCACGCAGAGCCTCTTTGAGTGACAGGGCATGAAAGCCAGCCATACTTTGGGACTGGGGCAAGTGAGCATGGCACAAAAGTCCAGGAAGGTTCTTCCCCAGCACAGTAGAAGCTTCCAGTTGGTGGTGATGGGAAAATAGAACTGTGGGAAATCTCAGCCTGAGGTGGACATAGTACTCATGGCTGTGGCCACCCCAGCTTCAGCAGGCTCCCTTAGTGGCTTGCATAGTGATATGGGATATCACCAGCTCTGGCAGCAGGGAGAAGCTGGCAGACAGCAATGCCACCAGCTTTGGGAATACATCAGCACTGTCATAGTAGCTGTGAGAGTGATAGGACAAGACACATTCATAGGATTGACATGTGGCAGAAGACTCAGAGATCAGTGGGGTCTGAGAGGACTTATGTGAGCCCACATAATATCCCCTCTGTGGGTTACTTCCAAGAATACCTGAGAATGAAGGTCCTACAATTGTAGGTGGAGGTCAAACATTAACATGACCCTAGCTCCACACCGGTGTGAACTGGAGAAATTGGCTATCTTAGCAACCTATACCTAGAAGCCCTATGAAAAAAGGATGGCCAGGAACATAGTAGAGGGTGGTCACACTCTACCCACATGGACATGAGAAGTGAATCAGAAGCTTCCATCTCCATTTCCCCAAAAGCTAATAGTAGTTACTACATTGTTCATTAATTGTTGATTTACTCATCTGTCTCCTCTCTTAAACTGTAAGTTCCTTGAGGAAAAGGACTGTGTTTAAGTCATCTTTTGATTCCCACTTCTTGATGTTGCACCAGGCAAATAGCTGACACTTAACCAATATTTGTGGGATGAATAAATAAATCAGTCATGAGATATTACAAATTAAATGGTCATCTGAGATGTGTTATGCAAACGAATAAAGAGTATATCCAAGTGTCCAGAAAGAAGTAGAAGACACCATTCAGAGTTCTGCAGGGGCAGAGAGGCATTGGGGGAATATGTAGATATAGTCGAAAGCTGGCCCCTACATGGCTCTTTCAGATACTTCTGGAACCTCATCAGGTTGTAGCCCCTAGTGATGATCTAGGCATTCTAAAACAGGTCTGTGACTCTGAAAGGAGCTGACAGGGTGGCAGTCCCACACTCCAAATACTTTAAGAACAAGATGATTGAAAAAGTGAAAGATTAAGAAGAGTAAGTGTCCTGCAAGGTGAGAAGGAATGACAGATCAACTTGTGCTGCCCCTTTAGATCTATGAACTTCAAGAGGGTTGGATCCCTGGGCTTAGCCCACTATACTGTAGTGGGATATGGGTCCCAGTCAGCTATAGGGTAGCAGATACCATGTCACCATATGAGGCCAATCCCCTGTCTCCTTCCCTAAGAATGTACTGAGAAGCTCCTCTGTGAGCAGTCCCAGGTTTCCCAACCAAGGTCCATTGATGACAGTCTGGAAAGGGTGGTACCTTGGCCAGATGAACTTCACTGGCTGACATGTGGTCATTGGTCTTTTGATTTCAAGCCCCAGAGTGATGACATTTTAGGAGAGAACCAGTCCAGGGTGGTTGATGGAGGCCCCAGGAGTACAGAATCCTGAATACCAGGTTCTGCTGGCAACATCTGGTGATCACTGGGATCTGGCTTCTTCCTCATGACCAGGGGCTTGAAGGGTAGGGCTTGGGCAAAGAAGGGCCCCTAAGGCACAGGTTTATGGATCTGTGTTCCCAAGTAGGACCTCTTATCTAGATTGGGAGCTGTGAGCACAGGGCTCAGGACAAGTGTCTGGAGGGAAATAGATTGGGAATACAGAATCTGGGGATCCCGGTGCAGCCAGCTGGGTCACGTACACATTGAGCCCTGATGCACTGTGGGCCAGGTTTTGGGGAGCAGCTTGATTATGCCTCTTATGGAAGGAGGATCTTCCCCAGCTGAGTGAATCTCTTGATTGATCTACACTTACTGTTAATTCCATATTATTTGTGTGTGTGTGTGTGTAAGAGAGAAACACATTTTTTATTTACATGCCTGTATTTTAAAGTGAGTCTATACATTCTTTAGACATGACATTCTGAAGATAATTTGGACCTCATTCTGACAATTCTGGACCATGACATCCTGACAATGATTGTTGAGTGGACCTCAACAATGTGGGGGCCACTCCTGCACTCTTAAACTCACAGCAGACTTCTATTCCAAAACAATGAAGTTATACACAAACCAGTTATTTCAAAATGGTTCTTTTATTCTTCATTGGTTAAGAGACTGAGGGTTATAGATGTCCTTGTGATACAATATTTAATATTTTAAGAATAGAAGATACACCCCTTTCTATTAAATTGATGTTTATGCATAATTGCCGCAAGTTTTTCAGGCACAAAGTGTGAGTGTGTGCACCTGTGTGTGTGCACATATGTATGTACATGTGCTCTCTATGTAATGTGCTTGTGTGTGCATTTGTATGCATGCTGTGTCTTTGTGTTGTGGATGGGAGGCAGCTATAAAGGAGTCTTTGCCACCTGTTGAGTGTGCACTAGACTGAAGTGTGTGCTTCGCTGAACCACCTGAGATCAAAGATGTGGTAGTCCACCCTTCCGTTAAAAATTTTTATTATTGAAAACCACATTTTCATTCCTAAAGACTGACTAGGATAGTACTTTAAAAATAATTCTAGGCATTTAAATTTAAGGGCCTGAATAAAGTCCCATCCGTGGTCCAAATCTATTCTCTGGCCCAGAGCCCAAAGTGTTTTCATTAGATTGAGAACTGAATACAATTTCATTCACTTTAAGCTTTTGCTGCTCAGAATTTTGTTCTTTGGAGACAAGCTAACAAGTGTCGATGGCCATGTTGGCTTCAATAATAGGTCTCCTTTCCTTGAACGATCTATTTCAGTTGTATTATTACCATTTAAAGACAGCTTTGAGCTTCCAGACACATTTTCAGTGAACATATGAAGAATGCTGATATTTCCTTTATGTGGTTTTGCCTTTACAGTTAATAACTTGTTTGGAGAAAAAGTTCTTAATTTATTTTCTGTGAAGCCATTTGTAAAAGAGGCTATCTGAAGAACTCTCTTCTGTACCTCATCATTGCTAATTACTAAAGGAGATTTTATCCAAGTATACCAAGATTCCTTTGAGTTTTAAAAATTGACTAGTGAAAATTTTACTATGGTGTTTTCAGTAAATAGCAGTAAAATATCCGTAAGAAAAAGACAGATAACCCACAGAAAAATGGGCAAAAGACACATCACACACACACACAAAAAGAAATACAAATG
The DNA here is from genome assembly GCF_021234435.1 of Artibeus jamaicensis. Lineage (NCBI taxonomy): Eukaryota > Metazoa > Chordata > Mammalia > Chiroptera > Phyllostomidae > Artibeus > Artibeus jamaicensis. The sequence continues at coordinate 16,147,558 of NW_026521842.1, forward strand.
GCCAATTACTATTTAAATACATTGGAATTAAGGAAATGTAAATTAAAAGGTGATGGAGTTAAGATGTACTAATTGGTAGTTATAAAGTACATATGGGGATGTAAACTAAAGCATCGAGAATATAGTCAACAAATTTGTAATAACTATCTATGGTGCCAGGTAGGCATTTGAATTTACTGAAGGGAAGACTTTATAACCTATATAAATGCCTATATGCTGTGCTGTACATCTGAAACTAATGCAAGTAGTGTTGAATGCAAACTATAATAAAAAAAATAAAATTGAAAAGCCACAATGAGAGGCAACTTCCATACTCACTGACTTAGCAAAAGCAGAAGTCTGACAATAACAAATGTTCGCATGGGGGTGACAGAACAACAGGATACTCATACCTTGTTGGCAGGGCTGTACGGACACGACTTTGGAAAATGGTTTTGCACTACTTTGTAAAGCTGAAAAGACGCATGCCCCTTGACCCAAAAAATCCCCTTGTATAACTTAAAGCAGTGGTTCTCAAAGTGTGGTCCCCACTCCTGGCTGCAGTATCAGCATCACTTGAGAACCTGCTAGAAATATAAACTCTCAGAATCCACCCCAGTCCCACTGCATCAGACACTCTGAGGGTGGGGCCCTGCCATCTGCGAGCCCTCTGGGTGATGGCAAAGGGCTCTGAGGTAGGAGAAGCACTGCCTAAGAGAAACTGGTGAGCATGTGCACAAGATACCTGATAAGAAGGGTCACGGAAGCAACCACATGCTGTCAACAAGAACACTTTCCATTAGTACAGTGGAATATTACATGTAATGAAAATGAATGCATTCTGTGAATGAATCTTATGGTCATCATGTTGAAGGAAAGAAGACACAAATGAAAAGAAAACATCTCTTAAGAAAAGCAAGGAGCCCTGGCTGGTGTAGCTCAGTGGATTGAGGGCTGGCCTGTGAAGCAAAGGGTTGCCGGTTCAATTCCCAGTCAGGGCACATGCCTGGGTTGTGGGCCAGGTCCCCAGTGGGGGCCACGTAAGAGGCAGCCACACATTGATGTTTCTCTCCCACTCTTTCTCCTTCCCTCCCCCTCTCTCTAAAAATAAATAAATAAAATATTTTTTAAAAAAGCAAGGAAATGATCACTATAAGATCCAGGAAAATGGTTATATCTATTAGAGAAGGTTATGGTCAAGAAGGAACTCACAGTGGGAGTTGGTTTCTGAGGGGTGGCAACATTCCATCCTTTGACATTAGAGGTGACTAACACTCCTTTGCTTTATGACTATACTTTAAGTTGTATATATGCACTCTTTTAAATACACATTTTACAATAAAAACAAATTAATGTATCTACCAAAGCTTTTGAATGTTGCTACCCAATTCAAACAAATTACAACCACCTACCTTTATAAGTCAGCTTAATTCCCTGTTCCACCATAAGAAGCTCTCTGTTCTATTACATCATTACTTTTGCTATTATTCTTTTTTCATCTCTCCTAACTGGAGAAAGACAGTTGGGAATAGACTCCAAGATGATCATTTATATCAGCCAGAGTCATTGTCCCTTCCTCTCCCTAAATATGTGGAGGAGTCCAAAAGCAACTAGGCGGTTGTACAAATTTTCAGTGAGTGAGCATGATGCCACCCATGTGATCCAAGCTTCTGCTGCCACTTGCAAGTGACTTTGTTGTTTATTTGCAACCTTCTTTAGTGATTGTTGTTAGACTGAATTCTTGCAAAGTTAGATGGATGAAACAACATATTGCTTCTTTTAAGTATAACAGGGGCAATATAGGAGCTGGTTGGCTCATATCATATATCAGGTGTCTATGTTTAAAGAAGGAGGTACTTTTCAAACAATTTTGAAGCCGGGTCCTTATTTTTCTTTCCTTTCATTAGGACAGGTGTAATTTGCTTACAAGTCTATGGCAACTACATGATAGCCATTTATCTGTCCAAGTATGACATCTTTCTTTCATCAACAGTAATTCACACTTTAGCACTGATACATAAAAATTGTAGCCATGTGTTTTGATACACTGTGCCAAGCACAGTGATTGTACATGGTGTACATTGTGCTCAATGAACACTATGCTCCTTAAGCTGATCTGTCAAGTAAAAAATCTGCAATAAAAATATTATGAATTGTTATACAACTTAGCTGTTCAGTTTTTTATGTGTGCATTTATTACATGTTTAATATGTGAAAAAATATATAACATAAAAGTTGCCATTTTAACAATTTGAAGAGCACAACTAAGTGGCATCAATTACATTCACAATGTTGCGCAAACCTCTAGCTGCCCAGTTTTAACCCTCCCACTGATGTCTTTGTCAGAGTCCACTTTTCTATTCCAAAGTGTGTTTTTCTACATTTCCTCTAATACGGCCCCTCCTTCTTTCTACACTCTGTCCTTTGCTGCTCTCAATGCCAGGTCCTTGTTCTCATTTACAATCTAAGTCCATGCTTGGCCTCTCATGTGTAGGGGACCAGAGATTTCTGTGTCAACAGGACTTTCTTTCCTTCTTCAGTTCCGCTTACAGTTGTCCAGTAGTGGAAGCTGCCACATTTAACTACGGAGAGTTAAAACTTAAAAAAAAAAGTCCATTCTTACTAGGAAAAATGTAGACTGTTGCTTTCAGGATCCTCTGGGACCCATCGTGGGTTATCTAAAGTGCCAAAAATTATTAGCCTGACATCTTAGTGGAAGTACTCAGGATATTAATTCACCAGTTGTGTATAATTCCCAAGTTAGTCTCTCGTGCCAAACAGTGCATAATTAAGCTGTGGATAATGTCATACTGAAGCGTGATAGAACAGCAACAGTGATGATGATAACAACAGCTAACACTGGGCCTGCCGGGGCCCAGCACGGCTCTGCGCCTGTTAAACATGTTACTTTATTTAGTTCTCATAGTAATCCTATGGCATGTATATAATTATTAGCCTATTTTATAGATGAATAAACCAAGGCTCAGAGAGGTAAACTGTATGCTCAAGGTTACAGGATTGAAACCCAGGCAGAAGGGTCCCAGAGCCTTGCTCTTAGTCACCGCACTATGACCCCTATTTAAGAAGAGAATCCAACAGAATGTTCTGTTTTCACAGCCTTTATGGGAGGCTGGTTGCTCCAGAGGAAAACATATAGGAATAGGTTAGGAAAAAGAATAATACGCACACACACCCCTTTATTCCTTTGGGGGTCAGCCAAAGGGAAGGTGTAGGAGGCAGCTGGGGGAATTAGCCAGTTAGTAATCAGTTAGCAATAAGTGCTAAAGGAAAGACATTTAGAAAAAATATCATGGCAGTTTAGTGGGGAGGAGACTATTTTTAGCTACTAGGCAGGAAGGAGTTGAGTACACAATGTAGAGCCATCACAGGTTTTTCAGCACAAAAGGAACATAATGAAAGCTATGCTTTTAGGAAAATAAAACTGCTATCAGTGACTATTACGGCCTGGAAGGAGAAAAGACTGAGGTGGAAAGGCCAATTTAGAGGTGTCTATAGAAACTCACGAGGCAGGGAGTGGAGGCTGGAGCTAGGGCAGTGACTGTGGGATGGAGAGCCCGGGAGAGACTGTGGGGGAAGAACGGGCGGAGCGATGGATGTGAAGAGTCGAGCCAACTGTGAGATGCCAACCTGAGTCACTGGCAGAATGGGGTCTCATTAAGAGAAACAGGAAAGCTGTGGGGAGAAGGGGGTCAGGGAGGAAACGGCAGGCACAGAATTTGAAGCTTTGGCAAGATGCGCAGGGGCAGTGTCTAGGAATTGAAGTTTGAGAGGGAAGTTAGAGTTGGGATCTAGAGTTTCTGCGAGACATGGAAGTCAAAATCACGAACACGGACAAGAATGTGAAGGGAGAGGAAGTAGAGGTAAATTGAGACTGATGAAGATGGAATCCTGGGGGAATGTTTATATTTAGAGGTAATGAGAAAAGAAGTCAGAAACGATAAGGTCACAAAGACCGGAAGAGAGTTGAGAGCAGCCTAGAGGCAAAGGGAGGAGGAAATGGGGAGTGAGGTGGGGACGGTCAGCTAAGGCAATGGGTGGTAGAAGGTGAGACCCAAGATGAGGCCCTGGGTTCAGCAATACTGACCTGTGAGGAAGAGCTTCAGCTGAGTGGTGAGGGAAGTTGGGTGGTGGGGGGCGGGGGGTGAGCATCCGGTAAGAAGCAAGAGGGTGCGGCAAGTGTAGAAACATCTCTGGATGGGTTGATGAGGAGGAACGGTGAGACCCATGAGGACAGCTGAAAGGGGTACAAGGATCTGCGAAAAGTTTTGTTTTGGATTAAAGAAGCCAATGTTCATAGACCAAAGGGAAAAATCCCGTTGAGCAGAGGGGAAGAAAATGCATGAGCAAGAGATGGATGACTGACATAAGCAAAGTAGGCGGACGGAAGGCACGTGAGAGCCCCGAAACAGGGGAGCTGTGGGAGAGAAGTGCCATTCCCTGCAAGCCGCAGAGTGAGAGGGAAGAAGAGTCCTTGGGGAGCTCGTGTGGAGAGGCCATCCAGAAATCAGTGAGGGCGTGGGCAGTATCGCAGGGCCTGATGAACTCAGAACAGGGTTGCCATAAACACAGTGAGAAATGTGACACAGAATCAACGGGGAAAGTGAAAGATGACCGAGGTGTCGTGAGGGTCGCCTGATGTTGGACGACACACACGTGGTGGGCCGCTCCCCTTTGTTCTATGACTTTCTTTAAATGGCACCGGGTAGGCAGGGAGTAAATGTATACAAGAAGCAGAAGGTGGAATTCAGTCTGGTTTGGGAGTTAGAATATGAACCTAACTGAGGGACAAGGGGTCAAAGCCACCCAAGGGCTGGAGAGGAAGGCAAGGGGACAGGGAAAAACGCTGCCTGGGGTATGATGGCCTTGGAGGTGTGCTGCTCAGCCCTCCCTTTCAGACAACCTGCGCCGGAGCATAGCTGGCCGACACTCTCTGCACCTTTGCACCTTTGGGTTCACGTAGGACTCGCTCCAGGCCAGGCTGCTTCCAGGCTCCAGGGGTGACTGAGCATGGTGGGGGTACACCATCCTCCCCCTCGTGGGACCCTCTAACAGGAAAATTTAGCTCAGAGACTCCTTATGGCTTGGTTGGAATTTTTCTCCGATTTGTGTGCAGTCTGAGGCTCTTCCTACCCAATCCTTCCTTCCCTCCTCTCACCGGTGTGAGCGCCCTCTGTCACCTGGAAGACCCTCTGCACCGCCTCCCTCTCACTGGATGCTTCTCGGTGTCTCTCCCATAGATCCCTTGCACGTGTAATGCTCGTTTGGCTTCTGCTCCTTTGGAAGTCCTGAACCGAGACACTTGCACTTGATATTATTAGTGGAGGGCCAAGTGACTGGGAGACGTAGGCAGTGAGGTGACTATGAAGATACGGAAGTTCATATTATTTTTCTTTGAAGTAATTGGAGACTAACAGAAAGTTGCAAAGAGCAGATATTTTCGCTACACCCTTCACCCTGTTTCCTCCGGTATAATTCCCCCTTATATAATTAAAACCAAGAAATTGACATTGATATAATATTAACAGGTTCATATGGATTTATGTAATCAAGTTTCTCATTACGTTTCTGCCCACCTCACAGATACACTGATCTCATTTTCATTGCAGAGAGCCACTAAGTGACAGTTTCCTTCCAAGCCAGCCAGCTGTATAACTACAAGGTTTGTAAGATGCGAAAACAAAACTGTGAGTGGAGGGACAAAGAGGAGATGACAGGTGTCCATTGAGAAGAGAGCTCTTTGCCACCCACCCACCCATCGTGTTTGCTGAGCTTTTCCTAGGTGTCAGGAATGATGCACTGAGTCTACTGCATCAGGACACTGACATCAAAATGCAGCGACCACACCTCTGTTTGGGCTCAGATGCAATGAGGAACCAAGATATATCATTACTTAGGGGGGCAAAGGATACCCAGATCTGTCCTGTGATCACTTCCACACAAGCAGTAATTCAACCAGTAGCAACCTCATGCTCGATGGCCAGGATCATGCCTCTTTATGAGTCATTGTAAAGCTCTAAGTGCATTGACATATACTTCATAAATGTTAAATAATAACAAGTCAGTGAACCTAAAAGTATTGGATTCAGTATTCGAGACATTAAATCCAAGTTATGCTATTCTAGAAGCAAGGCAAACAAATAAATCAACTCCAAATCAAATACAGCCCACACCCACCCCCGGCCAGTCGTGGGCGTTGTCTGGAACGCTCTTTATGGGTGAGTGGTTCTGTCAAGCCCAGGCACTTGTTAGTGTTTCACCTGACACATCACTCACAACACCTTGCCTGTGATTTGGGAGGAGAGTTCTATATCTGACCCACAGCACAAAACAGCCACACCATGTTCTTAAAGCTCCAATCCCCTTTACTTGATGCCAGAAAATAGTATCTGCTGGAGCTCTGGAGAAGAGCCACAGTCATCCCACTGTGCAATTAGCCTGATCCTGGCAGGGAGCCTCGGTTGGCAATACTGGGAGACCCTGTTTGTATTTCAAAGCTAGGATTTAGTTCTCCTTTAAGATGTAAGTCTCTTTAGGGGTGTCTGATTCCTTGAGGGTTTAGGTGCACAGTTTAAAAGGCCTGAAAGGCCACATGTCCTGTGCTGGCACCAGCATGGTCTCAATGCCTTTCTGGTTCTCAGTGTAGACTTCTGAGCATGGCTGCTTCTCCCTGGGAGTCAGCCACTGTGGTTCCACATACAAACATGGTTCGCCTCCATCCACATCCCTTCAGTCATTTCAAGGTGATGACACCCTTGGGAGCAAATCCCAACCCTCCATAGCCACAGACTGACAGCAAAGCCTATCGCACATGAGGCGATGACTATGACATCTCTAGGAGCGACATCGAATGACAAGGTCACATTTCGAAGAGAGTTGACAGGACAGTCTATCCTTCGATGATGATTTCTGAAAGGATTTTACTCTAATTCAACTGCAGCCAAGGGAAGGTGAGCCAAGTAGCCCGTGTAAGACACCCAGGTCTGGCCAAGGAAGTGTTGAGTGGAGGACGGTGCCAAAGGGGAAAGTATAGAGCCAGGAAAGCAAAGGTAACACAGCCAGATGCCAGCCTTGTTAGTTCTTCCACAAACACAAGTGATTCTGGCTGAGTTTTGCCTGGCCCAGACCTAGCCATCGCATCTCACGGAACCGCCTATATGTGTGAACAGAATGGAACGATGTTTTCAATGCCTAGGGCAGAGGTTCTCAAATGGTACGGTGTATCCAATTCACCCGGGAGTTTGTTTTTTTTAAAAAGGGAAAACTTTTGCTTTTTAGCCTCAGAGATTCTGACTGGGTAGTTCTGGGGAGGGGGTTGGGAAGGGACATTTCGGCAAGCACTGTCCATTATTCTTTGGAAGGCATGTTCCTTTAAATTGATGTTTTTCAATCTTTATGTGAGTGCAATATTAAAGAGCTTAGGGAAATACCTTCAAAATAATCCAGTACAAATTTCTCATTTTGCAGATGAGGAAATTGAGGAGTTAAGTAATTTTCTCAAGTTCACTCAGGCAGTTAGAGGTAGAAGGTTAGGCCCAAAAGCAAAGTTCAGTCATAGTGCCTTTTTTAGTCACCATACCATTTGGCTCGGTGAATCTCTTCTCCTTCAAGTCCTGTTGGACGTTTACACACATGTATAGGAACACATCTGGGTTATTTTAGTAATTTTTAAATCCTTTGAAATGAATGGTCAGAGCTTCAACATTGCCAAAGCACACATTAGGAACAAGGTGAGTTCAGAAAGAAATGGTACTCACTCTAAAAATCAGTGGTGAAGAAGAAGACAGCAGGGACTCAAAGTTGTCCTCCAAAACCACGATGTCTGGGTTCCCCCAATCAGTGCCTGTGATAAAGCAAAGTGAACAGCTGAAAGAAATTGTATATAGTCCTGATGCTGCATTAAAAGAATAATAAATGCTGTTTACACGCTGGGCTAGAATCAAACCGGCTTGAATGTCATAATTATGCTCATCATCTTTAGGTCGATTCCTCACTTTGCTTTGTGTGGCCGTGGTGAGTTTAAGCTGAAAAGTTCTGCGTCTTAGCAAATTCCAGGGCTGCCATTTCAAGCCCCACTGGAAGACTGTTGTCAGAGTACCGCCCCTGCCCCCCAAGCTTGGCTGCAAGGCTCTGAGAACTTCTGACTCATGTGCTTTTTGGTTCTTCTCATTATATAAGAAAGTAAAAACTGAGTAGGCCCTCATTTCAAGTGAATGGGAAATCAGAGAAGTCGTGTGAAGAGTAGTGACCAGATCAGTGTGATTTAGGAGGCTGGCTGGAAGGAGGCTATATACCCATCCCCAGTAACTCTAGTTATTTAGCACAAAGACCATGGTCTAATAACCTTATGTATCACAGACATAAGAGCAATCACCTGGGAGTCAAGAGGCCCAGTTCAAGCTCTGGGTGACTCTGGGCTAAAGCAGGGTTTCTCAACCCCAGTGCTGTGGAGATCTGGGCACTGTCCTGCATATTGTAGGCTGTTTAACAACATCCCTGGCCTACACACACTGGATTCGATTAGCATCTCCCCACCCCCATATTTGTGGCAACCAACTGTCTCCAGATATCACCGAATATCCCCTGTGGGGACGCATTAGATACCAGCATTAGAACCCTGCTGGTACATGGTAATCACTCAACAAATATAAGGGGCAATTTGTTTTTATTTTATTTTTATTATCGTAAGAACACTTAACATGAGATCTAGTCTTAGTGACTTTTTAAAAAGATTTATTTATTTATTTTGAGAGAGCAGTGAAGAGAGAAAGAGAGGGAGAGAAACACTGATGTGAGAAAGAAACATCAACCCGTTGCCTCTCACACATGCCCCAACTGGGGACTGAAACCACAACCTCAGCACGTGCCCCAACCAGGAATCGAACCAGCGTTCCTTTGCTTTTCCTTCACTCTGTGGAACAATGCCCAACCAACTGAGCCACACAGGTCAGTGCTCTCACAGTGACTTTTGAGTGTACAATACAGTACTGGTAAGTATAGGCACCATGTTGTACAGCAGATATTCACAAGTTACTCATCCTGCACAACTGAAACTTTATACGCGTTGATTTTCAGCTCCCCATTTCCCCCCTCCCTAGCCCTTGGCAACCACCATTATTCTCTGCTTTTGTGAATTTGACTGGTTTAGATTCCTCATATTTATTTAGTATATTTAGTATTCCATTGCATGTGTGTGCCATATTTTCTTTACACACTCATCTGTCAGCAGACATGGAAGTCGTCTCCACATTTCGATGGTTGTGACTACGCTCCACTGAACATGGGCGTGCTAACGCAGTTCCGGAATCCTGAATTCAATTCTTTGGGATAAATACACCCAGAAGTAGGATTGCTAGATCATATATAATAGTTTGATTTTATATATATTTTTGAACCTCCATACTGTTTTCTGTAGGGACTGGGCCATTCTGAATTCCCTCCAACAGTTTCTGTACACCTTCCCACCACGTGCTGTCAAGCTGTAATTCTGATCATCATCAAATTTTAGAGCTAAAGGAGTCCTCAGAGATGATTTAATCCACGTCTTGTATTTTCCAGATGATGAGGAGACAAAGTGGCTGCCCAAGGTGGCATAATCGGCCAGAGCAAATTGATCCCTGGAACCTCAGTGGTGGGACAGCTAGCTGTGGTAGAGTATAAATGACCAGAAATTCCTTGCAGCTCCTCCCATCCTGAGGATGACTCTACTTCCCCATCCCGCAAAGGTCAGGGAAGTGAGGTTTTGTGAGACCTGAGCCTTGTCCTCAAGGGCTTCTGCAGCTTCTGCTTTTGCTCTCTTGGATGCGGCTGCCGTGTGAAAGGCTTGGGCTGGCCTACAGGTGGACAAGAGGCTGCATGGAATGCAGGCATGGAATCCCAGGGGAGAACCTCCTAAATCAACTAGTTGGCCAACTGCCAGACCCATGAGTGAGACACACATCCCCAGATGACCCAGTTCCAGTCAAGCCACCAGCAGACCACAGAAATCCATTGAGTTCGTCCAGAAGAGCTGCCCTAGCTGTCCAGCCATTCCCTGGAACCATGAGCTAAATAGCAAAAAGATGTTTTAAGTCATTGGGTTTTAAACTGGTGTATTATAGCAAAAAGTAACTGATGACAAACTCAGTGATGGCCTCTTATCAGTGACATCATATTTAGGATGGGGGACCCAAAAACCCCAGGATTATCTTCCGGAGAGTGGCCCCCTTGTAGTACAGGCTTCCTCTGCTAGGTGAGTGTTCTAGGAACCCTTGTGTATCTGTATACCAGCTGGCATTGTTGTGAGAGGCTGCATTCAGCTACAGTGTAATTTTTTTGCAGACTCTTTCAACACATTTGCCCATTTCATGGTGGGTGAACTATGAGCACACCTGCCCACACTGCACTGAGTGTTCGGCAGTTTTTGACACAAAATGGCATGACCTCCATGCCCCACTCTCCCTATTTACCTGATCCCACCATGAGTGACTTGTTTTTGTTTCCCTGGATAAAAAAATGTCCTCAAACGGAAATGTTTTGCTGATGTGGAAGAGGTGAAACAAAAAAATGGCAGAAGCACTAAAAGGCATCAAAATCAATGCATTCGAAAACTGTTCTAAGCCGTGGAAAAAAGGTCTCAATAGGTGTACTGCATCAAGTGGAGAGTACTTTGAAGGTGACTGAAGCTTAAACATACAAGAATATACAATTTTTAATAAATTCCGTGTTTTGGGTCCCCCCTCATATAACTCATCTCTGGGATGTGTGGGACGACCAACTCTCCACCTGGGATGACTAAGTCTTCCCACCCCTGTGTTGTATAGTCGCTGTCCCAAACTTGACCGATTTCTCAGTTGCTTCCAGGAACACCCCCTGCCTCTGTCTGTGACACTGTCAAGGGAGAGAGAGATCATGTTCTCCAGAATCAGACACAGTCTGGTAGCAACAGCGGGAGAGACTGGCACAGGGCCCAGGGAGCTGCTGGCTGCAGAGCTTGCTTGTCCTACCACTTCCTTCACAGACTGGGCCGCTGTTACTGGCCATTGTTAAATGGTTTCTGTGGGAATAAAGGGGAGAGACCTTAGCTGGCTCTGGCTGGGAAGTGCTAGGCAAAAGGGGAAGAACATCCCATAAAAACGAGAGCCAGGGAGTCACATTATCTTAAGTTTTCACTCTCCATCCTCTTTTCCTTATTTCTCTTTTACTTGACTTTCATTAACAGCATATTCCCCCGTTCCCTCAAGGTGCCCATTTCCATTTCCAGAAATAGATTAAGGGTTTCTCGGTTCTCATTAAATTTTATGCCTCATCCTCTACCCCTTCCCCTTCCTTTCAACTTTAGGCTTCTTTTTATTTTTTCCTTTTACAACTTTCCTAACTGCCCTCATGAAGGTGATTCTAGAAATACGAGGCTCCCAACAAAAGTCTCAAGGTTCTCCAAACCTGAATCTTAGAAAGCTCTGGCACCTTTGTTACTAGGAGGCCAAGTGCACACGGCAAAGGGAGAACCTGGCTTTGGAGACAAGGGTAGCATTGGTTGAAGACCCAGAAACTACGAGGCGAGGAGAGGCTGCAGGGACAAAATAAGCTGCGATCATCCTGGCTGTTTTTCCTTCCTCGCCAGGGAGAGTCCCCATGCTCCTAGCTCGGTGCTTCACACAGCTTTCAGAATTCCACCATCCTTGATCGGCACAACATGGTTCTTTGTGATGGTGAGTCTCTTCACCAGACTCTTGGAGTAAATATGGAGGTGGTCTGACCATGCAGGTTGGAGGGACGTGGTTTCAGCTGGTTCCATCAGCCTGTGGGGCATTTGGTACTTTGGGGAGGTACTTTAGAAGAGAGATGCGGAAATTTCTGTGTCATCACCCTGGAAACTCTGGTCTGTGACCTCATCAACCCTTCTGGAATTCCCCTGGTTGGTTATCTGTCCCAAATGTAGATCATCCCCTTTGGTTGAAGTTTCTTGGCATTTGTATAGCAGTGCATTCTGACTGGTGACAGAAGTAGGTGGTCCTGGTTGTAGCCCTCCAGGGAGCTGACGGTTTGCTGGCTGAGCACAAAAGGCTCTCAAGAGGAAAGCAAGAGTTCCCACAGACTGTGGTGACCCTGTAAACAGCCTCTGGGTGTGGGTGTCACAGGAACTACATCGTCTTCCAGCAGGAATTTCCCGAACTTGACTTCCTCAGTTGCTAACAGCAAGAGTAGAGGAAACATGGCAATCCAGCAGTCGATTCTGAAAACAAACCGCTTGCTCCACACAGCAAAGAGACTGGAGTTTTTCAACAGAAGGATCTAACTGTTCTCCAGTTTATCAAAATGTGACAGGGCAGTGATTACAAATGCAAATGTAACCTTTAGGTGCTATGAGCAAAGACAGCGCTGACGGCTTCCAGCAGAACTAGTTCGCGGGTTGCCAGTCTGCACCCAGTAGGCAGTTCAGGCGGGGTTCTCTTCTGAATGCTGGTGTGTTTATAAGTCTATTAAAAATTCTGCATTTCTGTGGGGTTTTTTTTTTTTGTTTGTTTGGGGAAAAGGTAACTACTATACATTTTAAATAATGACTATCTGTATATTTCCCTTTCTGAAGCAAGCTTACATACATGATCACATTGAACTTCCTCTTTGAGATTCCAGAAATACATGAACAGCTATGAGGGGCCAGGTATCGTGAGAGGTGTTATTACCTGCAGTTTTCACAATGCTTCTGTGAAGGAGGAATATTCATCTATGTGTCCCCATTTTACAGATGCAAAGACAGGCCCCAAGTACTTGGTTCCCCTCTTCCAGGCAGAAGAGAGACTTGAACCAGGGTATCTAGAGTGCGATCCCAGAATACGTGCAGACCACCACTGCAGTGGAGTACATGGCAATAAAAATAACAAAAACGCGATTTGTGGCTTGACTGTATTTTTGTGTGTGTGACAGACTGAGGGGCACGGTGAAGTTGAAGAGGGAAAAACGTCCATGGCAGAGCAGCTAATTGGGAATAGGGGAGAGGGAAGAAAAAGAAGGGGGTTTTGACCCACTGTAGATTGGTTAAAGCAAACGCTTTATTCAATTACCACTTCTCTCTTCAATTTCTTATAAAATTCTCATGCCTTTGTGGCACTATCCCCTCCGGCTCGTGATTAGAGAGTGTCATCTTGGGTTCAGGGGCACTGAGTACTGAGGGGTCTTCTTGCTTAACCAGGAATCAACACGGCTTCTACATGACCACCCGAAACTCTGATGGGACAGGCGGGCTTCAGTGCTGAGAGTAATTCTGACCAGGTTTGGGAGAAGGGGGTTTGGGCACAGAGAGGGGTCCCTGGTGATGGCGAACTAGGCGCAGTTCCACACTTACCAAGGAAACCAGCCTTGAAAATGGGCCTGTCACTAAAAGATGACAGCAGAGGGCAGCTGCATGGTTACGGGGTGCTTCTCCCTCTGCAGCCCTGACCACCTGCCGTGGCACCTTTGCGTTTGGCATTTTTTGGCCTGACAAATGGCTTGGTCCAGGCCTGTGGGCAGCTGGACTAGATCCTTAGGAGCAGGCCCAGTTCACCCCCAGGAGATTCTGAAAGACTCAGCATTGCTGTTTCCACTTATCTTTAAGCACATTTTTAAGGTTTTTTTTTGTTTGTTTTTTTTTAATTTTAGAGAGATGGGAAGGGAAGGAGAAAGAGAGGGTGAGAAATGTTGATGTGAGAGAGAAGCACTGCCTGGCTGTCTTCTGCACACACCCCAGGGAACGGAACCTGCAGCCCACGCATGTGCCCTGACCAGGAATTGAACTGGCAGCTTTTCGGTTTGTGGGACAATGCTCAACCTACTGAGCTGCACTGGTCACGGCTAAGCACATTTTCATTAGGTGAAATGTTTCCTGATTTTATTTGTTCCAGAGCTGTATTTTTCACTATAGAAGTAATTAAGAATCACAAGGAAGAATATTTATTTGTTCACTTCATGAAGTCCCCTCATCACCACCTCTGAGTGAACAGTAATAGTTCTACTATTGACCTCCATTACTAGGAAGATTTCAGAAGATCTGGTTTACCAGATATTTTTATCTCCCTATGTCTACGGTGATTGTTAGGAAGACAAGGAGAAATCTGAAGAAGTAGGATGTGCACAAATTGTTTTCCATAATAAGTAACATTGAAACCTGTCATTTTTCCTAGGCTTGCATTTTTGAAGACGTCCAGTGTGTGAGTTAAACTTGGTCTACAATCAGATTTGCTTGAGTACAACCATTCTCTTACAGAGGAAATTCCATATGCTGCGGAGTTTGGGGCAGATGCGTTAGAATGTGCACATCATTTCCCTGTCTAACTCTTAGTAAGTTTACAGAACAGCGCTGAACGCAAGGGTTGAGTGTACTACAGGGGAGGGAGAAGCGTGGGTGGTTGCCCAGTTACCCAACCAGAGTCCTGATGGATTCCAGGCTCCTTCCCCACACCCTACCCACAGGAGACTGACGTTTAGACAAACGCGTTCTCAGCCACAGGCGCAGCGCCCGACACAGGGCACGGCTCTGAAAGGCTTTGGCATCTGTTTTGTCTTGCCTCATGCCCACATACTGGGGCTGCTTGTTTCCATCCAATAGCAATTAGCACCGTGCAAATGCCTTGTGCCCTGTGCTAATTCAGAAGAATAAGCGTGTCACTCTCTGCCAAGAATTACAGCTAATCACAGAGGGCTCCAGGCACACCTGCCCTTTGATTAGGCTTTTGTTTTAAAATGAGGGGTTGAGGCAACCCGAAACACTGCATTCTCCCCTTGGTTAGGGATAACCATGGAGACTCAGGGGAGGCCTGGACTGTAGCCTGGTTGCCAGCCCTGAAGACACAATTCCTACAAATAAGGACAGATTGTAGCAGAGAACCCAGGCAGCTACAAACTAGCTGGGCGACTGCAAACCGGGTGGGCGCAGGGGTTCTCCACAAATGTGCCCGACCCTGGAGATTGTTCAGAAACTACCGCGAGCACTGTGTGGGAGTAGAGACCAGGAACGGCTCTCCCTTTGGGGTGAAAAGCCCTTCGGTAATTCTTTCCGTTTAGTCATACCTGGCACCAGCCCTTATCCTAAGAATTCACCCTTTATCCTAATGTGATATTTTATCACTTATTAAGCGGATTTTTAAAAAGGCTTATTAAGATATAATTACATTTGGGAAACTCCATTCTTTTGAAGAGTGCAGTACTGTAAGTTCTGACACAAATGAACAGTCACACATCCGTCTCCCCAGTCAGGACACAGACCGGTTTTACTAGCCCTAAACAATCCCTTTCACTCTTTCCTCATCAATCTCCCTTTCTGGCCCCCGACCAGGCAATGACTCGAGTTTTACTGTTGTCCCTATTGTTCTGCCTTTTCCCAGAATGCCATATAAACAAATAATTCAGTAAGTCGGTTTTGTCAGCGGCTTCTCTCACTTAGCACAATGCTTTTGAGATTCACCCGTGCTGCTGCGTCTGTCGGTAGTTGTCCTCTTTTAATAGTGAACCGGTTTCCCGTGGACACTGCACAGCACGCCCTCCAGTGTTTGCCCGTGTGGGTTGTTTACACCTTTGGCTGTGATGGAAGAAAGGCTTCTGCGAACATTCACCTACAGGTGAACATTCACTCCCTTCACGGGGGCACCTGCTTTCGCTTCTCTCAGGTAGATACCCGGAAGTGGAGCCACGTGGTCCACACACATATCTTCATAAGAAACTGCCCAAATGTTTTCCCAAGTTCATGACCACTTTGCGTTCCCATTAGCGGTGTGTGCCAGTTATGGCTGCTCCGCTACCTTGTCAGCTATTTTCAGTTTAAAAAGTTTAGTCATAAGTATCTCATTACGATGTTCCATTATGTTTTTCCTAATGACTAATGATGCTGAGATTCTTTTCATGTTGTAAAGCAGGGCGTCAAACTCATTTTCACCGGGGTCCACATCAGCCTCGCGGTTGCCTTCAAAGGGCCGAACTAATTTTAGGACTGTATAAATGTAACTTCTCCTCCACAGTTAAGAAGTTGAAATTACATTTGGCCCTTTGAAGGCAACTGCCAGGCTGATGTGGACCCTGGTGAAAATGGGTTTGATACCCCTGTTGTAAAGTATGTAAAAAATTCTCTTTGAATCGACTCTAAATTCTGGTTGAAGCAAGTTCTCACGCAACTTACTATGGTAAAGATCTGTCAAATCTCTCCCAAGGGCCTTACGGAAGTGTAATCCAGGAAAGGCGAGCATAGCAATAACCAGCAATGGCCCTTGAGAACAGCCACTGCTCTTAGTTAACTTTTCCTACCTGCTGAGCTGATCTTTAAAGCGGGGACCAGGTCTTTGCATCTCCCACAGCACCCACCTCAGAGTCAAGCACATGGCAGGTACTTCAACATTTGATGAGTGACTGAGGCAAGAAGGGGGCTCATGTTCCAAGTGGGCATTTCTGGGGTGTGCTCATATGTGGCAAGAGATGCTAAAAGCACAGAGGGCAGACTGGGTACTTCAGAGTCTTCTGCCCTGCAGCAAGGCCTCAGTGCTGCATAGCGATCAGAGGTCCTTGTCAGGCTGCTCACCAGAGTCAGATGAGGAGTTTTAAAAAATATAGATTGCTGGGACCAGACTGGGGCTTCTTTGAAGCTAAAGCTGAAGCTTTAGCTGGGCCCTAAAGCTAGGGCCCCTCACTTGAATGGTGCCCTACGAATGCTGGGAGGTACTCAGAGTGTTCTAGGTGGGGAGGGAAGAAATCAGGCTGCAGTCAGGACACAGGGGGAGATCTCAGAAGCCATAACCCAGAATCTCAGTCATCTGTATGATTTTTATCCTCATTTAAAAGAAAATACTGAGCATGAGGTTTTGTTATGGGTGATGGTGATTTTGTGTTCTTTTTTCATTTAGAAGTGCTCGCAAAATGTGCATCTGTCCTGCTGGGCTTCCCTCCAGAAGCTGTGCTTTTCCTGTGGCGTGGCCTAAGCATGGGCATTTTTAAGAGGCTGGCATTGAATAGACTGTGCCCCAGGGTTGGGCCATGTGGTTACACAGTGTACACTAATGACCAAGTCCAGGCTACAGACTGCGAGGAAAGATCCTGGGCGTAGGAACACTCTCATCATTCTAAGCAGCAAGCACTTCAACCAAATGGGTCCTTTTGTGTCCCTCTCAGTTAGTGTTCTAGTCTTCTTGCTTTTACTGTCCGTTTCATTGCGTCCCATATGCTGTCTTCCCATGCCTCTCCCTTGGGTCGGTCATGCCCCTGCTCACTAGGTGGCTTTTCCTGGCCCGCTGGCTAAAGTCCAGATTACCCTGTAGGCCAGAAAGGCACTGTCAAGCCTGGGTCCACACTGCAACCTGGCTTTCAAGTCAGAAAGAACTGGACCAGAATTCCACCTCTGCCACTAACTAACTCTGGGACTTCGCACCTCATTTTTTCACCTGTAAAATGGGTTTTTGAATGGGGATGAAGGAGATGGTTGTAAAGCACCTGATACAGGCCTGGTGCAGGCAACACCTACTAAGGGGCAGCGTTCCATCCTAGCTGATTCAGACCTGCGTGTTTTCTGGGCTGCCCACCCCACTCCTCCCACACTCCAACACCCTCCTCTGATAACACTTTAAGCCTCTCATTGTTCACACCACTCATGGGGCATTTTCTCCTCGCCTGCTTCTCTTCCCATTTAAAAGCTGAGTTCTTGGCATAAATGGGGTCTTATTCTGCCTATTACTCCCTGTAGGGACAGTTCCAGGACAACAATATCATCATCCCAATAATAATAACTCACATTTACTGAATGCTTACTATGTGCCAGGCCGGGTGGGTGATTTCCATACGTCACCCTGGAGATGGGTGCCCTTATCACCCTGCTTTACAGACCAGCAACTGGAATTTCAGGAAGGCTGAGTAATGGGCCCAGGTCACACAGCCAATGGATAACATTCATCCCTGATTGAGTTCCCGCCAATCAGAGGCAGAAATGAGAAAAAAGAAGGAGCACTAACTATATTTATTTAAAGAATTGCTTTTGTTCTGAGATTATAGCCTCCCCCCTTTTTTGATGTTAAATGCCTTTTCATTAATGACATGACAGTGACAGATCATAATAGGGGATTTTATATAACTTTATATTGCAAAAAAAAGTAGGTATCCTCTAGTTGTCTCTCATTACTCTAAAGAAAAGCTCTGTATAAAAAGATGCACAATATATATTTGTTAAATCAATGAATATGGCACTGTATCATCCAGTGCAAACATGTTGCCAATGGAAGGAAGGAGGAGAAAGTCATCAGCTTCTGATTTAATTTCTCCAGCCAACAGTTACTGAGCCTCCATCTGCGCCAGGCACTCTGCTGGAGTCTGGGGAAGAGCATTAGTCTGAGGAAGAATGTAAAACAGATGCAACACAGTCACTGCCTGCAATGTGCCTAATGCCATTCCCAACAGTTGGCTGGAAAAGTAAAGAACAATATAAAACATGTCTACTGGAAATATTGATACTATCAAAACATTCAATCAACCCTTGCTATTCTTTTGACCCCCCCCCAAGGAAAAAAAATCCCACTAAACAGCATAAAATATCTCTGCTCTGCACTGGTCTATCAGCCCCACACTAGACTAAATTCAAAAAGGTGTCCTAACAATCACCTGGTCACATTCTTGAAATTCACATGCTACAAGGAGATAGTGCAGATGGCAATAGATTTAAGTGTATGGGCCACTTGAAAAATAGTTATTAAAATATGAATAAAATAAATTGTCCACAAACCTATTATCTACAGAAGCCCTATTAGATATGAAAATAAAAAAGTATTTTTATCATGTGGTTAGAAAATTCAACTTATAAATAGAAAGATGTAAAATAAAATTAAAAATAAGTTCTCGCTCCTCTCATCGGGCCATTTCCAGGTAGCTTTGTTCAGAAACATTTTCTATGACGCGTGTGATTGATCCAATACACATAACTCATCCTTTTCTTGCTTAAAGGATTCATACTAAGCCAGATTCTTCTGCACTGTGTGGTTTTCACTTGACACTACATCTTAGGGATGATTCCTTATTAGTCCACTTGTGTCCACCTCCTTTTTTAAAGGCCATATACTATTCCATCACAGGTTATGCATATTTCTTTTAACCAGTCCCCTTTGACAGACATTTGGGTGTTTTTGTATTTCAATATGATGCTTCGATGAGTGTCTTTGTTTATGGGGTGAGCAAGAGTAGGTTTACAGTTGTTCATATGGAAAATAATATAATAATTAATAAATAATACAAGAATAAAATGTGCTTTGCATATCCACAACTGGAAATCTAGTTTGGCCTACCCTTGCATATATGTTGGTATATTTTTGAGGGATACTATCTTTATTTCATGTTTAGTTCTAATTCTGGAGCCTACCTGGATTCTATCCATCTGCCTATTTCTTTAGTCACACCAAATTGCCTTAATTATTGTTGCTTCTTAGTCTGTTTTAATAATCTGATTGGGACAATTCACTCCATTACTCTTCTTACCTCTCCCTGAATTATCCTAGCCCATATATATTTATTTACATAAAAATGTATATTAAATTATATATATAATTACTAGTATCATTTTTTACTAGTATCACTTTCTTAATTTTCCCTACGCTCCCCAAATAAAATGACTCAAATGTGAATGTTGTTAGATATATCTGTTGTGTATTTTTAAAAAGATTTTATTTATTTTTATAGAGAGGGGAGGGGAGGGAGAAAGAGAGAGAGAGAAACACTGGTGTAAGAGAGAAACACAGATTGGTTGGAGGCAACCGTGCCCTGAATGGGGACTGAACCTGCACCCGGGCATGTGCCCTGACCAAGAATCGAACCAGTGACCTTTCGTTTCATAGGATGATGCCCGAACGAACCCCGCTGGTCAGGGCTGCTGTGTACTATTGATATGTACACTTATGAGGGTTAAGAAATTGTCATATGCCTAGGTTGCTAAGAATTTCTATAGTGAATATGTATTTAATTGAATAATTTTTCTTCATCTGTTGAAATGATCATATGGTTCTATTCCTTTTATCTATTAATAGAGTTTTTTTATATTACTCAATTTTCTGAGTTTGAATCATTTTTGTACTCCTAAAATAAATGTTTTCATTAATATGAATTTTAATATTTTATGTACTGCTAAATTGATTTTGCTAGTGTTTTGTTTATTTTCTTGGTTATTTGGGGCTAGGTTCATAAATGAGTTTGGTTTCTAAGTTTTGTTTCTTGTTTAGGTCTTGCCAGATTTTGGTATTATTCCAGTCTCATACTATAAATTGGGCAACATTCCTCTTTTTTTGTTCTCTGAAGTAGATAGGGATTTTTTCATTGCTCAAAGTCTAGTAAAAATTTGTAAAACTTTCTGAATTCAGTGCGTCTTCTGTGGTGGGAGATTCAATTATATATTCGATTTTTACATTGTTATCATTTCTGTTTCTCTGGAGACAATGCACTTTATATTTTCCCTTGATAAATAGAAATTTCTTCTCAGTTTCAATTTATTGACATCAATTATGATTATTAAATCGAATATATACTTTTTAAATTGAGTACTTTAGATTGACTTTTTCCTACTACAGCAGACTGTCATATATATTCTTGGAGCTAGTTGGTCATGCTGTTTGATTTGGAAAACCTGGTGTTGGAGCAGTAACTGTTTTTCAGTGGCTGTATTTCTTACAGTGCTATTACTTCCATGGTATAGGTTTGCATAACATTGTGATCAATAAAATGTGAGGAAATTATACCCTTCCCTCATTTCCTTTTTCTCTTTTTCAAAGGCAGACAACACTTTGCCCTGCCGGGTGTGGCTCAGTTGTTTGGGTGTCGTTCCACAAACTGAGAAGTCGCTGGTTAGATTCCCAGTCAGGTTCGTGCCTGGTTTGCAGACCAGGTCCCCTGCTGGAGACACGCACGAGGCCACGGATCCATGTTTGTCTCTTATGTGGATGTTTCTCTCTTTCTCCCTCTCTCCCCCTCTCTAAAAATAAATACATTTTTTTAAAAAGTAGAAAATGCCTGTATTTTGCCATATATAATGTGCACTCTTATGCCCAAAATTTTAAAGGAAAAATAGGGACGTACGTTATATACATGGGTAAAATGATTACACACCATAGTATAAAATCCCATGCAGAAAACACACAAAAATGTGGGTGCGCATTATACACGGCAACATACGGTACTTTCATGCTTTTCCAGGGGAAACAGTTAAGGTGAATGCCAGAATTTCCAGGACTGTGGGAAATCTGTGTTCACATGAGGGACAAGCTTGTTTCTGAGATGCCACCAACATCCCACCTTACGGGCTTAATCAAGACTCTCAGGAACTGAATCTGTGGCAATCTTCTTCTTTTTTCTACCTTCCAAAGTTTGGCAGGAAGTTCTGATGATCAGAATAGGCCAGAGATGCATAAAATCACTAAGTGTCTTAAAGGAAGAATTCTACAAAAACTAAGAAATTGGTGAAATTATATATTTTTGGATATTTGAATCTGTTTTTATTAAACAGACTAGTCTTTTATACTTGAGTGATTAGGCCTCATATTTTTTTGCTTGTTTTTCTCAAAAAAAAAACAACAAAAAAAACTTGCTAAGGGCTCGACAGACACCGCAGTTGGTATAATCCCAGCATTTTAATCATGAGAAATCCAAGGGCTGACAAACGGTATGTTGATGTCCTTGTTTTCTGTCTAATGAAAATATTTAATTTTCAGAATGAACTGCAAGTCACCCCAGATTTACTTAACACCAACCTTGCCTAGGATGATGAATCATTGTCAAGGGCAGCACTGTGGCTCCTGCATCCCCGAGGAAAGCCACTATCTGGCTTTTAGCTCTAGGGGGCATCCTGTTTGTCCTTGTTACTGGGTACAGGAAATCTTTATTAAAATCCAAAGGTATGGTAATGTTTTCCTTCGGGCCCACCCTTTGTAGAGGGAACAACTCCCAAAATTGTAGGATGAATGAAATTTTCATGACTTGCTTCCCTCTGTGTTTGTCACGCTACGAAAGCACCTCTCTCTATAGGACACCAGTGCACCTAATAAAAGCCGGCAGAACAATCACTCAAGATTTTCTGATTCTCTCTACTTTGAATTCATCTTCCATGCTTATAAGGAATGAGCGATGTGTCCTTCAATTTTTGTGTCCAAAAGGGAACTTTCTTGGGTGCTTTTCCATTAATTTGATAAATGATCATTTAAACCTAAGGAAGATGTTTCTCTATCTGAATCATGACAAAAGAATACATGTTGGTATTCTTCTCAGTTAAAATAAGGTGTTTTTTGTTGTTGGAAATCTGTTTGTCATTATTGTGTTGTAATTAGTCTCGGGTGGTCAAAATAGTGGGTCATTCCACATATATTTGTCTTTGGCAAAGTGTTCATATTGATGGAGGGAGAAAGATGCAATTGCTTGTTTGAAGAACAGCTTCAAAAATCTTTCACCCCTCTTCTATCTTTCCCTACTGCTAAGTGGGGGCACATCCACACATCTCGGCTGATTATAACCTAACTTCCTTTGTGTCTTCGCTCTCCTTTCTATACATCCCATTCATAATCTTTATAAATTAAGATGCTAGTCACCTTACCTTACAGATTTCTTTGCCCACCTCAGAGTTAATATCTTTTGCACAAATTTTAGACTAGGACAGAAGTTGTAACCCCCAATGAACAGTCAAATGTATTGGCTTTTCCCTTAAAGGAATTTCCAGAGCACTGAGTCCCAGAGAGTAATTATGTTCTGGTTATCAGATATCTAAAGAAGATGCACACATGTGCCATAAATAAGCCTGTTGGGTATTTTTTTTTCTACTTAGAGCCAGCAGTACACAATGTATCGACAGTTTATCACATACTAGTGATCTGAAAGTGATATACTACGTTATAAGGGAGAACTGAAAGAACTCATATTCATGGAACATTGTCTTTCACAATTTTAAGACAAAGGTAATGAGGACCCCAGTGGAAATTACTACTGAACTGTTGAAGGTATCAATACTGAGTAATACCTTTGTTGCTACACCTCTCATAAGACATAGTAAAGGCAGCTAGATCTTTTCATTCATGTGGTTTGGGGATCTTCTCAACAATGGCATTATTCTTTGTAGTTAGAAACTTGGCAGGCACTAGAAGCCATTTCTCAAGCAGAACACACTTAAGGCATGAGGACATAGAGCTGCTTGTAGAAGGTTGCATGAATTATTAACCCTGCTCCTCCCAGAACAGAGTCCTGCGGCTGATCAAAAGGAGCAAGTACCTGCTCCACAAATAGGTGCTGCAACTACTTAAAAAGTATCTAAGATGCACCTGTAATCTATGGGTAACAACTAACCATGTTAGAAAGGCGTGTGGATCACAATAATCAAGAATATAGAAAGAAGGAGCTACTACCTTTTGCAACTACATGGATGGAACTGGAAAGCATTATGTTGAGTGAAATAGGCCAGGCATTGAAGGACAAATACCATATGATCTCACCTTTGACAGGAAGCTAAAGAATAAAACAAACAAGCAAACAGAATAAAAACAAAGATGCTGAAATAGAGAACAAGTGGGCAGCGACCAGAGGGGAGAGGGAAGGGAACTTAAGGGGAAAAAGGGGGAGGGATTTTGAGGAACAAGTATGAAAGACACAGAGATGAAGACTGGGGCGGGGGGAGGGGGGAATGGGAGGGAGGGGGGAGACCCGACGGGGGGGGGTGGGATGGGAGAAATAGATTAAAAAAAATGTACTTGAAAAGTAACTAAATAAAATTTAATATAAAAAAAATAAAATTAAAAAAAAAAGAATATAGATAGCAGGGTATCTGGGAGTTCAAGAGGCAGCCTGCCTGATAAACTGGCCTGAGTTGCTGCCAGACTTAGAGAAGCCAACTTTAGAGACAACCAAATGACTATCCAACGAACTCCCAACACAACGATGCCTCAGGAAATTCACAGACATGCCAAAATGAAACAAATGAAAAACATAATTGCAACTCTAAAGAAGATTTCAGAAGTCCAGAGGTTGTGTACTTCACTTTTTTTAGATATGTGCTTGTAAACAAATAATGAAATAAACTTCTCCTCTGTGATTCTTTTTCATCCCAGAGTCTTGCTTCCTTTCCCCAGGACTGAGGAGACATTATCATCCCGAGTCTCCATCAGTGAGCAGGGCTTAGGCAAGGCTGCTGGGTTCCTACTCTATCCCTTCTGCTGGTGGCTTGAATTTTAGATTTTAGAAAAAGCTAAAACAATTTGCTTTGCTTTCAAGATTAAAAATTTTAGCTAGTATATAGCTCAGGGTTAGCACGTGTATACCATTCAGTATTTTACTTTTCATGTGCAATGTTGTTGTTTCTTCATTTTAAGCATTTCTTTGGGCTGCTGTATCTCTGAAAACACCTTCACCTGCGGGGTCTCTACTTCAGAAACGTCAGTTATCTTTACATTGGATCACTTCTGGACTGTCCTTGCATTGATTACATTTTTTTTATTCGTCTCTTTTCCTCTGCAGTCACCATGATTAGTTTAAGCTTTTTCTTTATACCAGAATTTTATTTCAGCCAGTCATATTTTAGTCCTTGCTATTCTAATTTTTCTGAGTTCTATAATAGTGTTTTTTGTCCTCAATTTAACTTTGCTCTCTCCTTTCTCTTCTTGTTTTATATTCTTTGAGTTCCTTTAACATATGTTTATAATACATCTTTAACAGTGTAATACAATTGCATAAGATTGTCTTTTTTTTCTTGGTTTATGCTTTCCTCCACATTGAGTTCTTTGTTTGTCATTTTCTGCTCAGTTTCATTCACTCCACACTGATTTATTGAGTATCTACTATGTGTCAGTCACTGTTGTTGAAGCTGGGGAGAGAACCTTTAGGGAAACCAAGTTCTTGGCCCTCATAGAGATTATATCCCAGACAGAGAAGTCAGACAATGAAACCCAAATACATAATGAAACATTAAGTAAAACTTTCTCTGTAAAGAGCCACATAATAAATCATTTGGGCTTTGTGGGACATACGGTCTCTGTCTCATGCACTCAGCTGTGACACTATCTCAAAAACAGTCTTATAGATGACAGGTAAGCCGATGAGTGGTGCTGTGTTCCAATGCAACTTTGTGGATACCTGGTTTAGAGCAACACTTTACCAATGGCATTCTCATCCTCTCCTTGTATTACTTCTTTGAGGGCATTCTACCTCTTTTATGACAGTGAAGTATAAGGTCCTGGGTGAGGTGAGTGATGAAAAAAAGGCTAATGACCACCCAGCAGGGAGGAAATAAAAAAAGAGCTATGAGCGACTCTACATGGGCTGAGTCTAGTCCCCTTAGCAGTAGTTCAAGACTAAGGGGGAAAAAGGTCATTTGGGTCACATCTGGCTACAGTGCATTTCTGGTCACTGATGTGAAAGAACTTAAAGTTTGGAATCTGTTCTGGGTTTCTCCCTGTAGCTCTCCAGGCCTGGTCCTGTGCCAATTAATGGGGCAGGAGGCAGAGAATAAGAGAACTTGGACATCCACCCATGAAAGTTCCCAAAGGAGTACGAGGATGGGGGTCGTGTTACAATGCCACCTGCTGACTTGGTATTTCTTCTACTGCCTGGTTGCTAGTTTATGCACAGTAGACTTTAAGCACTTCCTATTGGCTTATTTTCCTGGGCTGCCAAAATACTTTAAAATACATTTTTATCCTTATTAAAAACAGTTTTTATTCACTGCAGAAATAAATGTGGATAGGCAAAGAGAAGAAAGTAAAAATATATCAAATTCCCCCTCTAGAGATAACCAATGTTAACATTTTGAGGTATGTTCTTTCAAATATTTTTCTATAAATATAAATGCATATTGAATATTAATATATATTAAATGTCCAGTAATTATATGTTATATAGAAAACATCAAAATGGGCTCATAGTGTGCAGCTAGCATTCTGTCTGCAGCCTTCACTAAGTAATACATGATGGCAATATTATATGTAGTAGAATACAGAATGCTCTTAAACTGGTCTGCTCTGTAACCTGCTTTTTGCATTTACTAATACATCATGAAACTTTTCCCAGACTCTAAATATTCTTTTTTAATGGCAACATAGTATTCCATTGCATATATGTACCATCACACATTAAGAGGATCTGTCATTGTTGAAAACTTTCTTTGCTTCTATCTTTCCAGTATTATAAATAATCCTGGAATGAATATCATTTCATCTGAACATTTATATGCTTCTAATCTTTTTTTCCAGGATGTACTTTGCAGTAGGATTCTTCTTTACAAATATATTTTTTCCTTGTCTGGGAACTTGTCTTAATTTTGTGTTAGAAATTTGGCTGCAGCCCTTGAGGAATTCCTGCTCCTTCCCCTGGTTTGGGTTGTTTGGGTGGGAAGAGTGGAGAAGCATGGGAAGCTCACCACTTATCCATCCACTCTGGATTAGGATTAAGACACTGATGCACTGTGAGGCGGTGCCCGCAAGGGGACGAGAGATTAGGGGATCCAGTAGAGAGTAATTGTGAGAGCCAGAAATCCCATTGTGACTATTTCTACCTAACACCAGGAGGGCTCCATTAAACCATTAAGTACTAAAACTGGGCCTGAAAAAAAATCCAAAGGGTGTCTCCAGCTGACAAAGTGTACAAAACTCAGAGTCTGGGTTGACATTTAGTCCTTAACACACCATGACAGCGTAAGGCTCCATGGGGCGCGCGGGAGCAGGGGCTCTGACGGAGCTCCTTCCTCCTGCCGTCTGTGACTCTGCCTCCCGCAATAATATTACAGACCTTTGCACAAAGGCCATAAAATGCTTATTTTCTGACATATGAAACTGGGGCTGGTCACGTCCATCAGGAAAATAAATACTAAGATGGGTGGAGCTTTCCCACCTGATTCATATTTATACTTTTATTTAACCCCCGTTATTTTCCTGAGAGTCTAGGATACAGCAGGCTCCTGGGAAATAACTATTGTAGAGTTGGCA
Source organism: Artibeus jamaicensis (assembly GCF_021234435.1). Lineage (NCBI taxonomy): Eukaryota > Metazoa > Chordata > Mammalia > Chiroptera > Phyllostomidae > Artibeus > Artibeus jamaicensis. The sequence goes on from NW_026521842.1 coordinate 16,174,473, forward strand.
GGTAGAAGGGGTTTTTGGCTGTTGTTTTTCAAACATATTACACATATTTCTACATTATTAAAAACACACGCACATGCACGACACCATTTCCCCAGAAGCCTCTTCGGCTGACTAGTGTCAAGCCTAGTGATTTATAGGATTGTTTGCATATATTATATTTTAAAACACATATTGCTTTTGTAAAATGTGTATTTATTATACATTTTGGAATTCATAATATGGGCTGGAAAAGCTGCCTCCGCCTCGCTGGATCTGAACCAGTCTGTCATGCACACGGATTTCTGGAAGGGACCCCCACACAAAAGCTGTAGACTGAGCCAGCCAATTCTTCCCTTTGCAGTTCCCCTGGTCTGTCTGTCTGTCTCTCTCATACACATATGCACATACGCACCTTCTCCCCCTCCTCCTGTATGTTGCACCCATACAAATAAATAATAAAAACTGTGATGGAACAACAGTCCCAGAAGAATGCTCACTCTGTTCGGAATAAACCTGATTTTCACCCCTGCACACAAGTCATTAGGTGAAGTAACCTCATGAAAAGCACTATTTCAGAATTCCACAGATTGCGCTGCTGCAGGTTAGGGAAGTGGCTCTGGGAACCCCTGAGACGCGTGTTCCTCGGGTTTTCCAAGCTATGGCTGAGAACAAGAGCCGAGCCTGAAATCGAACTGACTGGTTTGTGTATAGGAGGAGGGTCCAAACCATCCTCACCTAAAATGTCTGTGCATATGTCTGTGCATGTGGGAGTGTTGAGGTGTGTGTGTGTGTGGTGTGTGTGCAAGTGTGAGCATGTGCCTGTGCGTATGTGAGCTGGCACCAGGCTCATTCAATGCCCAGGAAAACATTCATATTCACCAGGAGCCTCACTCTGAGGAGGCCCGCTGTCTGTCTGGGGCCCCTCTCCCTGCACGCAGGACTGAGAATGTACCGCTGAGCAGAGATGGACTGCCCCTGCCCCCATTAATGCTTTGACCCGGCAGTTTGCTCTTAGATGGCCAAGCTCAGCAGGGAGCCCAGGAGCAGGCTGGGGGTCTGGCTCTTCATCAGCCTGGCTGCCCCCATCTCCTGCCCGCTGCCATCCCACGGAGGGCGGGTGTGGGGGATGGGGAGTGGGAGGGCAGGTCAACATGGGCCTGGGGGTGGAGAGGCTGGAAGGGACTTCCGAAAGCATCCAGAATCATATCCCAGGTGCGAATCTGACCGGGGAAATCGGGGCTCGCAGCCCCAGACAGAAGCCGGTCTCGGCATCCCTCCCCCAGGATTCTGTTTCTCCGTACTGTGCAGTTAGCACAGGAAGGAGAAACGAACCCAGGCGCCCAGACCTCCTTGCTGAGGCACACTGCTGGCTCTTTAGCGACAAAACACATTCCCATAGGTCTGCTCCTTCCCTGATAGCTGAAGATGCTTTTCTTCGCCTATGGAAAATGGGAACCAGCTTGAAAATCACAAAGGCTCTGGGGCGGTGGGGGGGGGGCTTTGAGACTCGGTCCTGGTTAAAGCTGTTCGCCAGGTGTGCCTACTTAGCTACTCCGCCCGCTGTCCGCAACAGAGATGGATTTCTGTAGCCTCCGTGTTATCAAACCCCAGGACTTTGTCACCCACTAACTCAGTTTCCCCCCAGCTGTCTGCATCCACCGCATCGAGGCTCGCAGTGGCTGCCGCCACAGAGCCGTGCACAAAAGGCAGCTCCCAGAGCCAAGATTCCGTCTTGAGCGCATTATGGGCACATGCAGGGCGTATATCTTCGGTAAATAACCGTCCATTTTCACATGGATTATTTAGAATTTCTGATGAAGCTGCAGAAATGTCAGTGCGGGACGTAAGCCTCCAATCAGAGAGCAGCTCTGCAACCCGCTCTTCTTCGCTCCGACTGCTATTATCTTCGAGGAGGAAAAAACCCTCCTTGTCTCTTGTTATACCTTTTTTATGATCTAGGATGCTGTTAATAATGACTTTGTGTTACATAAAACAGATCCATTAATGTCACCAGGTCCCAAAAGTACTGAATCAACCCTGCTCCTTGGAAAAGGAGCTGCGCGGAGGACGGACTAAAGGCCAGGCTGCCTACACGGGCTGTGCGCCCCAGGAGGAGGAGGAGGAGGGCACCCGCGTCTGGCCCAACGCCCTCCGAAGGGAACAAATCAAGCATGCAGTTTTAGTTGCCGATTCGAAGCTCTTTTAACCCTACTGTATGTGTGTTCCTATTCCACTATGCACAGCAAAGGGGAGACCGAGACATCTGGGAGGGAATGTAAGTGGTGATTGATTTCAACATGGAGGAGGCCACTGCCCAGCTTTGCACCATATGCTGGGCTCCAGACATGCATCCCTAACAGGGAGAGGAGGGGGCAAGTGGGGCATTTCTTGCAGCGCAGAGGGAGGGGTCTCTCACCCACAGCTGAGGGGCCCAGCTGGCATGTGCCAGCCTCAGGCTGTGGGACTGTACATGCAGAAGCCACATCTGTCCTTGCCCACCTGCTCCAGAGCTGCCCAGGAAAGCCAGGGTGGCCAGTCTATGAGTTGATGAGGGCTAAAGAGACCACGCTACTCACTCACCATTCTGGAGAGGGTCAGGGGAGCCAAAGAACTTAGCGGGTGAATCAAGATTCGCACATCCACCAGGACAAAAGGAGGGGTGTGACAGAAAGGGGCCTGCAGAAGGCCTTGCAGGGGGGAGGCCCATGCCACATCCCCTCCACCTTGTGCGGAATTACTCAGGATGCTTTAGGATAGCCCCTCCTTTGGTTCAGGACCACTGAGGAAAGGTAGTTTCTAAGCATCGGTTGTAGAATAGAGATATAAAGGAGAAACTGTAAGTAACAATTAGAGGAAAAATCACACATGCACAAACACACATAAGTATATTTATATATGACTTAAAATATAATCTCATTTCTATAAATCAAAAGGGTTCTGCCAGTATTTATTGAGTGCCTACTGCATGCCAGACACTGTGCTAGGCCTTTCCTGACAACGTGGATGAGGTCCAGTCTTCTTATCAGGTTCTCCTGGTGCTAAACACTGCAATTTTATACTTGCTTCATCCTTTGGTTAGAGGCTGTCTCCTTCACTAAACCTTTACCTCCATGAACCCAAGTAGACTCTATGTCTGCCCCAGAATGGCAAGGGCAAGAAGAGAAAGGTGGCATTTAAGAGGAGCCACAGGAGAAGCTCTGACCAGGGCTGAGTAACCTCCACAGCTGACTGGGAAAGTCTGGGAGATGTGAAACCGCTAGGAAGATGCTCTGGGCTGTCAGGCTGAGCTCTTCTGCCACAACTAACCAAACCCAATCAAACCCTACAGCCCAAACCGGCACTGCACTGAGCCAAAGTGCAATGCTGTCCACGGCTCCATGGGGTTACCCTACTCTCCTTCTGACAATGCCCAAGGTTTGCATTCCCCAACATTCAAACTCCAGGGTCCCAGCATAGATGCTTGCCAGCTTCCATGGAGCTCCACCCCATTCTCCCCACCAATTTCACAGACTGTCTAGAGCAAGCCTGACTCACAGCCACCATTAAAGGACAGACTGAAGTGAGAGAGACCCAAAACCCCAAATGGGAGCATCTCTCTGATGTGGAATAGACAAGTTTGGGCACCTGCCAGAAAAGCAAGCTTTCTGAGTTTCCTGGGAGTTGAATTTTCTTCTGCGTGCAGGTTTATTGACTCCTTGCTGGTTATGAGATTATATCCCAGTTGCCCAGGAGAGGTGTGAGGGATCATGTAAATCCTGCATTCTGGCAGCAAGAGAAAAACACTAATTTTTACATTAGTGACATCTCAACATGGAGTTGTTCAGGAAAGCATCTGCTCGCCCCTGAGTAGGAAGCCTGAAACATGGACAGCATCTGCTCATCTCAACTCTCCCTTTTTCTCTAGTGGTCTGCCACCCTGAGAGTGCTGCACACCTAGGGAGCAGGCCTGTTGACCCCGAAAGCTGGGCAGTTTCCTTTAGCCACATGCATTCCAGAACCAGAATCCACCATCACTCATCATGGCCACTTCAAGAAAGCTCGACGTGCTTTGGTGAAAATGGTTTTTTGCATTTCACAAGAATGCTATATAGCCCTGCCAAGGGGGACTGGGTCAGCTTTGGAGCTGGCTCTGAGCACTCCCCTTATTCTGGAAAGAAGTTTTGGGTGCTAGTCATTTGTCAAGTTTCTTGCTTTTAGCTTTGTTTGATGTTTTACCTACTTTTGCAGAAAAGGGAAAACTGAACTACATGGAAGTCTGACAACAACGAACCCTTCAGCCAAACCAGTAAGAGGGGCAGAGCCAGCAGCAGAGCTGGGTCAGGCAGGAAAGATCCACCGGACCAACCAGGGCCCAGGAGAGCCAGCAGCTGTGGGCGATCCCAGGTGTGGAGAAGCGGGTGGACCCAGGTCACACATTCGTGCGCAGATAAACCGGTCAAGGAGTTAGCGGTGGTGAGGCAAACCACACAGGCCCTAGCAGCGGGAAGCATCAGAGGGAACCGCCATTGTCCCTCTCTGACACCACCCCCACATACTGCGTCACAAACCAGCAACCTGGGTGTCCCCACCGTGGTGAACACCTAAGGCTCCTCTCCTCATACGTAACAGGCACCAACTGATCAAAACATGGCTCAAGAACAACTCAGAGCCCCAGAGCCGATAAATCTAAGCGATCAAGAAATAGCAAAACTTTCAGATGCACAGGTCAAAACACTGGTGAGCAGGATGCTCACAGAACTGGTTGATTTTAGTCACAAATTAGAGGAACATATGGAAGCCAAACTAATTGAAATGAAGGGAAATACACAGGAAACCAATAGTAATGGAAAGGAAACGGACTCAAATCAAAGGAGTGGACCAGAAGGAAGGAAAAAATGACCAAACAGAAAAGGATGAAGAAACAAGAATTCAAAAAAATGATGAGAGGCTTAGGAACCTTCAGGACATTTTTAAACGTTCCAACATCCGAATTATAGGGGTACCAGAAGGGGAAGAGGAACAGCCACAAGTGGAAGGGGAAGAGGAACAGCCACCAGTGGAAAACTTATCTGAACAAATAATAAAGGAGAACTTCCTCAATCCGGCAAAGAAAATAGACGTCCAGGAAGCTCAGAGGGTCCCAAAGAAGGTGGACCCAAAGAGAAACACACCAAGGCACATCATAATTACACTACTCAGGATTAAAATGAAGAAGAGAATTCTAGAAGCAGCAAGAGATAAGGGGACAGTCACCTACAAAGGAGTCCCCATCAGACTGTCAGCAGATTTCTCAAAAGAGACCTTACAGGAAAGAAGGGGCTGGAAAGAAGTATTCCGAGTCATGAAATACAACGACCTACAACCAAGATTACTCTATCCAGCAAAGCTTTCATTTAGAATGGAAGGACAGATAAAGTGCTTCTCAGATAAGATCAAATTCAAGGAGTTCATCATCACCAAGCCTTTATTATATGAAATGTTAAAAGAACTTACCTAAGAAGAAAAGATAAAAAATATGAACAGTGAAAGGACAGCAAACTCACAGTTATTAAGAACCACACCTAAAATAAAAGCAAACTAAGAGGACAGCTAGATCAGGAGCAGAACCATAGAAATGAAGATCACATAGAGGGTTAGCAACAGGGGAGTGGGAGAAGGAGAAGGGGGGAGAAGGTATAGAAAATAAGTAGCATAGATGGTAGGTAGAAAATAGATAGGGGGAGGGCAAGAATAGTATGGGAGATATGGAATCTAAAGAACTTGAGACATGTGGTCATAAACTAAAGGGGGGGAGTGGTGGGGGAGGGGTGTGCAGGGTGGAGGGGAATTAAGGGAGGAAATAGAACAACTATAATGGCATAATCAATAAAATATATTTAAAAAAAGAAAAAAAAAAGAAAAGGTCTTTATAGTATGGTGTTCTCTGAACTTCTAACAAGTAGAGGGTGTGCCCAGAACTGCAGTTGTTAAGTATTGACACAAGAGAGGTTCTGAGATGCTTTTTAAGGCCCAAATTTAAGTTCAGCATGTTATTTATCTTATAGATAGTTGTACAGATTGAGGAGAAAACTTAAAACAAAACAAAACAAAACCAACGTAAATATTGACCACCGCCATTTGTAAATCTAGGAGAAGGGAATTTATTTTTAACATCAGAAAGAAGTGGAATCAGTGTGGGTAGCTAACCTTAGCTGTGATCAGTGCACATGGCTGAGTACAGCACAAGTGAGGAAGCACAGACATTTGAGGGAGATGGCTAAGATGTCTCAGACGTGCAGTAACGGGATCCTGCACACAAGTGCCAGCCTTCCCTATGCCAGGGTTAGGGGGCACTGCAGTTTTAATATCTTGCCCAAATCTAGAACACTTTGGCATTTGTGAGTTATAGATATGTCAGGCTTCATTTCGAAGGACACTTCCAGGAGGCTAAAATTAAAATGAGAAATATTTAAATTCTGGAGGGAACTGGACAATAATTAAAGAAGGGGTCATCTTTTATGGCCATCAGTTTCTTTCAAGTCTTCCTGAAGCATCTAAGAGTAGCTGCCTGGCTCTTCAGGACTTCTGCTGTGTGCTTGTGTGGGATGCTCCTAAGAAGAAGGGAGAGCCTGAGACTGTGGGCAGGGCTGGCCACCTGAACCCAGACTGAGACACATCTGTGTGTGGGTCGAAGAAAGAAGACATCCTTGAGCTGGAAGCAGGGACATTTTTGTGTGTTCAGTAGGGGGCTGAATGTTGTAAGTGGTAGATGCCATAGTCTGCTGAAAATTCTGGAAGAAGCTGACACAACATAGCTGGGATGCAGGGATGGCGCAGCATGTAGCCTCAAGAGATGGGTCGTTCTCACTGACTTGGAACAAAAGGGAGGGAAACCAAGTAGTGGCTGAAAGTAGAATCAGCCTTAAAAACCAGCTGGAGTGTGTAAACCTAAAGAGAGGAAGACGACAGGTATGGGGCGAGGAGAGGAGGGCCAAGACAGGAGTCACAGGTAGGTGTGATACTGCAAGGCTAGAAACTTTGAGGGAGAATTCTTAGGCGATACCAGGAGTCATGGTTGGTGAGAAGTCTGGCAAACAGGCTGTGAATGATTCAATCTCCCTAGATCTGGAACCAATTTATACAGTCTTTAATTAGGCATCCGATGCCAATAGGGTAAGTATGAACTGATTTTCAGGAGGAGACTACTGACTTTCTAGGAAGGGGATTAAGAATTTAAATGAAAGCCAGAAATTACTATACATAGTACTTTTAAGAGATTGGTGCCTGTAATGTCCCTAAAGTTTAACTATATTCCCTTATACTCTATTTTCTGCTACTGGTGCATGAAGGCAATAGTGAGATGATCCCCACAAAATTTGGAAATGAATGAAAGGAATGTAGATTTTAAGGGTTAACTCTTTGTGGGCAGTCATTTCAAAGGGACGGAATGACACACAGGCTGTCATAACCATGCCTCCTGGGTGTGTTGACCTATGTAAAGGAAGAGAACCTTCATGAAGCAGCAATTTACAGGGAAGATGTTCATGGAGATAAACACTGGCGATGGCTCATAAAAACCATTCACTGGAGCTGCAACAGTGTGAGTTTTATTGGCAAAGCCAACATGGGTATATTCAGTGAGTGTTGGCCAACATATGTAGGCTTATTGCCAACACCACCCACTACATATTCTTGTTTAACCTGTCTTGCTACTGGATTCAATGCTCACTTGAAAACCTTTGGATTATTCCTTGACTTTCTAAGTAAATATGTCTATAAGAACAAGGTTTAGTTTTTACAAATCTGCAAATTCTAGTCTCTGGAACAGTTATTTCGTAGTGTAAGTTGATATATGTACATTGTGTTTATGATTTGGGTTCCCATGTAGAAACCAAATTTCTGGATCTGGCCATCAGTGATAGAAAGAGCTGGTCATATATATATATATGATATATATACATATATATCATATATATATATATTAATTGTAAATTTGTAAGCCTCTTTTATTTCATTTTACAAATTTGCTTAAGGGACTTTGTCCCTGAGAGGAGGAGGGCCCATTCCTGGAATGTGCGGAGCATCAGTGTCTGAGCCCATCAGGTTGAGAACCACAGCCTGGGAGGCAACAAAACTGCCCAGGTGAAGGATGCCACACCGAGAGCCCTGAAGCCTCTTCCCCGCCACAGTATTGACATGTTGACCATCCTCATGTTTTCTCCAAACATCAGCAAAAATTCTTAAAACTAGAACGGAGTGGGGGCTAGTAATGTACTTAGTTTAGAGGGAGGAGAATACAGGGAGAAGTCACTAAGTAGCATGCTTATTTGCTGCAGGTGTGGGAGTAAGGACCCAAATGGAAAAGCTGTGTTAGCTATGGAAGAGGCATGAGTGTGGGCCCCTCTGGTTTTCCTCTGTCGATGGGTATCAGTCTTAACATAGTCACGCTCCTCCAGAATGGCTGACTCTGTTGTCCTGGGATTGAGCCAGGTGGGAGACTGCTGAAAACTTGCCTTCTGTCTCTTCTTGTTTAGCACCTTTCTCACTGTTTAGCACTTAAGCTAAAGAATGATTGAGAAATTACTAGAGGGGAAGGGGGATGGAGGGAGAATGAAGAGGGTGAAAGTGGTTAAATATATGGTGACATAAGGAAACTAAAGGGAGGTGAGCACACAGTGCAATCAATATAGATGTGACGGACTGTAGAATTGTGTACTTGAAAGTTATATGATGTTATTAAGCAATGTTACCCTAGTAAATTTACGAAATTAAAAGGTGAAATTGACTGAAAAAAACTTGCCGGTGTCTGGATGTCTGTTGTTAACCAGAGGCAGAACTTTGGAAAAATTATCTAAAGAGAGATGTGAATTTCTAAAGGCCCACTTTATACAGTTATTAAACCTTTCTCACAGGCTCTGAGAATTAAACTGACTACCCAGTTGGGTTTCAGCACATTTTCTGAACTTCGACCACCTTTTCACAGTGTTTGAAATTCTCTTTGAGTAATGTGCCACGTTTCTAGGGATGCCCATTTTCCATTTCCAGAACTAGGTAAGGACATTTAGAATGTTAGCAAATCCATTTGCTTTTCAATTAATGGCATGGATGAGAGGCTGCTGTGAAGTAGCCATTGGGAGGTTATTGAGAGGAAGCAAGGAGGCCTGGGTTGGGTAGGGACTGGATGACAAGGAAGTAGCTGCTCTTTCACATCTGGCCAAGGTGGGGCAAGGGTTTCATGGGAGGGAGGTGAGAAGAAGGATGGCAAAAGGTTGGGGAACAGAGGGTGGCAAAAGCTCGGGCTGGACTTCACCTATTAGCGACCTTCTTGGCAGGAAATAACTTCTTTCTCCAGACATGGTATGTGGTCCCTACCTGCAGCTCCTTTCCCATCCCATGTTGCACCAGCAGCAGGATTGGCTCTTGTGACTCCATGAATGGGGTACTTTGGTTCAGCCACAGTTCATGGATTATTTTCAGAGAGGTTCCCAGTTCTAGCCCTTTCATTGCAATTCCATGTGTGTGTGTGTGTGTGTGTGTGTGTGTGTTTCAAAACATAGTATCCTGACCTTTGTACATTCTATTTGGAAATAACTCAGGCGATTGGTTCATATTACCAGCTAAATGTTTATGAAATTCCATTTTAAGAGACATAACTGAAAAAGCACAAAAATGTCCAAAGTCTCTTATTTAAAAACATCACTACAAGCCAAGACATTGTATGATAATGTGTAAGTGCAATGTTACAACTGAATTATGGAGATAGCAGAAATAAAGCCTGGGAAGAAAGGATCAGAGAACTTTAATGGGCCTTGCATACCCTCAGTGTGGAAAATTAACACCAAATGGCTGCATTTCTATGGCTCACTCTGAAAATATGTTGAGAACAGACAGTAAGGGTCAAGTCAAGGAACATGTATATAAAGGACCTATGGACAAGAACAACGGGGAAGGGGAGGATTAAATGTGGTGGGGGTTGGGCAGGGAAAAGCAATGGGGAAAATGAGGACAACTGTAACTGAACACTAAAACAAATTTTAAAATAAAGTACTATTCTGATGTGAAAAAATATAGTGTATGAGCACAATTAGAAAATTACCCTAATTTAGCATGTTCCAGATTGACTTCTGCATTAGGAGATGTAGAAAATTTACCAAACAATAATTCTGTTAATGATTTCCATCTTGCTTCCTACTCCTTTATTTCTCAGTCTCTTATTCGGAGAGATGCATAGAGTCCACGCCCTGGACCAGTTACCCAAGATAAACTGGCATGTACTTGGATGTGGTTATGGGCAGGTTTTTTGCCTCTATTTGCGTAGGCCCAAATATACTAATAATGATATCAATCATGATAATGATAATAAACATCTGTTTGGTACCTATGACTGACTGTGTACAACTCAAAATGCTTTATATGCATCATCTCATTTACTGTTTTAATACTGAACAGTGATTATCATTCAATTTTTAGATATGGAAACTGAGATTAAGAAAGGTTAGGTAACTGCCCAAGGCCACTGAGCTAGCAAGCAGTGGAGTGGGGATGCAAACCCAGGTCTCAGAGCCCAAGTGTTCGGTGGTGTAGGTACCGATTCCAGGGCAACCCATCATTCCCCAGACAATTGGGATCATCGAACAGGTTACAGAACCTCTCTGAGCATCAGTTTCCTCCCCTGAAAAGTGTCTGTATTAGAACAACCTTACCTGTAGGGTTGCTCAGCAGAATAACTGAGATAGCCCTTAGCATAATGCCTAGCACGTAGTGAGAACTTAATTAATACCCGACTTTATTTATGTTGTTTTCAACTCCTTCAATCAACAATTTTAAGACAGACTACTGCAGACTGATATAGAGGGCAATTAAATAGAAAGCTTACAGGGTATATTTTAAACTTCTGGACCTTACCATATGATTGAAAAGGCCAGCTGTGATGTTATTAACTGCTGAGGCCCATGGATAGAAGCTGGGCTAAGCAGAATCAGCCGGTGAGTTTTTATTGAGGATCATCGTTCTGACAGGCATAAGGTGGGCAAAGGAGATGCAGTAGGTAGGGGAGAAAATAACAGTCAGCAAATACCTACCACATGCCAGTTACACAGCAAAAATTCCTTTCATTGCTTTATAATGGTGCCTAGAATAAGACAAGGTCTCTACTTTGCAGGGCTTCAGATATGGCTGGGACAACTTCACTTTAGTGTGTGAACGCACAAAATTAGAACTGTGTATATTTTTCATACCTCAAACAACATCAATATCTGTGCAGTTAAACAGATCTACAAGAAGATAAAGGTCTAGAAAAGGGTGCTATTTCTCTTTAATGTCAGAAAGTCTTGAAAGTGACTAATTTCCCCTCAAATATAAATTATGATTATGATTATTTTATAGGCTGGAATCCCTTAGCTGTCCCCTCGGGTCTTATATAGTATCTGGGCCCAAATACTCCAGTCTTTCAACAATCTGGTATGATCTATATACATTTGATATATATGCTCCTTAATTTATGATTCCGACTAGAAAATGAAATAAGCTTCAGTATGAGAATGTTTCTGCTCAATCCCTTGAAGAGAAAGGGTGTTTTCCGGGGACATTTTGCTGGGAGTTCCTAAGAGAGAAAGGTATGTAACAATAGACTTCATTCTCAGCCACCTCCTGACTAGGCAGTTCTACCTCAAACATCAAAGCTGCTGCATTAAAATTTAATTTGAATTTAAAAACCCTGACAAGGACCAACACTGGGGAAGCAGGGGTTAACACGGAGATAATGAGGCTGCTGCTGCCACTGCTGATTCTGTTGACAGTATTGTATCACCTAATGAATGTGGCGATATAAATCTTGATGAGGGGCAGGCTAGAGTCTCCAGAAAGGTAATGATAATGAGGAGGGGCCAGCACCCATGCTGCAAAAGAAGAGGAAAACCAATAAAATGCCTCAGCCCAGGAGGGGAAGGCTGAGGCTGGGTGTGGAAAGGGTCAACCATTTGGTTCGATTGATGCGGGTTGCCCCATATTCTACCAGGCATGTTCTAGGGACTACCAGGTTTGCAGGGGCTGAAGGAAGCAAAAGAAAGATGACAGGAGCATTCTGTGCTTTTAAGTCCACTTTCCACAGGTCCATCAAAGTGCAGAACCAGGACAATCACCAACAACAATTGGGGGTAATCTAATCTCTTTTTGGTGGCAGAAGAAAAGATTTTCCAAAGTTATCCATTTTGTCATCTGAAATCTCTGCTCTATTTATACTACCATGAATTGCTTTGCCTCTTTTTAGTTAATGAATTTGGAGTGATTCTTTTGTTATGTCCCTTCCCAAATATGTCCCATGGGCTACTTGGTAAGACAAAGGACTCCTCCAAAAACTTCACTGCAGAAAACAAAGACTCTCCGGGAGTCCAGTATGGAGGCAGGGTCTGATATGTCCCAAATAGCCCACCAGCACCTGAGCAGACCCTTCTGGCCTCCATCTAGTGTGTCCTGCACCAGCTCTGGGCCTGAGGACATAGGGGTAGGAACAGCCAAGAGTTCCCTGCTTTGACAGTCCAATGGTTTGGGCTTTCCCAGTTCAGGAGGATGAGAACTGGTAGAGTCCAACATACACATACTGGAGCAGGATCTGATTCTTAGGTGCAGACAGGAACCACTGTGCTAGAGCACCTGGTAAGATGGAACTGCCTCGCCCTGGGCAACGCCAGACTGGGGGACCTTCCTCCAATTCTGGAACTCAGGAAATGTGTTACAGATTGAAAAAAAATCTGACACTTGACAACATTTTGAAGGGGCCACCTATTTTTCAGTAGGAGCCTCAAATACGATTACATATGAGTCACCAGGATAACAGATCACAATACAGATTGTTGGGCCACGCCCCCAGGGAGGTTGGTTTATGAGGACTCGGGCCAGTGCAGCACAGATGGAAAAGCACCTTTGTATTTTTTTTCAGTTCTCTAGAGGTGACTATCATATACTATTGTTTGAGGAAATGTCTTAGGTAAAAGTAGGAAGTAAATAAGACAGAAAAAGTGGGAAATTATAGTTTTTTATAGCGTAGAGCAGGGTTTCTCAACCTTGGCTGTGTTGACATTTCAGATCAGCTCATTCTCTGTTGTGTGGGGTTGTCCTGTGCATTGTAGGGTGTTTAGCAGCACCCCTTGCCTCTGCCTGCTAAATCCCAGCAGTGTGTCCCAGTCACGGCAATAAAAAATGTCTCCAGACATTGCCGAATGTCCTCTACATAGGGGTATGGAGTGCAAAATTGCCCTGCAGTTGAGGACCATGGGTTTAGACAGACCTAAAGGACCTGCAGCCTGGGCATCTTAAGAGGTCTGGTTATTGAATGACAGAAAAATCATTGTGAAGTCCCTGATGGCTTATTGCAATAAGCCAGTCTTTCACTTTGTGATTATAACCCCCCCGAAAGAAATTTTATTCTAGCTTTTTTTTTTGTAGTTGTTACAAGAAGCACTATTTTAAGATGGGTGGCGCTGAAGAGCATCTTCCAATCTGCATCAGCCTTTCTCACAGATTTAGTTCACTTTGGCAGGAGCATCCTCAGCCACGCCCCCTCATTTGCATAGGAGCAAAGATGAAACCAAACGGGTACCCAGGCTTAACAAAGTCCACACCCCAACAAGTGTACCTGCCACACATGGGAACATCCTCCCCTCATTCCAATTGTGTTGACCAGAAAATGAAAAATACTCTTATTAACAAAGGGAGAGTTGAGACTAAACGAATTAGAAAGATGAAAATCCTTCAGAATATCTATTAGCAGAAGAAAGTTCCCTTTTCTTTCTTCCTCTCCCTCCTATTTCTCTCATTTCTCTTTTTCTTTCTTCCCTGTCCTCTCTTCCCTCTCCCTTTTTTCCTCATCCCTTCCATCCTATCCCTTTTTCCTCTCTCTCTCATTTTGTTCGATCGGCTTGCTGGGAACCTCACAGAAACTTCTCTCAAGAGCAGGCCTATTGAGCCTCGCTCTCAAATTGCCCCCAGAGCCCACTGGATATTCCTTCAGATGTCTAACAAGCGTTGAACACAACTGAGGTTTAGAGAGACACAGAAATCAATACTGCGGCTTCCACCAGTCACGCTGAGGGATTAGTTGTCCCAAGGAAAAGCACAGACAGTTGAATAAGAGAATCATGACTCCGAATACCCTAACAGGTTTATGAACTAGAAAGCAGCCTCTGGCCTCGATAACCTCCATTTGGCCAGGAGGAAAAAGAGACTGTGAAAACATTCACTTAGCTTTCTCCCCTTTTGTATTAATGAGGTCAAGCATTGGACCTCAGGGGGTCAGCAGTGGTTCTCAGAGGAACGACTGTTCAGGCCAGTGGGCAAGGATGACCATCTGAGCAGTGGCGCTCAGAGGCTCTGAGCATCCTCCCGGATATAGTGAAGTCACCGGTCACATCCCTCAGGGCAGAGCTTGCAAGAAGGCTAGATCAGGAAGCCAAGTACAAAAATAACAGTGCCTTGTACTACCTGCTGGGAATAGGCAGCGTTAAACAGTGGCAGGGCTTATCTTTTAAAAATCATGGATCGGGGAGATCAACAGAATATGGGGAGTCTCTAATTGGGCAGCATTCTGAAGGAGCAAAAAACAATGGATAAATTTTGATATTTTCTCCACTTTGTTAAGAATGTAACTAGAGGAGGCCCAGCTCAATAAGTTAAAAAACTTCCATGCCCCTACTTTCTGCCGTTCACATTCTAGAAGCCAACCTTGTGGATCAAAATGGATATCACAAATGCCTCATGTATACGGTACATGTGGTTCGGAGGAAAATTTGAAAACAGATGGAGTCAAAAATCTAAATGATGTCAGTTTCAATAAAGAGAGAGAGCAACTTTTCAACTGGGCCTAAGGCTTGAGTGAAGTGAAGAATTGAGGCTATTATCTGTATAATTCAAACCAAAACCTACCTTTCTGTGAATTTATAGGACAATTTAGGTCCTAGCTGAATAATTCAGAAAAAGATAATCACCTCAATTATTTAGCTGACCATCTTATCCCCTTATATATTATCTCTCTCTAACTCAAATGTGGAAAGGTGACAGCAATTAAATCTCGTAACCAAGCCCCCCACAGGGGGCCATGGATCTGGACTACAAATGTGGTACTGCCAAAATACGATTGGTACAGAATGACCCAGATAAGCAAATTCATGTAGGAGACATTCGTCCTGAATCAGTAAGTGGCGCTCTCCCGCCTGGTTGAGGTTCTGAAACCCTAGACTCAGGACAAGGCACGGAGGACATCTCCCTACTGGCCCTGTATGGACGTCACTCATGGAGAAGGCAGGACTCCTGCCCTTCTCTAGCAGCCTCCCATCAGTCTCAGCTCCAATGAACTTTCAGAAGAGCCTCATTTCTGGGTGGTGTCTGGGTGGAGGGAGTGGTCAGGAACTGGTGCACCCAAGGCTGATTAGTAGGCAGCATGGGGACAGACAATTTACATGGGGCTGATGGAGGGCATGTGAGATACCTGACCAAGTCAGCAGAGGTCAAGGGGAAAGCAGCCCCTCCCCTGGGTGACTCTGGGACAATGGGAAGGTCATAATGGCTGGCCTGCCTTGAGCTGTTTCTGTCTGGGTAGCACGTCCAGGTCCCCATGTGTCTGTGTGTTCCTGTGCATGTGGCTTTATGTGCACAGACGCAGGGTGTCTGCTGTGTCCGGGCTGGTGGGTTCAGCTTTCCTTTGTGCGAACATTAATCCTCCTGGTCCCATCCCCCATCCTTTCCCCCCTGCACATTAACCTAAAATATGAGCGCATGCTCGGGTCTTGTGCTGGCTGCTCCTGCGCCCGCAGCATCCCTGCCCCCTTCCTCTAGCCCTCTTATCTAAAGCAGCGTGTCACTGCAATTTTATGGTCAACATTACAGACTCAAGCCCTCCTTTGAACCAATCAAACTGCACTGAATATGTTAAGGGAATCCAGGCTTTCTGGAAGGAGCCTGCGTCCTGAGCCGCACCGCCTGACCTCTCTAAGAGCAGCCCCCATAAATCTGCCTCACGTGATGGGAGATGGGCTTTTCAGGATCTCTCAGGGTGCTTTGAGGTAGCACTTCTATGAACTCCTTGCCACAATAAATAATGCTACCTGCAATATGTCTTTGGAAGTGTGTCAGCAGCTGCTGTCCTGCCATGAATTTTTATTCTTATGCCGTCTGGAAGATAGATTCCAGATTCAGCATTTCCCCGCACTTAGTGTCAGATCTCTTTACCCCCTTGCCCCGGCAGGATGACAGAGACCACAAATAAAACAAAAAAAAATTTTAAAAGCAGCCTAGGCAAAATGGCCCAAGATGAGTGGGAAGGAGGCTCACTCACCTCCCTGCAGTGGAGGGTGCTACCACTGTGGCAGCAGTGCCTAAGGGGGAGGGAGGAGGGTAGGCCAGGCAACTCGGAGTGCTCCAGAGGAAGCACTTCACCCAGGGGTCTTCTACCAGGGAAAGCTGTTGGATGAGAGGAAAGCCCATTTTGAGTCAATACTCTATTATAAGGGAGAGCAATGGAAATCCATTTTCAAACATCAGTTAGGTGGTCATTATGCTGGTCAGATTCTGGGCAATTGGTCCTCAAAAAGAGGACAACAGGACGGCCCGGAGATGGCGTCCAAGATGAGCTGCTGTGGTCTGAAAGTGGAGGATGAGGAAGACAGACATGACTGTAGCTTTGGAGTAACAATCGGCTGATTCCCAAATTTCACTGACTTGCATGTCTCTGCTTATCTGGAAATGAGCGTCCACATGGCTGGGGATGTTTTACTTGCTATCGTCTCTGCAACTTGAGACCTCCTGGCTCTGCTGAAGCCAAAACTCACCACGGAGATGCCCAAGCATTTCCGCTTCTTTGAAATGTCCCAAGTCCCAGGAAGGTTCTGCATTACTAAAGTGCCAGCCATATCCGTTACGGTGGGGTGGGGTGGGGTGGAGTGGGAGAGGGCACAGGAAAAGAAGAAAGAAAATACGGCTTTGATATGTTAACATCTCACAATGGCAGATTATTCGCTTTACATGCTCCTTCCTCTTCAGAGAGGTTAAATTCAATCAGTGCCTTGGCAGGAACAACACGCGGGCCGGGCTTCCGTTCCACTGAGATCTGCCCGCTCCCGGTCTGATAACTGAACCCCAAACAAAGGCAGACTTCTAAATCAAAGTTCTGCCACCTGCCAAGTGCTTAGGAATCACCTAGGGGTCTTAAAATTCAGATTCTGGTTCAGCAAGTCTGGGGCAGGGGCTGAGCACCTGCATGTCTCACAAGCTCTCAGGTGCTGCTGATGCTGGGGGGGGGCGTCTCACGCTGGAAAACCAGGTTGTAGGTTCCACCAAGTTTCCACGTGCACACCACTACTTTCCACCTCAAAACTCTGCATGTAGGCCCCAAGTCCAGGGGAGGGTCCTCTGTTTCTTTGTTCCCATATATATTTCCCTCTGTTCTCCATATATATTTAATCAATAAACATCAAAATATGTTTTCAAAAATTGTGTCAGTGTGAATATTCACACTTACCACATTAATACTTCTAATTTCACATGATCTCATCTGGAGAAAATGACAAGAGTCAGTATGTAGGGCTATTCCTGAGAGTAAGATGTGTGCCAGTTTACGTCTGGGCACAGCACTGGTAGGCTGCCGGGCCCCACACAGAGGGAATCTGATGGTTGATGCAGGATGTTGGTTGGCCTTGAGCAGTGACTTCCTCAACAGCGTCCTTCCCTGAGCCAGTGCCACATTATCATCTCCAGCCTCTCAAAGCAGTGTGATCACTCTCTCAGCTTGTGCAATGCCCAGAGGGGGTGTGGAGTTAGGCGGGGACTAAGTGGAAACCTTTGCTGATTAAGTAGCCAATGGCCAACTGATAGGTGGGACCCTGGGTTCATCTGACATACCCCAGCTCCCCTCTAACACAGCGAGACCAGCAGGATCTCAAAATTGTCAGCCTAAATGGAGGTGGCCAAGGAGGTGACAGATGCATTTCTGGATGGGAAATTAAAGTTTCTTGTGGTTAATTCAGGCTTGGAAGTGATAAATGTGGAAGCTTCTCGTGCATTGCAACATGTTTAAATAAAGTACATAGCTGACAATACAGCAGTCCTTGTCAGTCAAGTCATCTGAGGCCAAACACGATCACTCATGTGTAAACTGGGCCTTCTGCCTGCTGAATACGTTTCAAACACAGAAGCTCTCTCCTAATTGCCTGGGTTGACCTATATTTAGAAACCTGAAATGTGCTGGTGTAGCGGAGAAGCCAGAAAAATGTTGGAGTTAATCACTAAATCAATCTGGGCTGACCCCAAGAGGACAGTGAGCACTGAAGGTTGTTGGTCAAGGAGCTTTTGGAGGCTGGACTTGAAAGAACTCTCCTGCTTCTCTGAAAATCTGCTTCTTTCTGCAAAGCAGATTCTCGGAATAGAATTTGGTTTGCTCTAGGCAGCCCTTCAAATCTCTCATGCCAGTAACCAAGTCAAGGTTAACTTTTTTTTTTTTAATGTGCTCTCTGAGCTCCCCTGATTTACCATGGCAGTGGGAACTACAGCAGGATAGACAAGAGCAATATGCTCATTACTGCTTTCCTGATCCTTACAGGTCTCAGAGAAATTAGATCCTCCTGCTCTTCCCTTCCCACCTTGGCCATCTTTCCTCTTCTTATAGCATTGTTTTGGCTTCTTAGTATTCTAGGTTGTTAAAATTCATAGTTTAAATTGTCCTTAAACATTTTTACCCATAACATGAAGATGAAAATTCCTTAAATGTTTGGAGTTTGAGAAATTGGGGGCAATGACAAGAAGTCCTAGGCATTACTTTCAATTACAATGAAATGTGGGTTGACATTTGGAAACAGGCACTAGGTACCTACTAGTTAGTTATTACCTTTGCTGGAACACTGAATGGAAAGTTGGGGAAGGTCCTTGACTCTGTAGAGCCAGCACTCACCCACAGATTTGCCGGCTCCCATGATTTCTCCAAACCTATGCTGGATGGTGGCTTGGCTGTGAATGCTGAAGGATATAAACAGCTAAAGGGGCAGGGGTCATACCCAGAACTATTACAGATAGTTACTGATCATTTGATTCCCACAGAAAATACTTGTCAGAGAGATGAGTAATGAAAAATCTGGTACTTTTTTTGAGATTTAGGTGTATATGCCTAGCTAGTTAATTTCAAGGTTAAATTAAGATACCCAAATGACACAAATGTATATTTTTAATACTTGCATTGAAGTTTATAGAGCTAAGCTAAAAGGTGTGAAAGTAAGTAATATTGGAACAGAACATATACATTTTTCATGAGCTATTTATTGAATATATTTAGACTAATTTTTGAGAAGATATCCAAGTATAAGACATCTTGCCTTCAGAAAACCTCTACTGTTGATTGTTGGGATGGAACCAAGCTACTGAAACAATGAAAAATACATAGATATGTAAGTTAAGTGCCAAAGGACAAGATATGATATGATACAGATCACATCATAAAGATAAGAGTTTAGAGAAAAGGAGAATATCAGTGTGAGGCTTTGAACTCAAGAAAAGCTTCCTGCGGGTAGGATTTGAGTAGAGAACAGGAAGGGTGTTCCAGGGAAGTGAACGAAGCAGCATCTTCAAAGCTGTAAATTCTGGTGTGTGCTCATAGGGCAGCAGAGCAGATTGGTCCCACACCAGACGAGCAGCCTGTCAAGGGGCTGTGGGAGATCAGGTTTGATGATCTGGAAAGGGACAGGTTAGAGTACTGTTCATACCTGATTAGCAGGAAGTGAAGAAGCGGAAAGTTATTTTTAAGCAGAGTAGTATTCTAGTGTGAATATATTTTGGAAAACCAGGGAAGGTGCTCCAGACCCTCAAGCATGTGGTCCCAGCAACCTGGGAGATAACACACCCTAAGAGAAGAAGGAGTTAGACTCCTCGAACCTGATCCAGTAGGAAAACAGTACTGAATATGGAAACAAGATGACTGTGAGTATAGCTACCGTCTTCTGGCCTTGTCCCCAGTGGGCCTGAGACCTATAAGGATCAGGAAAGCAGTAATCAATAAAATAGACAAAACTGACCAAGAGCGTTTTTTGTTAAAATTGTGTATAATTTTTTGGGAGCATAAATGGTGTGCTTTGGGGCTTCTTCTGAAAGAGATAATGGTTATGGTGGTGGAATTATACTGTGGCAAGAAGGAAAATTTTATTATGAACATTTTTAGCACATGACGGTAATAAATAGCAAAGTAGTTTTTACTTGGGGTTATTATTGCTTTTAAATGCTCTTCTGCCAAGACCTTCCCCTGCTCTCTGCAGCTGAGACAGACTGCCCCCCGCCCTACACTGTGGGAGAGACAGAAACCAGTAGTTTTCTACGGGGACAATCTTACCCCTCTGCACAGGGGAAATTTAGCAATATCTGCAGACATTTTTGGTTATTAGAGCTCAGGGGTTGGGAACATGCTACTGACATATGATAGGTCAGGGCCTGGGATGCTGTTAAACATCCTGCAATGCAGAGGATAGCCCCCATGAAAAAGAATTATTCAGACCAAAATGTCAATAGCATTGAGGTCAAGAAACCTTGATATAGACAATGATGCCCACTGCAACTTTATTCATATTAGCAAAATCTTAGAAATAATTTTCATTTCAACAATAAGTAGAGGAATGTTTAAATAAATTATGGAATATCTGTATGTCTGTAGGATGTCCTATGCAATCAAGCTTTCAAATATAATTTAATGATGTAGGAAACTGCTCACAGTATAATATTAAATGGAAAAAATCCCAAACTGTACACAATGCAATCCCAATCTTATATCAACAAATGCATACACAATATAAACAAACAAGGCAAGAAACAGGAATAGGAAGAAGTCACCAAAATGCCAACAATGGTCATCTCTAAATGGTGAGAAACAAATACCATTCTCTGATTTTAACCTTTCTGCAGTTTCTAAACATCCTAAAGTAAACACAAATTAACTTTCTAATAAAATAGAATAATTGTTCTGTCAAACTATCTCAGTAGTTTTAAACACAGCC
This sequence comes from Artibeus jamaicensis, assembly GCF_021234435.1. Taxonomy (NCBI): domain Eukaryota; kingdom Metazoa; phylum Chordata; class Mammalia; order Chiroptera; family Phyllostomidae; genus Artibeus; species Artibeus jamaicensis. The sequence goes on from NW_026521842.1 coordinate 16,195,427, forward strand.
TGGACTTAACAAGATGAGAAGTTCCTGGACTGTGAGGCATTTACATAGAAGTTCCAAGCTTCAGCTGTCAAGGGCAGGAGGAGCATAATCTTGCTTTGGGCCACTCAATGTATAAAGGATGTGCGTCAACTGAAGGTCAAAATAACACAGAAGAGGCCAGCTGGGCTTGCTGAAAGAGTCACTGCAAACCCAGGATACCTTCATAAAATGCAACTAGACTGCAATGAAGTGGGTAGCAAGTCCTCCAGGCGCAAGTCTGCACATCTGGAGTGCTGAACGCAGTCCGTGTGACTGTTTCAGGGTGACCACTGAAAACCTGGAGGAGGTCCAGAGGAGGGAAGTCAATGTAGTGAGGGGTTTGAGGATTGTGTTATGTGACAAAAGGGTGAAAGATCTAGGGATGTTTAGTCTGATGACAAAAATGCTTAGGAGAGAAGTGAGTGCTATCTTTAAATATTTGGTGGGCTGTCATATGGAAAAGGGACAAATGTGTTCTGCATGGGCCCAGACCACGATCTAGCACTAATCACTGATATTAGCTGATAGCTTATCTTTTTTCACATAATTTCCAAACAAGAACAGAAAACTCTTCTAAATATAAGAGTTATCCAAAAATGGGGCAGCTAACTTGGGATGTCATATGGTCCCCATCACAGACTTCATGACAGCATGTCAGGGGTGTGGACAGAGAACTGACGAAAAGCTGAGAAAATGAGAGAGCAGTGTTGCTACTAATGCATTCCTGGTGTGTGGCGCTTGAAGTATGAACTATAGTGCACAGCAGACAACATTCACTGAGTGCTTTCCGTGGGCCAAGGGCCAGGGATGGTGCCAAGAGCTTCATATGCTCTAAGTTGTTCCTTACAGCCGCTTTGTGAGGAAGGTACTGTTATAGATCAACCCATTTTCCAGATGAGGAGATGCAGACTGGGGGAAGTTGAGGGCCTTGCTAAAGCCAACAGCTAGTAAGTATATCAGATTCTGAAGTAATGCTAATGGTAGTAATACTCATCATCATAATAACTGTAGCAACAAACACTTATAAACTGCTGATTATACATGAAACATAGTTCAAAATGCTATACCTCACTTTGGAAGTGAGCCTTGGGGAGATTGAGGATCTTGTCTGAGACCAGAAATGCGTCAGGTTTTGTAGCAATGCTAATCATGGTACTATTCATCATTGTCATCATAACAGTGGCAGCGAACACTTTTGGAGTGCTTACTATGGGTCAAACACGCTTCTCACTGCTACACTTACATCAGCTCACTCACTACAGCAGCCCTATGAGGCACCTCCTGCTTTTATTCTTATTTATCCTCATTTTACAAGTGAGGAAATGCAGGCTTGGGAAGGTCGTCACACAGCTGGATTTTGAAACCTGGTATATCAGACTCTACAATGCAATCAGTGACAGTGGTACTAATAATGCTCATTGTCATTGTTGTCATCACTGTCATAGTAGTCACACACCCATATCACACATACTATGTGAGTGTGGGTTAACTTTATGTGTACACTTAGAGGGTGATTTTGCATGAGAATTAACATTTAAATCAGTATACTTTGAGTAAAGCAGATGACTCTCCATAATGTAGGCAGATCTCACCCAATCAGTTGAATAGAACAAAAAGACTAGCCTCCCCAGGCAAGAGGGGATTCTCCAGCAGACTGCCTTTGGACTTTAGCTGCACCATCAGCTCTTCCAGGTACCCACCTGCTGGCCTTTGGATTGGAACTACACTCTCGGCTCTCCTGGGTCTCCTGGGTCTCCAGCCTACTGGCCCATCCTTGAGATTCTGGACTCATTAGCTTCCGTAATCATGTGATCTAATTCCTTATATATAATAAATATATACACGCCCTATTGGTTCTGTTTCTCTGGAGAACCCCAACTAATGCAAGTAGGTACAATTATTATCCCCACTTAAAACATGAGAAAACTGAGACTTAGAGACATCAAATGACTTCTTCGAAGCCACACGACTGACAAATGGCCAAGCCAGGAAAGAAACTCTGAGCTATATAGTCTAGCTATATCATCTGAGCTCCTGCATGAAACCTCTGGAGCTCCTTGCTCTCTTGACTGCTGCATATTTTACCGACTAGGCAACGTGAACTTAGAAGACTCACAGAGGTAAGCCCTTAAAGCAGGAAAAGTTGCTGGCTGGACAGAAAGAATGACAGTCTGGGCTCCCCCTCTACCTAATGGCTGTTTCACTCCTTCCAAATAGGCCTTATCACCGTAGGACATTTCTCAATATTTGACAGAGCAAAGTCAAGAACACCCAAGTTTTGTTTCTCCTGTTATCCTTCAATTCAATTGGAAAAGAATCTACTGAACACATCTCATTTTTCAATAAGTTAGAGGAAATAATATTTCCACCCTTACCCTCCACACTCATCAGATGTTTTGTGTTTTGAATATGGGATATTTAAAATAGTTCAGCCACATGAAATTTCTTCTCAGTTTCTCCTATCTGGTGAAAAAGCAAAAGCATAAGTACTGTTAGTTTTTCAAAGGTTTTTAAGTCTTCCCTGGCCTCAGCAATTCCCGTGATAAGGTTTCTACCTTTTGGTCTACTAAATCCTTCCCTGAGGGGGAAGAAACCGTCTTGATCGTCTCAGTTTAAGTTTTGCTGTTGCCAGATTTCTCTCAATATCAGTATCTCTTTGGACCTTCCAAAGTATACTCTCTTTTGGTGGCTCATCTTTCACATAATTTTCAAACAAAAAGACAATACAGACAAAGCAGCATAAAAACATGCCATGGGACCAGGTACTTAAAAAAAGGCATCGAAACAAACCCAAACAGAAGTACAATGGTTTTATTATTATATGAGCCTTCAGCTGCAAAGAAGAAAGAAAAAAGCAAGGCTAGCAAAAGAGGGAAGGAAAGCGAAATGAGTAACATGCAAAGTGCTGCAGGAAATGGCCTTTGTACGCGTCAACATAAGCTCAAAGAGCATTTTCCTAGGCGGGTGGCAATGCCCACTCCCTCCCTGTGGGCAGTTATGTGTAAGAGAAGCTTTTAAATCCATTTACAGCCCGCTGGGAGTTGCAAGGAGGAAGGTGTTGCCACTAAAGTAGAAGATACTAAGCCTGAAAGTCAAAGATATGCAAGACACAAGCTCATCACTGTCCACAGTCCCTGCCCAGACGGTCCCTGCCAGGCCCAGCCTCAGGGAGGGCCATGAACAGCCAGACCACAGCAGCCAGGCCACTGTGAGAGGTTCTTAGAGGACAGTTTCTTCTTTTCTTAGATGTCTCATCACAAAGAAGGTGGATGCCAAGGGGTATACAAATTCACCCTAGTCTAACCAAAACCATCAGTGTTCTGAGACAGCAAGTTTCTCACTCCAACGGAAATTTCCCAATGTTCTGGGAAATTTTCCATTTCCCATCACAGTAGAACCCTGGGCGTTGGTGAACATCACTGAGGAAGGTCAAACAGAGTGTAGAGAAAATGCGGGGTCTTAAGCAATAAAATCCAAAGGCAACGGGATAATGGGTTTCTATATAGGCACAGGTTCCCTCTTTCTCACAGTCCCAGACCCTCCTTTCCTACCTTTCTATATCCATCTCCATTCCCCAAGCCCATTGCCTTTTACCTTCCATCTACCTTGAAGGCCATTGATGGCACTGGGTCATCTCTGCTGCCCCCAACCCACAATGACCGGCTCTTTATCTGACCTCACATGGCTTATGTAATCTCCACTATTTGACCTAATACTCAGTAGATGCTATTTGGAGTTCTTTTACATAGGGTCTTTTCTACCAAATAATACTCTGTGTACCTTGAAGAAAAGAACCTCGTTATATGCTGATTGGAGACTCCCCACCTCTCAGAAGATCTGATATTTTGGCAACCTCAATAAATCCTTGCTGATAAACTGCATAAACTTTCACATCCATGTCTGTACTTTCAAATGGTGCTACCCATCAGCCTCCACATTCATGCTGCCTTCCTACCCAGGAAATACAAACACTCAAGGCATAATCTTGCATAAAAATTGTGATCTCAGTGAGAATGGAATCTGTCTTTGCTGAAGAATCTTTGTTTTGGGGGCTAAAAGAAGAGAAAATCTTGCAAGGATTTCCTGGGAGATTTTGGTATTGGGCTCTCAGCCCTTCGGTCAGAAGAGCGCAGACATTTTGTTCAATCTGTGAGAATCTCTGACATACAAAGAGGAACCTTGAGACTAGCCAGGCCTCCTTTTAATAAACACAGGAGTTGTGAGATGAACAGGTCCAGGGGGATGGGAAGAGGTGATACTGAATTTCGTTTCTCAGCTCTCTGCTAGGGAGTGAAGTGTGTTCTTCAGGAGGAGGGGCCCTGGCAACAACACCAGCCACAACATCAATGGGGGTCTGACTGTTTAACTCCTGCTGAGGTTCAGTAAGATCCCAAGGTGAGATTTCAGGTTTCAGGGTTGCTTTTCCCTCAAACAGAAGCTGGGGGGTATTGTTCTGGCTTCAGCATTAATCTTGTTTTCTTTCCACTTGCACCTTCCCGTGCTACCTGGCAGAGTCACAGCTGCTGCCCAGCCCCCTTCCCCTTCCAAGTTTATTTATTGTGGCTATTTTACCAGCTATTGGCTCAACACACTCCACTCAAATATTCATCATTTAGCTCTCTGGGTAAATCGTATTTAATCAGCACAGGAGAGAAAATAGCATAATTATAGATGCCGGATGCCATTACACTCAGAAGAAATTAAACCCTGTCTCAAGTCGACCAGCGGTTGCTGTGATCGCATCACCACTGGGGTTATGGAGAGGTTAGTGGCCTCTTGGAGCAGTGCTACCTTGTAAGATGCCCGACCCTGATGAGCCGTAAGGAGACACACCCGTGCGCACGCACATTCGAGGCATCAAAAACTCATCAAACGGCAGCCAGTAAATTAATCTTTTATTGTTCTGAGAACGTGATGAATGCGAGCATAATAAAGCAAGGTCCATGCAGGGAGATGTAGAGACAGTAAATAAATGTGCCCCAAGAGTTTTAGCCCTAAAAGATGACAGAGGGAATTCCCACTCCCAGTCTCCTTCGGGGTCCTGTCGGCCAATAGCCAGAGTGGTACTGACAGTTAAAGGAAAAGTGGAAGGAAGCCTTCTCAGTGAAGCAGAAGCACCCGTTTGCGGCATGTGAGTTCTTATTGGAAATCCTCTCATCTATGGAAGGCATAAAAAAACAGCCAACAAGAACCAAATTAGCTCTACCATAAGTAGACTTTACTTTTCTTACATGCAAAAGTTTCCATGTCAGAATTGCTAATGAGGTGTTTTGTTTGGACAAATGAATAAGGGGGAGGTTTTTTTTTTTTTTTCAAAACCAAACTATCATATAGCATCAGAGCTCTACCTGCTTTCTCCCTGCTGAAACAGCCTCCTGGGAAAGGCTAGGCCCTTGGGGTCAGCTTCCTCCCAGCCTTTCATGCCCAGCCTCTTCCCACACCAATCTAGGGCCACCTGTGTTTGTCCAAATTAGAGAATGAGTCACCTTCAATCTCATGACATGACCTTCTCCGCCCTGGACCTAAACCCTGGGTCAGCAGCCCATCCACCACGGAGCACTGTTTGTAAAAATTCAACAATGTCCAGAGATGCAATTAGGCTTTACTTACTACTGTTGGGTGACTGTTTTTGCTCTTTTTTCCTCCCTTATTCTTTTTTCTTTTGGCTAATAATGCTTCTGAGGTTTGGATAAGTAACTAAGAGGAAGGATATCTCCTTCTAGTCCATCCTGCTGCCGACAATTAAGAAACCTCAAAGTAATTTTTGAAAATGCCAGTGTCTCATTTAGCAAAAGGATAAATAATAAATGAAGCATAATCACTGTCCTGTGCTGGTGGTAGAGCTTCGCGGTGTCATTAGTAAACTAACGGTATAATATCTTTGTGTCACAGTTTAATTATATCTTGTAATTAGTTTCAGCAATGGATTGCATAGAGTCAGGCCCCCTGAGCTAAACAAAAGGTAATAGAACTTTCAGCGCCCCTGCATAAATCAATTATGAAAGTGTCCTGTGTTATTTGGAGCTTGTTTGCTATAATTTTATGCACAAAGCTGAACTGGTCCTTCTTGCCCGTGGAGGGCAGTTCACCCCACCCAAGACTCGCCTGCAGCTGAGCCTTCGCTGGGGCCCACACACAGCCTGGCCTGCCAGTGCATTTGTCCCCACACGCTCAGCAGCTACTGCCATGGAAGCTGCGAGGACTGGAAGGGAGGGGTGTTTCAGGGGGTGGGGGAGGGGACGCACGAGGACCTGAGCAGGTAATAGACGCACCATGTACAAGCGAGCAGGGGATAAAATGGGAAAAGATGTGAGGCCCTGGAAGAATGATTCTTTATGCTTCCCTGAACAGAGATGAGGTTAGGAGCATCAAAGGCCAAGCAACGCTGATGAATATGGGCAGGCAGACACGAAACGCGTCCCTTCATCATTTTTCCTTTCAACATCCCTGCTCTCCCCATGCAGTTGGAATTGGAACCAGCACAGGTTACTTGGCAATAGGGAACGAGGAAGGAGAATCCACATCTTTAATTGGGTCTAATTCGGGTCCTACAGAGCTCGGAAACTGTAAAGGGCTGCCGAGCATAGTTGAGGGTTTAGCTGTGGTCACCAGGCCCACTCGGGAGAGTCACAGAGTCCCTGCTGGGGGAAGGTAAGAAGAAACTCGGGGGCGGGGTATTGGTTAAGTCCAAATGCCCCCAATACGTGTGATCGTCCCTTTTTTGATCAAACTGCAAGGCATGGCAGAGAGTGGGGGTGGGGTCCCCATTCAAAGTCCTCATCAAGTCTGCTTTGAAAGTAAGTCTAGTGCCACACTGGCCTTTCTGTTTATACAACAATTTACAGGTTTAAACGAAACCCTGCTTGAAAAAGCAGACTGAATCTTCCTATTGTGAGCACTTCAGCAAATTTAACAAAAGAAAGAGCCCCGGCGAGGAAGAGAGAGAGAGGGGAAAAAAAAGGTCCAGTCCTTAGACTGGTGTGCAGCAATCGGGCTGGTTGCTATGGTGATGTGATGGCTTGTTCACATGGCAACATACCTTAGGTCCACTATTAAAATGATGAGAGTGAACTCAGTTGCATTAAGGAGAGCACGCTGTATGCTAAAGCAAGTCTTTATCTCCAGAGAGAGCTGGACAGAGACTAGCAACCAGTACAAATGAGGGAGAAAAGGAAGAGGAAGAAAAGGTTGGAGGTCTAGAAGAGAGAAAAACTGCAGGGATACAGTAACTATGAAAAGAGAGATTCTCAGCTCTGTCTAAATCCAGACTCAGAAGATGGACAATGAGTTTTGTTTGGTATGGAATTCATCATTCAACTTGACCCCTCAGGCGAATGACCCCTTATTTAAAAAACACATTCCAAATGAACCTGCTGTACCTTGGTTCCAGAAAAACATCAACAGTGAACTATATCAAAATCATGAGCTGCTGCGATGACAAATAGTCCAGCTACTGCCACTTTGATAAAATGCTCAAATAAAGACGAAGGTGGCAAATTATGCAGCATTTATTTATTGAATATAAAAGTCCGTTGACAGCCACAGATCCACATCCTATCACATCCAAGTTAGTGAAAACATTGCCTTTGGAAATCTGGTTTCATGTTTTCTTTAACGGAGTCACAATTTTTCCCCCCCGCTGATGTTGAGAGAGTAGCAATAATTCTGTGGATATTATTCCGACAGCCCTTCCTACCGACCCATGCTTGATTTCTCTCTGTTGTTTAGCAAGCACTGCTCGGGCATATATACAAGACAGCCAGGAGTTACGGGGCTATATAATCCCACTGTGGGCTCCGAGTGAGATCGTAAACCACGTGTGGGATGCCTGAGCCCCGAATTCCCATGCCCTTCACTTATCCTGCCCCCATTCCCATATTCTGTGGCTTGCCATGCTTTATTTAAAAATCTCATTGCCATAAAGCAAAGGCCTCAGAAACCCTAAAGTCCTCAGCTTTGGATACAATACACAGCAGAAGATGAGCTTGGCATTGCCAAATTTTTTATGTCAACAGTCCTACAGTTAGAGTATTCAGTTCGACATGTCAGCCAGTGACTGGGTACCTAAATTATGCCAATGCTTTGTATGCCCGGGTGGCAGAAGAGAGGACATGTGCCCTAGGAGTGGCTGCCCAGACAGGGAAGAGGTGACATGGAACCCTGAAGCCAGCAGACGGGGCTGAGTCCCAGAACAGTGAGCAAAGCCACACGGTTCTCATAAATTTCCTCTTCTCCATGCCAAACTCCATGTTTGTCCCGAGTCTTAGGCCAAAGAACATTGCTGGCTAATATTTCCTAGGATTCTAGAACATGCTTTGGCTTCTTAAACAAACCCAATGTGAGGAGTCAGAATGGCCAGTCTCAATCCTAGACTTTGCAGGAGAAACTTGCTTCATTACCGACTAGCTGGATGACCTCCCTAAGCCTCAGTTTTCGGATCTGAAAAGTGGGGACATAACAATACCTGACCTCCTAGGATTGTTGGGCAAAATGAATGAGGTAATAGTTGCAAAAGGATATGCTTAATCTAGGGAATTTACATTTTTATTAACTATTGTTATTTCCTGTTGACCTAGCCAGTCTGTGGCAAGCAGTGTTCTTTCTATTGCTATTTTAGCAACAAAGCATAATTTCCAGATGATTGGCTCTTAAATATTAGTCCAATAACTGTTATTTTTTTTTACCTGTTTTGGAAGATTGCAGTGCAGAACACAGCTTGGACATATTTGTTCCAGAACCTTCTTCCCTGGATGCTTCCTGAGAGCCAGGCCTAGCAGGCACTTTAGCTTGCCCTCCTCTGCTAGCCATCTTTCCTTTTGTTTTGTATTCTGACTACTGACAAAATCTCAGCTTCATCCCTCTCCCCCAAATGGTGGGTGAGCTTCTCCTCCCAAGCAAGGTAAACTGTACTCAGAAAAAGAGGAAGAGATAGGGAAACCGTCTGGTGTCTATCAACTTTCCATGACAGCTGCACTTATGTCCTCTCCCGAGAACCAAAATGACGACAAAGTGTATGAAATTGTTAAACACATAAAAATCCCAGAGGTAGAAGCTGGGAATAAAACACACGAATTCTCAACCCAAAGGCATCAAAGCCCAACCCTCACAGCTCATTTGCTTCCCTCTGCTCAGCGCAGGCAGGCCTGACTGTTTGGTAAGCCGCCGCACGGGCGGTGCACACACATGGCTCGGAGGGAGGGAGGGAGGCTGGTGACCTGCTGGTGGACCAGCCTGGTCTGCATAATGAAGACAAGGAGCCCGGCACAGATAGAATCAGTCAGTAGGCGCTGAAAAGAGAGACTGGTTTTTGCAGTTTATGATACACTTTTCACACATTTAATGGCAAGGCAGCTAGGTTTAAGGAAACTTTCTCGTTTCAATGTGCCATAACAGAATAATAAGGTTATGCAGCGTGTCTTGATGTAGGGCCCCGCCAGGTAGAATGCTGTGATACTGAAATCTGAATGGGAAATTTGGAAAGGGCTGTCCCTTTGCCATTGCAGGGCATGCCCAGAGAAGTGGTGTGGCTTCCTGTCATGTAGAAGAGCTTCTTTTGGTTTCCAATCTTCTCCAACAGCCCGGATTTGGGAAGTATTTTTTAGGAAGAACTTCAACATAAAAATACTGAACTCCTAATGTTTTCTGGGAGCTCTGCTGGGTGCTCCAGCTATGCAGCACCCAGCTATATCCCAGTAGCACCAGGAACTGGTTTTGTGGAAGACAATTTTTGCACAGATGGGGGCATGGGGGATGGATTTGGGATGATTCAAGTACATTACATTGAAGTTCACCTGCTGCTGTGCAGCCTGGTTCCTAACAGATCAGGGACCAGTACTGGTCCGTGGCCTGGAGGTTGGGGGCCCCTTACAGATCATTCTAAGGCCTCTCTCCATACTCAGTGATTGTCTGCTGAATACCTATAAATGCTTTCAGACTCCTTAGTGCACAGGTGGCAAACACATTTGGTCCTCCACCTCGTTTTATCTGGCCTGGCAAACTGTTTCTACCCAGCGGCAACACTGAGCTCCTTGCCCCAGTTAAGGAATAGTTACATTTAGACAGTCCTAAAGTTACATTCAGTCCTCTGAAAGCAACCGTGAGACTGATGTGGCCCCTGGTGAAAAGGAGTTTGACACCCTGCCTCAGTGTATTTCAAAGTACTAAGAAATATGAAAAAGTTTCTACTTCCAAGGAGTTAATAATTTAGTTGGAAAATAAGACATACATTTGTAATAAATAAAAAGCTACTTAAAAGAGTAAGGCTAGAAATGGCCTGGGTCAGGGGTTGGTAAATTACAACCTATAGGCTCAAACTGGATTTTCATCTGTGAATAAAGTTTTATTGGAACACAGCAACGCCCTTTCATTGACATCTTGTCTATGGACGCTTTCTCCCTATAATGTAGTAAGAGAATTTGTATGGCCTGCCTGAAATGTTTACCATCTGCTCCTTTACCAAAAGAGTTTGCCAACCTCTGCTCTGGATATTCCAGGTTCAGGAGAGTGATCCTGGTGGCTGAGAGTAACTATGAAAGGATTAATGGGAAGGATGGCCCTTCACAGGGCCTGGTGGGACCCGGAGAGCCCAAGAGGAGTGGAAAGGCATATATGGTGAGGGGAACATCAAGGGCCAAGATACAGAAGGAAAAATATCATCATTATTCTTTGAGGAACAGTAGAACCATCTGGCTAGAGTGGCCAGTTTCATTCAAGAGCAATTGGCAAGAAGGATGGTCAGAGAGGCGGGAGGCAAGTCAAAGGAATGTAGGATTCCCAAAGCCAAGGAGAAAGTGGAGTTTTTTGTTTTTACTTTTCAAAAAATTATTATTAATTTATGTTTAATTTTTATTATATATTTTTCCATTACCATTTAGTCCACTTATACCCTCACTCCAGCAATCATCACACTGTTGTCCATGTCCAGAGTCCATTTTCCTTTTTGCTCAAACCCTCCAGCCCCTCCTCTCCCCTCTACCCCACAGCTGTCAGCCTGCTCTCCATCTGTGAGTCTGTCCCCATTTTCCTTGTTAGTTTGGTTCGTTCATTAGACTCCACACATGAGTGAAGTCATGTGATATTTGTCGTTCTTTGACTGGCTTATTTCACTCAGCATAATGTTCTCTGGGTCCAACCATATTGTTGCAAAGGGTAAACTTTTCTTTTCTTCTTCTTTTTTATGTCTGAGTAGTATTCCATTGTGTACATGTCTCATGTTGTTTTATCCACTCAGTGGGTTTGTAAGAAGTAGAGAGCAGTAGAAGTAAAGAGGACCCAGGCTACCATTCATCAGAATAAGTGTATGAGAAAGATAGAGGAAAATATGGAGTTGGACCACTGTAGTGAGTGTGGACCACTTGGTCGGGAAGTTTGGCCAAAAAATGATGGAGGACAGTTTGGTAATGAGTAAATGACAAAAGTGAGAGCAGAATTTGCCAGGATTGGGGAGATCGTACATGTCTTTAAGGTAAAAGAGGAAGTAATTGATCGAGGGACTGAGGAACTAGGGAGCTAGGAAATAAGTAGGAGTGGAGAAGGATGGACAAGCTGGGCTTATGGTCTCCCTTGTGCCATTACAGACCTCAGCAGAGAGCACAGATGGGCTGGCCTGGGGTCAAGAGGATGAGACAAGTGAATACAGGATCTGCCCAGGAGTTACAAAATCTCCTTGAAGTGCCACAACATCCCTCTGTGGGAAGTCGTGTCCATGTGCCTTGATGACTTCACTTGGCAGGGATCTATGGCTTGGGGCTAAGAATATGGTAGAGGTGATTCAGGTTGATGTTGAACCAGGAGGAAGTCCAATGAATGGGAACATCTATAACCTGAGTGAGAAGGGACTGGAGTGGCTGACCAGAGCATTTGGATTGGGCAGGGAGCCAAGTTTAGCCGGACTGGACCTCATAGAGCTAGTGGACAGGAGGCAATTAACACTCATGACAGCAACTGAGTCAGCAGGATTCTGAAATTGACTGAGGGATCAGGGCTGGATTCTTTTCCTCCCACCGAAAGTATCGATGTTATTCTTGGAAGTCAAGAGGCTTGGAGCCCAGTTTTTAATCATGGATAAAGTGACAGTGGTCTGTTTTCTGCTGCAGGCTTGTTGGACTGATCTTTGAGCGTGGTGGGCATTACTAACATTTACCAATATCTATTCCTCCCTACACTTGAAGGGCTGTGCTTCCCACCTGCCTTGAAGTAAGGCATGACCATATTATATGATTTGGCCAGTGAAATGAGAACGGATGCGACTCATGCCACTTCTTAGCTATGTCATTTCATTTCTAATGTGAGACACTAGAGCACTCTCACCCTGCTGTGGCCACCATGGAGGAGGCTTGTGCTGAAGCATGGTGGGAGTGTGGATTTCTAAGAGTGGAGGACAACAGCCCTGCATCATTACCTGGACTCTCGGTAGGTCCATTGAGGGAGATGTACAGGCCAAACTGTGCGGTCAGAATTCCTGTATTGAAGCTCTAATTCCCTCTGCCTCAGAGTGTCACTGTATTTGGAGACAGGGCCTTAGAAGAGGTATCAATTTAAAGTAAGACTGTTACAGTGAGCCCTAATCCAACATGGCTGGTCTCCTCATAGGAAAAGGAGATTTGGACACACACAGAGACCCTAGGGAGATGCGCGCGCAGAGGAAAGACCATGTGAGCAGTTAGCCGTCTGCAAGCCAGGGAGTGAGGTCTCAGGAGAAACCAAACTTGTGGACATCTTGGCCTTTGACATTTAGCCTCCAGAACTGTGAGAAAACACATTTCTGTTGCTTAAATCACACAGCCTGAGCTATTTTATTATATGGAAATCAGATTCAAATAATACAGAGAACAAACTTTTATTCCATTAAACCACTGAGATATTGGGGTTGCTTATCACCACTGCACAACCTCACTCACCCTGACTAATATAATGGGATACTTTAGGTTGGGTGGCTGAAACAGGCTCTCTGAGATGACAGTTAATTTGGGAACTAAATGGCAAGCAGGGGGTAGCTGTGGGAGAGTCTGGAAGAAGAACATTCCACGCAGAATAAATAGACAGAACAAAGTCCTGGGTTTGTATGTGGCAGGGAAGAGAGGTAAAAAAACAAGGTAGAGGCCAAGGCCAGATCACACAGAGACCCTAGGCTAGGTTAGGGAATCTAGACTCAATTTTATTGCTGCAGGAAAACTCTGTGATTTTAAATAAGAAAGCACTACGGTCTGATTCAGTTTTGTTTTGTTTTATTTCATGGTGTTTTAAGGAGACTATTCAGAATTCGGTGTAAAAGCGAGCTGTAGGAGAGAAGAAAAGAAACACGGAGGCGTTTGCAGGAGTCCAGGCATGAGACATGATGATGTCTTAGTTGGGATGGAGAGAGGCAGATGGACTTTGGCATTTTGATTCCAGCAGCTTCTTCTTTGGATAGCTATAAATGTCGGAGTCACAGTGTACCGATCCTTTCATAGTCCTGTTTACAGAGTTTATCATGAGAAGATGCCAAAATTTTTAGCAGTAGAAGAATAAGGTCAGTTTTGTGGGAAGATCGTGGACAGAACAAGTTTTATGGTAGTCTTCCCAAAGGAACCTGAGTAAGTCAAGAGGGCCTTGGAGCTTTCTCGCCGCATCGTGGAGGAAGAGAGAAGAGAATGAAGTGAAGATAGCGGGTGGAAGGACATTGTCCCACCGATTTCAGGATGGATGTGACATCGGTTGCTGCTCTCAATATTACACACACTAGAAAAGGCCATTGGTAGGAGATGCAGAGAGCAGTGAGGCTTCCCCTGAACTCTGTGACGGCAGGGCCGCTGGCAGAATTAGAGAACTTTGGGGGCAGATACCCATAAAGGCTGGGAGGCTGAAGTCAGTTTCCAGGCCCTGGGTGGGGAGACAGGCTTGAGAAAGCAGCCATGCGTCCTGCAGTTCCCAGCCCCAGTTCTCTGACAGAGTGCTTCCAATTATCTCAAGAGATGCAACACTTACCCTTCTCTTGATCACTTTTATTCTAAAAATCAAAACCAGACAGGCATAAAATTAAACAATTAAAAACCTTATATGTGTATAGTGCTTTTAGAATTTGCAAATCTCTTTCATGTGTATTAGGTCTCACTGGATGCTTTTGCAGCCTCACTGACTCCTGGGTAGAGAACGGGTTACAGGCAGGAAGAAGGGAAAGAGGGGAATTGAGCAGTCTGGGCCAGAGGCAATGTGGTTGTTCCGTCTAGGATGGTGACATGAGGGTGGAAAGAAGTGGACGGTTAATTTGAAGTAACTTCTCTCAAATTAATTAACATGCAAGTTCAACAAACATTTATGGAGATTTGCTACAGCCCTGACACGGTGATAGGATTTGGGTGCTTAGAGGTATTCTCCTAAGACTGCCTACGATTTGGTGTGTGAGGTGCTGAAGTAGATGCGGAAACAAATAATTATGGCACTATCAGATGACTCTAACTGAAGTATGAACTAAGTGCCCTAGGACCTGGGGCGGGTCTGGTAATTTCCTGGGGAATTTGGAGAGCATTTCATAGGGGACTGGGATACCTGAGAGAACAGGAGAAGGAGAAGAGATGTTCCTGGAAGACAGCAACGCATACAGAGGTATATGATGAGGCCTGTCTGGAAAGTATCCAGCCATATATTATGAAAAATAGAGACATTTATTGACGAAGATACAAGATACAGGAAACACTGTACACAGGACAATGATGCCTCAGTCCCCTTCAAAGTAGGCACCTTGGGACATCACACAGTTCTCCCAGTTGCCATCAGCTGCCCCATTATATTTTCCTGAATCGATGGTTTGAAATATTTTCCCTTTCAAAGGTGATTTTAGTTTTGGGAAAATCAGAAGTCACAGGGCACCAAATCTGGTCTGTAGAGACCTGAGTCACCTGGGTGACTTCATGTTTTGCCAAAAAAACTCTGCACGAGACATGATGCATTAGCAGGAGTGTTGTCAGGTTGAAGCTGCCAATCACTAGTTGCTCGTAGCTGCAGCCATTTTTGTTGTATTGCATCTGTCAATTGACAAAAAACATTGAGGCAATACTCCTCATTCATTGTTTGGCCTGGAATGGCATACTTGTGATGGACAACACCTTACCAATCAAAAACCACAGTTAACATGGTCTTGATCTTCCAGTGACTTTGCTGTGCCTTCCTTTGGGTGTGGAGAACCAGGTGACCTCCACTGGGATGACTGGGCCTTCCTTTCTGGCTCATTGCCACGGACCGACAATTCATCTTCAGTTATGACCTTCTTGAGGAAATCTGGTTCATTGGTAGCATTTTGAATCACGTCATTAGCAACTGTAACATGATATTCCTTCTGCTCTGGTTGTAGAAACCACAGGACAAACTTTGCCACACTATGTTTCGTGCAAACATGAAATGGCATGAAAGATCCTGCATCAAAATCTGGCACAGAGGAGTTTTTGGGAATCCCTAGATCAGCTTCTAGTTCTCACACTGTCAGTCACTGATCTTTGCTGATTGCAGCCCATACATGTTCAACATTCTCAGGTATTCTGCTTGTTGCAGGCCTTCCAGAATGCGGATCCCTTTGACCAGATTCTTGACCATCTTTGAAGCACTTGTGTCACACTTTCATCTGTGCTGTGCTCATCGCATCATCCCTGAAAACCTTTTGGATCATCTGAATGTCTCTACAGAAGAATGTTCACGCTTAATGCAAAATCTGATTCAGATTCATTGCTCTACTCGCTCGGTCATTTTGAATGTGACAGCCACACAGTACACATGCTCACTCAATGACTTCTACTGCCCTTACTGACTAGTACAGTAAAGTTGTTATTGTCAGCACACAGACACATGCCAGTCCACTCTCCTTGGATGCCAGGTTACATCAATGCCACACAAACCATTCTCGTTATATTGACAATGGCTGGACTTCTTCTGGACATACCACATACGTGTGACAGAATCAGGGTATTGGGTCCAATACTACAAATGCACAGGAGAGATGGTGCCGAAGTGGTGAGCTGAGACCACATTGTGAGAACCTCATATGATAATGCTAGGAAGTTGGCATTTGGTTCTCAAGCACGGAGGGTACTGGTAGACGTTAGAAGCTGGGAGAGACATAGTCATTTTAAAGATGAGGAGACGAGCTGAAAGGCTAAGTGACATGCCCCTGGTCACAGGTCTGCAGAGGTGGGAGCAGCAGTAAGGTACAGATCACCTTACTCCTGGTTCAGAGCTCTTCTTTATTCATGCCCAGCTCCTTAAAATCTCATTGCACTTATACAACGTGTGGCTATTTTCTCTAAAAGCAGTTTTCAATGAAAGGAAGTTCACAAACTCCAGAATGTTGAGACTAGACAATGTCTTCTCTTCTTATGAAACATTTTTTCAGTAACACTTTATATTTCCTAACACAGATAAATTATAAAGAATAGTATCTTATATCATCTGCAAGAATCATTCAAGAATTTGGGAATCTGGAAAGAATCTGAATGGGAGACCAGAAAAAATGGAATCATATATCTAAAGTCCAACACTCAGTAGGCTAACAAATCCATCTGGAGTTAACACTCCAGCTCTCCATGCAATAGATGGTGTGCCCACATGAGTTTTAAAACTAAAGTTTATCAAGGAATGAAGTACTGATTCATGTTAAATGTGGATGAACCTTGAAAATATTATGCTAAGTGAAAGAAATCAGTAAAAAAAGACTACATGTTATATGATTCCATCTATATAAAATATGTAGAATAGGTAAATCTATAGTGACAGAAGGTAGATTAGGGATTGCCGAGGGTCAGGGGAGAGGACAGAATGGTGAGTGACTGCTAATGTGCATGGGGTTTCATTTCGAGGTGATGAAAATATTCTCAACCTAGATCGTGGTAATGATCATGCAACCCTGTGAAATATACAAAATGTTCCAGATTATATTCTTTTTTTTTTTTAGATTTATTTATTTCTTTTTAGAGGAGAAGGGAAGGAGAGAGAGAGAGAAACATCAATGTATGGTTGCCTTTCATGCATCCCCTGCTGGGAACTGGCCTGCAGGGAACTAGCCTGCAACCCCAGTATGTGCCCTGACTGGGAATCGAACCGCGATTGTGTGGTTCGCAGGCCCGCGCTCAATCCACTGAGCTACACCAGCCAGGGCTCAGATTATATTCTTTAAATGGGTAGATTTTAAGGTATAGAAATTATAACTCCACAAAGCTGTAAAACTAAAGCAGCTGGTCTTCATTCAGGTGTTTCAGCTATTTACCTGCCTTGGAGACAAAGCACTTGATTACTTCATCAAACTCATCAAACTCCATGTTTTGACATCTTAAGCAGTTCTCAACATATATTTGTAGTTCTAAAGCACTAAAGAAGGACTTACAAATTCATAGGAAAATAAGAAGAACCACTCCTGAGAAGACCATATATCACAAAGGCTCCTCTGAAGGCCTTGTTTAAATAATACAAAACAAAATATTTGGCTAGAAAGAAGTTGTAATAAACAATTACAAGTGTCAATGCTCAAGCCATTTTGGTGTTCACTTGTTGGCCCAGTGCTTTCCTGATAAGCCTTTGGCTTGAGCCAAAGCATTCTGTGTATGCTCTGTATTCCTCTTACCTACTTGGAACAGGGAGACCCAATCCAGGAAAACTAACTTTAAGACACAAGCGAACTGTTTTCTATGGCCATGTCCTACCCATGACTGCAGTGGCTGGAATGACTGCTGCTCAATGTCTCAGTTACTGCGTAAGACCAGGTTTGGTGACTCATTCCCTAACCTCAGTCCTACCCCTCAAAGACTCAGGGCCTGACCAAACAACCCTCTTGTATTTCATCCCCAGCTTCCCCAGAAGAAGACCTGAGCCCACCATTTTGAAAACACTGATGACCCATTTGCAGAACAAACCACAGGTTCCTCCTTGTATGACAGCCATCTTTACTAAAATGCTTCCTCCCTAAGGTGGCACCTGGCAGGTGAAGCAATGATGCTCCAAGGAGAACCCAGGCTGACTTTTCCTTTGTGAAAACCCAAAAGAGAATAACTAGATTCAGCAAGTAGCCTGCCTTAATGCTCAAGAGTACTGCCTTTATGTCAAACTTAGATCTGGCAGTCTGGTGTGTCAAATGTTGAATTGCCCTGATAAGGAATCTTGTGATTCATTACTATTTCGATCTTACATACCGGACTGAATTTTGTGCACCACGGATACTTTTCTTCTAGTCACTTGCCCCCGGAGGCTCTGAGGGCTCTGATGATCTTGCTGGCGTGGAATGTCTGACCCATGGGTTTAGAAGACCCCAGAGAATTCATCGTGCAATGACAGAGAAAGCACAGACACCAGCATTTAACTGTGTTCCTGGTCATCGACCTTCCAGCTCGGAATGAGTGAGGAATGCCATCCAGAATGCTGAGCCCATTTTGCCATTTTAATATCCTTTTTTTTAAAGGCAGAGTGCCTTGGGGTCTTTTTAACAATGGTGTCTTAATAAATTATTTAAAAAAGAAAATAGAGCCCTAGGTTGATCTGTAGTGCATATTATTATCAACTGAAAGTACCAATCTTTGAAGAGGCAGGAGTAGAGAACGAGGAGAAATGGAAAAGTGGTAGCTGCATTGTAATCTATTCTAAAAGCCTTCTTTAAACCTCACTGGTAATATGCAGGTAAATCAAGTCAATTACAGGAAGTAGGCAGTCCCTGTATTTGGTCAATAAAAACACTTCACAAGGCCAAAGTCTACAAAAACATTAATAGTAGCCATCACTTTTGAGAATCTTCACTGCGTGCTATGAATTTGGTGAATTAACTCAAATTTTCACAAAATTTTGGGGAGGTAGGTATTATTCCCATCCCCATTTCAGAGATGGGGAAAAGGAGATTCAGAGAAGTCCTATACCTTGCTTGAGATCACATAGCTGGAAGTAAAAGAAGATGCACCTGAATCCTGAGTCCTCATTGTCAGCCACATTTTATCCTGGCTCCCAATGAAATATAGAAGCGAACCAGATACAATGAGGAAAGAAATAAGAGGAAACTTGCAACGGAATTAAAGATAAGTGCTCAGAAGAACAAAACTAGGGTTATTGCTACAATAGCTGTGCCTTATGAAAAGATTCCATTTGTTTCCTTATTGAAAGAGACTAATAAAGGGTAGGCTGAAAGCAAACATGAGCTGGCAGATACTTCATCTTTCTGATCTATGCAAAGCCCATCCCAAGCGGACAGTGTGAATCCATGCTGCTTTTCTCTTCTCTGCCTTAGCCAATTAGTACCCTGATGGACCACTCTGGGCTCCTGATATCTGCAAAGCTGCATTAGCTTGTTCTTTTCCTCCAGGACTGTTGGTAACAGGTACATTCAGACTTTCCTACCCACCTCTCATTGCATCCTTCCTTCTTGAAATCCACTGTGTGGATTGATACCAGCTTGCAAGCAAGTGTATAGTTAAAACCTTTTTAAAGGGCAGAAGAGTAGGTTTTGCTCTGTTGTTTTGATTTCTAAATTTAAGAGTGATGAACTAGATTCACCTCTGGTGTTTCATTGTGGATTCCACAATTCATCACACTTTTAGCAAGTGGTTGTGCTTCACACAGGGGGATTTCAAGGATTTTAGGTAGAGTGGGCGGTGTTGATGAAATAGCTTCCTATCCTTTCCACCCTCTTGCTTGTGTCGACTATATTTTCGAGATTCACTCAATGATGGAGTTGTTTCTTAGCGTCCTGTGCGCTTAGCCATTTAATTAAAGCAATCCATATTGAATTCATGTCCAGATGCCTTGACCGGCGGAGCCAGATCCTTATTGGCATGCCAGCTGCTCAAAGAGGAGCACAGCCCCTTGCATACTAATCAGGAGAGGAGGCAGTGATTCATCAGCCCATGATACTGCTCCAGCATCTACAAGCACTTATGACATGTAATTGGTGGTGCATAAGCAAGCCAGGCCACATTAAAAACCCTACAGATAGTCAGAGATAAAAATTAATGACTTTTGCTTTGTGTAATCCTGCATGCATTGGTGGGAAAGGGGGGGGGTTGGGATTAATGGGCAAATCTAAGTAGGCACCAAGGAACAAAGGCTTTCCAGGCCTTGTTTACATATCCAACAATAAAAAACACAAGTGACAAGTTATGGGAAAGGCGAGTGTGAATTTTCGGCACGAGTGAGTTGAAAGACTGCTTGCAGTTTATTATGGATTCCAAATCTCCATATTCATTATTCCAAAACAAACGTCCTCAGTGGGCTCTTCTCGGATGGGGCTAGAGCAGTTATTATTCATCTTTCACTGGGGCTGAGGTTGTCATGATTAGGTCTGGGCTGTGCTTGCTCTTCATGGCATTGCCCCAGCTACTCAGGGACACAATGCGAACCTTTGACAAGCCCAGAGGAATGTAACAGGGATCAAGGAGGGTCATCCTAAGCAGCCGCTGTAAGAGCAGAAGCACACATTTAGGGCAGGAAGTGGGACGAGAGGAGAGAATCTTGAGCCACTGAACGACCAGGAAGGGAAGGAGGAAAGGAGAGTGGAAGCAGTGGATGAACTGGACTTCTTAATTAATCTGGGCATGTTAAGTGATATAGTAATTGGGGTGATATCATTCAGGCTCTTGTTAATATAGATATTAAAATGGGGACTGATTACAGGTGTAGTGAAGGGCAAAGCATGTTTGTTAGTAGATAATGCAAATGAGGGCAAGCAATGTGTGTACGTGTTAGGAGGTAGTTTATTACATTGACTGCCACATGGAGAATGTGATGGAGACAAATGTCAGCGCTTTGTAGTCAGGAACTGCCATGGTTGGTATCTGAGGACTTTCTTTAAGACCCAGATGGCCTGGCTGACTTTGAAAACAGGCCTCGGTAGGGAGGAGCTGGCAGGCCCCGAGGAGATTTGGATATGTTTAGGTAATGTGATCACAGAACAAAGGGGTGCCAAAGGTGTGTAGATGTTGAGGAGATGGGACTTGTTGAAGAGGAGAGAGATATCTAAAAGGCAGATACCAAGACAACAGGCTTAAGATACTATGGTCTTCCCCATTGTCTGGTTTTATCCCTTGTGAAAGGAAGAGCAGCATCAAACCCAGATTCATTTGTACTTCCTTCTTTCTTTCACTTTGGTCTTATCCCAAGAAATCCCTACACTTCTCTTTTCTGGCTGATCATAGATTATCTCAGTTATCCTTGACAGAAAAGCCATGAGCAGCATCTGTAGAAAAGGCATCACAAGAATAGGAAAATGTGTGAGAGAGGCGAGTGGAAAGAACGTTTTCCGCATCCCCCAGTGTGAGAATAGTAGTGCCTCGATTTGAGCCATCCCTGGCCTTCTGCCTGGAGTCCGTTCTTCTGTTGCCGCAGAATAATACCACACCATCTGGTCTGTATGGAGGGCGCGTCTATAACTTTGGTCTCACGAGAGTCATGACATACCCCTGAGAGGTGGCGAAGAGGAGAAACTCTCCAACCTATTTCAGTGGTGACACTACCTAGAGGTCATGGCCCTGCCTGTGGAAGAGCTCAGACTGCTGACACAGTGTATTACAATAACAAATATGCGAGTTCTGCCAGACCTACACTGATCTGAAAGTTGAGTCTAGTCCAGAGAAGATGTTGAAATTTAAGAACAATATGGGGGAGTTTAAATCATGATATTTCTATTCCATGGCTCATATCTGGGAGTTGGGAAAAGACTGCCATAACTTAATCCCAGCAGTGGTCCCCTTGATCTCGAAGAGAGAAACCGGGGTCACATGGGAGTGGAGTTGGTGAATCAGTGATTTAAAATACTGTATCGTATGCCAACCGAAAAAGGAAGTAAGCAATGAAATATGAAATCCTCTTGCCCAGATGTGACTCTGCCTTACAATAAGTGGTTATGACCAGGTGCCTTTTATAGAGACTGGACACTTCAAAATGCATATTGATTCTCACGACATTCCTTCCCAAAGAAGGGCTGGCTGGGAGATATTTCCAGTGCTCTGGGAAAGTTGGCTATACGATAAACTCAGATGATAACAATAGAATTTGGGGAGAATCAGAGCTATTTAATAAGTAGGAAGTCATTTGCAGAAGATGGGGAACATATACAGGAATTGGATGTAAGGAGGAGGAAATTATATAACCAACTCTATCTACTGTGAAGGAATAGGAAGGAACCCCAATTTATTCATGAGGGATTAAATCACTTAGACAACAGTGTGGAGCCTATCTGCCCCTTCTTCCCATGAGGATGAACCAGGAGACGTGGTTTGCCCATTCATACTAGCTCTGAAGGCTCTGGGGTGTCTGGAGTCACAAAGGATTGTGACTGTCCCAGTAACACAGGTGTCTGGTTCAACTACCATGCAGAGGAAAATTTAGGTGGTTGTCTTTTGCCACTTCCAACTTCATTTACCAAGCAAACCTTCTTTGAAGTTTCCTCACAATTTTTATCAGGTTAGGAGGAGAAGATAAATCCTTTGCTGGTGTTTAAGACTATAACTCTACAGATGCAAGTAAATTGCTGGACCAACAAACACTTACTTTGACTTGGGACTGATCAAAGCCACACCCAAAGGTGATGAGGCAATAGTATTAATAAGTGTACAGCGATCTCTGTCTAGGAGGGGCCTGTGCTGTGGAGCCCTTGAGGTAGCCAGTGCAGAACAAATTCTATGCAACAAAGGTGGGAGCAGGGGTTTCCACAATTTTCTAGAGGGAAACTGAGACATAGGGAAGGTCAGCAATTTTTCCAGAGGTCAAATTAACAACAAACCTAGAAGTAAACGTCTCGTTGTTGTGTTGTAGTTTCTTCCTTTCTTCCTCCCTCCTTTTCCCGTTTTTCCTCCCTCCCTTCCTTTTTCCTACCCATTCCTTCACCATCCATCCACCCACTCATCTGTTCATCCTCCCCTCCACATTCACTTACTATGTACTTTTAGGGGAGAAAGAGACTGCTGTCTTATGACCTTATTTTAGGAATATTCATTTGATGGTGGGGTATAGGATGAGTTGACAGGGGGCAAAAAAAAAAAAAGGTTTATGTGTGGGAGATAATCTGAAGATACTTGGATTTTACAGGGGTAATGAGGGCCCAGAACTAAGAGTAAATGGCAAAGGGAATGGAAAAGGAGAGAATGGATGAAAGAGCTGCTTAAAAGAGAAATCATAGGATTGGTAACAAATTAGATGTGGGATGAGGTATAGGAGGTCAAAGGAGGTTTTTTATCCTGAATGACTAGAGAAACTATGGTACCTTTATGTGAAAGAAGGTAGACACGAGGAGGGGCAGTTCATGGACAGGTTGCCAACTTCCACCTTATTGCTAGTAAGTTTAAGGTCTGGCACTCATGCAGGTGAAAGGTTTAGAAGGTGAAGCCTCAACTAGGTGAACTCTAGAGACGTGGATTTGAAAATGCACAATGCATGCAGAAATGAGTGGGGTCCAATGTTTAGGACAAAACCAGAATGAGAAGGAGAAGGGGCTGAGAAGATGTATTTGGAGAAGAGCTTCATGTTCTGAAGGAGGAAAAATACAGGTTAACACAAAAGGCAGCAAAACCAGGAGGACATGGTCTCCAGAGCCAGAGTCTGAAGAAGGCGGAGGGGTCAGGGGAAGTCGTCAGCATCATCTCCACCTGTGCTGAGCTTAAGCTGCTAGGGTAGGAAGGGAGGAGAGGCTGTTGAGTATGATCACCTATGGTGGGGGACAGAGGACCGACTGCAGGGGGTTATGGAGTGAGGGGATGGGGAAGGCAGAAAGGGCGTAAGGGCAAAAAACTCATTAACTATCCTAAATGCTGAGGACAGAGAGAATAATAAACTTAGAGGCAAGAATGGAATAGGGTGTTGCCTCCAGGAGACCACTTCAGTTCTCAGAACTGAAGGAAATGGAACTTGGTGCCTTCACTGCTGTCAACTTCCTGTCCCCTTCAGGCCTAGAGGGTGGCAGAGAGCCCATTGTTCTGCCTGCCCCTCAAAGGACCGCCCACGAGTGGCCACTCACAGTCCTCTCCTTTGTGCTGGGAGAGATTAGAAACGAGTTGCTGCCAGCTCAAGAGGCTGCAAGACACAGCCAGGGGCAAGTGGAAGGTCTCAGTGCTGCCTCCAAGTTTGAATCTAGCCCCTCCCCCTCTCAGTCCTGTGATCTTCCGTTAAATTGGATAAGGGGATCCCTTTTCCTCCTTTTCTTTCCCATTCCTTTTGGGAAAATGAATGCTTTCTGAATCTGCTTGACATAGGAACTCTCTTTGTTCCACCCTAATGTTGATGGCTTGTTTTGTTCTTGAGTTTCCCTCCTTCTCACAAAGGAATAAAAAAAAAACCTAAACTAAACTCAGCAGCTCTATTCACAACAAAGTTTAAAACATTTAAAGGTAAATTCAATTAGCAAATGTGGAACCAATTATTACGTGAGAAAAACCATTGTTTTAAAGATCTCAAAGGTGATTATTTTTTCAGGAAAACCAAGAAATACATAATGCATTTCATTTTCCTATGTTAATAAGGTGAATTTAAGTAAGAAAAGAATTCAGACTATTGTAGTGATAACAGTAATAATAATATTTACCAAGTGTTATGTGTTAGGTCCTGTGTTTTTCCCTGAAAAACAAACAAATACATGAAGACAAACTTCTTTTCTTGATGGCTTCAAACATTCTAGAAATTTAAAAACTCTGAATTTAAAACAGACTGGAGCGAATTGGAGGTGAAAAGATAAAGTGATAAAGAATTCCACACAGGGTTTATTTTTCTATTGTGTAGAAGTTTTTTGAATCTATCTAATATTACCAGTAGCAAAGTTTCAGCTATAGGCGAATATTTTCAGCTAAATGCGGAGTATTTTCCTCATTTAATTGATGTAGCCACCTTTACAGTTAAAGTGATCAAAACAAACTCAAATACAATTCTGACAGCTATTTCTATTGTTGGTTGCCAATGAAGACTCAAGGTCAGGGTATTGATTGCATTTGTTCTGGCTAAATTTCATGCACTTACAATAATGCCCCTGAATATACCAATGAGTTTTGCCATTCAAATCTCCCCATAGTTGGGCTCAACACCATCAACTTTTGCAACTGTCTTAAAATGTCTGGGTCACATTTCTGTAAACTGCACATTACAGATTCCTTTTCTTCTAACTCAATGCCCAGTTCTGCATCTAGGTATTTGAAGCAGTATGTGTGTTTTAAGCTGTTTTTATGGCTGGAGATGGATCTATACTCATGAACCTCTTCACTCCCATTAGTCCTGCGGGCTCCACTTGTGTTCATCTGGAGACCAGGTTGGAGACCATGGAAGGTGGCAGAGGGGGAGAAAACTGTAACCCTGTTCACCTACTAAGCACCAGGGACTAGAGTTATCTTGTGTGTGGGGGTAGTGGTTACCTCGTTTAACCTTCCTGACAAATTCTGGGTACAAACCTCCCATCCACTAAAGCTAAATCCATTCCCTGCCATCTTGGTTAGCTCATCTCCTCTACTCTCAAAGGTTATCTGCCCTTACCAAGTGTACAATGGCCACAATTTCCAGTTTCTTTTTCCTTCTCACTATCTTCCCACTGGCCCCAAACTTCCTCTTCCTCCTCAAGAGCTCCCTATCCAGATCTGAGGTTGCCCACAGAGAGATTTCAGGCAGGCCCAAGGTCCCCTGGCCTTGCTTCCTGTCTCTCACCACTACCTTCTACCACCACTGCCACTCTCTGCCTAGGGGATCTCCGTGAAGGAGCTGTTCCCTTAATTCAGGACTTTCCCTAAAAAGACCATCAGGCTCCTTACCATTGTTTTACATTCCTCTTTACCTCAGTTTACTTATATGTCCAAGACTCCAAATTACCCATATACTCCCAGATGCCTGTCCCCTAAGGCTGTGCATTCCTAGTCTAATCCAATCTTCTGTTCATCCCTAACCCCTCAAATCCTTATACCGTGTTCTCTGGAACTCATGGACTGTTATCACCAAAATCCCCTATCACCTGAACCTTTCCTCTGAATGTGTCCTTCACCATTTTGTATCCCCATTATCCAGAGCTCACTGCTTCTCTCACAGTCACCTTCCACGGTGACCTGTTTTCCTTCCGCATCCCATGTACCACAGAGCCAGGAAATGGATGGGTTTCTTCATCACCCTGCATTGCTGCCTCCAACCTACTCTTTATTTTCTCCTCCAAAGCGTTCTTGGAGGAACAGGCCATCACTTGGTACTGCCCAATACCCTCTGCATTTCAGTCATCGATCACCTGCACAGCACACCTGCTGATTCACTGAACCTTTTCATGCTTGGCTTACTGTCTCTGTCCGTCACTGCCTGTCATTACAGATGATCCATCTAACACACTGGCCTCTCAGCTGCTTGACCCCCTCACTTCTAATGCTCTTTTTCCCTATCCCACTTATGTCACCACTGTCATGGTCATATGCTAGACCTTGCCATTACCAGCAACTTCGTCATATTCCTTTTAACCTTTTATCTTCCCATCTCGCTCTAGTATCTAAGCTTCGATGAGTCTTCAGCTCCTTCTGAGGCTCCTCGCCCCTTTTCCATGGCCATGATCTGCCTTGTGTCTCGTTTTCCTTGTTACTTATTTTAGGTCCCAAGGTTTATAACTAAAACCACTCCTTTGTGCATCTTCAGCCTCCTTGCAACCCTCTTATTTCCCACTGTCCTTGCTTGTCAAAACCCCAACTCTGCTTAAAGCTAAATATTTTTAACATCCTTACCTGCAAGTGAGCAGGAGAATGTAAAGAATACAACACAGCCAGGTGGACTAGCCTCACTTTAAATGTATGACCATGGTACTACCGGGCAATCCCACCACACTCACTGTACAAGATGACTGCTTCATGGCCCTGATTCTGTCCTTGAAATTCTGGCCCCTCCTCTTCTATTCTAACTCTCAGCTTGCCTCTTACTTTATTAAACATAGAAACAATAAGAAATGCCTATTCTTCTACTGCACAATCTACAAATTTTGCATCTCCAGTCTTTGCTCTGTGTCCCCCATTAAATGGATGAAAAGCCAGAGCTCCTATCTTGGCTGAACATCCCCACTTGTACTTTTGATCCCACCCCCTCTTCTATTTACTAACTATCATGCTCTTCTTCATTTTGATCATTTCATAAACAAATATACTGTAAGGTGTTTCTTCTTTAACAGTAGCCTTTCTTAGCCTCCACAGCTAACCTCCAACCCCAACAATTACCTTTCCATTTTCCTGTTGCTCTTTATTGCAAATTCCCTAAAAAGAGTGGTCTGTGTTTCCTGTCTCCATTCCTTACCTTCCATTCTCTCCTCAGGTGCGCCCCCCCCCCCCCACTATATCACTGAAACTGTCTGGCAAGGACACCAACATCTCCTTCTCACTAATTTTCTTGTCAATTTTCTGTCCTCTTGGCAGCATTGACACTGCTGGTCATCCCCCCTTCTCTGAAATGTTTCTTTTGCACGCTTCCTGATGGCCACACTCTTCTTTTTCTCCCCTCTTACTGGCCCCTCCTCCTGGATCTCTTTTCCTGGTTCTTCCTTCCTTTGTTACCTGTAAACACTGACCTTCGCAGAGCCCAGTCATCATACTCTTCCTTCACTTTCTCTGTTCTGCTCCCTAAGCACCTCATTCACATTTAGTGCTTTAAGTGCATCCACACGCTGGTAACTCCCACATTTAGACCTTCTGCGTCAACTTCTTTGAGCTCCTGTACCCCAACTGACTGGTCAGACTCTTTACTTTGATATCTTCTGGGCATATCAAACTTCTCAAATACAAGTCAGAAACCTTGATTCTCTATGCAAAACCTGCTGCTTCCTCTGACTTAGAAATGGCAGTCATCCTTTATTAATCTCTTCCCTTAGACCCTGTGGCTAATTCCTTGGCAACTTCAGTTGGCTTTAATGTCAAGGTTTATGCAGAATCTGACTACTCCTCACTACCCGCACCACATCAGTTTTCTTCCTTTCCTATATCCTTTTACAGTCAATTCTCCACATAGGGGCTAGGTAAACTTTAAAAGGTCATCTCGCCATACTCGAAACCCAGCACGTTCAAAATAAAATCAAACTCCTTGTTATACATGCTCTTGCCCCATCCCTCCATTACTTGCCTTACTGGTTTCCCCACTTCTGTGACTCAGTCCAACCACCTTGGCCTCATCCTCAAATACTGCAGGCTTGTGCCTACCTCATGGCCTCTGTACTTGCTGTTCTTTCTCCCTGGGATCCCCTTCCTCCAGGTCCTGCCATGCTGCCTCCCTGACATCATTCAGATTGCTGCTCCAGCGTCACCTTCTCTACCAGCCCTTCCCTGATTAGCCTTTGGGAACACACCTTTTTCACCCTCCTAGTTCTCTTACCTTCAATAATGTTTTCTTATAGTGCTTACCATTCTCTACTATCAATATCACATATTAATTTATTGTCTGTCTCTTTGCATTAGACATGTGAGCCTGTCTTGTTCACTACTGTGTCTCCAGCTCCTGGAACATTACTCACCTCTCAGCTGATGCTCAGTACGCACTTGTTGAATAAATGAATGACTACATGGGAGCCTTCTGGTTCTCCTGAGTTTACACCTTAGAGATTTTGGGTCAGCTGTTTCTCCCTTGTCTTTGCTTTGATTCAGTCACAGTTTCTGGGGTCAGTTCCATTTCTGAAAAGGCTTTTACTTCCATCACATGTGTGTTCTAGGCCCTCATTCACCTTCAGTTCTAGAGCCCCTAAGCAGTCTTCTCAACCACAGTCTCCCCTGTCTCCAGCCCACCATACACACTCTTGCCAGAATTATCCTTCTGAAACATGGCTCTGTTCCTAGAGCTTCCCCAACCAGAAGGCTGGGCACATTATAGAGACTTAACAAATATTTCATGAATGGCTAATTAAATGAATCTCACTAAACATTAACAAAATTCAAACTCTTCACCTTCCACTTGGTTTCCCACATAGAATCCCATACCCCCTCTAAATTAGTGCTAGTTCTACACCCAGTCTACAGTATCTCTAAACATGATACACCAGATTGAATCATATGCGCTTGCCAACATGTGAGTGCTCTGACCTACAAAACAGTTATTTTGTATGGCTTGATTCAATACTTGTTTTTTGCCTCCTTAATTTCATTTAAGCCATTATAAATGCCAGATTATCTTCCTGAGCCATCCAATTTATTCTTCAGAGTCTGATTTTAAGTCTCTTGCTTCCTAAAGAGGCCCATGAATAGTTTTTCTCTTGTGCACCCACAGAAGTTTGCAACTTTTCTTTTTTCATTCATTCATTCTTTTTTCATTCATTTGCTTTGTGATGCCACCGTGGTGCCTCTCTCGCTCTCCTTCCATCCCCTCTGTCCTCCCATCCTCTCCTTCAGTTGTGAGTGAACTCTTGGAGGGCAGGGTCTTATCTTATTCACCTTTGAGTGATTCTGCTACGATCCTGTTCATAGAGCAGCTGCTCACCAGATATTTGTTGCACGGACTCAATAGTAGTTAACTGGCCTAACAAATAAACTTAAAACAATAAAAAATAGGTTACAAAGTCCACAACTACTTTTTTTTAAACAACTAGTTCTCAAGTGCAGATATGTTTTCCAATTATATTTTTTGCTGTGACACCAAAAGTAGGGAAGAAAATGCATGTGGGGTGGGGGTAGAGGGCTCCTTTTCCAACCCTTGTGAGATATGTCAACTCAACCCTGAAGAGTAGGTGTGTATGATGATCATTCTCCTGGCCTGACACCTCTAAGACATGAACTGACCTACGCAGGCTTATGACTTTGGGCATTCCACAAATAAAGCCGCTGTTCTGAGCATCAGTAGCTACTTCATTTGCTCTAAACAATAGGTGAAGGAAGGGAAGCAGCTGATGCTTCAGCTGATGATGATGACAAAAATGATAATGGCATTTACATGATTCTGCAGTGCTTGACAAACTCAGCAAATTACTTGTAAAGTCGGCAGTCAGGGCTGTCAATGAGAGGGAGTCACCTCTGGGCCAGAAAGCAGCAGCCACATTTGCATAAAAGGAGAGAGCTCATAGCACCTGACAGCTCAGAAGGAGGTGTGCACCAAGAGCCTAGTGCTCACAGGAATTGACAGAGGAAAGGGACTTAAGTTGCAGTGGTGTAGATTGAAGTACATACAAGGAAGGACTTCCTAAAGGCAAGGGTCTTAGCAAAAGAACAGGGGTTTGTAAGAAATAAAACAGCGTTGGCGCCTGAATATACAGACAGACCACTGAAATAAAACAGAAAGTTTGGGAAGAGACCCACACATATGAAAACTGGTATATCCTAAATATAAAGGTGGCACTGAAAGTCCCTGGGGCTTGGATGATTGATAAGCGGTGCTAGCACAACTGGGTAGCCAGTTAGGAGAGTTGGGAAAGTTAGCCTGTGCCTCCAACTGCACTCAAGAATATGCTCTGACATGGGGCAGAAAGGTGTGAAGAAGTGAACCCTACAAATACTGCAAGAAAACATGGGTAAATTTCTGGGCATAGAGAAAGGATTTCTAACTTGAATCAATATCCAGAGACAATAAAAGATGGATAAGTTTGATTATATAAAAATTTTAAAAGCTTGCATTAAAAATACCATGAGCAAAATCAAAAGATGAAGGGGGAAATGTTTATAATATATATTACAGATCAAAGGCTAATTTTTTGCAAGTACAAAGGCCTCTTTAACACTGAGGGGAAAAAAATCAGCAGCCCAATTTTAAAAAAATGGAAAAGGACATGAATATATAATTTGAAAAAATACATAAAAATAGTCTTTATACAGCGGCCAAGATGGCGGCATAGGTGGAAATACTGTACCTCCTCATACAACCAAATTTAAGGAAAACAAAGATTTAGAAACAAAAAAACAACCAGAACAGACAGAAAATTGAACTGCACTGAAGCCCTACAACAACAAACCATTCATCCAGACCAGTAAGAGGGGCTGAATCTGCAGGGAGCAGAGAGGGGTCCTGGAAGGAAGAGGCGGTGGTTAGCAGAACTGGGTACGGGGAGGAAACAAGGCGCGCAAGGCATTTGGCTGACCAAGGACACACATTCGTGTGCAGATAAACCAGGCAAAAAAAAGGGCAGTGAGACAGAACGTGCAACCTTGGGCCCCAGTGATGGGAAATAAAGCCTAAAAGCACCAACTGAAAAAACTTTTGGGGGTTGAAGTGCTGGGAGAGGCTCCCAGCCTCACAGGAGAGTTCATTGGAGAGACCCACAGGGTCCTAGAATGTACACAAGCCCACTCACCTGGGAACCAGCACCAGAAGGGCTCAATTTATTTGTGGGAAGCGGAAGAGGGGACCGAAACGCGAGAGAGAGTGGAACAAGCACCATTGCTCCCCCTCTGACCCCACCCCCAGATACAGTGTCACAACCCAGTGACTCAGTTGACCCACCCTGGTGAACACCTAAGGCTCAGCCCCTCATATGTAACAGGCATGACCAGACCAAAACATTATGGCTTAAACAGAACAGATCAAAGCCCCAGAACAAATACTTCTAAGTGACCAAGAGATAACCAACCTATCAGATGCACAGTTCAAAACACTGTGATCAGGATGCTCACAGAATTGGTTGAATTTGGTTGCAAATTAGAGGAACATACGAAGGCTAAACTCATTGAAATGAAGGGAAATGCACAGAAAACCAATAGTGATGAAAAGGAAACTGGGACTCAAATCAAGGGAGTGGACCAGAAGAAAGAAAAAAATGACCAAACAGAAAAATATGAGAATTCAAAACAATGAAGGAGAAGAAGAAGAGTAACAAGTAGAAAACTTATATGAACAAATAATAAAGGACAACTTCCCCAATTTGGCAAAGGAAATAGATGTCCAGGAAGCTCAGAGGGTCCCAAAGAAAGTGGACCCAAAGAGAAACACACCAAGGCACATCATAATTACACTACCCAGGATTAAAATGAAGGAGAGAATCCTAGAAGCAGCAAGAGATAAGGGGACAGTCACCTACAAAGGAGTTCCCATCAGACTGTCAGCTGATTTCTCAAAAGAGACCTTACAGGCAAGAAGGGGCTGGAAAGAAGTATTCCAAGTCATGAAAGGCAAGGACCTACATCCAAGATTGATCTATCCAGCAAAGCTTTCATTTAGAATGGAAGGGCAGATAAAGTGCTTCTCAGATAAGGTCAAGTTCAAGGAGTTCATCATCACCAAGCCCTTATCATAGGAAATGTTAAAGGGACTTACCTAAGAAAAAGGAGTTAAAAAATATGAACAGTGAAAAAACAGCAAACTCACAGTTATTAAGAACCACACCTAAAACAAAAGCAAACTAAGAGGACAGCTAGATCAGGAGCGGAGCCACAGAAATGGAGATCATATGGAGGGTTAGCAACAGGGGAGTGGGAGGAGGAGAAGAGGGGAGAAGGTACAGAGAATAAGTAGCATAGATAGTAGGTAGAAAATAGACAGGGGGGAGGGCATGAATAGTAGGGGAAATACAGAATCTAAAGAACTTGAGACATGTGGTCATAAACTAAAGGGGGGGTGGGGGAGGGGTGTGCAGGGTGGAGGGGAATGAAGGGGGAAATAGAACAACTGTAATGGCATAATTAATAAAATATATTAAAAACAGTCTTTATACATAAGAAAAAATTCAATTTCAAACAAAAGTGAAATTTAAATTTAAATCATTTTGGAAATTCTGGCAGTTCTTCAAACAGTTAAACATACACTGTCCATAAGGCCTAGCGATTCCATCCCTATGTATATGGAGAAATAAAAACATATTCCCACATACAAAACAACATATAAAATCTTTATATAACATTTAAAAATAATATGTTTTTATTTTAAAGTAACAATATGTCATATGTTTATGTAATATATAAAAATGTTTATAGCTAGATTTGCCTTAATAGTGAAATAGTGGAAACAGCCCAAATGTCCATCAACAGATAAATGGATAAACAAAATGGAATATGATTTGGCCATACAATGAAATGTTATTTGGTTATAAAAAAGAATGAAGTTCTGATACATGTCATAACATGGATGAACTTTGAAAACATGCTAAATGAAAGAAGCCAGTCACAAAAGGCCACATGTTGTATGATATTGTTTATATGAAATGTCTAAAACAGGCAAATCTATAGGCAGAAAGTAGATTAGTGTTTGCTTAGGCCTGGGAAGTAGGAGATAGAAGGGTGATAGCTAAAAGTACTGGGTTTCTAAAACTGACTTTGATGATGTTTGCAGGTATCTGTGCCCTTGAAGTAGGTAAGCTGGACAGGGTGGATTTATAGTTTTATAGGTTTATAGTTGTGACTATGTAAAACATAGAGTTTACTCTTGTATTGTTATTTATTAATTCTTACACTATTTTTCTTGTATTACGTTTATTCTTGTATTATTTATTAATTCTTCTATTATTTTTCATATGAACAACTGTAGGGGCAAACCTACTCTTACCCCACCCCATATAGTATGTGAACTAAATCTCAATAAAGCTGTTTTTAAAATTGACATTATAATATTGTTTCTCACCCACCAGACTGGTAAATGTTAAAAAGCTTGGTGCATTCTGCTGGTGAAGCTGTGGGAAAACAGGCACTTTCACACCTTGTTGGAGGGAATACGAATTGGTACAGCAGTTAAGGAAGGGAGTTGTGTAATATTCTGATGAAACTGTGTATTTGTATACCTAGTGACCCAGCAGTCTCACCTCTAGGAATGTACCCTGAACACACCCACCCACCTATATTCAAGTACATATATACAAGATTACATATTGGATCATTGTTTTTAATGACAAGATATTGGAAACAATTTCAATGCCCATAAGTAGAAGACTAGTTGGGTAAACTATGGTCACACAATGAAGTACTAGTCTGCTTTAAAAAAAAATAAGATTTTTAATGAAAATAAAAAAAGATAGAGTTCTATAAACTGATAGGGAGTGACTTTCAGGATATTAAGAGAAAAAAATCCAAGTGCAAAAGATCACTTACAGCATGTTTTCTTTTTCTATAAGAAATAAGAGGAAATAAACTGTATGTGTATTTACTTACTTTAGCAAAAAGAAACATTGGGGGGCAAACCAGAAATGAATGAGATTAGTTACTTGCAAGGGGTGGTGGGCACAGGGGAGAAGGGTTAGGGGGCACTTTTCTGAATACACTTTTTAATTTTGTTTTGATCTTTTATTTTAAAAAAATCCACAGGATGGGAGAAAGCCCCCAACAGAAACAAATGAATCAAACTATATTTCAAATGAATAGTATAACCACACTGAACAAAGGTTGAAGGGAGAACTCTTCCAAGTGACTTTTGAAGACAGTGTTTGGACTATGTACCCTCAGGCTACAGGCGAAAAGCAGCACAGACAATATTCAGCCCTGGTTAATAGTTTTGTTTTAATGGTATGCATGATGGTAATGGTTTGTTTAGTGGTATGCATGAACAATTTAAAACTACTATGCATTTTAGGTCTGAACAAAGAATGAGTAAATATATTGAGAAAAATGGAGCAAATGCCTCAGTATTGGCGAAGTAGGTTTTCTTTTTTTCAAATATACAAAAGAGGGAACTCTAGGATGCTATGGGACTAGAACTGAAAGTACCAGTGTGTTTTAAAATTAGATACAGACTCTAGCTGTCTGCATTGAGAGGGCCTAGAAATGATGACTCCCTCGTAGCTCTTATGCCCAGAACCTGATGCCCAGACATGGTTTTTAAAATTCCTTTCTCCACACAAATTTTCAGGACCCCTTAGAGAGATCGCTGGTTAGAGAGCAGGTAAGGTACAAGATGAGCCTGAACATCCTGTTCCAGAAAGTGCTCAGTAAATGAAGAGGACATGTCAAAAGAACCAAAAGGACTCCCACTGTCTAACTCTGGAACAATTCGTATGTGAAAATCAACAGTGATAGTAATGGATTACAACCCACTGAATAATGCGTAACAATCCATGAATTCATACTGATATAAATAAATTAATAAATAGATAAATGTGAAGCAGGGAATGCTTTTCATTGCCATAGGACTGAACTAATACATGTAGAAAATGATGAAATTAGAAAAATCACTATTCAGCAAATATCATAGTAATGACTGATTCAAGGAAGAATCGTCAATGGATGCTAAAAGGAGCGGGTGAAAGTTTGATGAGAACTGGATAGTCACAGAGTCTTTCAAATATCTTTCCATAAATTTCTTATTAATCACAAAAGGAAAAATAGCAAAATTGTGAGGAAACCTGATACACACCAACTTGGCATAGTAATCAAAGGTAACGTCACCAATAATGGCACCAACCCGACATCGGATCCCTCTGGCTGGTTGTACCGAGGACGACACAACATTACTTCTGGGGTGCTTCTGCCAAAAATTCATCACCCAGATCTAATAACGAGGAAACATCCGACAAACCCAAATCGAGTAACCTTCTACAAAATAAATGGCCTGTACTCTTCAAAAATGTCAAGGTTAAAGAAAGAAAAAGATCAGGTGAAGATAAAGAATGACTGAGGAACTGTTCTAGTTTGAAAGAAGCAAGAGATGCTACGGCCAAAGGCAATCTGTGTTCCTGGGTAAAGCACATTACTGGGAGAATGGACAAAATTTGAAATTGGGCTGTGGAGTTGGTTGATGATATTGTATAAATGGTCAATTTCCTAATTTAGATAATTGTACTGTGATTATATAAAATAATGTCCCTCTTCTTAGGAAATAAACACTGCAGTGTTTAAGGATAAAGGAGCACAATATCAGCAATTAATTCTCAAATGATTGAGAAAAATTACAGACACTTAGTACATGCCACATCTCAATTTAAACATTTCTGCAGAAACCTGGGTCCCTTGGGTCTTTGTTTTTCAAACCAGACCAACTTCCCATTATTCCCTGTCTTGTTTGTGGAATTACTCAGCCCCACTCTTAGTTTACAGGGGGTAAATGTGACCTGTTTGGGGAAGAAATCCTGTTGCCAATTAACAGCATTTTTTTAATAGTCCTGGATTCAAATTCTTTTAAAGAAAAGTATAGTATCCAATTAGAGCTAGCTATTTTCAAATACGACGTGTATCTGTGAGTGCCAAAAGCTGCTCTGAACTGCCACACCCCTCAGCAACCCCGGCTTGGACCCTGCGGTACTTCTGGGCACAGATGCGCCACTGCCTCACCTGTGACTGGGGTTTGGAACATCTTGGCCCTGAGCTATAAAAACACCAGGATTCTCTACTGAGCTCCTGCTGTGCTGTTTTACTTTTCGAGGAGGTCTCCTGGGCCAAATGAAGGTGCTGTACCATCACAGATCTTCTGGCCTCAGTCCCCTTCCCTGAAGCCTCAGTAATGCTGCAGCCCAGAGGGGCCTGCTGATCTAATTGACGGACATTTGCGTGCTTTTTGGACCTTTCCCAGCCTTCAAGTAAACATCTGATACATGGCCACTGACACCTGGCTTTGAAATCCTCACCTACCTAGGACCCTCTGGATTCTCCCCACCATGGGCAGCCTCGCCCTTGCTATAGGCAAACCCCCTGTGTACAAAGAGAACAGGAAGCTTCCACTTACTTGGCCACACCCCGTGATACAGGAGGCAGAGAGAAGCCACTGACTGGCTGAACAGCCACAGAGAGCGACAAAGCCATGGACCAGGACACCCCTGGTCATCACAAGCTTCAGACACTAGAAATCGGGACTACATTCCTAGCAAAAAAGTCCCACGGCTTAGAGAGCCCAAAGCAAAGACAGGAGCTTCTTCTCGCCCCATACCAGGAGGTTAAACATTCGCTATTGCCATTACAACAATAGAACTAAAGATATTATATTTTCTTTAAGAATGATGATGGCAATGACAATTATTACAATAATCCTCATGCTCACAAACTGTCAGGCGGTGGAATCACTTCCATTTTACAGTGGAAGAGAGCAGGAGCTCAGAGAGGTGACGTAACCAGCACAAAGTCACACAGTGGTCAGATGCAAGAATCTGGTTTCAAATCCAAGTCTTTGCAATACCAGAGGGATATAGAAGAGACCCACTCAAATCAATGATTTTTCTTTCGAATGACCACAGTGTCCAAGTTCACTAGTTAAGTAGGCAACATAGGTCATCCCAAACAAACCTTTCCCATCCTACTCCCCAGTACAGCAGAACACAACTGCAATCACTCTTCTCTCCCTGGGCAACATCAGCCCCAAGGAATCACCTCCTTTCCTTGACTTTACTCCCTTCCCCTCTCCTGGCTTCTCCTGGCCCAGAACTGGGTATTCCTGCAACCTGCAGCCTTAATGTGGAAGAACTCAGCATCAGCTGAGTTGGTGCATCAGCATCTGCTCCATGTGGGAGCACCAAGGAGTCAGACTGTTCCTCACACATACCCTCCCTGTCCAATGGGCGTTTCTGTGCCATCCTCACTCTTCTCAGAGGTAGGGACCAGCAACCAGGTTTACTGGGGCTCAGAGAGAGCGGGGTGGGAAGGGAGCAAGGGAGATAGAGAGAGAGTCATCTGGAGGTGGCTGAGCCAACGTGGAGCTATGGGTCGTATTTAAGCATGACTGGTATGGTAAAACATGTGCTCTGAGAACTACCCTCTCTAGTTATCTGTTACAGTAGTTAATTTCATCTGTTTTGAAGGAATATTTACTAAGGGTGAGTGATGGAGGCAGGCAGCTGTGGCTGCATCCACTGTAACCATATGGTTTATTTATAACCAGGACTCCATGGTGCAGATAGCTCAAAGAGGATTAAATTATACTTTGTAGATTAAAGTCTAAAGCACTATAAAACTCATAAGCCTTTGTATGCTAAGCAAGAACTTTGACTCCCATTGGGTTTTAAGCTGATATTTTGCACACACAGAAGAGTGAAAACTTTTGATATTTAAGTATTTTCTTAAAAAGCTGGCAGAATATCAAGCTTGTTCCTTAGGCAGTCAACTGGTTAAGGAGGGAAAAACAGGCTTCACAAACACCTTTTAAAGAACCAGTGTGGCTGGTTTCATTCTCATTATAAACAAGTTCTCTTCTCTGTTTACTAATCTCCTTGAACTTGGGCAGGCAGCCTGCTTAAAAGGAAACTGCCCCCAACCTGCCAAAGCCATGGTTTATTTTCTGCTGGTGGTCAAGGCATACCCCATGTAATTACACCTCAAGCACTCAACTACTCCAAGTTTACTTGAAGTTGCTTAGAGAAAAGGTCTTAAGGAGAAGCTCAGTATTGTCCTATTCTTTCATTCAACTGGGATCAGCTCAGTAAGTCTTCCTGCAATGGGTTGTTAATCACCTCCCTGGATGGGTCCTTCACCCTCAGAATGTGTCATTTCCCCCCTTTCTACCCCAGCCCCCAACCCCAGCCTCCATCCTCTTCAGACCCTGAAAGAATTTGGTTCAATTTAGCCTTCTCCTTGATCTTTAAAGTTTTGCTCTCAGCCACCTTCCACTTGAAGCCGCGTTTGATGTTTCCATGAGTATTTCTACTGATGGGCTTCACCCAGAGAGCTTTGTGGTTGACTTTGAGAGTCTGGTGTTCAGAGGATGGACTGATCTTTGCAGGT
This sequence comes from Artibeus jamaicensis, assembly GCF_021234435.1. NCBI lineage: Eukaryota > Metazoa > Chordata > Mammalia > Chiroptera > Phyllostomidae > Artibeus > Artibeus jamaicensis. The sequence continues at coordinate 16,233,898 of NW_026521842.1, forward strand.
GATATTTTCTGCACACACTGCAATTAGCCACACAAGCCAAATTGGCACAAGCAATGCACTCAAATCTCTTCTCATTGAACCCTTGGTGCTCATTGGGAGGCTCTTGTGGGAGCCACATTCGCAGTGAATGATGGGAAAATTCCCTGCGGGTGACCAGCCCTCACCATCGCAGGCATGGATCTTGGCCCTGCCAAGTCAGCTGCCAGTTCAGGAAATTCTCATTTGCTGATACATGGCCAATGTGTTTATGTAGGGAATCAGAAATCTTGTGACAATAAAATTTGCAGCAGAAGCAATGACTTCATTAAAATACAGGGAGGAAATAGATACATATTTAAGTATAGATTTTTAAAATATCGTGCAAGAATGGGGATGGCGTCATGACCATACCAGGATCTTGCATTTCTTGAACTTCCTTTTAGAGCATCAATAACAGAGTTCAAAGCAGAGTGAATTCCCAGAGAGTACTTTTTAAATTTTTCCACCTGAGGACCCACCAAAGTTGTTCCCAGTGCTCCCCAGGGCCTGTACGTCTTCGTTCTGCCACAGAGATGGTATGGAAAGTCTTCCACTCTGGAAAGGGTGCAGGAGAAGGTGTTGGGAGGCTCTATTGTCATTGCTGCCAACACACTTCCTTGGAATTCCTCTAGGGGCTCTTTCCACACCTTTCCCCTCTCCTTCCCCTGGAGTCATGCTGGAAGCCGGACACCTGCTCAAACGGATCAGAATCACCCAGAGCCAAGGGCACAATTATCATCACACAGAGTCTGCCAGCCCCTGTACTGTGGTTAGTGCTGGCACGTAGAAGGTGTGATTAGCAGCCGTGCTAATAAAAGGTGATTGCATCATATCTTTCACTCACAGGATCTTGTTTCATTTTCACAATCATTTCAAGAGATAAGGAGTACAGATGTTATCAGTCTTTGTAGGCGAGGAAGCTTGGCTAGAGAGTAGTTTATCTCTTTTTCTACATCTTTTCTCTTCCTTTTCCTTTTTCATTCCTCCCTCTTTCCCTTCCCCCTTCCCTTCTTCCCTGCCTCCTCTTCCTTCCTCCAGAGTCACTTTTTTCCTTCCTTTCTCCCTCCTCCCTCTTTTTATTTTTTCTTTTTCCCTTCTTTCTTCTTTTCTGCTTTCCTCAATCCCCCTTCTTCCCACTTTCTCTTCCCTCTTCCCTTTCTCTTCTCCTCCCCTAACATTTCAGTGGATCGTTGAGAGCTTGGGCCTGGTATTTATCCATGGCTCTGTCTTCAGCTGTTCATCTCAGAAGCCATGTTGCCTTTCTCTACACAGAAAAGGCTAGTTTCTCTTAAGCAAAACATTTAGAAGCGGATGCTGAGTGTCCATCAGCCCAGACTCCAATTATAGGGGACCTATAGCAAGCTGCACTGATATCGCATCTGATTTATTCAGTCCCTTTCTTTCCCCTGATGATTACCTTCTCCATCCGGGACAAGAATTTCTGCTCTTTCTGGGTGAAGGAGCAGCCTGATTATAGCTTCATTAGAAAATGGGGCCGGTCGCTCTTGCAGTCTAATTGGTTGACAGGGTTTGGGATACGAAAGTGTAAATCACTGACAGTGTGCATGGCCCTACTTTTGTCACAGTGAAATCCTCAGCTGTCAAACTGAGTAGATATGTGGAGCGGTTAATTTTATGTGTCATTAAAGGAACCATAATTGCGGCAATAAGTCTTTCCTGCATGCTTTCAAGAAGTGTATGCAGAAGGCCCTGGGCCTCTCAATGTCTTCTTGACACCTGCCACCACTTTAGGTGAGGTGGCAGCTGTTGCAGCTCCAGGTAGCAAAGACTCAACCAAGAGACTTGGCCCCATGCAGGATTTCTCAAGCTTCTCGTGGACACTCCCTTCTGTCATCATTCCACCTGCACCCTAACTGTCCCAGCAGGGGTAGTAATGCTCCGGAGGCCTGGAGGCTGCTGCTGTCCACAGTCCTGGTAGTTGGGTGGCATTCCCACTCAGGGGACGTTGTTTGGTGAGCAGGATTGAGAGTTTTCAAGCTAATGAATGTGTCTTGGGAGTCATTCCTTTGGAGGGAAGTGGCATGTTGGAAGGCAAATGTGCGTTACATCTGGGTCTGTGTTCTGCTCCCTGGGAAGTGACTCACAGGCCTGCCAACCAGGGACTCTTCAAGAACACAGAGGCCAGCTCTCTTGGATCCCAACCCATTCACTGCTATAACCAGTGACCTGAAAAATGCAGGTGTCAGCATCAGATGACCTCTTGAGTACAGGAGAGGGAAGTGACACCGGTGGCATTAGGCGTTAACTGTCCGAGAATACATAAGGATGGCAAGTTAAACAGTAATCACTAGGTAACCATCTTAGACAGATAGAAAGAGAGGGGAAAAGCCCAAGAGTAGCTATCTTTAAAGAGAACAAGCAGATCTGAGTAATCCAATTTAGGGGAGATAAGAGCCTGCTGCTAGTACTGTCCTTTAACTGGACAAACGCCTTCGTTCAAGTGTCAACCCCAATCCGGAAGAGGTCACCGCACTGGGCCTGCTGCCTAATATACTCCTGAATTGGCTGAGTGGCTTGCCGAACAAACACACTGGTCCAACAGAATTGATTTTCAACAGGCCGTATTGGTCCCTAACGTAATTATCCAGCAGTGAGTCAGTTCACAGCAGCCCCTGCATTTAAACACAGCTGGTCAGCCCTGGGTGGGTAGGGCCAGCACTGAGGTGCCTTCTCCACTTGGGAAACCCTTTGTATTCCAGGTACTTTTCTTCCCACTTCCGAAGTAATTTCATGAGCCTGGGGACTTTACACAGCACCATCTTAGGTGGGCACTGTCTTGCTCCTGTTGATAGAGAGCTATGGAGACATTGGTCTCATGGGCCAATGAATATGAAGTCCTGGCTGTTTCACAGGCGAATTCAACCTACAATAAAGAGTCAAATAAATGGAATCCTTCTTAAAACAGTACTGTGCTTAACCTCTTCCCTTCCCTGGCTTCTGGGCAACACAGTTTCAGTTACCTCTGCATGTCAAGCCAGCAAGAGACGGTTCTGTGTGTGTGTGTGTGGGGGGGGCAGTGATCTCCTAAGCACAGGGTACTCTGCCAAAAGACTCACACTGATCACACTGGGCCCAGGACCCAATTCATCAAACGCAGCATGACCTTTGAGTTTTTAGATGAATATTACAAAACCTTCTGACCCTCAATGGGTCCGCAAAGCTGGAAGGCCTTCTACATGCAGTGTGGTAATGTTTATACCCCTGCTAGGATAATCAAATATAACACGTTCTCCCTGGCTGTGGAATAGTGGGAAGCTCAAAAGACCACAATTTTTCTTTTTTTTTTTAATACTTTTGATCTTACTTTCTTTTTTAAAATTTATTTAGTTATTTTTCAAGTACAGTTTTTTGTCTATTTCTCCCATCCCAGTGCCCCCCCCCCGTCCTGTGCTCCCCACTTCCCTCTCATCTCCACCCCCCCTAGCTCTTCTCCCTGCATCCTTCATATTTGTTTCTCCAAATCCCTCCCCCCTTCCCCCTTAAATTCCCTTCCCTCTCCGTACCCTTGTACCCTCTGGTCACTGTACCCTTGTTTTCTATTTCAGTGTCTTTGTTTTTATTCTGCTTGCTTGTTCGTTTTGCTGTTTAGCTTCCTGTTAAAGGTGAGATCATATGTTATGTCTTTCAACACCTGGCCTATTTCACTCAGCATAATGCTTTCCAGCTCCATCCATGTTGTTGTAAAGGGTAGTAGCTCCTTCTTTCTCTCTGCTGCATAGAATTCTATTGTGTATATGTACCACTATTTTTTGATCCATTCATTTACTGTCGGGCACCTAGGTTGCTTCCAACTCTTGGCTATTGTAAATTGTGCTGCTATGAACATTGTGGTGCATAGGTTCTTTGAAATTGATGTTTTAAGATTCTTAGGATATAATCCTAGCAGTGGAATTGCTGGGTCAAAAGGCAGGACGATTTTTATTTTTCTGAGAAAATTCCATACTGTTTTCCATAATGGTTGTACCAGTCTGCAATCCCACCAACAGTGAACTAAGGACCCTTTTTCTCTACAACCTCTCCAACATTTGTTGTTTGTTGCTTTATTTATGATAGCCATCCTGACTGGTGTAAAGTGGTATCTCATTGTGGTTTTAATTTGCATCTCTCTGATAGCTAACGATATTGAGCATCTCTTCATGTGTCTCTGGATATTCTGTATGTCCTCCTTGGAGAAGTGCCTGTTCAAGTCCTTTTCCCATTTTTTAATTGGGTTAGATCTCTTCTTAGAGTGGAGTCGTATAAGTTCTTTGTATATTTTGGAGATTAAACCTTTGTCTGAGATATCATTGGCAAATATATTTTCCCATACACTTGGTTGTCTTTTTAATTTAATACTGTTTTCTTTAGCCATGCAGAAACTTTTTATTTTGATGAGATCCCATTTGTTTATTCTTTCCTTTATATTCCTTGCTCTAGGGGACATATCAGTAAAATGTTGCTGCGTGAAATATCTGAGATTTTCTTGCCGATGTTTTCCTCTAGAACTTTAATAGTGTCACGGCTTATATTTAAATCTTTTATCCACCTTGAATTTATTTTGGTGTATGGTGTAAGTTTGTGCTCACGTTTCATTTTTTTGCATGTAGCTGTCCAGTTCTCCCAACACCATTTGTTGAAGAGGCTATATTTAGGCCATTTTATGTTATTGCCCCCTTTGTCGAATATTAATTGACTGTAGAGAGTTGGGCTGATTTCTGGGCTCTCTGTTCTGTTCCATTGGTCTATGTGCCTGTTTTTATGCCAGTACCAGGCTGTTTTGATTACAGTGGCCTTGTAATACAGTTTGATATCAGGTATTGTGACCCCTCCTACTTTCTTCTTCTTTCTCAAAATAGCAGCTGCTATTCGGGCTCGTTTATGGTTCCATATAAATTTTTGAAGTGTTTGTTCTATGTCTGTGAAATATGCCTTTGGTACTTTAATAGGTATTGCATTGAATCTATATATTGCTTTGGGTAGTATGGAGATTTTGATGATGTTAATTCTTCCAATCCATGAACAAGGTATATGTTTCCATTTGTTTGTGTCTTCCCTGATTTCTTTCTTCAGGGCTGTGTAGTTTTCTGCATACAGGTCTTTTACCTCCTTGGTTAGGTTTATTCCCAGATATTTTATTTTTCTTTTTGCTATATTGAATGGGATTTTTTTCTTGATTTCTGCTTCTGCTGATTCATTGTTAGTATACAAAAATGCCTTTGATTTCTGGATATTGACTTTGTATCCTGCTGTTTTGCCAAATTCATTAATTAGTTCGAGCAATTTTTTGGTAGAGTCTATAGGATTTTCCATATACACTATCATGTTATCTGCAAACAGTGACAGTTTTGTTTCCTCCTTTCCTATTTGGATGGCTTTTATTTCCTTTTCTCGCCTAATTGCTGTGGCCAAAACTTCCAAAACTATATGGAATAGAAGTGGTGAAAGTGGACATCCTTGTCTTGTTCCTGATCTTAGTGGAAAAGCTTTTAATTTTTGCCCATTGAGTATGATGTTGGCTGTAGGTCTCTCATATATGGCCTTTATTATATTGAGAAACGCTCCCTCTATTCCCACTTTGCTGAGTGTTTTTTTTTATCATAAATAGGTGTTGTACCTTACCAAAAGCTTTTTCTGTGTCTATTGATATGATCATGGACCACAATTTTTCTTTCTGTTCATCACTTCCTCATCCCTTGAGAAACATATATTTTTCCCAGTCTGGAGAATCACCATACTGCTATGACTACCTTACACATATCTCTTTACTCCATGCCTCTAGCTCATAGAGAGGGGACTCCATGGGAATGGTGTCTAAGGTGTTCTTTGTCACCTAATACCTGGTTCACTGTACTGTCATCTAAAGTAATTCTCAGCAACTGTTTGTGGAGTTCCATTCAAGTGATCTATAATGATAAAAGGACCACCCAACAGCTGTGTGAAGTTGGGCAATAGCTTAACCTCTCTATGCCTATATTTCTTCATCTGCTCTACGAGGGTGATAATAGCACCTGCTGTATCAGGTTATTATGAAGACAAACAGAGTTAATATTTGTCAAGTTTTTGGAACCAGGTCTGGCATCTATAAAGCATTAAGTAACGGGGGTGATCGCCTACTTAGGGGGTAGTATAAGGAGAGTACAATAGATTCACCCTGCCTGAATCTTATCCACATTTGGGACCTCATCTACTGTAAAATTCATAGCCCGCTAATTAATTAGAAGTGCAACCCAGCCTGGCCTCCCTAAATGGGCTTGGTTCAGGGCAATGGTCCCCAGGGCTGCTGTCCCAGAAGCTGGTGGTTGGAGGGTAGAGCAAATGCATGAAAGAGACACCCCTGCTTGCCCTGACCTCATTCGAGGGTGGGGGAGATCCACATAGGCTGTGGCCAGGATACCGTGGTGGCAGTGCCCACTGAGGAAATTGATCACCTTAGTTCTTAAGAAACACTGTTCATTCACCACAGACCTGCTGGGAGCTTCTGCTCTGGCAAATGCTAAAGCACAGTTAGAACTGGTTTGTGGGAGATGAGAAAAATGTTCTCATTTGCTTCAAACACTGAAGCCACCCAGGGCCTCATCTCACCAAAAGCATTCTGGTTTCTACTTACATACAAGCACCTCTGGCCAGAATGGACCTGTGAAAATGAAAGCGAGGACCCGCATCCATGAACTCGCTCCCTGAAGATGAACCAGCATCCCACTTGGCTTAAGTAACCTCACAGAAGCTAACATTTACTGCATTTCAGGGGAACTCAAAGTAACATATGTATTATTAGCAATAATGCTAATGTGCTTGCCACTATTTTAAGTGCTATTCTTACAGGACTTCATTTAATCTGATATGTCACATTATTGTCATTTCATAGGAGGAAACTGAGGCACGAAGAGATTAAAGAGTGTGTCCAAGATCATAAAATTAGCATCTTGAGGCAGCTCATGGCCACTCATCCATACTGCACCTTTGCTGGAGGCAAATGAATGGAGACATTGCATTTTACAAAATACTAATAACGCTGTTGGTAGACAGCATCATTAGTATTTTGTAATACTAAATGCTAATTTAGTATTGGTTAGTTTAAACTTACAGTGAAAAATGGAAGGAAGGGGAGAAAATCAGACAGGAGGACAAAAAGGGAAAGAAAAGGGGATAGAGATAAAGGATAGGAGGAAATAGAAAGTGAAATACATGATTATATTATTATTTTATTTGTCAAATAAATCCTGTTTGCTACAATCATAGCTAACATTTGCAAAGAATGTATAATGTACCAGGCATGGCATGGTCTGAAGTGCTTCACATTCAGTTATTTCACTTAATATTCATAACAAAACAATCAGTAACTCATGTGAGACTCATTCATAGAGAAGAAAACTGAGCCCTGGAGAGGTTCCAATTCAAGAAGTAGAGGACCCAGATCTAACCAGAGTAGGGCTGTGGGATTATCAAGTAAAAAAATGCAGGGAAGCCAGTTACATCTGAATTTCAAAGAAACATCAAATCATTTAGGATGTACTTATACTAAAGCAACAAATAATTTAGGACATACTTAGACTAAAAAAATCTTCCATTTATCTGAAATTCACGTTGAACTAGGCATCCTGTGTTTTATCTGGCAACCCTAAACTGAGGCATTATTAGGTTGTCTCAAGTCTTTATAGTTCTAAGCTGGCATAAACTTTCAATTTAAGATCCCGTGTATACTCATGTGGTCAGATTCTCAGGGAATCTGTACAGGTGCCAGCAGGATCCAAATTCCTGGCTGGCTTCAAATGCAAGTTTCAAGTGCCAGAGGAGAACCTCAGGGGTGCACAATGACCAGTTCTGTGCTCCAGGGCGCACATGGGGTCCTCATGTCACAGGGCTCCCTTCAACACCCTGGTCCCCATGCACACCTCCACCCTGACTTCCTAACCTCGTGCATTCTGCCTCTCTCTCAGCTCCGCGTCTGCTTGCAATCAAGACTTTTCTGCCCTACACAGGATGCCAAGGTTTTCTCCACTTCAAGTGTGCACAGCTGCCTGGCAGATCAAGACAGCATCTGCGTCTACCCTTCCTCCGGCCTGTCCTTCCTCTAAAGTACTCTTGAATAGGGTCAGCTTCTGGCTGTATTTTTCAGTCTCTAATTAGCAGATTCCAATTCATCACCCTGAGTATCTCCTGGCATCAGCCCTGAGATCCCCTCTTCTCGCCTGGTGAATCGGTCTTCATTTAAAACCCTCTCTCTTAGTCCTAAATGGAAATCAATTCTGCAAGTTTAGCAAATAGTTAATTACTCCACAAAGGGGATTGATTGGCCTTTGATCACCAGAAAGCTCTGCAGTGCTATTAGTCTCTTTCATCTGTGATTAAACCACAGAGAGAAAGAAACAAAAACTAAATTAGGCTTCTCCTGTTATCCTACAAATATTTAATGACGGGCTAATCTTTTAGAGGTGTGTTCAGGGGATACGCATTCCATCAGGAGCCAGCTTCCATTCAACCTTGAACCCAGATTCCATCTTTGTGGAGAGCGCGGCAAAGAACTTTACAGAGGAACAGAGCTGGGCTCAAAGAAACCCTTTGTAGGACACACTCTTGTCTGCCTTTTTGTCTCTCTTCTTCTAATGTATGTTTTAATGCAGATAAAGATTTCCCCAGTGGACTCCTGGCATGAATAATAATAACAATAAAAAGGAAACCTGGCTTAAAAATTCCATTTGGGTTTTTCTAACTCTCTGGCCAGAACCGAACAGTGTCCCCCTGATTTACAGTTGATGAGGAGCCCTTCCCCCAAGTGACAAATGCCTTCCCTCAGTGTAGAGGGGGGCATGGGCAGTGGAATGTTCTGGGGTCACCTCTTCCTGAACAGGGGTGCCAAACAGCAGTGCAGGAGCTGGGGTGCTCTGCTTCATGCAGTAGATTGCGTGGATGTGTACAGAAAATTATACTTGTAAAAAGGCACTCTGCACACATTTGATACAACAGTCCTATAAAACACATAAGGAAATGGAGACACAGCAGGGAGTAAATTGCGAGGACATCAGAGTCAGGCAGAACTGAATTCAAAAGCTCCTCTGCTTAACAGCTGCGTGCCCTTGGGCAAGATGTTTAAAATCTCAGGCTTCCGTACAAAAGGTGTGATGACGTCTAGTTTATAGGGCCATTGTGCTGTGCCAAGGACAGTGCTGGATACATAATAGGGTTATTAAATGTGAAGTACGCTCCTCTGTCTCACTCAGGGGCCGCAGCTAGTTACTGAGAGAGCCTAGCTTGGAGCCGTTGTCCTTCCCACGTCCAGTGGGTTTTCTCCCCCCACATTCACGTCGCCTCTCCGGCAACCTTTCTATTCTGTGGTTGCCATTCCGCTTAGAATCTACCCTAGAGATTTCTGAAATGACATCAAGGCATCAGAATAAAAGAAGAGATTATGGCCCAGAATAGAGACCACCAAGGAATCAATCAGTTTTTACTTGAATGGACCCTTTCTAAACGGTGGATTTGCCCACGTAGCCAGTCAGATAAACTAGCTTGGTCTCCAAAAGCAAACACGGAACAGTGTCTAATGGATTGTTTTTCAAGCTGGTACTTTTGGCTTGAAGAGACGGTTTGTATACGCTTTTTATCACCCTCATTTGTTCTTCCTGCATTCTCATGTACATCCCTAGGGGTCATTCTGGGGTTTTGCTCTTCATAATTTTATCAGACAAATGCTGCTAATTGGGCTGACCCAGAGCAAGAGGGTGATGCTGGCCAAGCCGGCCCTCCGTATTCCCCATTCCACCTTTCTCCTCCGCTTGTCTCCACAGCTGCATCAGGACCCCTCTGAGCAGTGGCACATTCTTAGCTCTGTAATCTAGAGACCAATGGACTCAGCACTGATGACCCGGTGGGAGTCCCAGCTCTGACGTTCACATGCTGAATGACCTTGGACAACACAGTGGCTACACTAACAAGTTTAATTAACATTTCTGAGCATCTTCAGGTGTCAAGGACTGAGCTAACATATCTGTGAAGATGAAACAGACTAATTTACATGAAAGACTTTTAGCTATTATTATTACAATAGGTTTTGTTAAGTTCCACTCATGTCCTCTCAAAACACCCTACACATGAAGGCTGCTGGCTGCAAACACCTGGGACCCTTCCTGGCGGCTTTCTTTTCTGATCACATGAGTCCCCAGGCCTGAGCTGGCACATGCCTAAGAGCCGACAGAGTGGGAATCAGTCAAGAAGTGATGGACCAGAGTTCCACTCCTCTTGGCAGGGACAACTTTGAATGTCTGTCCTGCACTGTCTCTCGAAGTAGCCTATAGGCTGAAGCTCCAGTTGTCTGCAGTGGGAATATTCTCAATAATATATATTACGGGCTCCCTTCCCTTTCTCACTCGCCTATTAGTATTTCCTGGGATTACCTCCCAAACAGGTAATTTCCTAAACTTGTATCTCTGCTTTTGTTTCTGAGAAAACAGACAGCCACGGAGGAGCCCGCATGGAGAACATGCCCAGCTCTGCCCCAGAGGGGCCACCTCAGTGCCGGGTGGTTCTACCGGAAACAAGAGGATGTACCCTGAAAGGCCCCCTATTCCTCCACATTCTGAAAAGAGCCCAAGGACGATAGCTTCACCTAGGGCCAGAGGACAGAAGCATGGGAGGAATCAAATCTCGCCCGGCAGGAACTTTTTAGTGCTTTGGAATTTGTGTAGTATTTTCCCCTGGACAGTGGATTGGCTAAGTGGATTTCTCAGCCAAATTATATCTCAAACTCATTACCTCTTCCTCTCCAGCTGTAACAGCCCCCCACGTGTCATCCCTTTCATTCCTGTCCTCTTTAATGCATTCTCCATATTCTTATCCCATTTCCTACAACCTTTCAGGGTCTCTGGTTGTTCTCAGGAGGAGAAATATTCTGGACCTGCCTACAGGCCTGCCGTACTCTCATCTTGAGTCTCCTCCCCCGACCCCCTCACACTCTGGTCTCATGAAGTGTCTTGCTATTCCTTGAACAAGCCAAGCTCCTTCCAGGGACCCCGTGATCTCTTTCGACCGCCTGGCTTCCTCACTCCATGCACATGTCTTGGCCAACTCTTATTCATCTGTCAGCAGTTAGTGTAAATGCCCCTTCTTTGGGGAGGCTTCCCCTAATTGCTTTTATGGATTGTGGCAGGCAGCTTCTCAAGAGGCTCCCAATGATTTTCACCCCCTGGTTGTCACACCCCTGTGTAATTCCTTCCCCATAAGTGGGGGCTGGACCTAGGAACTTCCTTCTAATGAATAAAGTATGGCAACACTAGTGAGATTCACTCCAGGATTAGGTTCTAAAGACTGGAACTTCTGCCCTGCGTTCGCACTGTCTCTGTGTCTCCCCCCGGCATGCTTTGGGGAAGCAGACTGTGAGCGGCACTAAGGAGAGGCTATGTGGCAAGGCACTGAGGGCAGCCTCCAGCCAAGACTCATCAAGGAACTGAATCTTGCCAAGGACCTGGTGAGCGAGCTTGAAGCAAACCCTTCCCCAGTCAAACCTTGAGAAACGACTGCAGGCTTGTGAGGGACTCAGAACCAGAAGCACCCAGATGAGCTCTGCCAGGGTTTCCAACCCATGGAAGGTGTACGATACATGTTGTTTTAAGCCACTTGAATTTGGGGGTAATTTGCTATGAACCCAGATTATATCTAATCATTATATATGGTCACTCCATCGAGTGTGTATACTTTAGGGAACAATTCCGCAGCAGGTATTAATTGTAAACAACTCTGTCAGCCTATGGGAGGCCTAGTGGCTGAGAACAGGTGCTCTGGTCAGACTGCTGCGGTTTTAATTCTGGCTCCATTGCTTGCTGCCTGGATGATCTGGTGCTGCATATCTGACCCCTGGGCTTCGGCCCTTCATCTGCAAAATGAGGTAATAACGAGCTACCTTGTGAAGCAGCTGTGAGGATTAAACAAGATAACACTTGTAAATTACTTAATACTACCTGGTACTTAGTAAGCACTTAATAAATGCTATCTATTATTATTCTTATAGAGATTATACGAAGAGGTATAATGTCATTTTTGGAAATTGAGGGTCTTGTTTTCTACCTAGGGACATGCCACAGCTCATGAAGGAAGAAAACAGAAGGTAATAGACAATTAAGTGCTAAATCATGTTCTTTAGACTCAAAAAATTAAAGGAATTTAGAAGAGGTAAAAAAGAATAGACTGGGTTCTCCTGGAATGTTTTGTGGGGAAACTTTAACAAGACATGAAAGATGATTAGACCCCGGGCCTAAAGGGAAGATGTAGGGAATTGTAGCAAGGAGTCCCGGTGTGGGCTCCAAATGAGAGCAAAATAGGAGACTCATAACATGGAGTGGAGGATGTGCACCAGGAGGAAAATGACACTAATTAATACTGAGACCTGTACAGCAGTGACAAGTGTGAGACGAGAGCCTGTAGGATGAGGAAAACTTTGTGGTTTGCTAGGTGTTTGCGGAATGTGCTGAGGACAGAAAGGTTTACAGAGGAGAAAACTGGGAGCTGTGAGGCCTTCCATTACCATGGCTCAGTTTAGGATGGAGTGGAGGCCAGAGGCTGCCTGGCTGGGCACTGTTGTGCTCAGAGACATTTGGAGATACCCCGGGTCCTGGGAGAAGGGACGGGGAGGCCTGGGGATGGAATCCGCGATGGCGGGGCTCTCCGCGGCCTGTGGTGGCGGGGCGCATCTGCGGCTGCAGTCTCACCAGGGTGAAGTGGATGTGTCTGAGCGGGGCTCTCTTCGCCCACAAGCCACTGAAGCCCCAAGGCATGAGTGTTTGCAAGTTGGTGCGTGTTTAAGGTCAAGAGAACATTGATTTCTGCCCTGAGTTGTGGTAGAAGTTGTGCTAATTTGATAAGACAGAGCATTAAAGATTCAGTGTGGCTGGGTATTGATTATGGGGCAGGTCTTATTAGATGAAAAAATTTTTTTAATGAGCAAACAACTATTGGTAGAAAACTAAATAAGACTCACCTACCAGAACCTACCTTGTTTGAAGGGTTGTAAACCTGAATAAGGTACCATGTAGTGATTGAGTGCATAGCTTTGAAGTTAGACAGAATCCTGGTCTAGTCAGATTTAAATCCTGGATTTATCACTTATGGGCTGTGTAGCCTTGAACAAGTTACTCGACTTCTCTGTGCCTCAGGTTCCTGACAGGTACAATGAAAGAGCTAATATCTAAAACATGAGTTTGGTAGGATAGTTAAGCAAGAGGGTAATAATAATAAGAAGAAAACAACGTTGGATAATCTTTCTGGAGCTATTGAAAAAATTGAATCCCCAAAATGAGGAAACCGAGGCACAGGAGCTTGCCGAAGGTTACACAGTGTGGAGCCAACATTTGACACCAGGTGGCCTATGCCCAGAGCTGGCACTGCTAAATGCTGAGATCATGGCCTTAATGCATGTACAGCAGGGTCTGGTGTATAGGTGCTGAGTGCATGCTGAGCTCCAGAGCTGCGTGGTTGATGGAGGACCTAGAAGTTCATGACTTCCCTTTTAGTAAATCTTTGCAAGCTGCTGGAATTAGTTTCTTTCTATTCCCCCAATGAAATAGTAATACAAAAGAAAGTAATGGAGGATCATGAGCCCCTTGCCCACCCGTGCCTTCAAACCCAGATAAAACAGCATGAGGAAGGGAAGAGAAAGGAAGAGACAATGGAAACGTAACAGCAAATATGAGAACAAATGAGGAAATGTGGGTAGCTTTGGCATTGGACTTTGAGATCTAGGAAAGCTCATCAGAGCTTAAAGGCATTAGCAACTGCCACGTCACATGTGTGGGGCCTGTTCCCAAGAGAATCCTGTGGTCTGGAGTGACTGAAGGACTACGGTAGGCTGTTATATTGGTGGTCCCAATGAGCTGCACCTCCTGGGATCCATGCCCTTGTTTGCCCCTCCCACACTGATTCCACTGACGTCAGGTGATGAGCTTTGGCCAATGGAACAATAACGTTACATGCAAGTAGAGGTTTAATAAGTGCTAGTACTTGGACTTGTACCTTTAGAAGCTGGCCACCCTCAAAGCCCACCCTCGTGTGCCTGAGTGAAGTGAGACACTGCAGACAGAGACCCTGAAGCCCCACCTTGCTCATGGTTCAGGGTGGTGGCATGATGCCCCCAGCTGTCTGTCGTACACAGGGAGCTGCCCTCTGGCATCATAAGAAATAGATTGCTGTGGTTTTGTCACTGGGTCTTGAGGAGACAGATAATAGAAGTGACTTCTCTTATTTTCTCTTTTAAATTTAATTTTTAATCACAATACATATCATCCACTTTTCTTTAAAAATTAGAATACCATCAATAAAGCTGAAGTTCTCTTTGATTATCATGCCTAACTCTGGCCTCCTTCCCCATTTGTAGAAGTAAGCAAGTTAGGGGGTTGGTGTCCAGCCATCAAAAAATTTTTTTAAAACTTTCACACATATAGATATATATTCATAAATAATACATTGATTGGTTTTTGAGACTACTTTCAACTGCAATTTTGGGACAGTACTGAAGTGACCATCATTATTTATTTGAAGGTTGAGAGTGATAATTCTCCCCCTCAACGCATGGCAATAGCTTGGCCAATGGAGAGATTTCTCCCCTTAAACAATGACTCTGGGAAAACACATCAACTTGCTTCTAACCACGTTACCCATCCCTCTGCTACTGTGCTTATAACCAATTTAAATCAATGTGTGGATTTTCTTTCCAATCATCCTCAGAGAAGGATGGTTGGAGAAACCAACCAGAGGGGCTCCCAGAGGGACTTGAGCAACTTTCATTTGTCATCTCTTCAAGGAGGAGAAACCCTACCCAGACAATGCATTTCAACATGACATGGGAGAATCATGGCAGCCAAAATGGTCTGGCTTTCCATCCTGGGCTACATGTGCCCTTTGCCTTTCTTAACTCCTCAGGACCTCTGTTCCCTACCACATTCCCTGTCTAAAGAAGATTTACATCTGTTTAAAGGAGTTAGCAAGTACTCAGATCTCTGAGACCACCATGTCTTGTCAGTTTGCAAACAGGATGCGGGGGCTGCCAACATTCCCTACTGTTACCTACTTTGGAATCTCCCTATCCTGGGGCAGCTGAGGTCAGGTCTGCTGCCTGGAGGCCTGGCCTGCCACGGGTTGGCCCAAGAACAGAGGCAGGAGGCCAGAGGAACACTCAAAAGCATCTCTACCTAATTCGCACCTTGGCACCAGCTCGCAAGGCCCGGAGCATCACATTTACAGCAGGAGTGTCTAATGGGTGTCAGGCCTCACTAGACACACGCAGCACACTTCCCAGAGTGTTCAGAACTGTTGAATATCCTGCAAATGACTCACAAAGAAACATCCAAAACCATAGATCAATTCATCTAATATATCAGTAGCTGGAATATGACCAAGACATGTGGCTTGATGCAGGATGTTGTAGGGCAAATAAGTCCTTTGACTACCAGCCAGTAATAAAGCTGTCTTTTTCTCTTAGAGGTGAAAATGAACAAGCACTTTACCCTAATGGGAGCTTAGGGGAAGGGCAGACAGGCTCTCAGAACTAAGGAATCTGAAATAGTTACCAAGGAGTCGCCAAATAAAGTTCCTGGTAGCTCTGCATCTCTTCCAGTATCATGGTTAGCTTATGTCCAAGAACTACTAAAACTAGACAATGACACGTAGGAGTGCCTTGGGAAATACGTTGCGGCAGCCTGAAATGTTGAAAGCAGGGTCTCAAAGAGGTATCTGCACACCCAAGCTTGCAGCAGCATTATTCACAATAGCCAACACGTGGAACCAACCCAAGTGCCCATTGATGGAGAGATGGGTAAGAAAAATGTGGTATGTTTATACAATGGAATATTATTCAGCCTGAAAAAAACAGGAAATTCTGACACATGCTACAACATGGGTGCACATTGAGGACATTATGCTAAATGAAATAAGCCAGTCATAAAAAGGCATATACTGCATGATTCTACTTACATGAGACACTTAGAGCAGTCGCATTGCAGAGGCAGAAGGTGGCATGGTGGCTGTCAGGGGCTGGGGAAGGAGAGAATGGATGGTTCCCGTTTAATGGGCCTACGTTTCAGTTTTACAAGATGAAGAGCTCTGGAGATGGATGGTGGTGATGGCTGCACAACATTATGATTGTATTTAATACCAGTGAAATGTACACTTAAAAACAGTAAATTTTATGTTATGTGAATTTTATCACAATAAAGATATATATTGTGGAAGACTTAAAAGATGATCACAATACTTCATAACTCATTCCAGCGAGAAGTGAGGTCTATTTCTCCACCACATGGATCTGGTCTGGCCTTGGGCCTTTCTTGAACTGATACAACGCAGCAGAGTGACGTTGTGTGAGTTCCAGGGATTAGGCTTTAAGACACCTTGCAGTCTCTACTTTCAAGTTCTCGAGATCTGAGGCCTCCATGTAAGTAAATCTCAGCTAGCCTACTAGAGGATGAGACCCCATGGAACAGAACTGAGGCACCCCAGCTGACAGACAGACAGACTGACAGCCAGCCAGCCAGCTCCTGGCCCAACAGGCAGCTCATTGTAGATGCCCAAATAAGCCCTAGCTAAGGTTGGTGAAGTCTGACCCATGTCAGCAGAATTGCCCAGATTAGACCAGATTATTTGCTGATTCAGAGCCACAAATTAAATAAACTGTTGTTGTTTTAAAATATACAGTCTTGGTGGTGGTTATGCAGCAAAAGCTAATTGCTATGTATCTCAAAAACTGCTCTAAATTCTATTGACTTACTTAACCATGTTTTCAATGCTGTAAAATCCATGAAGACAGACACTGTGAACTGTCTTTTCTCCCATTATATCTCCATTATCTAACCCCATGCATAGCACAGAGTAGGTACTTAAATATTTGCTGAGTAAAAATAGTGTGAAATAGACTTATTTTGCTGGCACCTCAATTTTTTCCTAAATGAGGAAGCAAATTATGATAAATATAAAATAAATAAATAAAATACAAAGAAAACCCCAATTAGACTGTCCTAATTATCCAATATTCTTAATTAATGGGGCATGGATGAATGAATTTTAAAGCATCTGTAGGCCCCTTCCATCCTCCCTTCAACAAATATTTATTTAGTACAGAATTTGTGCTATGTACTATGCTAACCCCTAGGATACAATAGATAAGCAAGACAGATAGCATCTGTGGCCTCACGGAGCTGTAGAAACTTGTACCATTGATTCTGTGTACCACAGAAAATGATTAATTTCATTTTGTAACTGTAGGTAGAAATTGTAAGTAAGACTATGTGTAGGTATATCCACATAAAATGCCATCTCATCTTGGTGCAAGGCTTTCTTTCCTATAACTTGATTTTGGTTGGTGTATTTATTCCTATCTGATTAAACTTTACAATTCATTTATATACTCAAAAAATATTTATTCAGTGCTCCCTGCTCAAGTGTGAGTATATATAAGATGAACCTACCAAAGTATTGGGTTGGCCAAAAAGTCTGTATGATTTTTACCATAAAATAAAAGACACATTTTTCATTTTCACCAATAACTTTGTTGATCTGGTTTTTTTGAGTATGCTGGCTATCTCCAGCTATTGGCTTCTAGTAGGTAGAGGCCAGGAGTGCTGCTAAACATCTTCTAATGCATAGACAGCCCAAAGAATTATTTGGCCAAAATGTCAACAGTACCAAGAAACTTTGTAAACCACTTTTGACACATTCAATCAGTCATATCACCTTCTCCATATACTGCACAAATGTTTTTTATCTTTGTGTTTCAGATGTATTTTTACCTTTCTTGAAATAATAAAGCATAATATGCCAAAAATGTTGCATATCTTCTTCCATCTTCAATATTAAAATGGCTGCACAAAAATTCACAAGTTTTGATGTTTTTTAAATGCATGCTGATATGACAGCTGTCACAATACAATCTAACAAAGTGGTTTTGAATGAAGTTAAAGACAACCACGCTGTACTAGAGCCATCGTATAGGAAAAAACTAAACAAACTCTTTGGCCAACCCAATACTCTGACTTCACAGAACTTTCAGTCTAGTCAGGGAGACTGTATATAATTATATGTGTAACTATGCTAGTAAACAAACAATTACGAATTAGCCAAGTGTCACCAAGAAAAAGCTCAGTGTCTTACCACAGGGGAGCAGTACCCAGTCAGGGTGGAAAGTGGCGGGGGGACTTCTGGGTATGGTGAACAGCACAACATCATTGCCACTTGAGCTGGGGAGCTGTAGGTAGGACATTCTTGTTCGGTGTGGTTTTAAAGACTGCGTGCGAAGGCATTTACAGACTTCTACAAACTGTTAGCTTGTGGGCACTCTAGGTCTGTGCGGTTTATTCTCCTTCTTTCCCCATCTCGCCATTGCCACTAGGTGGGCATTTTTCCATTCACAGAAGTGCCAGAGACAAAGCCTAGACTTTGGGACTGCAGTTGTATGCAGCAGCCCTGGCCAAGGTCAGCTGAGCCTGGCCCAGGCTGGCAGAACTTCCCAGACAAGCCCTGACCAAAAAGAGGCCCTGCATTTGTTGCCTGTACCCCACTGGCGGTGGGTGAGCCACTGAAACCCCTCTGGGTTGTATTTCCACCTTTGGCATGAGACATGCTTCCTATGCCCCTCCCCATCCTTTCTTATCATCATCCCTTCTGTGCCATGTGCCCACAGGGCATGCAGCAAGCCACACTGCACAGCCACTCCTCACAGGTGTGAGGCGACAATCCCTGAGACCATGTCTGTGAAGTGCCACATGTTCAAAGAAGAGGGGCACTCTCCAGAAGGAACATGAGGGAACCATAATTACTATTGCACCTCTGTGGAGAGGCCATGGGTACTTGGCACGCTGCCACCACCTTCCCTGAAGACAGATGCTGCCCTGCCACGTGTGTGCTCACGATCGCAGACTGTTCGGCCTCACACCGAGCTTGCCCTGGGCGGCAGCAGGCACTGCCTGTTCATCTGCCTGGCTTTGATGAGCAAGGATGCAGATGAGGCCTGGTCCCCACATCTTGGAGCTATCAGTCAATGTTTATTCATTCAGCAAATATTTACTGAGTGTTTACTGTGAGCCAGGCATGAGGCTAGACACTGCTAGGGTATGAAGGCTGGTAACAGAGGAGAGAAACCTCTGTTTATGAAACACTAGCTATGGGGCTCAACACCAGGCCAAACAGTATTTCATTAATCCTTCTACAGATAAAGAAAACTGGTGTTTAACAACATATACAGGGTCACAGAGTTAGTAGATGGTGGAGCTGAGACTTGATTAAATGTCAGCCCAATTCTAAACACCAGTACACTCTTCACAATACACTGTCTGCTTCAGGAACTTACAAAGGTTCCCATGATCCCCAACTCGGCAGAGTTGGTATCCTCATCCTTAGCCATATCAGCCCTTTAGCTCCAGCTTACTGTAATACACAGTCCTCACAGAAAGTCGTTCTCCTGCTTCCTACCCTGGAGTCACCCCGTTAAGCAATGTCTTTTCTCAGTCTAATGCTTAGTGGGAATTCCCAGGGGCAGGTGGGAGGGAAGACAGGCAGAGGAACCAGCGCCTGCAAATTCACGCAAGCAAGGCAGATTTGTCTAGATAAGGAGGACCCAGGCATGCTTGGTGAAAGGGAAAAAACAAAAAGTACCCAAGAATAAGAGGAATAACTGGTGGTGGGATGATGGGATGGAGCCAAGCTCCATCTGGGGGAGGCACAGATGAAAGCCTTCACAGTCGGGCAGGAAGAACAGGTAAAGTACATTTAAATTCGGTGGATGAAATGATGACCATTGTGATACTTCAAGAATATGGAAAAGGCTTGACAGCTTAAATGGGGAATGGGAAATGCAGGGGGCAAACTGATTGCTGAATTAGTTAAAATAGCCAAACACTGGAAAGCATTTCAATGCCAAGCCATGGGGAATCGCTTGAGAAAATTCTGAGACTACTACTGGATGGAATATTTTGCAGTCATTGCAAATGATTATTAGGAAGACTTGGTAGCAACACAAAAAAGTATTATGATATAACACGATGAAAAAGTAAAATAAAACCCTGCTCTGTTTTTACTCCTAAGTGGACCGAGTGATAGATGTATGGAAAGAGAAAGACATTGGATTTGGAGACTGTTTTGAGACAGAACAGAAATTCTACAGAGCAGTGGTTCTAGAAGAAAATCCACAGATTTCATGAATCAATTATGCTTACAAAAGAGTGTGTGTGTGTATGTGTGTGTGTGTGTGTGTAGAGTGCACATGTGAATTTTTTCTGGGATGAGGTGAAGGCTCCAAGATTTCACTGTTTCTCACGTCAAGGCTACGGAGGCCCATTCAAATACTGTATCATAAACAATCTTATGACTGGAATGATTGTTCTTCTGATTGGGATCTTCCTTTCGGTTGGGATTCTGAAAGTGTTCTTGTCTAACATCTATCTCCCAACCTCCAAGGACCCAGTTGGGAGCCTATCATGATAAATGACTTGCGACTTGCATGTGGGGCCCATGCCCTCCTGCTAAATTCAACAATGGATGTGCGTGTACTCACACACTGTGTCTTTCACCCAATGAACACTTTCGTCCAGTCTCCCAGGCTCCAAGGAGCTCATCAGGGGACTTTTCTGAGGAGCAAAGGAATTTTTAATAAAATAATTTCAGTGACCTCGTATGGCTTTACAAAATATTAAATTCCCTCCAAATGAATGGTCACTGGGAGAATCAAACTCTATGGCTTTGCAGCCAAGTCCATGATTCATAAGACAGAAAGAGGTCCCGTGAGACTATTGAACCAAGGTGGCTAATTGCCCAGAAGACCACATGCCCTTAAATCAAGCTGGTGCATTTCATGGTGTGAAGAAAGAAGAACAGTGTACAATAAAGAAAAGAAAAATGGCCACTTAGAAAAACAAATGTTTCACAGCTTCTAAATAATTCAAAACAATAGTGTACTTGACTGGGTCATGTGTTTAAGCCAGTTCATATGGTCACGAAAACATTCTGGCGTTCCTCTGATCCAGCTCATATTCCTTCACTCACTAAATATTTACTGACCACCTTCCTTATGCCTGACCTCTGCCTTCTCATTGAAGAGCACAAGAACATAGGGCTGTGGGAGTGGGAAGAATAAAGGATCTTAAGGAATACAGGCTCTGGCCAGCCCACCCTGGGTTTGAATCCACCACCAAACAAATTAGTTATATCCACTGAACCTCACTTCCCTCATCTGTATAATGGCTAGTATTACTTACTATGCAGGTTGTATGAAAACTGTGAATGAACTTGTGAATAGCAGCAAACACAGGATACAGGCACCAAGTAGGTTTACTCTTGTGGGTGTACATGGAGGAGATAACTAAAGAATGCTCACCTTCCACCACAATGGTTGGTGGGGGGATCAAGTGAGCTCATAAAGTATGAAATTACTGCAAAAAATCAGTAAAATGTTCCAGAGATATTACAATTATGAGTTGTCCCCTAGCCCATGCCTTTTTCTCCCTTGGGTGTGAAGTGGCCTACTTTCTCCCAAATGTCAGAGGCTCTCCATTTTTCTTATGGTCTTTTCTTGTCTCTCAGCGCATGAGACATCATTTGCTCTAGTGAGCTTTTTTCTAGACTCTAACTGAGCTTTGGATGAGCTTTACTACACTAAGGGTCAATGTGTCCCCAGACAGAATAGTATTTTAATTCAACAGTATTCAGTAGTTATTAAACTATGATAAATGCTAAAGTGGGAAAGATTACACTTAGACATAAGAAGTGTCACTTGAATCACTTAAAAATATTATAATGTATGGCTAATTGCACCTTGACTATATTATCCAGTGCTATGAAAACACTTCGGATCCTTAAGTAAGGTACCATTTAAATACCTATTTCAGAATGTTACGGGTAATATTCTTGAGTGCAAAGGTTGTTAAAGGCCTCAACAGTCATTGAGTATCCATTATGCACCGGGCACTCTGTCCATATTAATTCATTTAATCCTCAAAACAATTCTCTGAAACAATTATTATCATCCCCATTTTACTGGTTGAGAAATTGAAATTCAGAGATATCAGGTAACTTTCCTGAGGTCGCACAGTGAACGCATGACAGAGCTGAGATTTCAGTTCAGAATCCATTGTCATTGCAGACATGTACAATCATATACAACACCTTTGCTTTTATACTTAACTTTTCTGTGCTTCAGCTTCCTCACTTATCAAATGATGATCATAATTATACTGGATTGTGCGAATTAAGTGATATGATTTATGAAGAGTTCATAACAGTGCTCAGTACATGGAAATATTATTAGATATTATATTTATTAGCTCTTAGGTTGCTGTTCTAGCACACTTAATCTAATGACTCTAGAGTTGGGATTCACTTTGGAGAGAAACACTCCCTATTCCCCATCACGAATTTAATACGGTTGAAGCAACAGAGTGCAATGTCTACACGGCAAGACTGGCTACATGATTTGTGTGGCCCAGGAGAAAATGAAATCCTTACCCTGTTCAAAAAGCATTAAGAATTTCAAGACGGCGGCTGCAGCAGAGCTTTGAACCCAGCACAGGGGTCCTAAGTGCTGGATCCTATGCAGCTGCACAGACTGCAGGGCCATGGAGATGGTGCTAGTGGATGTCCCGGCTGCCTTGGCTATTTGGCAGCTCTGCAGCCTTCGGCAAAGCACTGGAACTTTCTGAGTCTCTCTCTGGTTTCTCATCAATGAAATGGAGACTGTTTCTGCCTCACAGGCTATAGAAAGAACCAAAAGCAACTACAGGTAAAACAGTCCTGGCTTAACCACAAAGCACCTTGCTGGTGGTTCTCAATCCTGACCATGCAGCAGAACCACCTGTGAGCCTGTTTAAAATACAGAAAAAAATGGAGATGCTAGCAGTTCTGGAAGATTCAGACCCAGGAGCTCCGGTCTGTAGTGTTAGCAAGCTCTGGGCAATTCAGATGCACAGCCAGGATCAAGGAGCAGTGCACTATCGTGGAAAAGATACTTAGTATAGAAACATGCAATTGTTTAGAATTAGGGTGGTCCTTTCTTGGTTTTGAGATGGAGTATAGGCAAGGCACATTCAAAGCTTCAAGTCCTTCGAAACTCAGCCTATAGAATGACTTCGCTATATCACTTGGTCAGTCAGTGATAGGGATCTAGGACACACACAAGATTCCTTCAATGCCACCAGGTAAGGAATCATTCCTCACTTGGAACTGTGACTTCAAGGCCAGAGTTCTCACAGTGAGCTCCCAGATTCCTATCCCCAACCTTCCAGCTTCTGGTTGTCAGCTCACTAGGAAAAAAACAGCTCCAGGGAAAACAGATAGGCAACAGCAGCCTTTCTTTGGAAATACCTCAAATCCTGGCAGAAAACTGATTGTATGGTGATAGCTTTCATGCCAGCTGGCACATGTCACTGTAACTCAGCCGAATTCTCACCTGAGTGTCTGCTTCTGGAAACAATAGAATGGCTATGTTTGACGAGTCACACACATCCTCTCCTCAAAGCTGTTTATTTATTTATTTTTTAAACAGATTGTGTTCTGCTTCAATGGGAGTATTAATTAAGGTTCTATTACATGGGAAGGCAGGTGGGGGGTACTTAAGAGCTGCAGGGTGATGGTGACAAGGCAAAGCCAGGGCATGTGTGCAGCCATCAACTGGGTGTTCACTGGGTGGTATACGATCATAAATAGGAAGCACAGAGGTGCCCAGAGCAGTTAGCTGGCATAGAGTAAAGCCCATGTGCTGACCCCATAATATGATGCAGGCTCCACTCAAATTTCCTGGCTCTCATCCTCCCCAGCCCCGATACAGACACAGACATGCAGGCTGGGGCCCTGTCTGTGAATACCATGTTACTAGGGTCAGCTGGCAGAGGCTTCCATGCCATTGTAGCCATGCACAGCACACTGCCC
This sequence comes from Artibeus jamaicensis, assembly GCF_021234435.1. Taxonomy (NCBI): domain Eukaryota; kingdom Metazoa; phylum Chordata; class Mammalia; order Chiroptera; family Phyllostomidae; genus Artibeus; species Artibeus jamaicensis. Next base: position 16,257,805 of record NW_026521842.1, read on the forward strand.
TTGGCGTGTCAAGGGGCAGAGTCTTGGGCTGGGATGAAGACTGCTGGTTACTCTCTTCCTGGTACTGAGTACTCTGAAAGTCAATTCATGTATGCCTCAGTGGCCACAGGAAAGCCTAGGTCATTCTCTCTCTCTCTGTCTGCTGTCTCAGACTTAAATGGGTCCTCTCCAATTTTCTGGGCAGTCTATGGTGGATGCATGGGTAGCTGGCTACCCAGAACTGCAAGATACCCAGGAATGAAGAGAGGAGAAAAAGCACTTTGGGATAATATTCTACATATTGGAATCCCTTCTGGAAGTCAAGCTCTTTCCTCATGTATATATCACTGTTGAATTGTAGAATGTTCTTAAGGCAAGCTATCACAACCCCCAGCTTCATGGGTGAAGAAACTGAAGCCCAGAGAAGTTAAATAAGTTGCTCAAGGTCACATAATAAGAAGTGCCATAGACAGGACTAGAAGCTCCATCTGTCAGGAGAATGCAGTGCACTTTTTGGAACCCTGTGTCACACATCTTGGTGAGCTGTAGCAGACACCAACTGTGAGGCCCATAGTTTCCCCTGAACAGTAGTTACCCTTTATCATGCTTCCTTTAAATATGATTTCTTCACTCTCATGCTGAGCCCACTTTCCATACCTTGCTCCAGTTCTTGGATTATTGCTCTAGTCTGGTTTGGGGGCTCTGAAGTCAATGTCAATGCCAAATAGTTCAAAGTCTCTCTCACTGATCTTGATGCCCTTTCCCTCCCATCTAAGGTCTCAGCCCAGCCCCTCTGGGCAAGCAGTTAAGATTTGCAGTGGCTATGAGCCCCCTTCCTGGACCTCTTCTCTCTTTTTCAAGCCCAAACATCAGTGCTGCGTTCGCATGCACATGTCACACAAATTTTTCTACTCTTTCCACTTCCAGCATAGCTTCTATTTCCAAGGAGTCAAAGGGCTTTTCAGAGTCCATAAAAGTCTATGTACACAATGGCATTTTACACTCAGCAGTCTTCCCTGGGACTTTTTCATTTTCTGCAGGTGATCCCGAGTTGAGAAACGACTTCTAAATCCTGCGTACTCTGGTGGCTGATTAAAGTCTAGAAGTCCCTGTAGTCTTCCCACCAGTACTTTTGTGAAGATTTTGCATAACTACTGAAAACAGTTTAAAAGATCATGTCTGTGATCTATTAAACAAGATTTTTTAAAAGGGAGATAAAGGGTTTAAAAAGAACACATGAAACAGAAATGGCTTGGTTCTGCTTATTATACGTTAGGAATTGTAAGAATAACACACTTACTGCTAATTAAGCAAGTCATTTATCATGAAGCACTTGCCAGAAAACATATTTGAATTCCCCCAAATTCAAATAAAGAATTAGTGGGTAAATAATTTATGTTCAAGCAATTATTTGCAAGACTTTATTTAAACTGGAATTTAGTGAAAGTAATTCAGAGATGTTATTCCTTGCATCATGTCATAGGGCTGTTTAATTAGAATGACAACTTGCTTCTCTAGGTGAAAGGAAAGGGAAATGTGAACAGTAGAGACAATTCTCTTTGGCTGCTCAGAATGAGCTGGGCAAAATGGTTCAAAGGAAAGAGGGTGCTTTGGATGATTCCATAACACAGTAGAGAAGCACAGAATTTCCAGAGAAATCAAACTCAGGGGCTTAGGGGCATTTCTTCTGTAGAAACAATACAAAGCAGATATAGTAACCAGAGCCTTAAAAAACTCACACCCGTCCCTAACACACACAAACTCAGTGACACCTACATCCGAAGCACACACCCTTGCATGCAGACACCTTCACACACACCACTTCCCGGCTAAAATAAATAACAGTGCCAATCCCACCCCTAATGACAAAACACGTCCCAAATGTTGTCAAATTGCTTTCACAGAGTTTAATGAGTTGAGCATCCAGAGACAGACTTGTAGTTGCTGCCTGTCCTTAGGCTTTTAACTTTCCCAGTGTGAAGAATTAGAGACACTTGGGCCTGGGGACTTAAAATTGTGGGGCTCAGGGGGTGTCCAAAGTCTCTAGGTCCATTTTCTCTCATTTAAGAGACAGATATTGTCAGATTGCTTCTCAGCTTCCATTTCTCACCAGTTGGGTGGCTAGTCTTTCCACGGCATTCTTGGCTCGTCTGTACCCTTTTCCATGATGCATAGCTCTCAGGTTGGGAATTTTGAGTGAGATGGATCGCACGAGCTGAATCCAGCTATATTCCACTCCCACTGACCTAGGAGCCACTGAGGCCACTGCTGAACAATGTGAAAGAGCCTCTTATCTCAATACTGTCCTGAAGAAAGATTCATTCGGGGATAAACCCCAAGAGTCATAGGGGATGGGGATGTAGAAACACCATGGGGCTCGGTCCCTTTTACCCCTTTGTTCAATTCCTTTTAGCTAGAAAATCAGGCCACTGCCAGCCCAGCTGAAAAGCTGATGGCAAATCTAAAGCAAAAAGTGTAGGTTCTGCTAAGGATGGATGCACAAGATTATTCATGTTCAAAGAACAAAATGAGGCAGTACATGATAAAATTCGCCTTCTATGCCTCAGGCCAAGCCTCTGAATACTTCTTTGGTCTAGAAATTTACAAAGAGAGCTTCACAAACTTCTATCTTTGTCATTACTATAATACTGTAAGATTCCCCTATACAATACAATAAAGTGTAACTAAAAACATTAACCCTTCAGACGATTAATGATTGTGTGAACTTTGGGCGACACTGACTTACAAAGCTATTAAAAGGAGTAATGGCTCCTAAGATAAACTATACATAATTGCACAAGAGATTGACGGCATATGCAAAATCAAAACTACATAGCAGATGTGCTGTTGGGATGAGAATGAGGATGGAATGTGACCTGGACAGTATAGGCAGGGATGCAGCTAGATCCTCTAGCCCAGTGGTCCCTACCTTCTTGGCATCCCAGGGACCAGTTTCATGGGAGACAATTTTTCCATGGACTGGGGAATGGGGAGAGTTTCGGGATGATTCAAGTGCATTACATTTATCATGCACTTTATTTCTACTTTATTGCACTGTAATATATAATGAAATAATTATACAACTCACCATAATGCAGAATCAGTGGGAGCCCTGAGCTTGTGTTCCTGCAACTAGATGATCCCATTTAGGGGTGATGGGAGACAGTGACACCTGAAGTGTGTTGCTTGCGTCCAGTCTACTCCATAATCTGGTTTTGGTGGCTGTCACTGCAGAAAACCTGCTTCATAAAGATAGGTTGTTGGAAATGGAAGCAGGCATTTCCGTGTTTTTGTGGCAATCTCAGGATATTCCGCCTTGACTTTAATCCAGAACATACGGGGATTTGAAGTTGTCTCAGACATAGTTTTAAGGCCACCGTCATTTGCGATCGCCAGCAGTTTACCCTCTTCTAGCACAGACAAAGTCAATTCACCTGGCTTATTCATAAATGGTTCGCAGATCCATTCCTTCCAGTTTGGGGTCTTTAGTGGTTGGGAAGTAGTGTTCAAACTCTTGAAAGCTGAGATAGGTGATCACTCACCAACTGGGAGAGAGAAGGCCCTGGCTCAGTCTCTTTCAAAATCTCTGCTAAAGTTTGAAACATGTCAAAAATCCCAATGTTTACTAATCACCCCTGTAATTCTAGTTTGGCTTTGAATGTAGTCACTTTATCTGCTGACTTGAACACGGTTGTCATTGAGTTCATTGAGCAGGTTGAATATGGCTTTTAAATGTTTACTTTTATAATTATGTAAATATTTACACTGCTTTAAAGTCAAATACACAAAATACTTTGGTATATAAAGTATATACCAAAAAGTGTAACTCCTACCATTCATCACTGTCCTCTTCACTGTGTTCCCGCCTTCCCATAATAAGTAACTTTAAAAAGGTTATGGTTGATACTTCATTTGGATTCTTTAAAAGGTATGGGCAGCTTCTTTTTCACTGTACACTTTACATAATTTCTTAGTGCAGAACCAATGGGTTTTCTGTAGAATTTTTCAGCCACATCTGCAAGGCTTTCACCACCTACTTGTTAAACTTTAATTCATTTTGTTTCCGTGAAAGAAAGGAAACCCTTTGAAATCATTTGTTAGCTCTAAAAGAGCACGATTCTTTGGGATTTCTTAACATTTTTTGCATGAGCAGCAATGTTGCACTTCTCTCACCACTGACTTGCATGGATATTGAAGTCTTAATTCATGATATTTATGATGGCAGCAACTGCATGAAATGATTCACACTTTCTGGAAAACGTGGCTGAGAGACTGATGGAATGTAGGAGCAGTGGGCAGAATATGTGTCTCCTTTGCATCTAAATGGACAAATGCAAGACATGGTGAATGATCCAGGGGACACAGAACTTTCAATTCAATGTTCTGCTCAATGCTCTCTTCCTTGATGATTATAAAACTGGTCCAAGGTCTAAGGTATTTTATTAAACTCTCAATATTTGGGATAAAAAGTTCTTATTAGCACCCTTCAATACTATGGACTTTGTAGGGTAATGTCATTTTTTTCCAGAAACATTTCTACTCTTTGGCATCTCTACTCTTAATTACTTTAACAGTGCCCCAGTTGGTTTGCCTGCTTTACCCTTGTCCCTCCACTCAAAACTCTTCTTTACATAGCAGCTAAAGTCGAGGGAATTAGACCTACTAGGTTTTAAGACTTACTATAAAGCTATAGTAATTAAGACAATGTGGTGTCAGCATAAAGATAGACAAATAGACCAATAGAAAAGAAGAGAGAGCCCATATACAGGCCCTTTCAAATGCAGATGCTTGCTTTATGATTGATATGGTCCTAGAGACCAATAGGAAAGGATGAACACACTCTCTTATGACCATCTTTCCATCTCAACTGCTATTCACAGACATTTTAAATAGCTACAGGATATTCCATTGTATGAATATGACATCATTGTACCATAATCTATTTAACCATTTCCCTAACCCTTAACATTTAAGCTGCTCCTATTTTTTGCTATTATGAACAGTGCAGTAATGGGGATTTATGCATCTAAAATGTTGAACATAGATGTATTATTTCTTCATGATTAATTCTTTGGATGGAAATAATAGGTCAAAGGGTTTGGATATTTTGGGAAATCTTGGTCCACATTTTTTAAGTCTTCCCTGAAATGTCTTATATACCCAATAGCAGAGTCAAGGTCACCTCTTCTGATAACACTGAATATATACTTTAAAATGTTTTTGCATTTAGGAGGTGAGGAAGGGTACTTCATGGTTATTTTAATTTGCATTTACTTAATGACAGTGAAGTGAACCATTTTTTCCCCCAAATGCTAACTGGCCCTTTAAGGTTTTTATTTTGTGAAATGTTTGTTTTTATTCTTGTACCAGTTACTGAAATGCTCTCTCACACACCATTTGAATCCACCATAACCATTGTGAAATTAATATTTTTAAGCAACTGTTGTGTACCTGGTAGCTCTGCCTGAATACTTTTATATACTCCTTGCTGCCCACAAGACAAGTCCAAAGTCTTTAAGCACAGCATGACCTGCACCAAAACTGCTGTAGCACAACCTTCCACCAAAACCACCATGAGTTTCCTCACACACATCCTTGAACTCGACCAATCTGGTCTGCTCATTGAGATATTTTCCCTTCTTAAAATTCCCTTCTTTTCATTTGTTTACTTTCTTACTTCCCTTTAGCCTAGCTCAAGTACATTCTCTCTTGAAATATTTCCCTGGGAGAACATTTCTGACCTTCCGAGAACTTTCAGATGTTTAATGATATGGACTGGTTTCTAAGCCATGGAGGAGTAAAGGTGTTAAGCTCAAGTAAAGGTTATGTTGGCATTACTCAGTGCCAGTGGTGAAGTTGGTGAAATAGCCATTACTGGACCATTGTGGAACTCTTGCACTTTCTGCCTCTGCCACCCATAGCCCTAATCTCAGCACAGGGCAGGGCTGTATTGTGGGCTGGTGGACTTTGGGGAAGGAAGCAGCAGTGATGGAGTAAAACAAAATAGTTGCCAAGTTTTTTGCTCGATTTTTAATATTTTTTCTCACATAATCTCCATACTGCATCATGCGCTTACTGCCCACAGTCAAGTCTCTTTCTGTCCCCATTTACCCCCCCTTTGTCCTCTTCCATTTCTCCAACACCCCCTTTCCCTCTGACTATCAGGTGTGTGCTGGTATCATATTGTGGTTTTAATTTACATTTCCCCGATGATTAGTGATGTTCAGCATCTTTTCATATATCTATTGGCCATCTGCATGTCATCTTTGAAGAATTGTCTATCAGATCATTTGCCCATTTTTAAAATTGGATTGTTTATTTTCTTGGTATTGAGTTATAAATCCTTTAATTATTTTGGAAGTTAACCCCTTATCAGATATATCATTGGTGAATATGTTCTCCCATTCAGTAGATTGTCTTTTCATTTTGTTAATGGTTTCTTAAATACCAAGTTTCATTTCTGCTCTTTAGAGGCTGTGTTTCCATAACCTAATGCTCTTCATCTACATACTTGGTATAGAAATATAGTCTCCAGGATTATTGTGAGGATTATGTAAATTAGTGTGTCTAGAGTACGCAAAAAGCCTGTCATGGAGCCAGACTCAATGTAAGGAAGTTAGTGTTAATATAAGCAGAAAAGACTAGTATTCTGCTGGTCATTTCTGGGTTTGCATCAATGAATAGGTCGGGTCAACATGAGAAAAAATAAAAACAGGCACATGCAGGACAGTAAAGGATGGGGGCTGGGGTCTTATTTGGAGGCTATCACTAAAGTAGTTATCCTACTCAGTGGGGCCCTAATTACTGTGCTGTGTTAGGGGTTAATAGTATGGAAAGAGCAGAGATACGAGCAATGCTTTTTTCTAATTGAAGACAGTATCCAGTGTCACTGAGACCCAGTGGAAACAATAGCCAGAGGTGTCAGAGTCTGAAAACACAGTAACTGTGGAAACTTCTGGAGAAATGCAAGAGTGACAGCTACATTATTTGGATCTACAAGGAGAAACTGAGAAAGGAGAGTTGCAATGCAAAGTACAGGTAAAGAGTAACCAGGAAAAAGAATGTAAAAGCAGCAATATGGATTTCGGAAAAGGTGGGGTGTAAGGTTGAAGGTACAGAACAGAATGAGGAGTGACAGTATAATGTTAAAGAGTGCAGTTTATAAAGGAGATATAATATCCATAAACCTGTATGCACCACGCAACACAACAGTTAAATGCATAAAGGAAAAAAGCTATTCAATATACAAGAAGACTTTAAAATAAGATTTTGTGATATATATATCACAATTGGACATATCTAGGAGAAAAAATAAGTAAGAATAGGGAGTTTAATGTAAAAAGTCACGGAATAGATAAATTGCTAAAGTTAACATTATCTGAGGAATTAGTGAATGCACTGAGGCAAGAAAATGCAATCACTGATATCAATATAGTGAAGAATAGATAAAATATCTCTTTTGTGCTGATATGTTCAAATACCTAGAGAACCCAGAGACTCAATAAAACATTAGTAAAATGAATGAGACAATTTAGGAAAAATAGTAAAGGTAGATATAAAAAAATCAATAGCTTCACTCTCTAATAGAATAAGCACCTAGAAATTAGAAAGGCAAAAAATGACAATAGGGATTTTAAAAAATACTGTAAAAATATATAGAAACAAATTTAACATGAAAGAAACTTGAACCCAGGCTATATTTTCCTATGGCAGCTACAGCCTCTCTAGTGATATCTTAATTTCAGCCTTGGGTTGTGGGGAGTGTGGGCTGTCCCTCTTCCAAGGTCTTTGCTTTATCCTTGTGCTCTTTCCTTCATTCCAGGAATAGTAGCTGATTCCTGCATTGGCTATTTGTGTATTCCTTACAGTCTTCTTTTAACCCTTTTAGAAGTTAACCACCTTTTATTAGTTAATAAATCTTTATAAATATACCATTTTTAAATTACTGACATGGTTTCTATCTCTGACCAGACCTTGACTAATACAGATCTATATAAATAAAATTATAAAATCTTATTAAAAGATCCCAAACAAGAATCAAAAAGATAGAAAGGTATTTTCTTCAAAAGAAAGACTTAATATTACAGAAATATCCATTCTTCCTAAAATACATATATAAAGATAATGCAATTCTTATTAGAATTCCAACAAAATTTTCATTTTGGGAAATAGATAAAAAAATATCTTAAATTCTACTGGAAGAGTAATCATATGAGACCAGCCAAGAAAAGCATACGGTGTAAGAACTGTGAGGAGGGATGTGGTCTGCCAGAACAGAATGTCACAGCAATCAAATCTGAGTGGTATTGGCAGAGAGACAGACAAAGAGATCAGTGGAACAGAATGAAAAAGCCCAGGAAAAGATCCTAGGACACATTAGAATTTCATATACGACAAAGACAGAATTTCACTTCAGATGGCAGAGAGTGGTTTGTTTAACAAGTTTTGCGAGCACAAACGGCTAGCCATCCAGAGCAAAGGTGTGTCCAGTTTTTTCTGTAAAGAGTCAGATATAGAATATCTTAGGTTTTGTGGCCCTTTTTGTCTTTGCTACAAGTATACAGTTCTGCCATTATAACTTAAGAGCAGCTATAGACAATATGTAAATGAGTGGCCATGCCAATGTTCTAATAAAACTTTATTTACAAACACAGCCTGTGGGCCATAGCTTACCAGCCTCTGGTCTAGAGGAAAATGAAATTAGCTCCCTGTCTCTGAACAAATAAAAACAATTCTGATGGAGTAAAGACTTAAATGTAAAATATAAACCATGAAAAACTTGTAGAAGAAAAGCCTAGAAGGACTACAGTTCTGATCATATGAAGCAGAGTACCCATCTGAATCAATTAAAGAAACCCAGAAGCCATAAAAGAAAGTTGGACATATTTCATTACATAAAAATATAAAATTTTATACAATAAAAGATGCCAGAAACAAAGTCTAAAGACAAAACAATGGATTCAAGAAAAATTTTTGTACCACAGATGACTGATGCCTGTAATCTATAATGGGTTCTTATTACCAATAGGCAAGAAAAAAGACCACACCCTAAAAAATGGGCAAAGGGTATGGATTTTAGTTTAAGTGCATTTGGAAGCTGTTGGAGGTTTTGAGAAGGGGAGTGATAGGACTTGCAGTTTTATAAAGACCACTCAGGTTGCTACGTGGAGAATGGATTGCCAGGGGCAAAGGGCAATCACGGAAAAAGGGAGTCCAGCTAGGATATTTTTGTGTGCAATAAATGTGGGCTGGCTTTTGATGAAAACACCTATAGCATACTGCCTATGGCATCTAGGCCTGGGTTCCTGAGCCTGTCTGATTGTTCTTGGCTCTGGGTATAGGGAGAGGCTGAGGGGAGGCAAGAAGACTTGCTATAACCTTGAGGAACTGGGGAATTCTTGGCCAAATAAGGCCAGGAATGGGAGGAAGAGGATGAGACTTGAGAAGGAAGAGGGAAGATTGACAAACACAGGAGGGGACGAGGGGACAAGGACGTGTGCCTGCAGTCCCTGACTGGGGGAAGCCTGCACCAAATAATTTCTTCTTTGCTCAGGAGGTATGGCAACCTAACAACCTGGGTGCAAGATATTTTCTCTATCTATCTGATATGTGGTCTAACAAAACAATGTGCTTCTCCTTGGACATGGGATCTACCCAGCCAGCAGCAGGAGCGGCAGCTGGAGTGACGCCCAAAGGAGTGTCCACCCTCCCTGTGCAACATTAGGGAGCCCAAGGCAAAAATCTGAGGCTGCATAGCAATAGTGGACCTGGAGCTGGTAACTCAGGCTCTGTGCAGAGGTTCTGCTTTTTCAAATGTAAAATAAAAAGTGTCCTGGACAGGAGGGATCTCTAGAGAAAAATAAAAGAACACACACAGACGTGAGCTGCTGGGGAGAGGCCGTGGAGGTGACATTTGCTGTAAAGGGAAGAGAATAGCATCTCTGCAGAGGGACCCTGCAGCCTGTGACAGAGCTCTGTGTGGCTTATCTTCGTGGAGGCCTCTCGGTCGCCTGCAATCCCTTGTGGAGCAGGCAAAGGAAAGTGGATCTGAAGGAACTTAGGGGTGGGGTGGATACTGTCAGTTCTCCTGCAGATCTGCACCTCACAGCTGCCTCTGGGCAGATTGAGGATGTTCAGTTCTCCATGACCAAGCCTGGTTCTTCAAGGAGATGGGCACAAAGGGTCCCACTCAACAAATATGCTGGCCTCTGACAAAACAGCAGAGTCTTGTACTGCACACAAGCACACATTTCTGCACACCGGGAAGAGTGTGTGCCTTCCAGAGAGTACTGTCACATTGAAGGCACCCAGGAAATTCTGAAACCCTTCAATCATTTTCTCATTGCAGAAATGCCTCTCAAATACTGGATACTCAACATGCACATCCTGAAAAAACAAATAAATGATGATCTAACAATCCATTCAGATATGGAAACCAGGAACTTCCATGATGTCTGATCCTCTAGCCATGAAATTGACAAACTGCTGCTGAAGGTCCAAATCTGGCCTGCAGCCTGCTTTTGTAAATTACTATTTACTGGAACACAACCGCACCTATTTGTTTACACACTGTCTATGGGTAGCTTTTGAGCTCCAACAGCAGGCAGTCTTGAGTAGTCATGACAGAAACATATAGCCTGAAAAGATGAAATAGTATCTGGCCTTCTATAGAAAAATTTGTCAAACCATGCTCCGGGCCACTACCTGCTCAGTAGGTCTGGGGTGAGGCCAAGGATTCCACATTTTGAAGAGGCTTCCAGGTGATGCTGATACCAGTCTGTGAGCCACTCTTTGAGTGGCAAGGTTCTAGGACACTCTTTTCAAAAAAAACAAAACAAAAGTACGATGAACTGGTATACATCAAGTACCAACCAGGTATAAGGCATGCATCTAACCCTGTGGCTTCACAGCACAGTCAGAGAAAGTCTTGGGCATCCATTTTCCTTGCTTCATCAGCATTGCTTACTGATATAATCTTAACAGCATGCACCAAAGGAAGGGACTGGAAGGTGTAAGAGTGAGGCAATTAGAGATGACAGTGTATAAATTGTTTAATCTGGCATCCAAAATCAAGATCACAGAGTCTTCTGAAAAATTTTTAAATTAATTTTGAGAAAGAGAGACAGACAGACAGAAAGACAGAGACAGACAATGACTTATTGTTCCACTTATTTATGCATTCATTGGTTGCTTCTTGTATGTCCCTTGACCAGGGATCAAACCCACAACCTTGGTGTATCAGGATGACACGAACCAACTGAGCTACTAGTCCAGGGCCAGCTACATCAGTTTTCAAATCAGATAGATCTGGATCTGAATCCCAGGCCTACCATCTACTAAATGTCTGAGTATGGATAAGAAGTTTAAACTCTCTAAATCCCACCTTTCTTATTTTTAATATATTTACCTTGCTGAGTTATCATGAGGGGGTGAGATAATGCATATAGTGATTAGTTGTAAGATTTTGACTAAAATAATAAAAATAATATTATGATCATAATATTAATATTGTTTTGGCTCCTCAGAGGTATTCACGTTTTCATAGGGAATAATTGCTTCTTTACTCAAATTAAGAACTGTGTTAGAATTTCAGTGACAGTGACAGAACTGCTCCTAGGTTTATGTCTTAGAAGGTGGCCACTTAATAAAGGTAAGAGGCCTGGAAGGTTTTTAGGCAATGACCTTGAAAATCAAAAACACAAGCCATATATGTGAAAGTCAAAAGAGCAATGCCAGATACTGGATTGGCCATCAGCTGACACTCAGATCTTAAAATATCTAGTTCTTGGAGGTCCTTTCCATCAGTGAATTCTGATGGACCACCCTGGAATTGGCTTATGGTGAGACAGCCATGAGCCTTTTACCATGCAGGTGTTCCTTCTATTTGGTCAATGCTGATATCATCCAGTGAGTAAATCTATAAGTAATCTCCTTCACATAAACTAGGAATAACCTCAGAATGCATTTCTCCAGTAGCCTGAAGAAAGGGCCCAGTAGCAAAGAGAAGCAGTTCTTTCACTCCAAGACTAGTCATCCCAAAATTCCACTTTTGCTGAGAAAATAGAGGAAAGTGCAGGGATCAGCACATCCCTGGAATTTCCATTTCATCTGAGAGCATATCACGTGAGACTGTGTGAGTCCCATTTCCTTGGTACACTAATAGCCCGTGGTACATGCATTACTTGAGCAAATGACAAGGTCCTGAAGTTAAGACTCATTTATACCGAGTGTGGTACCCCGTGGATTCACACCACACAAGCAAATCCTTATCATTTCCCTTTTGGAAATCTCACATTACATTCTGCTTCATGAATTCCACAATTCCATAGTAATATAGATTAACATTTTGAAAAAAATAAAACAAGTAACATTCTGCTTAGGGGAATTTCAGATATTAGGCTTCTGATGAGAACAGAGGGGTAATGTTGAAGACTTCAGGATAGCACATTATCTTAGAGAATGAAAAACCATTCATTGTTTTCATTCCCCAAGGCTATGGGAAGAATTATTTAAAGATTATTTTTATAACTTTGAGTACAATTAATTTTTACAAAACCCATGGACAATATTCCTATTTTTAATGATTATTCCTCATCTTTCTCCCAAGAGCTTTTCAGTTGGACATTTTTCTTTTCAATTAAAAAAAATGCATAGATGTGACTCAAGAGGGCTGGCAGTATTTTCAAAAACCAGTAGTGATTCATTCAGGCCCATAATTAGTCATATATCTTTACACGTGTTTCACAGAAACAAGCCGTACACACCCACCACTCTTTGGTGTGGTACCCTTCCTTGGTGGAACACGCGGGAAAATTCCATATATCAGAGATCACTTATGACAGCCCTATCTTCTGTGTAAAAGGTCATCTCCCAGCAGAAGAACAGCTCGCCTAGTTAAAGGGAGACCAATTTTTAAGTGCTCTGCCAAGCTGAAGACGGAGTGAATGAGGGAGAGAGGAAGATGTCAGATTTCAAATGCAGGGCACACTCATTGCACGCTCGGGTGCTGAGCTGGTGGGAGGGGGCAGAGAAACCTCTATTTAGAGATGATTGGGAAAAAATCAGCACTACACAGTGCACTTGAAGGAGGAACAGGGTAGGATGTGCTTTCTGTCTCTGCAGTTGTGACAACATGGCTGCAGTGGGAACTTAAAGCAGCAGCAAATGGTGGCGGAGGGGCTTCCTCGGCTGGAGGAAATGTGTGTGTGTGTGTGTGTGTGTGTGTGTGTGTGTCCTAGTTGCTGGGGGAATGTGTGTGTGTGTGTGCCCAAGCTGGGATTGGGGAGTGTGTCACGAAGACTAGGAGGCATATGAAACTCAGGTGGAGAAAAGGGGTGCAGAAGGACAGGACCATCAACAAGGAAAGTGGTCAGAGAACAGCAAAGGGTAATGATCTGGGAGAAGCAAACTTCCAGAAAATGATGTTGACTCTAAGAAACAGAATCTGCAGTATTTTAAACCCTTGAACTATAACTAGGCCAGCTGATCAAAGGTACAAAAATATCCCAGCTTGGTAAAAGCTCATTGGCAAGTTTAAAATCTGTTTAAAATGATTCCAACACTACTCCAGATAAACGGGCAGGAGATTGGAGGCACAGACACAGGGCAATCTCCAAGCAAACCTGCCAAGCAGGTGATGCAGACCCGGGCAGTCCACCACCTTCTCTCCCTGATTGCTCCCTGGTTACCTTCCTTCCAGGAGGGAGGACTCCTTGACATTCCCAGTTGTACCTGGCACCAATCAGGCTTGACATCAGTCTTTGAAAGCCCGTGTGACAACCAGCCAATCTGACAGACCAATCTGGGTGACTGTGTTTTCCCTCCTTCAGAACAGAGTTACATTGAGTTAGGCCTTTTCCTTTACCAGACAGATGCCCAATACAAAGAGAGTGAAGTGGTAGGAATTGCAGACAATATGTGTAATCCCCCTTGCAGTACATCTGGGGCTGGAGTCTTTCTATCACCCTGAGAGAGAACTGGTTTCTGTGGGCGCAGATGTGTGTTCTCTCTCCTTCTCTCCTGCCACTCCCCAACCCACACTACTCAAATATGCATCCCCCACACACAAAGACACACATATGTGTGCCACACATGAGTGTGCCACTCATGAGCACACTTGTGGTGTTATCATAGTCTTTTTATTCCTTGGGCTTCTCAGGACTATCTGAATAAAGTGAGGGTTGGAAAAGTATGGCTCATGGGCCAAATCTGGTCCACTGTTTGTTTTGTCAATAAAGCTTTATTAGAACATAGACATACTTACTTATGTATTGCCTGTTTGTGTGTTATCTTTTACACTATAACAAGGTTGAGTGGCCAGCCACAGCAGAGATTATATGGCCCGCAAAGGCTAAAATATTTATGTCTGGTCTTTTAAGAAAAAAGTTTGCTAACCTCTACTCTAAGGTAGCACTCATATTTAGAAAGTAGAATTTTTTTTAATTTCCAAAAGGTCTTTTCCTCATTTTTTAAAAATTGCTTTACTGTTGTTCAATTACACTGCATTATCTCCCTGCCACAACCCCCCACTTTCATTCATTTTTTAGAGTGATTCATGGACATTCACCTCTTACACTCATAGAACCCTACAATTAGAAGGCATATTTTAGATTCCAGTCCCACCTAAAGCTTAGTGTGGAATTCTCTTCTGGAATATCTGTGGATGTCCCATCTCTCTCAACAGTTCCAATAAAAGGAAACATACAGTTGACCACAGGGAAGCCCATGATGTTTCTCAACAAGTGTGTGGGAAAGTTCCTTTTTCAATCTAGAATGAAAATCTGATTTCCTATAATTTATATTCATTGGCTCCCATTCTGCCTTTTGGGGTTGGTCAGGATGAGGGGGGACAAACCCTTTTAAGTAACACAGCAACTATTTGGGGACAACTAACAAGCCTTCCCTTTGTATTCTGCCTGTCCACAGTAAGTGTCCCCAGTCCCTTTATTGTTCCTTGTGTGGTGTGATGTAAGCTCTCTGGCTCCTCTGCCACCCTTCCTTTGTCCTTTTTACATTTAGGTTGTGAGGACATGGATCCATCCTCAAGTGGGGCATTTATCTATGGTCATAGTTCTGATAGCTCACCAGGGAGCTTGCAGAGGGCAGAAGGCAGAGGCTGGCCACTCTCTTTCTGGCGTCCCAGGCACAGGGTAGCACCCCAATCTGATTGGGCCTCACAGTGCCCTCTGAGAATGGTCACACCAAGTCTTGTACTTGTACTGGAGGCCTAGCAGGGATTCCACTAGAGAGTTGGCTCTAGAGAATGGTGCATTTTGAATTAACCACTCCAGAAATCATAAAACAGGATTGTCAGATTCATTATGGAAAAGGCTGTGCTGAATATAATGCTTTAAGTACACGTGGTGGCTGCTGGGGATACAACTGGTATTAGTGGCTTAAGGGGCTCAGAAAATTTCCGAGAGACCATAACAAAAGAACAGCCTGTGTTTGGTGAGAACAATGGAGGATGGACCCTTTTCCTTCCATTGATGAAAGGAGAGCTTTCTTATTATTTAAAAATTTGACACTCCAAATACCCACTTCCCCCCAGTGTACCATGTCAGAGCTACTGAGGAGCATGTAAAAAAAATTTTTTTTTAAATCATTAAACCACCCCCCAAAAAGAGGGCTCAATAAGGTCTCATTCTGTGGTAATGAGCTCCAATTTAACATGATCATTATTTCTGACATTAAAGGCCTGAGAATAGTGTCACATGCCCAGAAGCTATATTTTTTTTTTTACCCGCTAATCCCAGAAATAAGAAGCGGCCATTAGGGACAGTGAGTCAGGGGCTATAAAGTGTTTTAAAATAGGAACGTTGCAATAGACTGACTTGAACACATGAGGCACAGCCTACACAAGGCTTTTAGCCACCTGTGGGTGCCTCCAGCTTCCGCCACCTTAGCTGACCTGTCAGCCAGGATGGCCGAAGGTGGTGCTGTGACTGTTCAGTGAGTAACTGAGGGCATGGGTTTGCTGGATTCTGGGTTCGAGGTCTGGTTGTGCCATTTTTGCCCAAACCATACACCTTTGGGAAATTTTACTTAAATTCCCTATGTCTCGGTTTGGCTCATCTGCAAAATGGAACTAATAATAATAGTATTTACTACTGGGTGTGGATTAAATGAAATGGCATACAGAAAACAGAGACACCAATATACCACAGAGAAGAAAGGAGGCCCAGGATGATGGGGAGAAATATCCTAAAACAACAGATGGGCTCTGGGCTTACAGATCAACCAGTCTTGATGGGAGCAGATCAGAAAGCTCTAGGAGGATTTTTATAAGAAGATAAAATTGATATAACACCCAGTGTATTTGAATATATTGAGAGTAACTGGGGGAGAGTTTATAGACATGCCCATAATTATTATAGAAAATCCAAAACAGAGCCAGTGAAAACAGAGATGTATAGAAAAGGAAGAGTAATTACAGTATACTACATGGCTCAGCTAGGCTGAGTATTGACCTAATGAGAAGTATAATATCTCAATATCAGGAGGATGGGGATTTTATGTGTTTTTTAAAGGGAATTTAAAAGAGACTTGGGTCCTCTTTTTCCATAGTAAGAAGTCAAAAAATAACACCTATAAGTAAAAATCAGGTATAGAAATTTTTAAAATGATATTTAGAGATGCAAAGATAAATTTGTAAGGAATCAGTTAAAAGAGTTGAAAGAGTGTCTGTGTGCAGTAGGCACTGGGTGGGAGATTTTCAGGGGCAATTGCATATTTTTTTTCATAAGACCGGTAGGTAGGACTACATGAATCTAAAAGTTATGTCTATGAATAACTTTCATAAAAGTAAAACTAAATTAAAAGATTTAAAATTCATACTAAAATGTGTCCCACCAAATGATTTCACCATTGGTTCTTCCAGATTTATTCGATTCAAGTCTTGTTTTTCTCACCCTTGTAATAGATGAAATGCTGAACAAGGGAGGTCAAGAATGTTTCAGAAAGCATGTTTTTGACAAACGAGACACAGCAAAACTGGGGAGAGTTGACAAACTCTGAGAATGGTGCCTTTTGCATATGTGAAGTTCATAACCATGGGTAACAAAACATGAGTCAAGTGATGTGCCTGACTGGGTGGTCTGAATTATATTCCCACAAGGATGGCACTTCCACTTCTTTCTCTGTTTATCCAGACACAGTCTCTACCACACTTCAGCCCACTGGCTCAAGGATCCCCTACCTTGCCATTCAGTTTTCAAGATCTTACAGAGTTTCTTCACACCAGCATTAAACTTTCAAGTTCATTTTTTTTAGTCACATAAGGTACACTGCAGACACAGGTAACTGGAGGCATAAAGGCTATTTGATTACCCATCCTGTATTTTTCTTTAAAATATCATGAGACTTCTATTATTCTTTTACTGTCTTTTCATAATCTTGTACCAGATATAATTTTTAAGAATGTATTTTGCTGCATATTTTCCCTACCATCTAACTTAAGCTTAACACTCCCTTGATGAAATCAGCATGTCACTTGTCATTATATTGCTTTTAGTCCCAAAAGTCTGTTGATTGGTTCTAATGATCTCCCCCACGATCATTAACAGTGTTTCACCATCATGGTACGGCAATTCCTGGTTCTCCCCCTTCCTCCATAAAACTTTACATTCTGTACTACTAACTGGCCAGCTGTTCATATGCCAATTCCTCTGTTACCAAAGTTACGATCCTGAATTTGAGGTAGAGGTGAACACATACCTAAAGTAATTGGTGCTATTCACAAGTTTAAAGTCACTAGAGAGGAAATCCAGTTTCTACTAGAAGTACGCATTCATTCTCATGCGAGTCTTCCTTCTGATACTTTGAGCTGTTTCCCAGCTCCAATTATGATGAATCAGCTAAGATAAGTTGGGACCTGATTTTTGGAAAGACAGGACAATGATACCTGTGGGAAAACATACACTCTTGGGAGCCACAGCATCTAGTAGGTCGCATCCAGTAGGTCAAAGAACTGTTGTAAAGGAAAGTGCTAGAGAATACTGAATTGCTAACTAAGAACAAGAGCTCTTTAGTAGTTCCCATCTGTGTCACCAGCACCGCTGCTGTTCTCTGCATACACAGAGACAGGAGGACACAGATGTGTTTATAGCAGTACACAAAGCTCTGGTGAAATCATGAAAAACTGGCACAATAAATAACTGTCTATATTTTATATTAACTGAAGCTTTTTCATGTCCTTTAGATAATATTTCTAGAACCTTTATATGAGCCAAACATTGACCTAAATATCTTATCTGCATTATCTCACACCATCCTCTTATGAATTCAGTTAACAGATCAGGAAACCAAGGCCCAGAAAGGAAAAGAAAGCTCCCTAGGGTTTTAAAGTGAATGTGTGGCCAGGCCAGGACTTGAGAACCCGTGTCTGATGCCAATGACTATGCTCTTATCCACTGCAGCAGTGGTTCTCAAATTGCCAGGGGAACTTGGCCATGTCTGAAAACAGTTTTACTTGTCACCCCTGGGGGGTGGGGCTGCGGCTAGCATCTAGTGGGTAGAGGCCAGGGATGCTGCTAAACACCCTACATTGAATAGGACGGCCCTGCAGTAAAAAATCACCTGTCCCCAAATGCCAACAAGTTGAGGCTGAGAAACCCTGTACTTGCTATACTTGTTTTTCTTTAAGAAAATCTGAATGAACTGTCCATTGCCTTCTCCCCAGCAGCTAGAATAGTGCCTGGAACATAGCTGCTATCAGTGGTCTTATAACTGTTACCAAACAGTTTACTTTTATGAAATTATGAAAGCCCCTATACTGCTACATAAGGGGCATCAATTATTTTTCTTTCATTATGTGAGTAATACTTTTAAAAGGTCTATAGATTGGACTTCACTGAAGATGCTCAGAATAGGGGCCCTTATGTACAAAACTCACTACACAGAGTACAGAAATCCCACTAATAAACCCCAATTTCCCACATTAAGTGCTGATGTATAAGACATCTACGGATTCATTCCCATACCTACCAGCTGTCCCCCAGGACTTTGTTAAATATGCTCACATGCACATCTTAGGTAGAGTTAGACTTTTAATGAGGCTTCGAAGAAAGCAATGACTTGCCATAAAATTCTTGTTTTTTTCCCTTTGTTCTTTCATAATCATCACCCTACCTGTAATAAATAGGACAGGGCCTTAGAGGAATGCAGTGTTCTGTTGAAGCTGGGGAAAAGTAGCTGGGGCTCTAAGAAGAAAACAGGTAGTTAAAGAAAAGGAACGACACAATACTCTCTCTTAGCCTCCGAGTGGGCATGGGCCATTCCTTTCTGTTAGGGTGGGCAGAGGCTTCCAGGGAGGAGAGGATGGAGAATCTGGTTGATCCTACGGCAATTGAAGATTGGCTTGCTTACAAATGTCTTCTGTGGTGGAAGTGTGCCATGTAGGATCAAACTAGGGACCACGGTATTCACCTTCTTCACCTCCTTTTGCAGTTTGCATGGTTTCCAAAGGAGAATTGAAATGTTTACTTGCTAGCAGATTAATTTCTCATTCATTCCACAGGTATTAATTGCCAGGGTATCCTTCTGGGTATGTGGATAGGCTGCATTTCCCAGCCTTGTATACAGTTAGGAGTGGGCACGTGGGTGAGTCTCAGCAGTGGCAGATTGGTGAGAGATGTGTGCTAGCTCTGTGCCTAGACTTTCAGATAATGGTCATGCCCCCCCATCCCTCTCCACTGTGGGGAGCCTCTGGGGACCCAGCTTTGACCCTACAGATGGTGAGAAAACTCTGAAAGATGGTGGAGTGACATGAAGGAAGGAGCCTGAAAAGTTCTCTTGTGAACCAGAAATGAACTTTGTTCTGTTAGCTACTCTGTCATTTGGGCCTCTTTGTCATAGCCTTTGTTATGTATGCCTAAATAATACTGGTCTATGCCCTCAAGGAACTTACATTCTAGACAGACAATAAATACCCAAGGTAATCAGGGACAGTCTTTTAAGATGAGACCTGACTGGTAAGGATAGTCAGGCCTGTAAAAATCTGGGACTCAGGCAGATGGAAAACCAAACACACAGGCAGAAGCTACCTGAGGACTGGAAGAGTAACATGGCTGAAGTGTCATGATTAAAGTGGCAGGACTGGATGAGGTTGAAAAGCAGAATAAGAATAAAGAGTCTAGAAGCAACTCTAAGTGTGATATGAATCCATCAGAGTGTCTTAAACTGAGTATAGGTGTGTGCATATGTGTAGAGAGAGGGAAACAGAGCTATCATTTGATTTGAATACTGGAGGTCACTTTGGGTCTGGTATAGAAAACGGATTGCAGGTGCAGAGAATAGATTGGAGAAGAGCAGTGAAGACGTCACCGTAGTGGTTCAGGGAGCGGTTGGACCAGGACGTCAGTGGTGAGGATGGGAGAAATGGCTGGATTCAGGATGTGTGTTGGAGGTAAAGAAAATAGGTCTTGCTGATGGATTAAATGTGGAGAGTGAAGGTGAGTTCTTGAACAACTGGGCAGTGGTGCCATTTATGGAGCTGGGCAAGACTAGGGAAGAAAATTTTCTTTGGTGGGGGAGGACTTTAAGAGGCTTGTTGTAAAATTGTTAAATTTCAAATGCCTGTTAGACATTGAAGTGAAGAATATTGCATTCAGGAGAGATAATTTAGGGATTCTTCAGAGAACAGATGAAATTTAAAGGCATGAGCCTAGATGTATCCTCCTGGGGAATGGGAACGGAGGAAGAAGGGGTCCAGGAAAAGTAGACTTGGCCTAGCAGGCATTCAGCATTTTCCCACAAATCTCTAGGATAAACAGCCCATCGACTTCTAGGAGGAGGAGGAGGAGGAAGGTCACGCCATGGCTGGTAATTCCAATTAGCCTACAGGAATCCCTTTCAGTGGGGTCAGGGGGTGGGGTACTGCAGAGGCTGGCCCGTTGGCTCATGAGAGCTGGTTGTTAAATGTTCAGGAATTGTATGAGCCAGTTGTTAACTACAACCATTATTGTGAAACTCACAGTGGCATTTATACCCTGGAGTCAGTAAATAGTCCAAATCAGGGCCTTTTTTTATAAAATGTGAGAGCCAGTTTACTGGCACATCACTGGTCCCTCCCCACTTTCGAGGGGATGGGTAGTATTCAACGTTGTCAGAGGACTGGCATGGGATCCCCAGCTACCACCTGTACACACTCACAGGGCCTAACACCTACAAGAGCTGAGCCACATGGCATACAGTATACAGCACACAGGGGCAGGGGCCCCTCAATCGGGCTCCTGTAACGTTTCTCCCGTGATCCAGCACTGCTCCTTTGCCGTCACAAGATGGATGGAAAGTGGTAGTGGGTCTTAAGCATCCCTGGAAAAGGTCAAAGGGAAGGTTTGGAATCTGAGTATCCAGCGTTTCATGGAATGAGTCCTTAGAAAGGCAAGAGAGTATTTCTGCTAAACGGTGGCTGCAAAAGAACTGGGGACTTGGGGAGTTTCTTCCCTCTGGAGCCTTGGTAGAAACACTGAGATGAACATGTGCCTGCAGGCAAGAAGGCAGGTGGAACGCTGGTGTCTTGGATGTCCGGGACACCTCTATAACCCCAAGTTTCTAGACAGACAGCACCCCCTATTCCCTTTGGAAAGGCAGCAGGTTTGTTCTTTGTAACCCTTCCATTCCTTCTTTGATATTGTCCCTACCGCACCTATTTATTTCACTGACTCCAAGTTGGGTTTTCACGAAGGTGCAAATGGGCTGATTAGTTTATTCGGGAGTATTGACAGGCTGCAGTGCACTGGAGCATGCAGACAATCTCCCTGCACGCTCGAGTGGGCTGTGGTTACCTTCGCTGCCTCCAACAGGAATTAAGTGCTGGTTTGCGTTGGTGCTCAGGGCTTGAGAGATGTGTCATTGCAGCATCGCTCTAATTATGATTTTCAGGACATAGAGCTGTCTGGATATAAGGGGGCCATCAAAAGTGCATGGAAGGTGACGAGGGAAAGAGAGCAGAGAGCACGCCTCCGGAAGCTGGACTCCAGGGAGAACCAAATGGAGTCCTTGCATTATCTGCTGTGCACAGCTGGGTCATGTGCCCACACACACATACACATGCAAAACCCATGAGCCTTCCTGAGTGAGGCTTTTATTTAGAAATGAATTCATTGAATCTGAGAATATCAAGTCCGTAAGGAACCACAAAGGTCATTAATTCCAAAGCTTAATTTTTTTTTTAGATGCGGAAACTGAGGTTCAGAGAGGTTAAGTGATTTCGCTGAGGACACGCCGCCTATCAGAGCAAAGGAGAGTCCCCGACTTCCTTACCTCTAACTCTGGAACCCTTTCCCCCATAAAAAGCTGCTGAATTTAAGCAGTAATACAAAACCTCAACTATTATACACTGTGTATGTGTGCATGTGTGTGATTGCATGTGAGTGTGTCCCTGTGTGTAGGGCTGTTGGTGTGTGGTGGGAGATTGCAGGGATATTCTCTCCTTGCTTCTTGTTTTCACATCTCCCACAAGACAGGAATTAAAAGGAAGGAAAAGCTGAACCATTCCCGCGGGCAACTAGATCTGTGAAAAGAGTCAGTAGCTCAAGGGGTCAGGCTAACTTCCTTCTCTCAGAAGTATCAAGGCTACTTTTTCATCCCTACCATGTTCCAACCTTGCATAATCTATAATAATGTGATTCTGAAACCATTTTAGCAAATGAAGATGGAATGTGACTCTCTCGGCTCCTACTGAACATCCGATCTGCAAGACCCACAAGGAGCTGCAGTGGAAAGTATACTAAGAGAAAATACAGACAGTTGCTCATGAAGGAAAAAAAGATTCTCTGGAGTTGGTGACTCATGGTCCTTTTCATTACTGTTCTTAAAGGGGGATGACAGGCTGGAGATGGAGGCTCACCTTTTACTCTTGTGTTTAATTGTTGCAGAAGCCTTTTATTACCTTGTGTTCTTCCCCAGAGAGAACATGATCTGTTACAGCAACCAGGCCTGGCTATGACTGGCTCACCTAACTGTGCAGAAATGATGCTATCACCTCTGCATGATTCTGGGTCAGCTCCATGGCCATGTCTGTCTGTTGCCAGTTCAGGAAGGCCCTCAGGAAAGAGAATAGGGCAGGAACTGGGATTTCTTTCCTTCTTTGAATTTTGCATAAAACTCCCTCCCAGTCCACATAATGAGAAAACATCAATCATCCGTCTTTCCCCGGAATGTCGGAGGCCATCCTGAGCCCGTCCTTTGTCCCAGTCATCTGTACACAGGAAGGGCTTGTGAAATTGCTTTCCCCAGAAAAATATGTTCATTTCCACCTTCCTTGGATGGCTCTCACAAATGAAAGTGCTTTGTCATTTTTAATGCCCGGTGTTCTCTTTCTCCCCACTGTCTCCAGTCACAGTCCAGCCAATAAAAGCCACAGGTATTTGGCTTAAAAAAATGCCTGAAAGCTCACAGGACAGTTGGAATCCACCAGTGCCACTTTGCAGGTTCTCCTGGAGTTACACGATGCAAAAAAAAAAAAATGACTGCAAGGAAAGGTTTTCTGCTCCCCTGGAATCTTCTCAGGCCTTGGGCAGCATGTGGATGGACACAGACAGGGTGGAGAGGGTGAGTTTAGCTACCAGGTGCCGGCCTGAAATGGAGGCATGCAGTAAGCCCTGCCCGATCTCCCTTGCTGGCCGAATTTGAGCGTCCAGGGAATTAACAGAGGTGAGAGCTCTTTGTAAATGGGAAAGTGCATTAAAAATGCAAGTTATTATTATTTCTAAAATGTCTCCAGCCTACAATTTGTCATTGACACCTATCATTCTATCTAGATGACTGGGTAATTGTTCCTCCGACCAGAGGGAACAAGTCTCCCCTTGAAATCTTTATATGTCTGTGTAGAGGCTTAAGCATATAGAACCCTGCTGTAATAAGGTTTTAACTCCATGGAGGTTTGTAGATACCAAAGGACCAACAGGATCCTTCAAAAAGCAATGCATCAAGCTTTTAGTAGAAAAGTTAGTAGGATAACCTGAACCTGTTCCAGTGTAACAAAAGTCACCCTCCAGAACATGAATAGAGGGTCAACATTCTAGGATCCAAGGCAGCTTTATAGGACAGATTTGCTGCCTCAAAGTTATTTCAAAACAGAAGTTTAGCATAATATGATCATTTCCCACATAGCTACATTTACTCGACTGGATTCCCTTCTTTGAGGTATTTCCATAGATACCTACTAACTTTAACTTCTTCTGCCTTTTCTTGATCACATCAGCCACACAAACAGTTAAAGATCTGCAAACATATATTTAATTGCATCAGAAGAATCTACTTATTCAAAGGAATCCCTTGTTTCTCTAAGTAAACTTGAACATCTCCCTGATGATGGACAACTTGCTTCTGAAATTATTTGTGATGAAGGACAACTTGTTATTGTCAACACCCGATCCTTGGTAAACCGGTACCTTATAAAATATATAAAAATGAATTACTAGAAAAATAGTGTTGCTTGAATGTTGCAGCATGTCAGACTGGTATAAGTTTCTAAACTCTTACTCTGAATTTCTGTACTGAAGGTACAGAGGACCACGGTTCAGAGAGCAGTGGCCTGCGGGCCGTACTTTGAGCAGCCCGGACGTAGAAGCAGTGAACTGTTTCTATCTTACTTATAATGGGTCGAATTCCCATTATGCAACTTTTCACCCCATATACAAGTTTGTAAATCTGATATTTTAATAGTAGTTTTATTTAAGCAGGGATAGGTCTTTATACGAAGACTCTAAGCTAAGTAATCACAGGCCTATATCTTTATAACAAGACTTTAAGCAAAAGAAAAAAAAAAGACTTTAAGCTAAGTAGTCAATTGATAACTCAGATGGAGGGTATAGTTAATACCGATGTGAGTGACACAAGGCACTGACCAAAAAAAAAAATCAGGAAGTTACTCTAAAGTTTGAGGAAGGGGGAGGTTTGGAGGTAGCTGCAGTATAAAAAGGAGATTAAAAAAAACTGAAGTGATTTTTAATCTGTATTTTACATGATAATAGATTAAGGGGATATAAAGACAAATAAAACCAGACTGGATGAAGGAAGAGGAACTTTGTGAAGGCTGTGAGACAGAGAGCACAGCCAAGTGAATGCATGTGCACACACACGTGTGTGTGTGTGTGCGCGCGCGCGCGTGCACACCGTCTGCCTGGTGGGCAGGCTGATTGGAGCTGAGTAAGGAAGGGCAAAAAAAAAAAGGTTGAAGGAGCATTTTCAGAAAGGGGGTCCAATTTATATCCGTGGCTGTAATTGGTTTGTGTAGAGCAGGAAGATGGGGGCAGTGGGGCGACGTGATGGAGTGAAACATTGAGGGCTGCGATTCCCTTGCCTGATGAGTTGGAGAGAAATTGTTAGTAACCAAGACTGGTCCCGCAGGGGTTCATTAAGTGACTGGCCCTCCACGCCACCCTGTCATTTCCAACCTGGATGCATCAACATTAGCCAGCTTTGCAGCATGCGATTGTGTGGTGTGCGAGGTGTGTGAAGGCACGGGAGTGTCTGCTGGCTGGGCTTGTGTGTTGTGTTTGTGCCTTTTCTTGGGGATGCAGTTAAGTTTTCCATGGGAATTAGAATCATGAGGGCCACATGCAATTAAAGAAAGGCAAAGAGCAAAAGGTGCTTTCTTACTGGAAACACAAATTTGCTTTGACACTTAAAAAGTACCATGGAGGTGAACAATGAGGAAACCAAGAAAGGATTTGAACTGGACGGGGGGGGGGGGGGGGCCCTGGGGAAGTGAAAAGAAGCCAGTGGCGAACACATCCAAATGGTAACTTCTTAAACCGCCTCTGAAAGGAAGAGCTTGTAGCATTTATCTCCAGACTGTGAGGCCTGTCAGCCCTCGTGGTGGGGAAGGGGTGGGGGTGCAGTGCAGCAGAGGTAACAACAGGAACTAGAGTTACAGAGGCGAGTGAGGAAGGGAAAAAGGGTGAACAGGCCAAATGAACAGAGTGCCCGAACGCCTTGGCGCTAGTGGCACGTAGTCACTGCTGCTTTGGATCTCAGGATGGCCCTTTCCAGGTGAAGAAGGAAGCAAACTCATGGGAGGAATTTTAAAGGAGTAGGACGCCCTTTGGGGATCCCACAATTCAGGTTTTAGAAAAGGCACTGAAGTATATATATAAAACCCACCAAAATGCTCATGGGAGCTCTCAGGATTCAGTCTCAGAGCACTGTGCCTTTTGGGAGCAGCCAAGAAGCCAGTATCAGGGCTGGGGAAAAGCTAAGGCCATCTGAGGGAGGCCCCCAACCTCCCTACCCTCTGACTCCGTCTGTCAGCTTGACCTTGGGCGAAGCCAGCCTTTCGTCTCTGGACAGAGGATCCTCCATTCAGTGCACAAGAAGGCTTAATTTCAACCTGTTTTCTATGGTCTGTCATGGTTTCCTGGAACTATGACAATGTAAGACCTACAAGGCACAATGGCAGCCTCCTTTAGTTTTCTCTACTTCCTAGAACATGTGCTCATCATATCTGAAGAAGCAGAAAAACTCTTCCATCTCCCAGGATGAACCTCAGCTCAAACTTAGTACTGTGGGTCCTAATTCTACATCATTAGCAAATCATAAGTAGGGGGAGTCACAATGCTATTAAATACATTACCTACGTGTTTGCAAATTTCAGGGCTGATTACAGATATTGCTGTTGGTGTCGTTAATAGCTGCCATTCACTGAGAACGCTGTACTTCATAATACTTGTCATCGTCTCATTGTCATCATCACAATAACCGTGTGAAAGAGTAAGGTAGTTACTATTATTGCCCCCCATTTTTTCCAGCTTTGCTGAGATAGAATTGACAGATAACATTGTGTAAGTTTAAGGTGCACAATGTGTTGACTTGATACACTTATATATTGCAAAATGATTATCATTATAGTGCTAGCTCACACCTCCACCATGTTACATAACTACCCTTTCATTTTTGTGGTGAGAACATTTAATAGCTACTCTTTTAGCGATGATTGCCCCCATTTCACACATGAGGGCACTAAGTTTCTAAGCTCCAGATGTCCCACCTCGCCCCAGGGATCTGAGCCACTTGCTCCACTGTCCCTCTAATTCCCGACTGTTGCCTTTTTCTGAGTGCCTCCCAGGTGCACACCTGTGCTAAGAACTTTGCATATATTATCTAGTTATCTCATATGGTCCTCAAAGCCACAAATCAAGGTAAGCAGACCCAGCTTCCAACCCCCGGGCATTTGTGAGCTGGCTGTTCCCACAGAGTTGCATCCTTGCCAGGCCATCTGAAGTGGTCCAAGGTGGCAAAGAAACCACCCATGGGCTTGAATGTGGTCACTGCAGATGGCCATGATGGGGCCTGGGTGTCTTGCACTTCAAGGGTGATAGGAGCCTCTAGATAACATAGGAAGTACGCTTCCAACTGCATCATTCCTTCCATCCACGCTGTTCTCAGCATCAGTGACCAAACAGATGAGAAATACAGAAAGACTTTCAGAGTGATGTTCACTTTGCAATTACCAGAAGGCAAATGGGGATTTCCTGATCTTCCTTTTAACTCTAGGGAGCCAGAATTGAAATAAATAGCAATGTTTTGATATAAACATTCTACTTTTCTGTGTCTACTAGAGTGGACAAGGCTTAGCTGTACATCTTGATACTATCTAGGATGATTAGGGGAAAAAAAACATAAAGCAACATAAAATAATTAAAAAAGACCAAGGTGCTCTCCCCATAGAATCCAGGGCCAATGAGGGAATTTGGGAGTTGTTTATATAGGACATCTCTTTATCTGTATAAAGCAAAGAACCTCTCTAGGTATCTTTAGTGGATTGATCTAATAAAAAAGCAGATTTATTAAGAAGAATATAGATAAACAGGCCACTGTAATTACATATTAGTTGTTGTTTTTTTTAAAATAGAAACTGACTCCAAGTTTTTTAGTCATTGAAATGGGCCTTGCACATCATGCATGTGATGTAATGACAGCTTCAGACAGGGGATGTTTTTGATGCATTATTAACCATAAAAAAAGGCATTAAATACCAGACTTCAATGCCATAGGGATGCATATTTCACAAGGAATTATTTTTCCATGTATGCTTAAAGTTTATTTTGGTAAACAGATGACTGGAGGCTGTCAGAGCTGGGGTGAGATTTATGTTCATGTGGAATCTTCTTGAAAGGAGTGGAGATGACTGGGATCTGCTGAACACCGACAGCAAAATGCAAGTCTTTTCTTGGCTCCAGGGGAGGCTGGAAAGTGCCACACGAACAATTCCTCCTAGGAATGTGGTTTCCACAAGGCATCAGGGTAGATGCCCGAGGGGGAGCACCGTGCGGAGGGTGTGCAGGGGACACACATTCCATTTTCTCTAGGACGCAGCAGAGGAGCAAAAACATCAGGGTGGGAAAGCTGGCTTCAGGATGCCCTGCCGGATGCCGTGTTGAGTGTCAGTTGCGAAGAGCGCCCTGAACTAACTTCTTCATCTCAGAGTCAGTCCCGTGTGGGCACCAAGAGCTCTCTCCTTCTGTTCCAGAGGCACATTGCTGGCAACCCTGGGGTGAGACATAGAACTTACTGATTCTGTGGGTTCTCTGATCCCTGGTAGACAATGGAGGCACTAATAATATATGTGTCTACTAAAGTCTTCCTTGGGTAAGCACAGAATTACAGCCAAGGCAGGACCCGGTGGACCTTGCTGGACCTGAAGATAATTTCACATAAGCACAGATAATAGTGTCCACCTTTAGAGCCACCCTTGCCTATTTCCTATTTGATATTTAAAAAGTCTCATCCTAAAGACATATCCATTTTGGCAGATACTGGTAGTTTAATGTAGTTACTCCAGGCTCATACATTCATCTGGATTGCAATAAATTCTGTTTAACACTTGTTACACAGACATTTAACTGCAAATCCAGAGCCAAATGGGCACACCTGGCCCATATGCGTCTGTAAAATACTTCCCTGCTCACATCCTGCCTGTGCCTAAAAATCTCAGTGCCAACACATGCCACCACAGCTCTAGGCCTGTAGGGTGGTCTTCATTGGGTCAATGACCCATGACTTGTACTAACAGGACATGAGTGGCATGAAGAATGCCTACAGAATAACAGAGAATGGCTTGGGGATATCTTTTCTTCTTGCAGCCTTATCTTCTTGAACTTTGTTGGGACTGGTTTATAATCTCTGACGACATTCCAGTTCCTGAGTAAGGCTGTGAATTAGCTCCTGTATTTATGTCTAAGTTTCTTAGAGTCACAATGAATTGGATCAGGGCTTTTGGTGATGCCTCCTCCAAGGTGGCTGATTCTAAGGCAGTGGCCCTCAACAGAGGGCGATTTTGTCCTGCAGCAGGTGTCTGGTGATGTTTTAGAGACATTTTTGATTGTCACAACTGGGGGTTGCTATAGGTATCTAGAGAATAGAAGCCAGGGTGCTGCTAAATATTCAACCATGCACAGGATAGCCCCTTCACCAAAAAAAAATGACCTAACCCCAAATCAGTCAGTTATGCTGAGGCTAGAAGCCCTGTCCTGAGGGACTGCAAAGCTAGCCACTATCCTTGGTGACTGGAAGCATCTGGGATTAAAGTTTGGCTGTGCACCATCCAAAATGTTGTGATTGCATTTCAAAGTGAGGGAGGGGCCCTGCATGCTGATTTTCCCACTGGAAGGTGATGTGCACCTGTGTCTGTGTACAATGGCCAGTGCTATAATGATGCATCAGCACTCTGAGGCCCACAGAGTGTGGCAGAGGACACATCAGCAGTCCATGTGAGTGTCACACACTCATTCTGTGGGTGGTGAAACAGAGGCACAGGCCAGTTCAGTGACTTGCCTGAGGTCATTGATGAAGGAGCAGCAGGGTCAGGAAGAGACCGCCGACCTTTCCATCTTTAGTCTCCCAACTCCTGGTCTGGAATTAGAACCAGGAGGTCCTGTGGAACACACACACTTCCTCCTTCCCTCCCTCTCCCGTATATAGAGATATAGCAAAATGCAGGTTAAGTTGCCTTTAATCTTTAATTCATACACAAGGACGTGCTGCACAGAGAGATATAAAGAGTAAACTCCAGAGGCAGCAAGTTCTGTAGGTTTGACCAGATCTTCCTTTTCAAAGACAGACAGCCTGGGGAATCACATGGATGGCCTTCCATTGCCCTCTTGGATTCTTTTTATGGCAAAATACTTGCTTTTATCAATTTCTATCCCAACCTCTGATTCCCATAGGCAGGGGGGAAGCAAACAGCCATTGAGGGAAGTGCACCTACCCTTTCCTCTGATGGAAATGGGAGACTTGAGCCACAGGGGAGGTGGCCAAGGATGGGAGTGTTGTTGGGGGTGAGGGTGGGGTGGATGGGGGAAGAAGTTCTGACTACAGAAGCTCATGGAGCTGCTTTTTCTGCGTAGGTGGAGGGATTTGGCCTGGGATCTATGAGGACATCTTTCCTTCCGAGGCCCCTGTAGGCATTTCTGCACTTAGTTCTATCAACACAGATACAGAGGAAAGAGATTATTACATCGATCATAAAGATAGATGTGCAGAGACAATGATCTTGGAGGATAATTGACTAGAGAGAACCAAGTTGGGGAAGAATAGCACAAGCCTGAGTCTCCAACAGGGTCTTGAGGTCTAAAGCCAATGGGGCAATAAAAAAAGGGATTTGGATGCCAAAAACTCTAACCAGCAGCAGGCGCAGCTGCTAGTGGCTCCTCATCGACACATCTGCCTTTCCTTTTCATCCCAGTGCAGTCTGGCCAAGAAGTAAAGGCAAGTCGGAATCCCAACAGCTGGGCTGGCAGTGGTTTGGTGTGTAGTGTCTGGAAGCCTCTGGGCTGGAAACACTTAGTCTTTTGGGAATGAGAGGAGTGCAAACAGAACAGCGCTTTGGAAATCTGGTTTCTAACTAGCTGACCTTGGGGCCCTCTAGACTTGAAGTCAGGGTAGTGGTGACCTTGATGGTCCCATTGGGTGGACCAGTGGGTCAGGCCATTGGCCTAGATTCTGCTGTGTGTCAATGTTTGAAGAATGGCTCAGCCTCTGCTCAGAAAGGAGACAGGGATGGCCTCCCAAGGAGTTGATGTGTTATCCAAACTGTCCCTCGGGAGAGGACCAGGAGCTATGTTAAAGCCAGCCGAGACAGCCAGAGTAATCCTCATCTGCCAGACTGGGTCAAATTTTACAGACACAAGCTCTATGGATCCCCTAAAAGACTGGCTCTCTTCCCATTCATTTCAACATGGCTTTGTGTGAGGGATTCCCACTGTGTGTTTAAATAGCTCTTTCCCTGCATTCAGTACAGATTCATTCATCTGGCCAAAGCCAACTGTGGTGAAATGAAAGTGTTAATTCAGCCCCTAGATGAGTATTTCACCCAAAATGAGTACTTTCCTCTCTAAAAAAAGCAACTTAATAAGTACCTTTTTGTTTATAGTGCCAAGCTAGGCATTACAGACAGCAAGACAGAAGGGTATGCTAGGTCCTTTAAAAAACTTCTTGTTCCCAGGGGACCCCAAGGATGTGTCTGTGTGTGGAGAAGACACATCATGGCTGAATCGCCAACTCTGAATACGCCCAGAGACAACAAAAAATAGCTACATTTGGTTTGGAGGAGACAACTATGCCCTTGATGAGATAGTAAGAAATCTTGGCTCTTGATAGACACTTGTACCTTTCATTTTAAGAAGTGTCTCCAGTGTGTACCCACAGCACAGGTGAGCGCTGACCCATCTTCTGCTACTTGACCTGCGTGATGTTAAGGGACAGAAACTAGCAGACAGAGGAAGACTCTTATAGGAGAGGCTGCATCCTCTGGTGATGCAAAGGACATTACTAAGAATTAACGATTGCAATGGTTACCATACACTGAGTACAAAATTACATGCTATGCACAAGCAAATTTCATCTCATTCCCATAACAACCCATGGGGTAGACACTTCTTTGGTGACGTGGATGCTAACGTATGGAGTTTAAGTGATTTGCCCAGTATGGTGGCTGCTCTAGAACTAGAATCCAGCACTTAAATCTAGGTAAGACGCCATGCTTTTGATTTTCACTTGTCCCTCCACAGGTGCATCATAGAGCTCTGACATGTGAGACAGACAGAGCTGTGAAGGAGTTGCTGCTGCTGTTGTTTTTGGTATGGCTTCTGGTGGCATTGAAGGTTTCATAACACATCTTTGATGGCCACCAACAGCAGAGCTTTCATGCTGGTGGGCCCTCCCAAAGGGTGAACAGCTCATAGTCAGGGACTTTTAGGCCTCTGGACTCTGGGTGAATGACCCTAGTGGCTACTACAAAAACAGAATTTTCAAGACAGCATCCCAAATGTAACTTTGCAGAGAATGGGGAAGGCCATGGGCTGGAGCTGACTTCAAAGATGCTGTCGTGAGTTTCTGTCTCAGAGTAGGTCTGTCCTTGGTTGAAAACTTTCTCAGTTTTCTGAGTCATTTCACCCTAGGTTTTAGAGGTGTTAGTAATTAAATTTAATAGAGATTGGTGCCTTGTTCTTAAAATTTTTTTCAGAAATTGGCACTTGCCCCTTAAGTATGGACACATAAACTATTCCCTAAAGTGTATTTTTTTAGTGTGTTGTTGAATGGAAATATTTTCTGTGGAAACACACCTCTGAAATTTTAATGTCCATCAGATAAAATATATGATTCCACATACAAAAATTTTGTTAATAGTTCTTCATTTTTTTTTCGGGGCCACAATAAGTGAACTATAACTGTGCACAGTCCAGATCTCATGGGTGGGACCCATAAATGCACATGTGTACATGTGTGTGCACGTGTGTACGCGTGTGTGCACGTGTGTGTTTGCCATATGTAACATTTAAAATTTTAAATTAACTGTCATTTAAAATCCTGGGGATCGTACAGAAATTCTGGTTGATGGCTTCCAATGGAAAAGTTGAATATTTTGAACACTAGGTTAATGTTTCAACTGGTAGAAGTTTCTGCCTTCTGATGAGCGTGTGCTGGTCGGGTTGCCAATGTCCCCAGCATCCTTACTGGGTCTGCATCATGGGTTTCCTTGGCCGGCCACCCCCTGAGGTATTTACGTTTGTGGCTGTGTGTCGAAATAACTCTTCTCTTGTTTTCTTAGTTGCTGTACCTAATTCCTACTGTGGTTAAAACTAAAGAAAGAACAATCAAAAACCTCCAAGACAGACATAGGCAGGCAGCCTCCCAAAGACTTTGCAACAGAAATAAATGACAGAGAACACCTTTATCCCCTGAGGTCCCATGCCCTGGGCTCACACCAAACCCACAACAGCCACCACGGTGCACCAGATGCCCCAGCTGGGTTTCTCACGGCCCCTTTCCTTCCCCTTCTCTCCTTCTGGCTCATCCTGCCCTCTCCTCCTCCCTCCTTCCCCTCCATCACCCACAGCTGCTGGAGACTAGGCCCCTTATCCCATTCCATCCCTGCCTAGCACTTTGCCTCAGGGCAAGGTCTGTAGTGTTAAGACTGGTGATGGCCTGAGAGAAGAGGCCGATGAGCCCCTGGGGCTGCTATTAGTACCGGACTTTAGACACATTACAAGTTAAATAGGCTTTTGTGGGCTGGCTGGGAGATACAACCACCTTACATAATACTGTTTCTAAGAGAAAATTTAACTGAGGTTTCCAATAGCAGACTCACAAATGAACTTTTGCAACATATCCTATTAGTAAACTTAATGCTTCTAAATTCTAGACGATAATTGGGCTTCCCATTTGGAACTTAAAGCTTTCTTAGGGTGAGACCTGTGTCTTTCTGCGCTTTTCTATTGAAAAGCAACAATTTAGATACATGTGTAGATCTTAAGAGAAGTGTGCAACTCATCAAATACCAGTGGAAGGCCTACTGCATTCAAGGAACTGAGCTAGCTAGGTACTAAAAGCGAGACAGAGTGAAATGCTGCCTTTTAGGAGTTTGTAATTCAGTGTGTGTGCGATGGGGGTGATGGGAGCAGAAAAGAGGCAAAGGGAGCAAAGTGAATGCGAGGTAATTATGAGTTATATAAAAGAATGCCACGGAGATTCAGAAAATAGCAGGACTTGAGATATTCTCATGAAAGAGGTGGTTGGAAATGAAAATGAAAAGTAGATAATATTTCAAGAGGCCCTTTCCACACATGGTGTGGGATTTCCAGAGCATTCCAGACAGAGGAAACAGCACAAACAACAGCATGGGGGTAAAAACTTTGCGAGTGTGTTCAGGGAACTGGGGGAGGCTGGTCTGGGTGGAATGCAGCCTGGACAGGAGGGGCAGGTGGGAGAATAGGCTGCTGAGTGGTCATGCTGTTTAGGGCCCTGGGCACCAAGGACTGCCATGTGCCTGACCGGCACAGAGGCATGCTGGGGCTTGGGCGTGATAGATTAGAGGGCAAGATGTGGAAAAACTGGTTTAAAAGCTGTTGTAATTCACAAAAAAAATAATAAATAGCTTTGTGGGGGAAGGGGGCGTTCAGGGAGGAAGTGGCAATAGGAATGACCAAACAACGGGGAAATCTCAACTTTCTTAGATGTTGGTAATGACGATGTTATCCCTATATCATTTATCTAACAATGTTATTCTTTTTAAAAAGATTTTATTTATTTATTTGTAGATAGAGAGGAAGGGAGGGAGAAAGAGAGAGAGAGAAACATTGATTGGTTGCCTCGCACACACATCCCAAGCAAGGACCAGGCCTGCAACCCAGGCGTGTGCCCTGACCAGAAATCAAACTGGTGACCTTTTGCTTTGTGGGACGACGTTCAACCACTGAGCCATGCCAGTCAGGGCTCTAACAATATTATTCTTATATAGCTACTAATTCACTCATTCTCTCAGTGAGAAAGTATTTAAATGCCTATGGCCATTTTTTTTCACATTATACCCTTGATTCACACACAATACTACTAAGTCAAATACAGGAGAAAGCAATTATTCTAGCATGATTTACCCAAATAAAATGCTCTGTATATTATCAATGTTTCTCAAATCACCCATTTGATTATTAGCATGAAATGCTCCGAGAAAAAAAGGAACAGATTAGCATCAAATGCTTAATGGCTTCCTTGGAGGTCCCAGCACCCATTCGAAGTAGTAAGGACCCTGAGAAGTCCTGAGGTTCAAAACAACAACAGCAACAACTTTTAACCTTCAGGTGCAAATTTTGACCATAGAACTTTTTGACTGACTCATTTCTATTAACTTTTAAAATGCATTTTGAAAAACACTGTTACAAAGTATTATATAAATCCTAGGTATAGACCTCCACATGCAATTATTCCTGTTAGATTATTTTCCACCTACAGCTATCACCTCAAAGGTAAATGAAAGGGGCTATAGCTCATGGTGTGATGCACACAGAAATAATTTCTGTAATCAACCACTTATTTTATTAAGCACCTATTATATGCCGGACACTGTGCTTGACATTAGAGGTACATCGGTAACTAAGAGAGATGTGTCTCTACCTGTGAGAAAATAAACTTGAGAGTTTAATCAATAACACAGAATCTTCATAATAATATGTGACAAATTGGCTACTCATTCTCCTGCCATCACTTTCCCTCTAATATTCTGAATTATTTTTACAGAAAGCAATTTTGTAGTGAAATTTCAAAAGTCCCCTATTAAAAATGGGGAATTAAGAAGTAGGATACCACACCAGTGCCCTCCTCAGTTTGTTAGCAGGTCTGAGACGAGACTAGTTGGTAAAAAGAATTTAAGAAGAATTGGCTCGAGTGAAAGGAGTCGGGGACCAGTTTGGCTTTTACTTCTCTTTGGAATCAACCCTCTCTCCCTGTAACAGAGGAGACCACTGCCCACGATAGGCTCCTGGGCATCTTGCTGCCTTGGGGGTTCACAGTTCACTCCGGGAGCCAACCCTTTTATGGTCACGCAGGGTTCTCCCTCCATCTTTTTAAATGATGGTTGATGTTCCTGGAAGATATGCAAAATAAACTGTAATCTTTAATTGTATATTTAAAATATTAATAGAAATCGGCTCTGGGTTGAAAATCAGTAGAAACAGACTTACAAGAGATTAGAGGAAATTTTAGTCTTGAGAACTGGATGTTTCGTGTAGTTTATAGAAAGGATAAGAGTGAAACTTCAGCTCTTAAAAAAAATCCTGTTAAAAACTGTATTTTACATCCAGTGTAATTCTGCAACCATTAAGCCTTAAATGGGTATTAAGGCTGATGCAAAGTAATGAAGCCAAGAGTGGAAACACACACTATGCATTCTTCAATCTGGGGAGAAAGGGCTGATTCATCTGTTTCAAGGGCCGGGCAAAGATAAAAGACCTCATCCCAAATGGGGCTGCCTCCTCCCCAAACCTTAGCCTTTCCCTCCACTGTGTTTCTGGTGTGGAAAGTATTATTAATGTCAGTATCACTAGTGCTTGTGAAAGATTCATGGACCATTTCCTCCCCTTCTGCTTGAATCCCCCTGTCTGCTGCTACCCCTTGCTCCTCTCACTACTGGGCAGTTTGGTGACGCCAGCTGCAGATCCTGTCACAACCTGCCTGCTGTCATGGAATCATAGTGTTTCAGAGAAGGGCCTTAGAGATGGCATTTTGAGAAAACTGAAGTTCGAAGAAGGACAGTGGCTTTTTTAATGTCACATGGTAAGCCCAGACTAGAATCCTCCTTGGCTCTCTTATTCCTTGTCATTTTTTCCCCTCCTCATCCTTTTCATTTTAAATGTATCTATAGAGCCCTTTTTAGACCTGGCAGGGCAAAATCCTACAAGGGAGGGGCACAGATTCTGTGGATTTTTAGACAAAAGGTCTGAGAGGTCCCATTAGTAAATGCAGGAGGAATGGGAGACGTGGGACCCTGCCTGTAGATCGCCACAGCGACCAGTGCGGCAGGAAAGATGCTGCGCCAGATGTTAAAACCAGCAGACAGAAGTCTGAGGAGAGACAGGATATTAGCAGAGTCTCGAAATATTTCCCACCAAGATATTTATTAATTACAAAGGGGAAAATAGTAACTTAACAGTGAGAACACTCAGCAGACACCATCTTAACCGAGTGACCAAAGTCAGTATCAGTAATAATCAGATGGACACCATGAACTCCTGACATAACACACAGAGGAAAGTCCACCCCCCCCCCCCGGGGGTATTCTTATACAAAATGCATTCCTCATTCTAATCATGAGAAAACATCAGACACACAGTCATAGAGAGACATTCTATAAAATCACTGGGCAACAATTTTCAAAAGTGTCAAGGTCAGGAAGCACAAGGGATGGCTAAGGAACTCTTATAAATTTAAAGGGACTAAAGAGACATGACAATTACATGTAATGTGGGATCCTGGCTTGGATCCGGAAAGGGAAAAAGAACACTAGTGAAAAAATGGTTGAAAACCAAAAAGGGCTATAGTTAGTAATACTATAGTAGTATTAATTCCTTAGTTTTGACAATTACATGACAGATACATATGACATTAACTTTAGGGGTGCTGAGGAAATTCTCTAAGCAAGTTTTGCAACTTTTCTATTAAGTCTAAAATGATTTCAAAATAATTTTTTTGAAAAGAGAGTTAAAAAAAATCTGTGTGAGGCAGGGAAAGGAAAGAGGGTGGGTAATGGGGTAGAGATGTAGCATAGCAGCTGACTGTTCCTTCAGAATTTTCTAGAAGCTAAGGCCCCTGGGAGTTTGTCATTTCCTTCTTGGGTTAATCTGAACTTGTACATTAGTATAGCTACAATGTAAGTTAAGTAAACTTCTGAGAATAAGCCCTGGGTGTGAAAGGACTGATTTCCTCATCAGCTGAGTCGGTGGCCAGTGGAGCGGGGAGCGATGCCAAACCCTACAGACTGTACCCTCAGAGGCTCACCTGGCTTAGTCACCAGGAATGGGCATCTCCTCATCACAGGACAAGACTGGAAGGGAGAAGCCAGCCAGGAGTAGGGTGGAGGGGAGAGGACATCTTTGCCCACGGTGTTTACATTATGTATGTATGTTTCTGACAATGAATTGTGTTCTTGAAAACATCTTCCTCATTTATAGACGTATCACTGTGGAGTGTGCATGTGAGAGAGAAAAAAAACATGTCAGAATCCCAAAGAAAACAGCTTAGCCCTGCATTCCATTATATATACAAAGCTCAAAGTATGTTAGTGATAAATTTGCAAAGGGGTGGAGATGTGGTTTTGTTGTTATTTCCAAATGCAAAACAGGTCCCCCCCCCCCGGTTTGGTTGTTGCTGTTTCCCAACAGAATGAAAATGACTGCATTCAGGACATGTTGCCAGAAACTTGCTTGGCAAAACATTTCAATTCCTTTGTATAAAAAAAATAAAAGTATTTCTCCCAGTGGGTGCTTTTCCATGTTCATTCTCCCTAATTCCTGTGGTAACAATGGCCACAGTTAGCTCCAGATCCGTGGACATGGTAAAGGAAGCCACCTCCAGATTCCAGATCCTTAAATCTCATGGAAGATTAACATGGACGTCAAACTGACATTACCAATTTAGGGGATTTAAACACTCAGCTTTCGAGTAAACAAAGTCCAGTGGCAAGGTTTAGACAACTTCAGTGATGTTCAACAATACAACCCAGATGTCAGGGAATACAGGCCTCACAAACGCATGCTTTCCATTGCATTCGTCATGAGAAAAATGTAAGTGGGATGAATAGACTAATGAAGGAAAGAAGAACCAATAATTGCTAGATAAGTTTTATGGGGCAGATACTACCCTAGGTGCTTTACATATTATATGCTATTTCCCAAAGGTTTGCAATGAGGTAACTCTTAATGCCATCTTACCGATAAGGATATAAGGCTCAGAATCTGCAGCGTGCCCAGGTAACCCAGTTGGTGAGTGGTAAAGTCAGGATTTAACCTGTGTGGGCATGACTTTAAAATTTTTGCTCCAAAAGTCAACACTGGCCATATGTAACACTCCCTTGTTTAAAATCTTCCAATTTCTCTTATTACTACTACATTAGCTAACATCTTAGCTAACTTTTGATGTCTCAAAGGTGGCATCTTCTCTCTTTTCTGGCTTTGTATTCGGCCGCACAGAATGAAACGCACGTTACCCAATGCTGGGCCCTCTCACAAAGGCACAGTTTCCTGAGCCTCCCTCCATCAGCCAGCATTTACCTGATGCTACGTGACTTTTCTCTTCATTCACAGGTCTGCCTACTTCCCCTGCCCATGCAGGTGTTGATTCTTGATCTACTGATACTCTATGTGCTGTGCTTACTACCCATTTGCCAAATGAATGAATGCATGAGAAAGAATAGGATGCTTCAAATACTTTGGTAATAAATATTTTTCAAATTTTATATAGTATCCTATATAAGTGCTATGAATGTTACAACTCTTTGTGAATGATTCACTAAAGCAGAACTCCTAGAGATCCATATTAGATATGATTCAGTGGTTTTATTTCAGTGATTCTAAACCAAGGTGATAATTTTGTTCCCTCCACCTGGGCAGGGAGATTTTGGTTGTCATAGCTGGGGCAGAGAGTTACAACTGGCATCTAGTGGGTAGATGCCAGGGATGCTGTAAATATCCTACAATGCATGAATAGTCACCCCAACAGATCACGTGAACAGTACCCAGATTAGGAAACTTTGCTTTATCTAATTTAATGTCATATGTTTGAAAGTGATCAAACTATGGCTTTTCCCCCCTGCTTTAATTCAGATTTTGGTCAGCTAGGCTGGCTTCCATTGCCTGAAGTTGTCATACCAAGGAATGTTGAAATTCTCCGGGGGATATGCTTCTGGAAAGGTCAGAAACACCTTTGTTCAACAGCAATGCTTCTGCACATTCATTGACTATCAGCTGGTCATCGGCTACCACCCAAACTATGTAATGAATTCAGCACATAAATTATTTAATTCCAGCAACTATTATCCCAGATTTAATTCCAGCAACTATTATCTTTGTGTTTTTCTCCTTTGCCAGCTAATCTGGCTCACTGCATTGGAATTTTGGTCATGCCCATTCTCCTTCTGCACTAAATTATCTCCTTAACATAGTATAAATAGAACAAGCTTGTGTGTGATATGCTTAACTGTTAATTTACCTAATTAAACTAATTCAATTAAATCATTTACATCTTTTTTGGTATTGCGCCAGTTGATACCACTGCAGAAGTGGGATGTTTTAGGAGATGATTGTTCAGCAAATGAATGGAAAAAAAATAATGGAACACAGAATGAAACAACAGCCCAAGTCTCTTGACTTGAAAATTAAATGATACTAAAAAAATGCTGCTTTCACAGGGTACTGTGATTAGCTATTTTTCTTAAATCAATTTTCTCTAGAAATTGGTATTTTAGCATGGTGATCATAATTTATTGTGTAAGAGATATTTTAAACACTATTTATGTGTTCACAGACTTGGTATGTTTAAGTAATGTGTGTTCATTCCCACATTAGGGTACGATTAGTAAATGTTTTGCAGTGCTAGCAAGACATGAGCCAAGAGGATTCTTTTGAACACACCTGAAAAATCATTTTGCTAAATTACATAAATATCTTTAGGATGCATACATATTTCACTTATAGTTATCATCTAAACATCCCTGTCATAGTGATAAAGAGGCAAAAGTAAATGTAAAACATTTTATGCCAATAAAAGTCAACAGGAAGAAAAAGACAAGAAATTCTAGGTAGGGAAAGCCTAAATAAATTGTCATCTTTATGGATCTGTCATAAACCTCCCCCCACCCCCCCACTTTGGACTTGGCTAAGATAGACTCTGCATTTAGGTGGGACTCTAGATGACCCAGGTTTGCTAATGGATGGGTCACCACAGAGGTATCCTTGCAGGGCTTCAGGTTGGCGAGGGAGGGACATCGGGCGGGATTTGGTCTCCTCTCTAGGAACACACATACCCAAGGCAGGGCTTGAGCTAAGGGTCTGTCTGAACACTTCCTTTACAATGCTTCAGGGGCAAACAAGCAATGTACCATATTTTTCAGACTATAAGATGACCCCCCTCCAAATTCGGGAGGAAAATGGGGGTGCATCTCATAGTCCAAATGTAGTTTACTTGGCTCACTGTGGGGGGGGCAGGGCAGTGGCTTATGTTATGTATTATTAAATATTTTAGCACATTTTTGCTTCAAAAAATTTTCCCCTATTTTCCTCCTCTAAAACCTAGGTTCATGTTATGGTCTGGTGCATCTTACAGTCTGAAAAATTCAGTATTCTGTCTCCTGGAAGCCCTTACTTTCTGCCTATTTCTGCTGAGTACTTCAAATCCAAGCATCTTTTCCCCTCCATTTAAGAATCTTGAGGAGATAATTTATGGGAATGAAACAGAATAGCTATCTTCTAACAAGATGGCTTTTTCTCTTCTATTTGGGAGGTGAAATCTATGGATGCTCAACCGTTGGATGGGGCCATGTCTTCACAAACAGCCATAACTCCCACACATCACAAACTTCCTGACAAGAGAGTCTCGGAGCTTGGCAATCAGATTTCTAATGCTAATCCTCCCCACAGCACTCAAGGTAAACTCATTCTGTTTGAGTGAATATGAGTTCCTTCAAGCCAGGGGTCACCTTGTCTCTATGCATTTCACTGTCCTGGCACAGTGACCAACACAGAGGAAACATAAGAATTATTTTATAGTTACGAAAGAGTGAAGAGAGCATTCCCCAAATCAAATTCATCTTTCCAACCACAACAACGTTCCCTTTCACCTTCACGGGAGGTCGGTGATGCCATGAACGTTCCAGGCGCCCAGGCTTCGGTTCCCACTTACTGCCTGAAGAATCCCCTGCTAAAGCACATCCACATTTCCTGTCAACTACTAGTGTGTGCTCCTTCTCTGCAGCTTCCCTCTGCTTCTTAGCAGTCATTCCCCTAAACTCTCTCTACCTTCATGAGAGCCAACGAATGCCACTGATTTGACTGAGAGAACTGATATTTCTTTTCTCCTATTTCTAGAGGCTAGAAGTCTGAGATCAAGGTGTCAGAAGGATTGTTGCTTCTGAGGCCTCTCTCTCTGGCTTATGGATGGACATCTCCCAGTGTCAGCATGTGGTCTCCCCTTCTTATAAGGACACTGTCATCATGTATAAGGGCCCATTCTCATGACCTTGTTTTAGCTTAATTACCACTTTAAAAACCCTATCTTCAAATACAGCCACATTCTGAGGTGCTGGGGACAGAACTTTGACATATGAATTTTGGGACGTGAACATATGAACATAATAGTCTAGAACACCTCCTGTTGTTCAAGAGCTGTTAGGAAAAAATATTCAGAAGTCCTGCAACTTTGATTAAGTATAGCTAGACACCATTTTGTAGATAAAGGACTAACTTTTTCCTCTTTTGCTATCAGGAAATGTTGGAATGCTGCCTCCAAACTCCAAGTTCCCCCCGCCTCCTCAGACTTTGCCCTCATTTCCATCCTTGTCTGATACTGCTGTGCTGATGCTGACCAGTCTGGCTTGTCTCTGTCATTCCATTCACCTGTCAGTGACTGGTTTAGGTCTGGTCATGTGACCTAAATCTGGCTAAGTGAGAGGAAGGGATGTGTGCTTGGGGCTTCTGGGAATGGGTTTGCTGTTAAGAGACCTCACAATTGATGTGTCCCTTTCACCTCTGGACCATATTGGGTCTGAGGGTGACACCTGGAATTTCTGTACCCATATTGCAACCTCAAGGGGACCTGAAATAAGGAAGAGCTAATATATGAACAGCATTATTCAGGACAGATTGAAAAAGTCCAGGTCTTCAATGACATAATTGAGCTACCAAATCCACCCATCAATGAGCCTGCCCTGTCCTTAAACTTGGTGTTGTTTGGTGAAATGATACTATTTCTTATTATCTAAGCCAGCCTGAAAGAGATTTTTACCATGTTCAGCCAAAAACATCCTAACAAATAGAATGGCTGCAGGTCACTTACTAGTCACTAACTAATCACTCACTAATCACTCTCAGTGCCTCAGTTTCCTAATTTTTTAAATAGAAATAATAATGCTTACACCCCAGCATTACTTGATCACTTAAGTGAGATCAGTCATGTAAAGTGTTTACTTCATTGCCTTGGATCTATCAAGTGCTCAATAAACAAGGACCTTTACTACCTTTCAATCCTCAGGGGCCCCTGGTATCTTGGAAATTGCTTTCGTCCTTCTCACATACAGAGTGGCCCAACAACTCAGGCTACTGACACTTTTGTACACAGAATTATAATCAAATTCACCGAGGCAGCTTTCCATGGCCAGGAGCTCTGCAACTGGCTCGTTGGTCACGTAGCGTTGACTATGGACCCAAAAGCCCATTACCTTTTTTCTCTAGCAAAAAAGTGTATGTCATTGTGTAGGGATCAAACTGTTCACTGGGCTGGACTTTGTTATCTGCAGCTTTCTTGAGCAGGACACATTTGCTTGGTGGTCTCATAACTGGGATCTCATGACATGTCCCGCCTGTCCCCACTCTCTCCTGTACTTAGTTTCTTTCACTGCTGTCCCTCTTCCTACCTCACCTGCCGTGCCCCATGGCACCTAATACAGTGCTTTCTACTAATATTTTTAAATTTTATCTATTTATTTATTTTTAGACAGAGGGGAAGGGAAGGAGAATGAGAAAGAGAGAAACATCAATGTGTGGTTGCCTCTCACATGACCCCCACTGGGGACCTGGCCCACAACCCAGGCCTGTGCCCTGACTGGGAACTGAACCAACAACTCTTCATTTCACAGCCCAAGCTCAATTCGCGAGCTACACCAGCCAGGGCTACTAATAAGTATTGATAAGTACATAAACTTAACAAATGCTTGGCTGTAGGGATCATTGTAACAAAGGTTGAGGGGACACTGGCAGTAGAAAGTCAGGGAGGAGATGGAGAAGTCATATTTTTGGAAACTGCATTGTGGGGCATTTGTCCATGGGTTCAACTTCCCGTCCAGACTGTGTCTCAGGGTGCATGCCACACTGGGGCCACTTGGGGGCGTCCAGATGGCTCAGCCAGAACAGAATGTTTATCTATAAATTTATGTATGTACCTTCCACACCTAGCAATTTACTAATTGCTTAATCAATGTCAGGCACAATGCCAAAAGTTTTATGATCTCACTTAATCGCTACCATTCTAAGGGTATGAAGCCCATTTTATAGATGGAGACATT
This sequence comes from Artibeus jamaicensis, assembly GCF_021234435.1. Taxonomy (NCBI): domain Eukaryota; kingdom Metazoa; phylum Chordata; class Mammalia; order Chiroptera; family Phyllostomidae; genus Artibeus; species Artibeus jamaicensis. Next base: position 16,301,831 of record NW_026521842.1, read on the forward strand.
GAGGATATGCCCAAAGTTGTATAGCTGATGAGTGGAAAAGCCAAAACTCAAACCAGATCCCGTGTTTTTATTTCCCGGAGTCAAAGGGTTTGAGGACTGTCTGTGGTCAGAATATGCTGGAGGGCCCAAGGGCATGGCGAGATCAGGTCATCCTGCTGGATGCTGTTTGGTGACAGAACCAAAGCAGCACTACAGGAAGGGGTCTAATCACCACTTCCGGTACAGCCCTGAGCAAATCACAGGGACCCTGACTCAGTTTGCCCATCTAAAAAATCAGCATATACATATCAGCCATGTATTTTTTCTTGAGAACACTGCAAAAACCAGATGGGCAAAAATCTATCAAAACATTTCAAGTAGCATCAACAATCTCTAGCACTAGATTAAGGAACCACGACTTTTATATTCCTGGCCTACAGTAGGTATTCAATGTATGTTTGAGAAATCAATGAAAGGAAAACAGAACCTACTTCTGTACCATTAATAAAAGACCGTTTCCGCTTCTCATCTTTTGATCATGACCCTGTTTTTCCATTTTTTCCTTCTTTCTTTCATTTCCCCATCCCCTCCTTGATACCAGCCAGCCCATAGCATTCACCCTTTGGCCTGGCTGGTCATACTCCACTGGGTACTAACTGGCTACTCCCAGCTGGTGTGCAATGGGCTGCCCATAAGCCCCGAGCAGTCTGGTTGTGATGGCCAGAGCTGGGCCAGTGACAAATGGGCTCTCTGTGCCTCTGACCTGGTGGGGCCAATTAATCACTGGGTGGTACTCTTTCTGCATATGTATGGCCAAGAGCACCCCAAAGCTTTGGAGAGGCTTTTTTTTCAAACTAGAGAGATAAGAAGTGGGTGGTGGGGGTAGTTCGAGAGAGACAGAGAAAGGACTTAAGGAAAGGGAAAGGTCAAAAGACTGAAATGGGGTACAAAGGTGATGAATGGTCTCACCAGATGGTGGCTGTCCTGTCTCGCCTTAGGAAATCACAGTCATGGGGATCAGTGAAGAATCTGAGTCAGAATAATGAAAAGCATTCTCATATACAAAGAGTTTTAATACAGTTCTGCAGCCAGAAGCACTCACAAATGTCTTCCAATCATACTCAAAGGGGGTGTGTATATGCAAGAGAGTGAGAGCCACTCGTGTATACCTGTATTGATGAAGAAATATGTGTTAGGGGATGTTTGCAGGAAATCAAAAACATATGGCTGTGCTGCCTGAGCTGCATATAAGCCAATACACTATATTGAGAGCCATTCATTTATACCTGTGTTTATCGCAAAACATAAACATGAGGAAAGAGGTCACAGAAAACTCAAAAGACACACCTTAAAGATTCCGTCTGCATCCTCGGAAAGCACCAGAATCTGTTGCAAGTGACATTGCACAGAAATCCAAGGCACAGCCCCCTTCCCCACGATCTGCCCACATGCATAAAGATGTCAGTGTGTTGATTATTCTGATTAGACTTTTAGTGTAATTTATGGGGTCCAGCCATTGTGCCTGGGTGTCTGGCCTGCACTCGCTGCCCTGACGATGCCATTTTTAAAATGTCAGCTTGGCCATGATTCATGGCTGATGCTGGTGACATTGCTGCTGACCTGAAAGAGTTAGGCAGCAATATTTAATTAAAAAGAGAAAAAAGGAGAAGCCTAAGGAAAATCGAAGGCGAAATCAAAAAGAACCAAATTCATCTCTGGGAAGATCAGCACCTTGAAACAAGAAAGAAGCAGTGAGTGTCCAATGTGTTTTCATTTATTCGCAGGGCTGTATGTCCACTTGTCACTTGGAGCACTAAGGTCATCCTTAATGAGGGAGACAGGTGCTTAGATCCCACTCACCGTCATCAGAATGGCTCCCACTGTGTCTCGTCGGGAAGTCCCTGGGAGGCGCAGCCATCACTTCTAGCCCTTGCCTTGTGTGGGTCAGCCCACCTGCTATCTAGCCCACTGACTGCAGATGCACCTCAACTCCTGCTACCTGGCTCCCTCAGATGCCCAGCTTGCACAAAACCATTCTCAGGTCTAAGCTTCCAGGCCCAGAATGTTGGGCAGGCTTCTGGGTGAAATGGATGCTGTGGAATCTGTGTTCCCTTTTTTGCGGGTGTATGTCCAGCCCTGTACCACCACCACCAACAACAGGAGCCACGTACCAGCACTGAGAACAAAGGATCCCTCAAGGCTTTGTGAAGTTAGCAGTTTAAGTGGGAAAACAATTATCCCTTAAGTGGGAATACGCCTTAGCTGGGAGGCCTAATAAACCAGTCTCCTTTCCAGAAGTGGAAGGACAGAATTTCTCATTAATGGGAAGGCTGCAGTGAACTGAGGTTTAAGACCCAGGGCCGGCCTTTGTCAAGACCTACAGGAGCTGGGCCATTGTCTTCTAGGCTCTCCTTCCCCAACGACCCCAGGGTCGGGGGCACACATGCTGGCCTTGAACTCTCCGTCTGTCTCCCTCACCATATTAATTACTATTCCCTTTGGTCAGGCTAGGAAAACAGCCTCGACTGCATTAGTGCTAATTAAGAAGAGTAAGCTCGCCATCCTGGCAGCCTCCATCGGCTGGTTCAGGCCAGGAAAGGGCCCTGACAATCTCATTACAGGAAAAGAAAACACCTCCCTCTGCTCCTTCCTGATCGGGTAAGCCCTCCCTCCAACCCCAAAGCTGAGTTCTCTTCCATTACGGATGCATCTGCCTCAGCAACCAGTGACCAGCCAGTACAGCCGGGTCAGCCAGACATGCGGGGCAGGGAAATAGCTACATGTCCTTAAGCCAGGGGAGTTGGCAGAACAAATGGGGGGTCATGTCCATTTCTAACTCCATCTGTTGCCATCTTCCTCTTTCAGTCACCGTAACTAAACTAAAAGACAGACAGACAGACAGACAGACAGACTGACTGAATAAATGTGGATCGCAACATGTCATCAACCCCTAACTCTACCGGTCTCTCCATTTAAACTCACCAGGTTGTAACTGGCTCGTGAGAGGAGTCCAGTGCCCTGGAAGTACACAGATCCTTCTACAGGATCTGAAGACAGCTAATAATTATCTGAGCTGTCCTCCATGCTGTGTCCTCCCTGTCATCCTCACTGCCCTGACCCAGTCAGTGTCTGCTGCCATCCATCTGCACGAGGTCACCAGAGTTACATTCTTAAAGACGTGTGGCTATGCTGCTTGCCTGATTTACAAAACAGCCACTTGATCCCTCTGTCTATAGCAGAAAACTCCTCAGCATGCTTTACAGGTCCCTGACGACCTGGACAGGGCCTTCCTTGCTTTCTCATCTTTTGTCAACCACCCTACACCAGGGTAGCAGTTGTTCCAATCACGCTCCGACAGGGTGGCACCACAGAGGCTTGTATGGTCAGGAGGAGGGAATATACGTCCAGAGACGGTACTAGGAGAGTGCAACCAACGGGAGAGCCCAGCCTCTCTCTTCTCACCCCCACAAAAGGGACAAGAGGGACACAGGGACAGCTACTACTTACTTCTTATTGGAGATAAAAACATTCGGATTCCTACCCCTCAAAAAGCATATGTACAGAAATAATTGGCCAAATTTTAAACGATAACTAATTCAAATGAGGAGGCTATACAACACATATTGGTTGACACACATAGCTGTGGACTTTGCTCCCCATTCTACTTGGAGGATGCTGCCCACGGTTCCCAGAATAAACGGAGTGTCCTCCCCTCCCATGTCCTGCTCTGGCTCTCTCCTGTGTAACTAGTGAAGGCCTTGTCATCTGCTCTCAATCTAGCTCAGTCGCAATGCCCCTGGCTGCCATGGCTTGGGGTTGCCGGCTGTACCCGATCCCCAGGACAATCTGAATTTTAGTAACAAAAAATCATTTTCAGTTATATTCTAAGTATTGCATGGGGCATACTTAAACTAATAAGTATGCATTGTTTCGTCACTGTGTCTTATTTCTCTGCTAAATCTAAAAACCTCACTTTGGCTACATAGCACATCACTCCATATTCTCGCCAGGCACTTTTCTAGGTGTTAGGGATACAGCAAGAAACAAAATGGACCAAAAGAGAACAAGCCCCAAACAAAAATAAAACCCCTTTCCATACAGAACTAACATTCTGTAGGCAGAATCTAGGGTTTCTTGTATTCCAGCACTGATTCGGCCCAAGGGTTATACTAGAAGTACAGACGGATCGGTATTTGAGTCCCGGCTCTCCCACCTACCCAGCTGCCTCAGAGAGGTCATCGTCCACGTCACACAAACGGGGAGGTGATGCCCATGTTGCAGGCTGATAGAAACATGTGAGGTGATGTTTACATTAGTCCACAATGCCCCTCCAAAGAAGGAACGGCATCCTAATTATCTTCGCACTCCCAGTGCCTAGCACACTGTTACTACTTGGTAGGGACTCCGTGGGCCAGCCTGGTGGGCACAGTCATGACTGCTTCAGTACACGATAAGGCACGGGTGTGCGGTGTCTCCATACCAGCAAAGAAAAATGGAAATAGGAAGCAAGCTGTCTGATAAAGAAGACCAAACACTTAACTGCAGAGAAATACTGGGTCTCTTTTTAGCGTGAATGATGCAGTTTGCATATTAACCCCAAGTGGATACTACCAGAAAATTCACTTTATTTTCCCTTCATAGATGCTGCAAGGCAGTTTGTTTCTAGGGACTTTGGGACAGAGATGCCCTTAAAAAATAAAGCATCCTAATTTTTATGGGAACCTGGACTTTTTGAAGGTAATGTTTTCTAATTATAAAAGTCATTTGTAAAATAAGGAAAAGTTACAAAAGGCCTCCAAACTCATGCATGCTCCATCCCACCATTCAGGGATAGATAGCTCCTGTCAACATCTGTTATGTTCTTCTATCCCTTTTTGGTGTGTGTGTGTGTGTATGTGTGTGTGTGTTTCTCCCCTTTAGGTATATATAATAACTTGGAATCATACTTTATATAATTTTTGTACTCTGTTTCTTTCCCCTCACAATGTTCCAAAACATTCATATTCTTGAAAAAATATCTTTACAAGCCTCATATTTCTTATGTATGTATATATGCATAAAATTTATCAATGTCCTATTAATTATAAATCCAATTATATATTGCTAGTTATTTAGTGGATCCCATTTTTTTCATCATTTAGAATAATGGTGTGATGAGCATTTTTTATTTACAATTCCATGGTTTATTTTCCTGAAAGAGAAAAGTCCTAGAAGTTTGGTCAAGATCCTTGAAATGTATAAAGCACCTGACCTCCAAGAATCATTACAGCCAAGGGTAAGGAAATGCCCTGCTTCCTGATGAGACAAGCTGACACCTCCAACAGAGTCAACAGAGATGGGTCTCAACATAGAAGAAGCAACTGGACCTTGGGGCCCGAATCTCATCTCCAAGATTCTCCTCCATCTGGCAAGAGGGAGATTGAGGTTTGATTTTTATGAAGGCAGCTGGTTGGTTTCCTTACCCTATGAGGATATTAAGAATTGTTGAGCTGACCATAGATTATCTTGAGCATTTAGGAAATCCATTATTAAAATCAAAATGTCTATCTGCCTAGGTTTGGACGAAGAGTCATATACTAAATGCAAGAAAATAGGATTTGACAGTGTTTAAACTTAAAATAATTCTAGAATTTTTTCTTTTGAAAAGGTTGACACTAGAGATAGCAAATGCCTGGTTTATGTGCTGTTATTCTGCAGGTCAGTGCCTGCTGAGTGTGGCCCTCTTGTTTGAAGGTCCTGGATTCAGCCTTAGGGTCCTCATCATAGCCATTTAGGTAGCCCCTATTAGTGACTGCAGTTGGCATGCAACTTCGTTGTATAGTCTGGATATAGAAATATGCAAACAAAACCAATCACCTGGAGCTATACTGTTTCATGGAGAGATGAGGAGTTCAGAGCCCAAACCACTTCCTTCCCTCAGAAAAGACTTTTTAGAGTTCTGGTTGATGGCCACTGAGCTAGTCGATCTGTTCTCATCCCTCCAAATCCAAACATTTAAAGTTTCTTGCACCCCGTTATTCACATCATAGGAGATCATTTTTATATAAAAGATCTCATTCGGCATCGTGTTTGTTCTCTCTACTTTGTTCACTGGATCGAGGTGTGAACAGAAGTGCCTGAGATGTGGGAGGCCCACTGTGGCCTTCACAACAGAATCAGTGATGGGAACTAAGAAGTAAAAAATAGAATTGAAATGAAATGAAATTATTCTTCTAATTTTTTCCAGTTTGGGCTGTAAAAGGCTACAAGAGGCTTTTAGCAGACCCAAGTTTTACTTAAGTCGCTTTCAAGAAACTCTGCAGTGGACCTTACATAAGAAAGGTACTGATTCATCAAATTAAATGCAGATCATCATGGTACCAACCATACTGATGTCAAGGATGATCGCCCCACTGGTGCCCGCTGAGATGGGGTCCTGCCGAGACTAACACTTGGGCGAACTCTCAGGACAACTGGGCTGGTGGCTCTGCCACTGTCCAAAGAGGCCTGTTTCATCCCCTGGACCCTTTCCTTCCAGCTGAATAGCAGGGACAGGCAGGGCCAGGGCCTCCATGGAGCCCAGCACTAGGCAGGTCAGGGCCACAGCCATGGAGCTGCCACTGAGTATTACTGTCATTCCAGACAGCAGCACGTCGCCTGAAAGAGAGATTTCAAACCCCACAAGCTCAGCCCTCCATCCCCTTGTTCTCCCTGCCTTATAAAAATAGAAAGAACACATGTTCCCATTAGTCACTTGCTTCAGGGTTGCTGTGGGGTATATGCAAGCAGCCTGTACACTGGAACCAAATTTGAATATCATTTGCATCTTCCAGGTAGACAATGGATACTGCATCAAACACACAGGCACAGCCCCCCTCCTCTTCTCCTCACAAGGCATCAAGTGAGGCAGACCAGATGACATTTCCTGGGAACAAGGCCTATCCTTTGTGGGTTTTCACATCCACTTGATAAGGCCCCTCCTGGCCAACGAGGCCCACCCCAGCTGGAGAGGCATTCTGAGAGGCTTTTAATTAAACTTCTGCTTGCCAAGAGTGGTTTGCATATGCACGGGAGGGAAGGCACTCCTGGGGGAAGCCATAAGCAGAGCCGCTTCCTTTGCCTCTGTGTGTCCTTACCTCTCTGAGGTCATGGAACAGAGGCATGGCCTGTGCTTGCAGGCCACCCCTTTGAGGAGAGCGTCTGCAGTGGGGCGCAGGGCTGAGCTCCCCTGGCACAGTGCCTCCTTCCCTTGCAGCTTCATTGGCATTTGCACGACTCCCAGGGCAGCAGCATTGGGGCTAAGAGCAGAAGAGGAAGGGGCTGCATGGGGGTCAGGTCAGAGTTAGGTCACAGCACAGCCGGAAGGAGAAAGACTGGAAAAGCCTGCAGACCCCACAGGTGGCTTAGTTATTGACCTGCACATCCCTTCTGGGAGGGCGGCAGGCTCCAAGAGCAGGAGGCATTCTTTGTGGCTCTGACCTGCCTTGACCCGACCTTTGTAACTCTATCAGGACTAGTGGTCAGTAGTTATCAACTGTCAATAAACCGCCAAAACACACACTTCAATTCAGAATACGGGAAGGCCCATCTATTTGCTGATCGATCTTGGCCTTGCAAGTTGACAAAATGCAGAGTCCCCTGTCTTCTTATCATAATATTGAAAATATGTGCTGCGACAAATTGAATGATCTACACCTCTGTGCCCCACTCCTGGGGCGCTTAGTAAATACAAGATGATTGATTGAGATAAAAGGTGAACAGGAGGGCTGTGGGGTTCCTCCAAAGAAACCAACACCACGGAACCACGGGCCAGAGGACTAATTAGTCCATGTTATTAAGCTTATCCACTAAAATCTGATGGAAACAAGCAGAGCTGGATAATTTAATAACAATCTGCATGTGTTTGACTAACTGAGACAAAAACAAACTTCGGGGGCTTTTAATAAATACATGAAGTCCTTAGCTTTTGCCAACCCCTTTTCATGGGACCTTATATTGTGTTGATTTGTCTGTGGTTTTGTAATCCCCCCCCCCCCCCCCCCCGCAGAACACAATAAAGTGTTGTGGGAGGTGGTGAGATGACGCCTTTGAGGCTGATCTCCAGATACAGAGCAGGTATGTGGCAGGATGGATCTCCCTTCTGTTTTCCAGTTGCTGGGACGGTGGTCCCCACCATCATTGGCCTGAGTGAGGCCAATGACTTCAACTGTCACTCCTGCAGGGCCCTTTTGCCTGAGGTGACTGACCACTCAAATGGACCAAACAAGCCATTTGGTCGACACTTTAGAATTGTCTTTAAGATGTGGATAAGAACCTACCTTCTTTCCTTCCCAGAGTTATCATGTAGATTAAATGAGTGGATATCTGTGAAATGCTTAAAACAATCCTGTAAGTAGAAGCTAGTACTCAGTACATGTAATCCATTATAAGAGATATCATTTATGGCACTGTGATCATAGAACAGCCTCATTGTTAAACTGGAACCTGTATTTTCCATCGTCACACCTGCACGAAAGGTTGCAGGGTATCTTCGTCTCCTACCATTAATATTTTGGCCATGCTATTCTCTTCTGGGGGAGTGACTTGTATACTGCAGCATTTGTGTCCTCTACCCATTATACACCAGCAGTACTCTCTTCTCCGTGGTTATGACAACTCAGAATGCCTCCAGGCATTGTCAAATATCCCCGAAGGGCAGACTGTCCTAGATGAGAACTACCAAGATAAAGTCATAGTCCTGAGTTACATCTCCCAGGCTCATGCCCTCACTTGCTGTCACAGAACCTCTGCCTCTGCTCGTCTCCCCTGTGGCTAGGCTGGTTCTCACAAGGTACTCACAAATGAGTCACTGCAGCTACCTTCAAAATCCCCCATTTGCCTCTTGGGCCCTTCTGGCCCAGCAGTGACATCTGCTGCTAAAATCTGGGCCACCCCTGCAGACCTTTGGCACACCCTCCCAACACCTGTGTCCACAGCAGGTGTGTCTGCAGTTGCTCTGCAAATGGGTGGTGAGTCCCTTCATGGTCCAGAGCACTGGGCGATGGCTACCCACTGCCACTGCTGCTGCGGCAGTCTGGGCTCCTCATGCCTGGCTCACTGTGTTCTCTGAGGCCATTGATACTGTGAAGTACAACCTGACTGAAGTGGGAGGCCTGGCTCCCTCCCTAAATATTTCATGCTCTAGTAGATGAACAGCGAAGCAATCCAACCTTGTCTCTAGGTAGCACAGAGCTTCACTGAAAACAGATCTTGGGATTCTGACAAGAGCCTTCAGGAGGCTAGCTCAAAGCACACATCTAAAGGTCCCTGTCTTTTCTGAGTTCCAAACCACACCTTTCCTCCCTCCAAGATGCCTTATAATTCCTTCAAGCTGGTCTAGCTTCTCTTAGACAAAAGCTCCCTCAGTCTCCTGGCCAAATAGCCTCTGGGGACACCTGGATCTCACCAGCTGACTGGTATGATCACATGGAACCAATGCTGCATAAGAATCATGCAGCTTCTTAAAAGTAAAAGAAATTTAATTTCTGGAGTAATACCTTACTCTGCAGATGGAAAGCCTTAGGGCTGGAGAGATTAAATGACTGGTTCAAGGTCACACAGCTAACCAATAACAGAGGTAAGGATGAGATGCTCAGTCCCTCCTTGGTGACTGTTTTAGCTTATAAACTACAAAGAAGCTTACAGAAATTATTACATTAATTCTAGGAAAGGGTTTCTGCACAATAGTGCCTTTTTATTCACTATTGAAGTGAGGAATTTTCATGTATAAACATGGTAGGAAATTGAAACTTATGCCTCCAAGCACTAAAGCATTGTTTGTACTTTAAATATTTTAATGAAATATTTCAAAAATATATTAAATAAGAATATGCAAAAGACTTTAACATAGCCATACTTTTCTCTTCTGTAGAAGACTTATGCCCACCCATTACTTCTGAGTTTTTTATTTTGTCCCAAATAGTTAATCTTACTGTATGTAATTTCTGTATAAATGACATAGTGTATTATTAGTATTTTCACCAACCAGTCTATGCTTACCAGTTTTTGAATGATAAAACTGTCTGCAAGTGGGAAATATTAATCAAAAGAAAGTCAGATCTCACTATTTCCTACGTGTGCCCTATTTGCAATTTTTACCTACTAAGCATTAATATTAACCTGTGAATTTTTCAAAATATTTTCAGAACAAACTGGTCCTTGCAAATTCATTGGCATTTTTTCCCCAGCATTTCTTTCTTAAACCAATCGGCACTGAATAAAACCAAAAGTAAAAGCAACATTGTCTTTCAACATAAGTGTTGAACTTTCCACTTGGGTTCTCTTTCTTGATTTGGCTGTTCTGATAGAGCTTGATTTAAACAAGTGGTTCTGAGATTACCCTGAACCTAAACAATGACAAACGTCATTGTCCACCTTTTATGTCTGAGGCATGGAAATGTCAGAAGTGTTTTTGCCTAATTCTGTGGTCCCCATTTATCGCTCTCTCCCATGCCTGTAACTCTCAGCTCCAGAGAATTCCAGTTCATCAAGGAAAAGTATAGAGTAGGTCAGATTAACAACAAATAGGGGGAAACAAAAATTGGATGTTCCCTGCTAAAGATGTTTCCCTGAAGAAGGGTAGGTGCTAATAATGTGGTCCAAGGGATAGGTCCATTCATCATAATGGCTCAAAGGCAGTATGGGACACATTTGAACAAAGCCACAAAAATCATGAAAGAAGAGGGTGTGAAGCAAATTATAAAATGCACATGTCAGGATGAAAGAAATAATCATCCAAATGCATTTTAAGTTCTAGTGGATTAGTAATTTTCTATGTTGACAGGAGAAAAAAATGCAAATCATATTATTTATCTATGCATTGCCTCTGGGTCATACAAAATTCAGGGATTAAAAAATTCCTTGGTTATAAAGTATAAAATTATAATGTATTAATGATAACCCTTAATTATGATTATTACTTTTATGTTAAATGACAATTTTCAAAACCTCACACTCTTTCCATATTTCAGCTTGTTCTTGAAAATTTGAGAATAAGATGTGTGGTAATTACTTCAACAACCACAGCATGAATGTCCTGTTTATGGAAACTTCCTACCTGCCCCGAACGTGGAAGTGGCTGCCAGGATCAGAGAAAAAGGTGACAGAGGCTCAGAGCCACAGGAGGTGTTTGCTGAGGACAGTGCAAATCTGTGAGCAATAGAATGCCGAAAAGCAAGGGATGGGATGTGGAAAAGAAAAGCACATTTGTCTCACACTATGGTAAATACAACCTCTGGTGTTTTTGCCCTTTTCTCAAAACCGAAGAAAATGGATGGAATCCAGCTTCCCACCCTTAGAAAAGAATCTAGCGTCAGCAGTTGAGGCAGGGTAACAAATCCATCAGCTTCGTTACTTGCTAGAAAGTTTGAGAAGTCAGTTAGCGGAAGGGCGCTGCTGATCTGGCTCCTTGGTTCAACACACTGCTTGATGATTAAATGCAGTTTGGAATATTAAAAGGGTCACCTGGGCGATGAATTAGTGGCTCTGCTTTTCATGCCAGCTTTGTTCATCTCACTTTGCCTCCTTTGAGCTCACAGCACTGTTGCAGGTGACCTTCATCTTCAGATAAGGAGCATTAGGAATTTATGGTGGTAGAATCCTGCAACCTGGTGCATTCGGACTTCTCCTCAAGCCAGGGCAGCACTTGAGTGCAAAGTGCGTGTGTACGCAGGAGGGAGACCACTGAGCTACTTCCCGGTGCAACACTGCTGCAATCCATGCGTGATTGCAGAAAGCGACTTGCAATTATACAACTAGACTGACTACACACTTTCCCCATTAGTGTTTATTATTGTCGCCAGACACGTTGCTTACTGGAAAATGAAGGCCGTTAGTCTATGTGGCTCATCCTTCCTTCCCCCTTTCAAGACATTTTGCTGATCTGCTTTGATTTCTTTTTTAGCAGCCTGCTGATTCTACTCTTTAAGGGGACTCCTTGGAATTTGAGGGGCTCAGAGGTATGTGGGTTGCTAAAATTGAACTTACATGGCATATTTACCTTGAAAAGCTGAGGTCTGCAGAAAGAGGCCCCTGGCAGCTGGCTGTCAGTGGGGCAAGGAGAAGAAAGAAAAAACCAAAGGAGAGGAGTGAGGCTTCAGCGACATGGGGCTGGGAGAGGAAAAAGGATGGTAGTTAGTAGTCAAATGTGCTGTTCCTAGATGCGTGGGATCTAAGTGAGAGGACACTGATGGGAATGCTATACAATTTGGTAGAATAACCACAGAGTGTTTACTGAACTGCCAAACTGCCTGGCAGCAACCCATCTGACCATCCAATGAGCTTCCCAGCAGCGCAAATCAGGAAGTCAATAAGACGCCACCAGTTTCCAAATTCTATCTCACGGCACACAAACTGAAAGTCTCAACAATCAATAGTGTGTTACTGAATTACAATCAGAATTCAGTTGTAGCAACACCTTGACAGCAAGTGAGTTCAAGAGACATTTGAGCCAATGAGTGAACTCCCAAACTTTTTTTTAATGGGATGAGGTGATCAGGTCATAATTGGGGGGAGCAACATCTTGAAGAGAGCATGTGAGGGAAGTATAAGAGAAATTAAGTAAAAACAAAAAAGAGAGAGGGACCGTAGTCAATATGCTTTTTCAAATATGGTCCACTACAGTATGTTTCTCTACATCCACCGTGAAAAATCTGTATCATCTCTGAGTTTGTCTTAATTGCCTCAACTTCATCTCTGATCAAGACTTGAATTTCTAAAGCTACTACTGACTCATACTTGGGCCCCCACCTACCTTATCAATGTTCCAAGGAGATCCATGAGGCTAATTCTAGTTTGCTAACTACTATTTTGGCAACAGATGAACATTTCCAGGACCTAGGGGAACGATCAGGCTGGCCTTTCAAATGGTTTTGAAAAAAGTCATCAGTTTCTCAAAATCTGTTTAGCTGAACAAATTGCCACTGATCCCATGTGTATAAACACCAGCACTCTACATTTCCCATCATCTGCCACCTTCCCCTTTATTGCTCTCGTATTAGTAGATTAAAAGATCAGAAGTGCCAGCTTTCAGCGAATAGATTCATCTTTAGTCACAGGTTTCTGTGAGAATGAACATGAAGTTATCAGAGGAGAGAGTTAAGCACATCACATGTTATTTTAAGCTTGCTGTCTGATTTCTGCTAGCATGCCCTGATTTCTCTTAAGCACTGGCCACAGGTTCATTTTCCAGTTTACGTGGGGGCTCTTACGTATCCAGAGTGCCATTTAGAGGATTACTAATTTACTAAATGGTACCCCAGTGCCCTGAAAGAGTTAATTCTCTTCCAAGAGATAAGCAATTTATTTTCTATTTAGCAGCAGGATAAGGCCCACTGCTTACAAATGACTATGAGCCCCTTGGGGTGGGGAGGGGAGAAGAGAGTGAGAGAGCTATATAAATACAGGATATAATCATTATAATGATTGTAATATAATGTCAGTCCACAGTATTATTTTTGCACATACCTTTTCCTAACATTTGTCTAGAAAGGCCAGAGAGACATTGCGAGAGCCCCGTCACTTTTGTGCATATCTCTGGAAAACCAGATGTCAAGAGAATTGCCAAAATCTCTGGTAAAATAGTCCATCTAACCAATCACTCAACACGGGTTTTTCAAACACCATAACTAAACAGAAAGCACAGCCTAGAACCCACCTCCCCAAAGCGTCCACTTTCGTTGAGGTGAAAATGATTCGCAGCAAACACCCAGCCAGAGGGATAATATATTCCCATGGGAAGACCATGAAGGTCCCATTCCGGGGGGAGAGGAATCCCCATGCTACGGGCAGCCGTCACTGACCAGCCACACTGGGAGTCGGCGACGACAACATTTATCTTCACCTCGGTTCACGTTCCAGCTCTGCCATTTACTAGCTGTGTAATTTTGATCAAGATTTACTTAACCTCTCTGAGTTTTAGGGTTTTTAAAAACCATTGACTTGAAATGTGGGAAGAATTGAGCAAAGTTAAAGCTGCAAAAATACTTTATAAACTACGATGTGCCATATAAACACAAATACAAAAGTTTCTCCAAAGTATGTGCTTTTTCACAGATGGAAATGGTGGAAGGCAACCTCTTGTGTGCATGAAAGCAGGCTCAGCAGTCAGTCCTGGGATTCACACTGTTTTCTCTCCTAACAGGACTGCAGGTCTAATTCTTATTGATGGGGGCCTGGTAGCACAGCAGAGAAGCGGCAGTTCTTGGTGAAGCTACATCACCAGGAAACTGAAGAAGGAAGGGAGGGATGGGTTCTGAAGAAGACTATGAGAAAAAGAAACTAGGAGCCCAGGCATGCCATCTCAGAGGAGGCACGGGAAAGGAGAGATGCGAGAGGAGGAGGACATCCGTGGTAGTTTGCCAGGGCTGCCCAAGCAAAGGGCCACAGACTGAGTGGCTCCAACAATGGACATCTATTGTTTCATAGTTCTGGCGTCTAGAAGTCTAAAATCAAGACATTGGCAGGTTGGTTTCCCTTGAGGCCTTTCTCCTTAACTTGTAGATGGATGTCTTCTCTCCTTTCTGTACATGTCTGTGTTCAAATTCCTCTTCTTATAAGGACACCAGTCATTTTGGTGGTGATCCATAAGGGCCCATTCCAATGACCTTATTTTAACTTAAATGCCACAATCTCCAAACAGTCACATTGTGAGGTCCTGGGGGTAGGATTTCAACATATGAATTGCAGGGGAAGCACAATTTATCCCATAACAAAATATAAATTCATAGATGAATTTGGAATTTACTTACTATAACAACAAAACATGAAGAACAGCAGAAACAAATCTGTGACCATATGGAGCAATCCAAATGTTTAGTGACAGAACTGTAGAGATTTGAAAACTACGGAGTTTGGGGATGCAGATGGTTTTGTGGATGAAGTTAAGATTCCGTGTATCCATTTCCCTAAAACAACAGCCAAACCCCTTTCAGAGAATAATCAGGCTTCTGAACAGGATAATAATGTTCCAACTCTGGCCTAAACCTTTCATGTAAATCTTTCATAAGTGATGGTAGTTGCTTCTCTAAAAGACTTTCACAAGTAGGCACCCCACAACACCACAGGGAGACTCACTCTGATGACTTAATCTACTCAGTCTAAGAAGAAGTTATTTCTTATGTCTGACCAAAATCTCTTGCTAATGGAAGCCGGTTTAGCATCTCAAGGCCACGTGACTTTGGTGAATTCATTCTCTTTCACATTTCCTGCTAGTCTTTCAGTCCATCTTAGTCTCTCCATCCTTCTTTCTCTTCTTCCCTCTTTGTATGTGGAGAATACTTATTCAGAAATATCCACAGAAAATTCCACTATATATTTGAGTAGTTAAGTTACTCCTTAGCTGTCTCTTATTTTAGCCAAAAAAAAAAAATCAAGCATTTTCCCCTCCTCCGCCTGACATCCTAGCTTTAGCTCTTCCTCAATAAAACATAAGATAGAACTCAGAAATTTTTAAATAAGGATTTCTGATATGGATAATTTTGTCATGTATTACAAAGTGAACAAGTTGGTATTCTTTCTAACATGAATTACACACATTTTTAAAGCCTTGGGTAGGATTTCTGAAGTACATTTGCCTATCAAAATATAATATTCTACATATATACTTTATACACAGAATAGCTCATTAGAATTCCCTAATTTACTGTGTTTCGTAGGACCATTTTCTCCCTACCTTAATCAGTGAGCCGGGAGATCTTTTCTAGTTTTTTCCTCTTAGATTTAATGTAACTCAGCACTTTTTTTTCTTAAGATTTTATTCATTTATCTTTAGAG
The DNA here is from genome assembly GCF_021234435.1 of Artibeus jamaicensis. Lineage (NCBI taxonomy): Eukaryota > Metazoa > Chordata > Mammalia > Chiroptera > Phyllostomidae > Artibeus > Artibeus jamaicensis. Next base: position 16,317,599 of record NW_026521842.1, read on the forward strand.
GGGAAGGGAAGGAGAGAGGGAGAGAAATGTCAGTGTGTGGTTGCCTCTCATATATTCCCTACTGGCACCTGGCCTGCAACCCAGGCATGTGCCCTGACTGGGAATCGAACCTCGATCCTTTGATTCATAGACCTGTGCTCAATCCACTGAGCTACACCAGCCAGGGCAATAACTTTGTAACCACCAGGTTAGATAGTCCCCACAGCAGAAAAGGGAGGGATGTGTGGAACTCCAGTCCAACATGTGACATGTACAGCAGTCAAAAGCCATGTGCCTTTTAAAACTGAAATCAGTATGACATCTTTATAAAAGGGATTATATGAAAGTAGGGCTGCAGGTAAGTGGATTTACGTGGGAGCCTCCACAAGAACTAGGTGGTCCTTTCCCCGTAAGGTAGGCACTGAGGAGAATGTAACTCAGAAACACTCTTCATGTTTGAGGCTGATGTATGCACTTGGCACCTATGAACATACATCATCATATCCATTTATTTTGTGGTGTTCCCTCACTCTACACTCAATTCTTACAAAAATATTTTCATATATAATGAATGTAATAATAAATGTGTATATGTATATACACACACCCATAGTTTATTTAATTTTATTGATGAAAATAGCTCTTCCTCACCTGTATTTAGGCCTTTCAAGATATTTTCCCTGATTTTTTTGTATAAGTGTATTATTAAATTTGAAGCGATGTTATAATGATATAAATTATGAGACCATTGCCCAAGATATATACTTGGTATCATGGAGAGACCACTCAAGTAGTACCTTTGAGCAGCGGTAGAATGATCCTCCTTCCTCCCAGTTTTGCTCTGCCCAAGGCCCAAGATGCCTAAAATGCATGGTCACAGTATCTTCTGGCCATCTTCCCTTGGATCTTACCATTTCAGGGAATGACAACTCAAGTTCTAACTTCTAGAGCCTGCATCTTATTGAGATTTTTCTTTGATCACCTGAGCTGCACTGCCTGTGCATCTCAGGTGATCAAAGGTAGGTACAAAGTGAAGGGGAATCAACACCCTGGTCTCAACCAATGAATCACAGGATTTAGTTTGTAAATATACCAGCTTCCTTTTCCCTTGGGTGAAATAACTTTGAAGTTTGTGTTCTAAACTCTACCCTAAGTTTTACCAGTGAAAAAAAGTTTTATTTGCCCAAAATGGCAACTTGCTTACTAATATAGTCTTTATTAGCATCTTTTTCTTCCCTGCTTTGCTACCTCACATTTGCCCCAGTTCCTGGGATCACCATACAAATAAACTACCTTACCTTGTCTCAGGGTCCATTTCTGAGAGACCCAAATGAAGACACTGATGGTCATTTGGTATCTGCTATTAATATGCAGAATCTTAGATTTGGGGAGAACATGATGATGTGAATTTGGATCACAGAATCTCCCTGCTCCAATATCCAATAAAAGAAACAAGAAGCAGTGAAAATCAGCAAGATGCTCACCAGCAATAGTTGAACAAAGAAAGTGGTATAACTTCAAGCCATAACTTCAAAAATGACAGCTTGGGAAGAGAAGAAAAATTATTTTGATATGCCTAAATGCTGCATTTAACTGTACGCAGGACCACAGAATAGGTAGAAAAAAAGTATAGAAAATATTAATACTTTTCCTGAATACCTCAAAGCTTAGAGAGAAACAAACTGAAGGTGGGTTGAGTGAGGAAAATCATTTCAAGAATAGAAGCCCTCTTCCTATCATTATAAAACCTCAGAGTCTTATTGGTGACAGGAATAACTGTTTAGGCTCAACATTTTAGAAGGAGGGCTATACGGTAATAAGATATATTGAATATTATCAACTGGTGAAGTGAACCTGATGAAGGACGTTTGACAAAATCTCAGGAGAAGGAGCAAACCCCTTGTTCTCCGAGAAAAGCCCATCAGAATGCCGCTCCTTCAAAGCACCCAAGATACATACAACAGAAGAGAACACATTTTTAAAAAAGGAAATAAGACATGCAAAAGAGAGATGAAACATCCAGCTGGAATAAAATATAACCCAAGGAATAATAAAATTTATTTTTGAGTATTCATGCTATAGAACAGTTTTACTCAAAAAGCTGCACAAATTTACTGAAATGGTTGCTAAATGATAAGCTATTAAAATAACAATGGCATAAAAAAAGAGACCATGAGCTTAGGAGACAAATTGAGGATCAAAACATCATTGTATAACTAATAAATAGTTTAGCACAGGTAAAATAGAAGAGACATGACTGAAAATAGAATTAGTGTCATAGGGAAAAGGCTTGAGATAATCTTCATGAATGAAAAGGAAAAGATAAGAAAGATAACAGAAAAAGTAATCAATGTCCTTGGAGCAGAGACTACGACAGGTGGGGGAATCACCTGTGTAAGAAATACATGCACCTTAACAGAGGAAGAACAAGATATATTAATCCAAGGGCACAGTGTGTTCTAGAAAAAAACAGATACAAATTTGTTCATGTTGAGCATGTCTTGGTTTAGTTGCTGACTTTACAGAGAAAAAATTCTTTAGTTCTCTATAAACAGAAAAACTACATGAGCCTCAATCTTCTCCATAGCATTTAATCCCAGAAGACAAGGAAGCAATATTTACAAAATTCAAAAGAAAAAATTATGCTCTGTAGAATATCATATTCAGTGAAGTTGATGTTCAGATACACTCACAATAGTGAGAATCTCTAATATGAAGGGACTCAGAACAGGGAATCCAGGGACCCCTCTACCAATCAAACTATGAGTGACAACATTGTGGTTAAAGGACAGGTTAAACTCAGTGCCAGAGGACAATGACCAAAGGACTACAAATTTCTGAGGAAATATAGTATAACTTGAAAGTTTTATAGCCAGCTAAAGTGTCCTTTCAATTACTCATTTTTTCTTGTTTATTTTTTATTTTATTTTTTGTGTCTTCACACTGCACCTGGAGTACAAAGGCAACAGACATCCTTAAGCATGCAAGAATATAGGCTAAGACATCTAAAAACCTCTCATAAGTCTGTTGGCAACCTCTCTGCCTGGTTTCAGGAGTTGTAACTGCCCCCCATGGATAAGGCTGAGTGAGTGACCTCCAGACTGTGAGCCGCTATGGAGACAAAGCTTATCTCTGGCAGCAGCACTGCTTCTGATTCACCCCTTGCCCCCAGTGCTTGGTCAGTTAGTCAGAGACAGGTAAGACCCCCCAGAGGAGGGGCAACGAAACCAGACACCATCACTTGGGAGGTCCTCAAGGAAGGTCTCCAGAGCTGCAGTAAAGAGGGAGTGATGGACCCTCGACCCCCAGCTATTTTGAGCATAGCCTGAGTCCCCATTTCTGTCTGGAAGAAGCACTTCCTGGCTCTAATCCACTTAAGCCTAAAAAGCTATGACTGGAAAGGTGGTGCAGTCCTTTGCCAACTAGAGTAGGTTCCAGGGTGATCAGGTGTAAGAAAAAGTTCCTAAAGTCCTGTGAAGCTTGCTTTGCTAAGAGTACTTTCATTCATATGATAAGGGTCCAAGCAGGAAATGAGTATGTCTCCCAAAGTTTTTGCAACCCCCTTACCTGAGAGACACTGACTCAGACTAAGGCCTCAGATTTCTTTGAATGTTCGATCCTTGCCACCTGACATTGTTTGATGAGCTTTACCTGTATTCCTGTGTGTTCCAAATCTAATAAAAGCCATTGAAGGAGAGGTTCTTGGTCCTTCTCCTGTGAGAGATTGACCACCTCTCCTCCCCAAGCAGATCATATCTTGGTAGTTTCATTTTCACCCGTGATGGACAGGAGGACTTGCTGGCAAGGTTGCCCCCACATAAGTCTACCTTAACATAAAATTCATTCAACTAAAAGAGAAATCAAAATTAAGAACCACAAGAATGGGGATTGCTGGTCTAAAAAACTTGAGTTATACATTGAATTGTTATTCAAACATAGTATAAAAATATGACAAAATAAATGCAGTATCCATGATTTCAGAACAAGATGATAAATGTTATAAACTATGACAAAGTAAAGCAAAAAACCAATAAATATCAGAAGGCAGGGGAAGGAAATTGGGTAGCTGTGTGTTAATTTTCGCATATTTCAAGCATGGAGTCAACCAAAAACATGAAGTTATAAAAGAATAATGAAAAAAAAAAAGAATAATGGATCTAAACAAAATTTTTCCTAATCTTTTTCCTTAATCAGAGACAGATCATTTAAGATCTATATTCTCATAAAAATATTATTTTCTAAGGACAGAAACTCCCCTATATAGCTTCCCCTATATATTTTTATTAGATTCTCATAAAACAAAGTCAAGCAATATTACATTCAATACTTCTTATCTTTGTCATACATAATCCCTGTCTTTAAATCTCAGTTTTTCTCAGTCTCTTAGTTGCCTTCTTCATCTCTGACTCTCTCACCCTCCTCTCTTTTCTTTTATGTATACATATTAAACAAATGCTTGGGGGTATAGTCAGCAAATCTGAAAGCTAACTATTTCTAGTGGTGAAATAGTTTGTGAAGTTCTGCTTTCTTCTTTCTACTTTACTGTTCTTAACTTTGTAAAGTTAACATGTATACTTTTTATAGAAACAATAGTCATTCTATTAAAAATAGGCTTCTAACATCTTGTTGTGAATATGTTTGTGATTTTGAACATAATAGAAAAGGAAAGTAGAAGCTAGAAGATGCTAAGAGACCAGAGTGGAAACTTGAAGCATAAACAAAGAGGAAAAATTATAATAAAATTATCACATCATCTTTATTTAAAAAATATTTTTGCCTATAGTTTCAAATGACAGTAGATGTCATTTAACTTTACCACATTGCTTATTCTAGTTTAAAAATATGTTTACTGATTTTAGAGAGAGAGGAAGGGGGAGAGAAAGAAGAGAAACATAGATGGGAGAGAGAATCATTAACTGGTCGCCTCCCATTCACACCCGGACTGGGGACTGAATCCACAACCTAAGTACGTGCCTTGACCAGGAAACAAACTTCCAACCTTTAGGTGTACCAGACGATGTTCAATCAAATGAGCCACAGTGGCCAAGGCTGTTTATTCTATTCTTTTTAGAAGATCTAGTTTCTTGGGAAACTGATGGCTCTTTTTCTCTTAATGGTACTAGATGCCTAATTCCGGCTCTCTCCAATATTTTAATCCTCAAAGTTTTCTGAGCATGTCAGAAGAGGACTTACCAATGACTGCATGCATTTGCAGATTAACAGCTTCTGCCATTAGCAAATTGAAAATTCTTTCTCCCATCCCTCTTATAGCAGGAGTCTCTTTCTCTTAACAGTATTATGATTCCCATTTGTGTATCTTCCTTACTAATGCAGTCTGTAAAGTGTTCTTATTTTTTTTGGCTGCTTCAGCCTTGAGTTTCATGAGTATTAAGTGGAACAGCTTATCTGAGGGAACAAAGCAAAGACTCTACCTTCAACTAATGGGAACACTGATCCTTAATCCAGAAGCCAGACATTGTAGGCAGCAACGCATGTTATTGCTTCATGTTCCATTAAGTCACAGACTTCTCATGAGGCCACAGAGTAGATACCTGAGCAATAATATCACCTCAGTGGGTTAGATGTGTCCGCAGCTACTAACTTGGGGATCACACACGGGGATCCTCCAGAATGTGACCCAGATTTTCAACATAAACATTTTAGATCCACTAGGGAGGGATACATTAGGCCTTGAAAAGTGAAAGGGGACAGACCAGAACCATCAAGCTATACTTTAGATTGGAGGGACAACTAGGAGTCAAGAATCCCTATTATGCAATACTTGGTACCTGAGTTCAGTTAGTTGCACCAAAAAGTAAAAAGTCCTCTCAAAACAGTATTTTTCAAAATCTTTGGGTCCTCTTATGTCTAGAACCTAATGGCATCTAGTCACTACATTAAATAGCCTGTTATAATAAGTAATACCCCCATTCTAACGACAAAAATGAGTGTATGGAGGCATTCTTACTCAAGAAAGCATCCGTACTTTTGCCATTCATGACCAATGAACTTAGCTGACAGAATGAGCCACATGCAGTCTGGATGTTTTAAGCATTTTCTATATAAATTATACAAAACGACAATTCTAACAATAATATATATATTTTATATAGAAGGACATTTTATATTTTAGTAGAGACTTGTTTCACATGACAAACCCAACACCTTCATTTTAAAAGCCTGCTTGAAATATATCAAAGTTTTCATTTAAGTTGCCATGGTGCAGAGTTATGTACAATTCAGAGGCATTTGGAGAGATGGGGTAGGCACACCGTATTTAACTTTCAAAACACAGTGAGCAGAATAAGCTTAACACAGCAAAAAGAGCTCAGAGTTTTTGGGGTAAACGCATGGGAATCAGGGTTGGTGTGAATGGTAGAAGAAGAAAACTGAAGATTACAAAATTCAGTCACATTTCAAAATTTTCTGCTACAATAATTCACTTTATGTAGAATTAATGTGGCTGATTGAACGTTTGTGCTGTAATTTACTTATAATTAACATTTTATGGTGAACAGATTTCACCATCTCCTTCATGCTGTGAACTCTAAGCCATAGGTCAAAAATAGAGATGAAACAGAAGCACAAAATACTCTCACTGAAATATTAATGAGATTTTAATTTACTGCTTTAAAAACACATCTTTCATCAACGTCTGTATATAAAAATCACCATTTTATTTTAATTTTTTAATCACATAAAAAATATAATGAACTACTCTAGCTGGCAGAAAGACACGGTAAGGCCTAAGGCATGCTAGAAATCTGAGTTAGGAAAAACATTTTTCCAACTTCTTCAGGTGCCAGGAATATTGTCGCATGAATAGGCGGCAGTTGAATCCAACACATCCAAGAATCTATTCTCAATTAACCGGTACTGAGCTCTTAATGCTAAGGAGCAGAGATGGTGCATCCCCATTGAGTCCTATCCAAATTCTTGACCCACAGAATCTGTGAACATAATCTAATAGTTGTTTACACAATTCCATTTTGCAGTGGTCTGCAAGACAATAATAGAAGCTGGAACATCCCGAGAGATTACATAATATGCTGCCATGCTTTTGCCACTATCTCAAATATCTGTTACTTTTATCCTAGAGAGAAAATTCTTACTCAACCAGAAATTATTCTACATATGAAGATATGTAAAATGATATGAAGATGCTCAGTTCTTTGAAGTAAACTCAGCAGACTTAATAAAACTAGTAACAATTTTGAACCGGGTAACAATCCAAAGGGAATAAACATCTCATGAAGATTTTCTATATGTTCTTTGAATTCCACAGAAACAGTAATGGAACCATCAGAACTACCAAAGTCAGCAGATTCTCCAGAAATTTTACTCAGGTTAGTTACCAATTACTTTTTCTCCTCACGCTCACAGTCAAATTTCTCAAAAGAGCAATTTACATCTGTCTTAATTCCTTCACTTGCTATTCATTCCTCAGTCCACTCAAATCTGCTCAGTCCACTTCATAGTACTGTTTCCTTTTTCAAGGAATGTCACTCCTTCCCCCCAAAGGGGGCAGGGGTTGTGGCTATGAGGAGTGAGAAGTGACTACAAACACATGAGAAAAAATACATCTGGTTTGCATTAGGAACATCCTATCCTTTCAGTCACAAATCTTCTATAATGTTATGCAAATATTCAAGACTTTTCCATCATTTATGATAATGGTGTTGGGAGAGCTAAGATTTCAGAGCATAAAATAGTAAAAAAAAAACAAACAAACCCAAAACTGCTATAGAAAAAGAACTTGGGGGGGCTGGGATGGGAGTAAAAGACAGAATACTGTAGTTGAAAAATAATTTAAAAAAGAAAAAGAAAAAGAAAAAGAAAAAGAACCTGGGCCTTGATTTACCATTGCCAAGGTAAGACCAAATGAGAATTAGACCTTTTACACCAAGAATATGCTACTTATTTTTTAATGATTTACAAATGGATGTTTATCATTTTGAATTCTGACTTGATTGCCTTTTTTCAACCACTGTGGCGTTGTTTGGTGCCCATCACAGACGGACTAGCCCATCCAATCAGTGCATGGCCTCTTGAGAGGAAGGAAAGAAGATCCAGGTGGCCTGGCTTTCATATCAGCTAATTTTTGCTTTTGGAACAAAGGTGAGTGCTTAAGTCCATAAAAACAGCACCTCTGATCTGAGAGGTCCAAACACTTCCTGGAACTTTACACTTGTATTCTTAGAGGAGAATGTCTTAGGGGTATGGAAAAGGTAATTCTTCTAATTTATTCATGCATCAAAGGCATATGCAAATTAATGAGAAAATACAGACCCAGGTGGCTACGAAAACGGAACACACGCGATGTTTCTACACAGTACTTCCCACTCCGCATTTGTTTTTGTTGCTCATATCAACTCAATAACATTCCATGGAAAGAAAGGTGACTCTGAAGAGAGACTCAGGATGTCCATGAAGAAGCCAGTGAAACCTCACAATTCAAGGAAGACATTTTGTTCCCTTCACTTTCTAACAAGCTCCAACCGATTGAAAGGACTTACTAGAATTTCAAATGAAAAACGGAAGACTATGAACATTGTAGATCAACAGTAAACAGCTTTCGGAACTGTTGGGAGAGAATACACCTGTAATTTTTTTTCTTCTTTAAAAAAATATTGCTCTTTTTTGCCCCTCAAAGGTTTGTTTGTTAAGAAGCAGGGACCAATCGGACTTCACAGAAGGAAGCTCTTTGACCTGGGGAGACCTGAGAGAGCCGGACTGGAGAAAGCCTTTGACCTGGGTTGGCAGGGCTCCCAACATTACTCCCCTTTGTAGCACATGCACTACCACCCAGGTGGTGGGCGCCCCTTCATAAACCACAGTGCACTGCTTCTTTTTTATTCATCATATTTCTAAGAAACTGAAGTAAGAGTATCACTTACCTGGGCAAAACTGCCTGTCAGACTTCTTCAGTCCAGGAAACTGTACTGCTGCCTATGAATAGTCCAGACAAGATCGGGCGCCAGAGCCACTCTCTCTAATGGGGCAGGTGAGGGGCAGCGTTCTTTCCAGGAGTCAGAAGCCTTCTGCTTCTTTTGCTAGGAGGTCCTGCAGCCTTCCATATGTTCATTTCCGTGAGAAAACCGCAGGGTCATGAGATAGGGACACTTTACCGTTGTTCCCCATTTCCCTTGTCAAGTCCCTAGAATGAAAAAGAAAAAAAAAAAGAGCTTTCTCAATTTTTCAAGTTCTTAAAGTAGCTAGAAACTAGAATTAATTTCCAAGTTGAAGAGATTCCTGCCTGCCTTCCATCTTTATCGGCTGCAGCACAGGAAGGCCCACGTGGTCACACAGACTACCTTCCGTGTTACACAAAGCAAAAAGATAAAGACCAACCAATGTTTTGCAGGGGCCACATCCTCTAGAAAATATCTGCAACCATTTATCCCCTTGGACATGTTATTTCCTTGACATAGACCACTTACCACGACAGTCTGTGAAAACAGGGGACCACACTGGGTGGCACAAACGCAGGTTTACATTTATGAATATGTGAAACACAAGTTTATTCTTGTATTATTTATTAATTGCTGTATTATTTTCCATATGAACAACTATAAACCTGCATTTGCACCAGCCTGTATGCTCTGATAGAAAAGATCACAGCTAGCTATGGTACAAAGCAGATGATACTCCAAACATCACAACCTTTTACCTCTCCTATTCGGGTTTTAAAAGTAGCTGCCTTGACATCAAAATGCAAATTACAACCTCAAAATGAAGAGTGGCTCTACAGCCTAGAGAATGGGATCCAGATGTCATTCTACCTTCTATCTAAATGAAAAATTGAATCAAGCTGCATTTGATCATTTATTTATTTAACAAAGAATTACTAAGCATCAACTACTGAAAACCAAATGCATACACTCTAAGTACTGATAATTCTCTGCCTACCTCCCCTTTAAGTTTCCTAATTACCTTTCGGGCAAAAGTGCTTGAATGGTCAGTCAGAGGGTTGGCATAAAGGAGGGATCCTGGGCTCCAGGCTCAGAGAGACTGGAGATGACGTTCAGAAGGAAGAAAATGCACTGAGTGCTTAGGGTAGAAATGCAGGGAGACTACCACAACTGAAGGGTGGCTGAACCTTGGGTTTCTGAGTAGACTGGAAGACCCACAACTCTCCCTTTCCCGTACCTTCCCTCTATAGCTAATATAGTCCTTTTCCAATTTTGGAGGATTTTTATTAAAGAAACTGACAGTTTCCTTCCATGGAGTAGCAACTCCCTTAAACCTGGCCTAGTAGGTCAAGAAGTAATAATAAGAGATCATGAGCACCAGAGGTGGAGACAAGGAGGCCTGGCTTTTCCTTTCACAGAATGTCATCACCCCTCAGCCCCGCTCCCGCAGTGGCAGCCCTGAGCTGGAAAGTTTCCTTCCATGTGGATCAGTACTTATTAGCAGGATGACCTTAGGCAAGCTACTTAACCCCTCTGAGCCTCCTTTGGTCACCCACAAAATGAGAGAGTGATACCTGCTTCATTGTGATGTCTGAACGGGATAAAGCACGTTCAGCACGTGCCGAGGTTCTCGGCACACAGCCTCGCTCATAAGCCTAGTCTCGTAGTAGTTTCCTTCCATCCCGCTCCTCCTGGGAAGACTATGACACCAGCTAAAGAGGGCAGCACTCAAGCTCAGTTCTTTAAAAGTCACTTTCTACCAGCTGGCACTGAGTGCTTGAACCAATTCCTCCAAACAAGACCAGAAAAAACACACAAAGTTCATTTTATTTTAAATGTGGAAAAGACTGTGGAGTCACTGAATACACCGAGCTCCTGGTTTTTAAAATTAACTGTTTTCTGAGATAATTGTCAACTCACATGCAGTTGAAAAAATAATAGAGAGATCACATGTCCCTTTTATTTAGTTTCCTCCAATGATGCCATCTTCCAAAACTGCAGCACAACATTGCAACCAGGACAGGGGCACCCACGCAGTCAAGATACACACCTTTCCATCATCACAAGGACCTCTCCCCGCCTCTCTCCTTGTGGCCACACCCACTTTCCTCCCACGCTGTCTCTCTACTTAATCCTTGGCAACTACCAATCTCTTCTCCTTTTCTATAATTTTGTCAATTCAAGAATGTTACATAAACAAAATCACACAGTATGTAACATTTTGGAAGTGGCTTTTTCCACTCAGCATAATTCTCTGGTGATTTTTTTGGGTCATTGTGCATCCCAACAGTTTGTTCTTTTTTATCGCTGGGTAGAACTCTGGGGCATGGATGTACCACAGCTCTTTAACTGTTCATCCATTAAAGGACATCTGGTTGTTTTGGGCTTTTTTTTTTTTTTTGCTATTACAAATAAATTTGTTATAGACACTCATGTACTCATGTAAAAGATTTTTGGTATGACATAGGTCTTCATTTCTTTGGTATAAATGTCCAGGAATATAACTGCTAGACTGTGTAAACTATATGTTTAGTTTTAATTTTTAAGAAACTCCCAAACTCTTCTCTAGAGCAGTTGTATCATTTTCTTCCTACCTTCAGTGTATGAGTGATGTGATTTCTCTGTATCACTGACAGCATTTGGTGTTACTATTTTTCATTTTAGCCAGTCTAATAGGGGTGTGATGATATCTCACTGTGGTTTTAATATGTACTTCCCAGATAGCTAATGATATTGAACATCTTTCCATATACACACTTGCCATTCGTAGACTATGTACTATAAATGTCTCTTCATGTCATTTGCCAATTTTTTGACTTGAATTGTTTACTTTTCTTACTGTTGAGTTTTAAGAGTTCTATATTGTCTAGAAACTTAGTCCTTTGTTTGATATGTGCTTTGCAAATATTTTCTCCCAGTCTGTAGCTTGTATTTTAGTTCTCCTAAAGAGAGCTTTCACAGAACAAAAATTTTTAATTTTGTTGAACTGATTTACCAAGTATTTCTTATATGGATTGGACTTTTGGGATCAAGTCGATGAAATCTTTTTCTAGCCTCCTAGATTCTGAAGGCTTTCTTCTGTTTTTTTCCTGAAACTGTTATGGTTTTATGATTTATATTTAACTTTGCAATCTACTTTGAGTTAATGTTTATAAACAGTGTGAACTTAGGTTGAAGTACATTTTTGTTTGTCTAAGGTTGTCCAATTACACCAGCAACATTTGCTGAAAGGCTGTCTTTCCTCTATTGAATTGCTTTTATATCTTTGTCAAAAATCATTTGGACATATTTTGTATGGGTCCATTTTGGGGTTCTCTATTCTCTTCCATTTATATGTGGGACAATACCACACAGCATTGATTACCTCCCACTTTAGTGTTCTTTTTAAAAAACAGTTTTAGCTATTCTAGTTCCTTTGAATTTTTATATAAATTTTTAAATAGCCTAGCCCATATTTACAAAAAAAATCTTGCTGGAATTTCAATAGGAATTACATTGAGCCTATATAACAATTCAAGGAGAACTAACATCTTTACTGTGTTGAATATTCCAAACTATGAACACAGTTATTTCTCTCCATTTATTCAGATCTTTTAAAATGTCTCTCATCAGCATTTTGTAGTTTTCAACATACACAGCCTATAAATGTTTTGGTAGATTTACACCTAACCATTTTTTACCTATTATAAATGGCAGTATATTTTCATTTTGATTTTCATGTATTTATTGCTAGTATATAGAGATAGAATTGTTTTTTGCATGTTTATCTTGTGTTCCGGGACTTTACTGAACTTGCTTACCCTTATTTTAGGTTTTAATTATGATCTTTGTTTTGAGAATCCTTTTCTTTGTCTTTCTTTCTTTTTTTGGCTTCACTGCACTGCCTAGAACTTCTAGTAACACTGTATAAAATAAGAGTGGTGAGAATGGGCATCCTTGCCTTACAACTAATTCTCAGGGGAAAGCATTTAGTCTTTCATCATTAACTTTTTTGCAGAAGTTCCTTTCTACGCCTATTTTTCTGAGAGGTTTTCTTTTTTCTTTTTATCATGAATGGGTATTGAATTTTGTCATTGTTTTCTCTTTATCACAGGGTTCTTCTTTAGCCCATTAATATGGTAGATTATATTGTTTTACTTCTGAATATTTAACCAACTTTGCATTGCTAGAATATAATTCTTTTTATATATTGCTGAATTGTATTTGCTAACATTTTGTTTAAAATATTTGCTTCTGGGACTTCCGCCAAGATGGAGGTTTAGCTGGATGTGCCGTGCCTCCTCACACAACCAAGTTTAGGGACAACTAAATATTAGCATCAGAAAACACAACCAGAACACGGAAAACTGAACTTTTCGGAAGGAGTGAGCAGTTGGACTGGCGGCGGAAGCGCGCCATTTCCCGCTCTGACCACGCCCACACATACAGCGTCACAACCCAGCGACCTGGGACTCCAAGGCCCCGCTTCTCCCACTTAAAGGGCCAGAACAGACCAAAAATGTCGCAGGGAGAACTCAAAGCCCCAGAGATAAATCTAAATGACGAAGAAATAGCAAAACTCTCAGACGCACAGTTTAAAACACTGGTCATCAGCTTCCTCACAGATCTGGTTGATTATAGCCACAAATTAGAGAAACATATGAAGGCTAAATTAAGGGAAATGAATGGAATTCCACAGGAAACCCATAGAGATGAAAAGGAAACTGGGACTCAAATCAATGGAGTGGACCAGAAGGAAGAAAAAAATGATCAAACAGAAAGGAATGAAGAAATAAGAATTCAGAAAAATGAGGAGAAGCTTAGGAACCTCCAGGACATCTTTAAAGGCTCCAATATCCGAATTATAGGGGTACCAGAAGGGGGAAAGACACAACCACCAGTGGAAAAACTATTTGAACAAATAATAAAAGAAAATTTCCCCAATCTGGCAAAGGAAATAGACTTCCAAGAAATCCAAGAAGCCCAGAGAGTACCAAAAAAGTTGGACTCAAGAAGAAACACACCAAGGCATATCATAATTACATTAGCCAAAATTAAAATGAAGGAAAGAATCCTGGAAGCAGCAAGAGGTAAGGGGACAATCACCTACAAAGGAGTCCCCATCAGGCTGTCAGCAGATTTCTCAAAAGAGACCTTACAGGCAAGAAGGGGCTGGAAAGAAATATTCCAAGTCATGAAATCTAAAGACCTACAACCAAGATTGCTCTACCCAGCAAAACTTTCATTTAGAATGGAAGGACAGATAAGGTGCTTCTCAGATAAGACCAAATTCAAGGAGTTCATCATCACCAAGCCCTTATTATATGAAATGTTAAAGGGACTTATCTAAGAAAAAGAAGTTAAAGAAACATGAACAGTGAAAGGACAACAAACTCACAGTTATTAACAACCACACCTAAAACGAAAGCAAACTAAAAGGACAGCTAGATCAGGAGTGGAAACATAGAAATGAAGATCTTAAGGAGGGTTAGCAACAGGGGAGTGGGAGGAGGAGATGGGGGGAGAAGGTACAGAAAACAAGTAGCATAGACAGTAGATAGAAAATAGATGGGGGGGGCAAGAATAGTATGGGAAATATAGAACCTAAAGGACTTGAGACACATGGACATAAACTAAAGGGGGGTAATGGTGGGGTTGGGGGGGCAGGGTGGAGGGGAATGAAGGGGGGAATAGAACAACTGTAACAGCATAATCAATTCAAAAAAATAAATTAATTAAAAAAAATATTTGCTTCTATGTTCATGAGCAATGTTGGTCTGTAGTTTTCCCTTTCTTCTTCTTCTTCTTACTCTGGTGTTGATATCAGGATAATATTAACTTCATAAAATAAATTGGGAGTGTCCCCTCTTTTTCTTCATTCTGGGTGAAACTTTGTAAAATTGGTGTTAATTCTTTAAGCATTTCATAGAATTCTCCAGTAAAACCACTGGGCCAGAAACTTTTCTATTTCTCCAAATCTCCTTCCAGATCTTACTTCCCCACCTCCGTCCATAACCGAGCAAGGCCTATTGCTTACCATCAAATTCCTTATTTCATTACACTGTTAATATCTGCCCCCCTGATAAAATCCTGACTGATATCTCAAATCATTTGCTATTAAATGGAAATAATAATAGTAGTTAATATTTACTGAACTCTTCAAACACGCTAAGCACCTGCCATGAATGTACATGTGTTATTTCATGTAAACAACCCCATAAGGAAGATTATCTTGTCACCCCATTACACAGAAGAGGAAATGGAAGTCCTGAGAAGTTACATATTCGGTAAACAGACCCACAGTAACAATCAGAGGCAGGGTACAATCAAACTCTTAACCACAATGCTCTCCTGCAGCTCTTTCTCAGAAGAACTTCTCGTTTCTTTTTTCAGATGCCCAGGGCATAGGGTGCTGCCAGAAAGCATACACCGGAGTCTGAGTTGCACCCATGGCTTCCAGTACAACCAGTGCTTTTCATTTTGTTTGCTTTCCCTTCACACCACATCTTTTCCTTTCTTTTTCTTTTCCCTGCCCATCCTGAATGTGGCCATCTAAAATGCCCTCTCACCTGCATATCACCTTCTGTAGAGTTGGGAATTAATCAATGCCAACTGGTGCCTCTCCTTCCAAATCCTTGCCCGCGCCCAATACATAAAACAGAGACAGAAGGATAAGGACAAGCACTGGCCAGGGAAGATGGACGCTGCAGCATGCTAAACGAAAGGTGTGTCCGTTGGAGCAAGAGCCAGTGGGGACGTGTAGAGACCAACAAATGTAAACCTTAAAAGCCAGAAGAAAATTGTGCAGAGTTACTTTGAGAAATCACCTCTCTTGTTCTGGAGTTTTCTTTGCTTAGTTTGGGGTCAGTCTATTTGTTTATTACAATGTCTGCCATACCTTAAGAAACAGTATGAATGCATTGAAATAAACAATACTTTGGATGCAGAAATGGGCATTTAAGCAGATGCAGCCCAGATTCATTCCATTGTGTGTGTGTGCGTGTGTGTGTGTGTGTGTGTGTCTATTTTTTTCCTTTTCCCTGAGTGCCTTTGCTTGGTAAAACCCATCAAATATCAGTGGGAATTACTACTAATTTTTTGAGCTGCCCTGAAGAATTAAAGAGATAGAGAGAGAGAGAGGAAGAGAGAAGGAATAAGAGGAAGAGAGAGAGAAAGAGAGAGAGAGAGGTTAAGCTCAAAGGCAGAGAGAGTGAAATGGACCAGATTATACAAAATTAAAAAGCAAATACGAGCAGACAATTTGTGCCGAGTGATTGCAAGCAATTACGGTCCGGCTTTTCTGGAGGGAAGATGGGGGGAGGGGGCTATTTCAGCTTAAAAGGAGACTTTATTCATTCCTGATCAGCTTCTCTTACCATTCTCTCTTTTATTCTTGGATATCAATTTTTTAAAAAAGTCAGCTTTCAGATGTTCCATGTCCACCCCTGTGAATCCACCCCTGGGCAGACAGTGAGAATTTAAGCTTCCAATCGATTCTTTCTATGGCCCTGAAAACCAATTTGTTCATAAAGAATAAAATAAGGAGGGGAGGGGGGAAAATACAACAAGAGCATGTGTTTCTTTTAGAGGAGGGCTTCAATTTTACTATAATTGTCTAAAGACGGAGCTGCTTTGATCTGAAGAATTATTGTGCTTCAAATGCTGGCTGCTAATGTCACAGCTGTGCTGGGGCTTGGTCACGCCAAGGGGCTTGGGGACCTACTTAGTCCCTGATCTACCTCTGGGTTGTCCCTCTCTCCTTATCTTTCCTTTGTCCCCAAGGAAAAGTTTGCTTTCCTGGTATGTCCCTCGACTATTGACCATCGAAGACCAGAAGACCACTGAGCGGCTAGTTTAACTTGGGCTCCCTGGAAGGCAAGCACATGATAGCAGGGACATATGGTGCGTAGGGGGGAGTTGCTGAGGTTGGGTAGGAGCAGGGGCTCTCACCTTCAGAGGGGCAGGCAGGGCTGGACAAGAACAGGCCCAAGAGAGCTGGCATGGTCACTAGGTCAGGGGACCCAGCTGCTCTTGGCCTCCCAGCGCTGGCAGGAGCGGTGCAGAGAGAGGAGCAGTGCCTATGAGAACACTGAACCAACCGCCACACTTCTCTGTTCACACTTCTCTGAGCTAATAGTTACTTTCACTCTCTCCAGCTTATGCTGCACCAAAGCAAAGAGCGGCTCAAGAAGCAGAATTAAGCCATTTTCTCAAAGAAGAGCTGAGCTGTTATCAATGCTGGTGTTTTCTTTCCCATGGCAAAGGGGCAGAACCAGGGGGGCTCTTTCCCCACACGCTTCCCTGGTGGGCTGGGCAGGAGAGGCTTGGGCTGCAGGAGTTGCCCCGGCCACGCCTCCTGTGCTCTCGCTTCCTCCCACCTTGGAAGCAGCCCTGCCTGTTTCTGCCACGCACATCTGAGGTCTCACTGGGGACTCGACCCCTGGAGGGGCCCTTCTCATCTGTTCTTGCTCTGGCTCCCTAGTGCCTAGAGCACAATCCAACCTGCCTAGCTGGGCATTCAAGGCTCTGCAGATAAGCTGCCTGTGCACCTTACTGCAGCCACTACCTTGCCCAGTCCTGCCACACCAGGGGACAAGCCCACCCCTGTTCCAGACTCCTCCAGTGGAGTCTTGCCTCTGGGCCTTTGCTGATGCCTCTCCCCTGCCTGGCATACAACCCCTCCCCCTCCAAGCCCTTTTCTTCTTTTCTTGATTCTGCTTCTAGCCCAAAGTACAGATGAGATAGATAAGAAAATTACTCCAAAAGGCCCCTGAAACAGTTTCTGGGGCACAGCAACCTAAATAGCCTGGATTACAGTCTGGGGCCATGACAATAAGGAGAAGACAGACTGAAATGGACAGACCTCATTCTGGACTCCAAGCCAGTGTTCTTCTACCTGAAAAAATGCATAGAACCCTTCATAAGAAAATGTAGTAAAGCACAAGAATGTTCATGAACCCTGAAGATTCCAATTCAAAATGAGCTGCCATGATAAACAAAAACCCAGCAACATGAAAATAGAAACTTAATTGTAGCTCTACAAAGTATTCAGTCCAAGTTCCCCACAGACAAAAACAAAATCATTCCTTCTCACCTGAGCTTCCCTGATTCATAGAATACATTTAGAAGACTCTTATTAGCTGCGCAAGTATGGTTACTCAACATCTCTGAGCCTCTGTTTCCTCACTTGTGAAAGGACAGAGACGTGCCTGCCTCCAGGTGTTACTGGTGGAATGAGATGAGGCACTATGCCGGCGTACAAAGTGCTCAGGTGCTTCCTGACACATAGTTGGTTCTCTACTAGCAGAAGCATTTGTCAAACAAATTTCTCTACGTACCTGTCTTGTTACTAGAAAACTCAGAGACCAAATCCTGAATTCTTCATTCCCTCTTCAGCCCGAGGAGGTCTGATGTTTTGGGGTTTCTAGAGGGTGGACGGGGGAGGATGCTCAGGAGACTGAGGTTTTGATGGGGACTGAGTTGCAACTATAGAAAGCAAGGAGCAAAACATGGGCTCTGAACTAATTTTCTAGGGTGACACGGGTGGGACCTGGTAGGTACAGGACAACTGGCCAGATGTCCTAAGGAGTGGACAAAGGACAGCAGACTTCACTGTAGAGTCTATGGAGTTGAGAACACAGAAGATTCTGACTAACGAGAAATGATGTTTGGACTTTAGTTAAGCCATGAAAGTAAACGGCAAGAGCCAGACAAGGAGGAAGACCTACAGAGGGGCTTACAGAAATCTAGAGAACAGTCTTGGAGCAAATTTAAGAGTAAAAATGAGGAAGCATGAACTCTCCGGAAGGACATCTCTGTCTGGCTTTAGTAGCTACTTCCACTGACTGCCTCACTCCTTCAGGTGCTGGAAGGGGTCTGTGGAGCCCTGTGCAGATCTCTGGTCATGATTCTTAGCCCTGGAGCTCGGGTTCCCCTTTCTTACATGGACATGAGCTTGAACAGAAACAGAGGAGAAGTTGTGAAAATGAAGAAAATTTAGGTCGTGGGGAAGTATTCAAGTGGAAGTGTACTGATGCCTACAACTTACTCAGAAATTCAGTTTTAAAAAGATGGATTGATGGATGGGCAGAGGGATGAATGGATGGACAGACAGATAAAGCAAGTGTGCTCCAGTGTTAATAGCTGAATACAGGTGGTGAGCACATGGGTGTTCACTGCAAATGTTTTTTCAACTTTGCCATGTGTTTGTAAATTTTCGTAATAAAAAATTGAAGAATTAGGTTACAATAGCCAAGGTAATCAGCCCAACACAAGCTGTCCCAAAAGAACAGCTGGCAGAATGGTGAAAAGGAAGGTTTGATTCAACTCTCCCCTCTTGCCCTACAGCCCTTCAGTGCTGTTCACACACCTTCCCAGCACTGAACAGGAACCTGCTAAGAATGTTGCTTGTGAATATTTAAGCTAGGAACCCCTTCTACAGAATCTGTATTTTACCTAATCTTACCTGATGAGTGATACAAGTCTTTAACATCTAAAGAAGTAAATCTTCAGAAGTGGAATATGGAACGTTAGGTGGTACATCAGTTGAGATTAGCTTTGGTTGCAAGTGTCAGACAGATAAAAACAACTATGACTTCAACAAAATGGAAGTCCATTTCATGCCCACATCAACAAAGTCCAAATGGAAGAGGCCAAGATACTGCACTTCAAACATCTCAGGAACACCTAGCTAGCCCTTTCCAGCTCACTGCTCCAACATTCCTAAGGGATGGTCCCCTCTCTCCCTGGCCCAAGATGGCTGCACCTATAGTCCATGCAGCAGGATGATGGAAGGAAGAAAGAAGGGGCACAATGGCACGCACAAGGTGTCTCTGAAAGAAGGTTCCTGGAATTGACTTATAAACTTAGTCACATGCAAGGGAGACTAGAAAATAGTCCTTATTCTCAGCAATGTGCCCAGCAGAGAAACTATTCTACAATGAAAGAAGAAAGAAAGGGTGTTGGGGGACAACTAATGATCTCTCTTAAAGGTGAGGAGAGTGTCCTTCTAGCATCTCCTATCACAAATCCAGTTTTCTACTTATTCTGCCTTCCTACAGGCTCAGCTCTGACCTTGTGCTTTGCCCTCCATGACAATGGTATCCTTTCTGACCTGATCACATAGTAAGGAAGAGAAGGAAATGTGAGTGTTAAGTGTTTTAGAATTCAATAAACAAGCTGTTCAGTAGATATTAGTATCATCATGTTAGAAATAAGAAATGTAGGTTTTCTTAAATGCAAAAGAGTGGTGAGGTGCTCCTCTTTAGAGGCCCCTGTTAAAGCACATAAGGTTGCAGACAAAGGCTGCCTTCTCTTTCCCACCACCCAGCCCCACTACCTCCATCAAGTAACCAAATCCATGAAAAGCACAGAGGCTGCCCAAGAGCAGAGGAATTTGAAACAGGTAATCTCATCTAAAGCAACAATAGCCAGGAATGAACTTTAGGAAGGTGGGAGGAGAATGCTGGGCCAAGAAAGTCCAGCCAGGGATTCTTGAGTGGTTGGGGGTTCTATGAAGAGGGTGGATGTGGGCATTGAAAGGAATGGGGAGAATTGTCAAAGGGAGACACCCAGGTTGGTGTAAGTCACGCATGCATATGGTAGTCTCAGATTTATTCCAAGGATTAGAATATGAGTTCCCGAAGTTATTGGAGGATTTTAAGTTCATCTAGTGTCACAGTCTCCCTGACCAGTGGCTCTCAAATTTGGCAACCCACTGAAATCACTTGGGGCTTTTGAAAACATACCAATGCCTATCCCCAGTCTCCAAGATTCTGATTTTATTAGTCTAGGATAAGACCTAGGCATTAGGATTTTTCTAAGACCCCGACAAGATTCTAACACACAGCAAAGCTGGAGAATCACTATAATCTAGAGCAGTGGTCCTCAAACTGTAATGTGCATGTCCGTCACATGGAGATTACGTAAAAACACAGATTCTGAATTTTTACTTAATCATTTCCAGAATGGGGCCTGAGACTCTGCATTTTACTAAGTTCCCAGGTGATGCTGATGCTGCCCATCTTTGAGACACACTTGACCTTGAGTAGCAAATTTGACTCCTGCATTTCTCCTACAGATAATGTGCACTTTACTTTCTTTGTGGGCCTTTGCTGTCTGGAGGTCAGAGGTCTGGCCCTGCAATAAGACCCTTCCTGATAGGACTCCAGGGCTGCTCCATGCTCTTGGTCTATATCTGCCTTCGCATTTAGCTTGTTGTCTACTAAGCTGATGATCTGGAAATGGCCCATGTTGTACACAGTAGAGAGCAGGCTGCTGGTGCTCAATACACTCTCAATATGCATAAGTAATGCTTAGTGTTAATGAGTAACCATGATACTAATATTGAGAAAATAGTGATAGACCTACATGGTACAATCCTCTCTGCTTCCCCACCCCACAAATTATAGTTCTAAATGAGCTTCTAGAATCTTGTATTTATAGGTATAACCTCATACACATTTCCTTAATAAGACAGCTCTATGAAGTGAAATTCTACTTTCAACAGCTGTATTTTCAGTGTGGCACACAGAAAGTTTAGACGAGCAATTGCCATTAACACGGACATTGTGAGTCCTAAACCGCATGCTGAGAAACTGGAACTGTTCACTTGTTTCTCGTCATAGCTCCATGTTTCCTATGGGATCCAGTGAATTTCTTAGAATGCAGTCTTCTTCTCACTTTTTTGGATGAACAGCTACTTACAGCTTCACATTTACCCTCAAAGACAGGTATTCTCAGAAGCCAAAGATGATAATGTGAGCATATCACTAAGGAGAATATGACTCCACAGTGTGGCTTGTGATTGCTAAGGACAGCATTCAGGGATGATTTAGGACACAGAATTTTCGTGCGTAGTTTCCTTAAATAGTTCTTCTTAGAGGAAGTAATGTAGCACTTAACGTCTAATGACATCTATTAAGGAACTCATTAAGGAAAAACTGATAACGAGATATGTTATCATAGTCAACAATTAACTGTGCCACGTAGAATCTTGATTGCTCTTAGGATCTGTGTGTGGCCAGCATTGCTTTTGGAGCTGTTCTTGCAAAGGGGCAAGGGTAGCACAGGTGCATCTTTCTGAGGGCTGTTTTGAACCCTGGGCAACCTGCAAATCTGAGTGACAGTCAAAGAGATGGGCCAAAGTGGGCTATTCTTACTCTACCCTTGTTTACGCATGGGCAAGAGAGATCTCCCCTTTGTGATTCTCTCTCATCTTCATTTGTCTTCAGGTCTACCTGTTACTGCATGTCCCACTGACGTGGGTGATGGTAGTAAAGGGAGATCTCAGAGGATCCTGTATAGGTTCTGATACCTTTTGGGACTAGGTTGGAGGGAACTATAAGAAAGGCATTTTCCTTGCAACCTCCCTTGATATGAGCTCCCATAAGGGAAACTGGAATGCCTCTGTTCCTCTGGGTGGACAAGGGCAGAGTTAAGAAATTGCCTGAATGTTTGTGATTAGTCTCAGCCTGGGAAAGCCCCTAAAGCAAGCTGAGATATGTGAGAGCATCTAAGATTTTAAGCATGTGAAATAGCCTGCTTCTGATGATAAATCACCCACCCACCTGATTCTGACATTGTGACGCCCACCTGATCCAGTGGCCTGGGCGTTTCAGAACCTCCTCTTGCCTCTCCATACACTCATGTCTGAGGATGGTTCAGACATCTACCTGTATAAACATTGCATTCCTCCTATTAGTCTTTTGGTTTTGATTTAAAGACCAACTGAATGTTAGAGTCGAAGAGGTTTAAACCACACTTTAACCCAATTTCCTCACTTCACATGTGAGACAACACCCAGAGAGGACTGTTCACAGTCAGCTGGAACAAAAGCAAGCATTGTGACTCCTTGTTCCAGATTCCGTCTTGCAAATCTCTACAACTTGGCAAATTTAAGGACTCAAAGAAAGAGCTCTTGGGTTATCTTGCCTCTGGTGGCACCATGTGAAGTCACACTTAACTGGCTTGTAGGTTACTGTCTATACTGTGGATTCTGATAGAGACACAAAACTTCTAGTTTGCTGCCAGAAGCCTGACCATATTGAAAGAACACATTTTCTACTTCTGCCAGAGATGCTAAAAAACAGCATCCTGAGTTTTGGACATAGCATAATTGCCTGGGTCAGGAGGATGTTCTAAAAGTGAAAGCTATGATGATTTTTCTATTTACCTCTCCAGGCACACCTGCCATCCTCCACCTTTCTACACTCTGCTCTGTGTCCTAGGAGACTGACCTTCACCTGGATTCACTCATCCTCTAGCTCACAGTTGGGTTTGACCAATGGGAAGCCCCAGAGGGGCCAGAGGTTAGGTCACTGGTGATTGCAGCTCCCCCCCCCCCCCACCTCACCATGGTTTTGGCAGTGGCTGCATTGCTTTACCTTTGGCCATGACTCCCTCACAGCCACAGGTCTCCCAGGGACCAGGAACACTGTTCCTTTTCTTGCCATTTCAGTCCTCTGAGGTGCTTCATCATTCTTTGTCAGTTCCCTTTGCCCTTTCACCTCTGCAAATAGTTCCACTATTAAACTCTCTTCTTTAAATTAACACATTGAGCAAGCTGTCTCTTCGTTGCCAGGACCCTGACTATCACAGGGCCATCCCTGTGGGCTGGGGCTCTCCTCAGTTCTTTTGGGTACCCTTGGGTGGAACTCTATCAGAAAAAAAATAGCCTACTTAGCAGCCTTGACTATGGGGCCATTTACATTTGAATGGGGGGAAAGGGCAAAAATAAGGTAGGAGGTATATGGGAAAATAATAGCAGCTGGCAAATTCTGCCTGACACTTGAGATTCTCCTGGCCTACTGTTTGTAGATCATTCCATTCACATTCAATAAGTCCCCAGTAGAATCACAGGGTTCCATTCCCAGTGCCATCACTGGTTTATTCTATGAAATTGGGTAGACCTTGCCTCCATCTCGCTAAATTGGTCAAACAATTCTGTTCCCTTGCATGCCTGCTAAATATAATGTTGCTATCTGAAGTGTCCAAACTCTACCAACTCATGATAAGCTGTCTTAAATGCTAAAACAAACACAAATTGAACTAGTTTTCCCATCTGTTTCTTTAACAAATGGGAGCCTAAGCCCATAGGGAAACTGCATGGGTCAGGGAAACATCAATTGAACACTTCTGAATAAAAACAAATGTTTCTAAAGATCTCAAGATATTTTAAACATAGCACTCCATTGGCCAGGCCTACCCCCTCCACCGCCTGCACAAGATCCCAATGACAGCATTATTTGCTTGAATTGAATTTGTTTCTATTCCCAGAAACAACACACAAGGAACCTGGAATAGGAAACAGCTACCGGGTCCTAAGAGTTTTTCCAGGATATTGTCTGCGACCAGACAGGACTAAAACAACAGTTGGAAACCGCATCAAGGGAGCAAAAGGAATCATTCTTGGGGAATATGAATTATTGTTCTTTTGTTACTAAAAACACCAAGAGCAAAGAGCAGTGGCTTGCATTCTGACATAAAACCCCTCCAGGTAAGAGAGCATTCCTAGGTGTGAAGGAAGGGGAAAAGGGTGAGGTGGAGGCATCAGTGGCCAAGGTTTATTTTTATTGGAGAATCTGGCATCATCCTCTCAATGCTCCTATCTACACAGGTGCTTCCTCCAAGTCCCCTACAGGTCTGCTACATGCTTATACTCTAGCTGGCAATCTCCTTGCCCATCTCTGGAACTAGGGACTATGCACATCTTTGAGTTTTGCACCTCACCAGTGCTTAGCAAAGTGCTTGGTGCATAATAAGTGCTCAACAAATGCTGCTTGGTTGTTTCAGTAAATGAGTTAATGACTGAATAAATAAGAAGGAGATGAGTCAGTGAATGAAAGAGTAAATAATTAATAGTATTTTCTGGCTGATGAATTACTTCTTTCAGAAAGATGGACAGGTATTTGCCTCCAAAGAGATCCTATATTGTGACATCATTGGGCCCTTTTCAGAGTTTCACTACCTCTTCTTTCCTGTTACCCACTCTCATAAGGTACACTAGGCTATATATCCCAGCACACAAAAGCTCTGGACCAGATGGTTTCACAGGAGAATTCAAAACATTTAAGGAAGAGCTAACCCCTATCTTTCTCGGACTATTATTCTCAGACTATTCCAAAAAATCCAAGAAGTGGGAAGACTAGCACACTCTTTTTATGAAGACAACATTATCCTAATCCCAAAACCAGATAAAGTCACAATGAAGAATGAAAACTATGGGCCAATATTGCTGATAAACATAGAGGCTAAAATCCTCAGCACAATATTGACAAACTGCATCCAGCAATACATTAAAAAGATCGTACACCATGATCAAGTGGGATTCATCCCAGGGATGCAAGGATGGTACAATATTCGCAAATCAATAAACATAATACATCACATAAACAAAAGAAAAGACAAAAATCACATGATCATATCAATAGATGCAGAAAAAGCATTTGATAAGGTATAGCACCCATTTATGATAAAAATACTCAGCAAAGTGGGAGTAGAGGGAGCATATATAAATATAATAAAGGCCATATATGAGAAACCTACAGCCAACATCATACTCAATGGGCAAAAAACTAGAACAAGACAAGAGTGCCCACTTTCACCACTTCTATTCAACATAGTATTGGAAGTCCTAGCCACAACACTCAAAGAAATATAAGGCATCCAAATTGGAAAGGAGGAAGCAAAACTGTCCTTGTTTGCAGATGACATGGTAGTGTACACAGAATATCCTATACACTCCACAAAAAAACTCCTCAACTTAGTAAGTGAATTTGGCAAACCAGCAGAATTCAAAGTCAATATTCAGAAATTACAGGCATTTTTAAACACCAACAATGAAATATCAGAAGCAGAAATCAGGGGAAAATATCCCATTTGATATAGCAACAAGAAAAATAAAGTACCTAGGAATTAACCTAACTGATATAAAAGACCTATACTTAGAAAACTACATAACACTGAACAAAGAAATTAAGGAAAACACAAACAAATGGAAGTAGATACTATGTTCATGGGATGGAATAATTAACACCATCAAAATGTCCATACTACCCAAAGCAATTTATAGATTCTATGCAATCCCTATTAAAATAGCAATGACATTTTTCACAGATATACAACAAACATTTCAAAAATTTATATGGAACCTCAAATGGCCCTGAATAGCTGCAGCAATTTTGAGAAAGAACAACAAAGCAGTAAGGATTATAATACCCGATATGAAACTATATTACAAGGCCATGGTAATCAAAACAGTCTGGTACTGGCATAAAAACAGACATAGATCAATAGCACAGACTAGGGAGCCCGGAAATAAACCCAAGTGTCTATGGTCAATTAATATTTGACAAAGGGGGCAGAAGCATAACATGGAGTAAAAATAGCCTCTTCAACAAATGTTGTTGGAAGTTTTGGACAGCTACATGCAAAAAAAATGAAACTCGACCACCAACTTAAACCATATACAAAAATAAACTTAAGATGGATAAAAGACTTAAATATAAGTCATGATACCATAAAAGTCCTAGAGGAGAACATAGGGACGAAAATCTCAGATATTCCACACAGTAATATTTGCACCAATATGTCCTCTAGAGCAAGGGACATAGAGGAAAGAATAAACAAATGGGACTTAATCAAAATAAAAAGCTCCTGCATGGCTAAAGAAAACATCGGCAAAATGAAAATGGAACCAACTGTATGGGGAAAATGTATCTGCAAATAATACCTCAAACAAGGTTTTGATTTCCAAAATATATAAAGAACTCACGTGACTCCACTCCAGGAAGGCAAACGACCCAATTAGTAAATGGGCAAAGAACCTAAACAGACACTTCTCCAAGGAGGACATACAGAGGGCCCTGAGACATGAAAAGATGTTCAGCATTACCAACCATCAGAAAGATGCAAATTAAAACCACGATGAGATACCACTTTACACTGGTCAGAATGGCCATCATAACCAAATCAACAAACAATAAGTGCTGGTTAGGTTGTGCAGAAAAGGAAACCCTGGTACACATTCCCTAGAACCCCAGAGAGGTTGGTGGGAATGCAGACTGGTGCAGCCACTGTGGAAAACACTATGGAATTTCCTCAGAAAACTAAAAGTGGAACTGCCCTTTGACCCAGCAAATCCTCTGCTGGGATTATGCCCTATAAATCCTGAAATACCAGTTCAAAAGAACCTATGCACCCCAATGTTCATAGCAGCACAACTTACAATAGCCAAGTGTTGGAAGCAATGTAAGTACCTGTGAGTAAATGAGTGGATCAAAAAACTGTGGTACAGTTACCCAGCAGAAAGAAAGAAGGAGCTCCTACCCCTCATGACAGCACGGATGGATCTGGAGAGCATTATGCTAACCGTAATAAGCCAAGCAGTGAAATACAAATACTATATGATCTCACCTACAAGTGGAATCTAATCAACAAAACAAATAAACAAGCAAAATATAACCAGAGACACTGAAATAAAGAACTGACAGTAACCAGAGACAAAGAGGGAGAGGGGGAATAGGGTAAAATAAGGGAAGGGTCTTCAAGGAACATGTATAAAGGACACATGGACAAAACTAAAGTGGGTTAGGGTAGATGGTGGAAGGTGGGAATGGCTGGGGTAGGGGGGAGTGGTGGGAGGAAAATGGAGACAACTGTACTTGAACAACAATAAAAAAAGAAAAAACAAACACTATTTTAGAGATAAAACCCATCTGAGCAACTGAATTTATGTAGCATGTGAAATAGATGGTGTTGCTGCTCAGAGAACCAGAGCATCTCAGGAAGGAACATCCCTGGAGTCTGTGGGGCATAAAGGGCTCCTGAACATCCCTGGGACTTTCACACACATTGGGCTTATGATATAAGGTGAAAGGAGAGTGCTTAATCAATAATAATAAAGCTTTTGGAAAGAATAAAAAAAGTAAAAACTATTTTTAAAAAATTATTTCTGCCAAATAAATAACATATCTGTGTTCATTAAAGCAAACTAATTTATTCGGTTCAATCTGTTATTCAAAAATTAAGCAGTAGCATTAGTAGAATAATGGTGCTTGGCATATATTCATATACTTTAATAGTTTTTTGTCATATTTATTTCTAATGTTACTACATCATGGTATTTTCCTGTAGAATTATTTTTTAACATGGATTTATTTTTTTAATCTTTTTGTTTCATAAAATTGCATATAATCCTCTTCAAAGTTGCATTTTTTAAGCTTTTTGAAGTATTATATACCAAAAAGTACTATAGTTGCATTTTATTGTTAATAAATTTGAAATTGTTGACACTCTCAATTGGATCTTCTCTGTAGATTATAATATTATCTTTAATTGAGAAAAATACTTTCTCTAAAGTTACTGAGATGCCTTGCAAGTACAAAGCAAATTCTACCATAGTATATTCCCAGCCTCTGTTTTCTGTATTAAAATGTGCACATATTCCAGCTCAGACATTTTCTCAGGCAGTTTCTTTTTTAACCTCCTATGTACCTGTCTCACGCAGGTACTTCTTTTCAGTTGTGACTCTTCCTATAAGTTGTCTCCACGATTCCGAATCCCAGTAAGCCTTTCATTTTCATTCTCTCTGGCAATAATATCACTTCATGCAATTAAAAATGGAAATACCATTAAAGTCATCCAACAGATCAAGATATTCCAAAGGGCAATCATAATTTTGCATGTAACATTTTGTATTATTTTTGATTTCTCAACATTTCACTTATCCACTTTTTTCTTTCTGTCCTAGTGATATATTTCGTTATCTTTCTGTTTACAAGCATTCTTTTTAATAACTGCAATTATTTAAAAGCTTCAAAATGAAGTTTTACAAACATCCATTCTCTGAAGATTTACATTAAGATTATCTAACTGATGCTGAAGAAAATGCAGTCAAAAATTACAGCTTTCCTTAGGAAAGGAGTTCAATACCATTGCAACATATGTTAGCTGATTCACAAACTAGTTGTTCAAAGGTACAAAACCTGTAATAACCCTACTGGTGGTAGGCAACAAAGAGTGCATATTGCCACAGTGTTTTTTTAAATGATCAACATCAACTTCATCAGAAAAATTCTGTGGTCTGATTACTCTCACAGGATACACAAAAATATTTGTAAATTTAAACAACTACAACTTTTATTTCAATTGATCTAACATTGCAGCTTATTGGGAGGAAAGTATGAATTACGTGAACATGAAAACAAACCCCAAGCTTATTTCGGCCTCATAAGTTTCTTAATTTTGTAATAACATTACTTACACCATGAAGCTGTACTTCACCAAAATCTGAATGTGTATTATCACTATAAAAACTAATGATTTAATGTTCGATGTTAAACTAAAAAGTTCATCTAAGAAACAAATTTGTATTAACAATAAGATCGGATATTTCACCTTCCTCAGAATGAACTTCCAGAAACTTTATTTGGATTTCCTCAACTGGAAGTGATAGTTTGGCCCAATTATTAGAATTAATGGATTTTCAGGGGTGTGTGAAGCATCTAACAGCACCAATAAAACGGATAGCCTTGAACTATTCGCAGTTTTTCCTCTGCTTAAAGTACCAACATATGAACTGCAAACGTCACAATTTGCACATGCATAAGAAGACTTGGAATTAAAAAATGAGTGAAATTTAAAGAAAAGAGTGATTTGATAGAAATGGAAAATCATGCTTTGCAGAGGCATCTGTAAACCCACCTGCTACGAATTCATGTGATTGCATCATCCATAAGAATCTTCCTAAAACAAATACCGACTTTTAAAATGAGATGTGGATGTTTTGTCAGCAAATTGTGTCTTCTATTTTTCATGTGGTCATTTGCCACAGTGGATGGTAAATATTCTGTGCAAGTTCCACATTCATCTACGTTCTTAAGTAATGGAAACTCAACAATTAAGTTCTTATTAGCATGCACTTTCTGTTTTTAAGCTCATTACTGCCAAATTTATTTATTTTGAAATAAAGATGTTACCAAATAATAAAAGAAATGTGGATTTAAGCTATAAAAAAATACCAAAACTGCTGTTGCAAGAGCCTTCTATGTTCTATAGCACGGCTGCTCAGACTGCTTCCTGCCAACACTCTCCTATACACCAACCCTTGTTTAATGTGGAATTAATGGCTCACTGCACACTGGCAAAGGTACAGATAGCCAGTAGGGGCAGCAACACCAGCCACTTCTCCCTGCCGACAAAACCCAGGGGAGTTATTGAACTCCAGTGCTCACAGCTAAGCACGCTTTGCATCATCAGCAAGCACTGTGTGTGCCGCATTTGAGAAGGGGGCATCAGTTGCCTTGGGTCTGGAACAAACTAGGAAAAGACAGATGGGCTATCCCTGGTTCTTTACAGCCCTAATCACAAGCTAAAACGAGACCTCTGTTCACTGAACATGCACTTCCCGTACAACTGGATGAAATCTTGGAAGGAGGTGGTGAAACAAAATGGAGGCCCGCCAGCCTACCCTGGTTTATTTTAATCCAACAATAATGCTGCTTGGTTGAAAGTAACAGTACGAGGAAAACACAGGACAAATGCTAAACTGCACAGGATGCCGAGACAATAGGCATAACCAGGATTCCCTTGGACAAATCTGGATGCATTGTCACCCTGTGTTTTAGAACACTAGGGTTTTATTTTCACTGCAGCGAATCTCAGAATTTCTTATCCCTTTCTCTGCTAAGTGTTTTTCTGTGTAGCAGTCCATCCCTTAGGATTCCTAGCCCTTCCATAAAACAGAAAAGTGCGGTGCAAATACCTGATAGGGTGTGGGTGCGAGACGAATGCAAATCTCATTGAGACAAGGATCACAGACCACACTTGAGATAAATCCACAGCCCTTCCTATGTTGGGAGAGGCCGTACTAAAGCCTGCTCAGCACCTATACCACACTCCTACTACCCCTCTGCCTTACGACTGAGGCAAACATACAGACAACAGCCACCTGCTAAGGATGGTGGCTCAAAAAAAACAATAGGATCCTGGTTCACTGATGAATGGGGAGCCCCCACAAGTATGCATTGCCAACCTCCAGACCCGCAACTTAATCAATTTCCAACTCACCCAAACGCCATTGGAACAGTTCCTTGCTTCCCACTCTGGGCTCCTTGGTCTCCACTCTGCCCTTCGTGCCTACCAAATCCTTTGCCATAGAGTCTTGTCTATGTCCTCCAAACTCATCCCTCTCATCCCTTGTGCATGCTGTTCCCTTCACTGAGACGCCTTTCCAGCCTTGAGCCCCAGCAACTTTCGCCCTTCTGCTAGAAACAAGGTTAGTCATCACCTCCCCCAGGAAGCTTCTCCAGGCTGGGCTCTCGAGACATCCCGTGTTCTCGAGACATCCCGTGCTCGCGAGACATCCCGTGCTCTCTCCCTCACATTGTTTCATGAATCACCTGTTAACCTATCTGCCTCCTTCAACCTGTGATCAATCTGAAGGAGGGGCAGTGTGTTTACCTCGTTTTGTCATCATGCCCCACACCTGGGACAGAGCAGACACCCTTCATGTGAAATGAATGAATGTGAGAACTCACCAAAAAGGAGAGAACCTCCCAAAGGTCTTTGGGAGGACACCTGCTTGTCTTCTAAAGGCAAGAGGTCACAAACTGGCAGTAACTCGTTCACCGTCAATAGGATTGGGTCCATTATCTTATTATACTTCTTTGGGGGCCTGGGGGTGAGAGGACATGCCTATTAGTAACCCCCGTTTATAGCTGGGCAAATGGAGGCACCAGGGGTTAAAAGCCCCAGGTCAGCCCAGGAGCTGATGATGGACCTATGATTGGCACCTGAGGCAAAGCCATCCACGTGCACCTGATGGGCGCCTGTCCACCAAGCACCCTACCTCCAAGGATCCATCAGTCCCTCTTTTTAAAAAAGTAGAATCCCCAAACTCCCCTCTCCAGATTAAGTCATCCAGGCTTCAAATATCTAAGGCAGCAGTTTTTTCTTCAGTATTTGAAATGTTTTTAAGGGTTTATTTCAAACACCCTTTTCTTTGAACTGAGTGTTCAGAACTTTTATTCCACTTTGTCAGTGTTTTTTTGTAGTCTGCTCTGATTTCTGAAAGGTTTTTATTTCTTCTCTATTAGCAGCCACCACCTGCTTACTGTTTGGATGGGGTTTGCTGTATTTTCTTTGCTCTCATCTATTGAAATGGATGAGAAGAACCTTAGGTAATGAACCTTGTTTCCAGTTTCCCCCCTTACCTCCTCTGTTTTTAACCCCTCTTGCCACTGCTAAGGATGAGGAAAAGGATGGAAAGTCCCTGGGGCGTTGGAAAGTCTATGGGACTCCCCCTCCTCCCTTCTCCTAGGCATGAAGAAGCAGCAGGCAGAAGAGGGCAGAAGCCGGAAATGCTGAGCAGAAGCCGGAAATGCTGAGCAGAAGCCTGGAAGGCTGCAGGTGCCCTGCTGTCTCTCAGACTGACTGGCTGTCCCTTCTTAATGGCCTTCCTGGCTGGGAATGAAAAGATGTCTGTCTTCATTCTAATGCTGACCCTTTGTCTGCATCAGGGGATGCCGGTGTCCATGGCCATCGCTGAAGCCCCACCATGATGGCCACTACCTTGTCCCATCTGATCTGACACACTGGCCCTTATGGGAGTGGCGCCTAATATAAATATATAAATATTTTCCCAGTCCATCCTGCCCTCAGGGTATCAGGTTTTAATGAACTAAATATCCCCCATTAATCACCCAGCAGAATGGTATGTACTCCGAGCAAGAGAGTAAGTGGACAGCTATGAAGACGAGTCGAGGGCTCTGTCTGCACGACCCTTCCCCACCTTGTGTCATCCAAAATCTTCAAGAACCAAGTCCTAAATCTGGCAGTTCCACAAGCCAGGTTGACCCTTTACTTTGCCATCCTGTTCTCTCCTTGTTACCACATTTCAGACCCCAACTTTCTCACTCACCTTTTGTCACCTTTAATATAAGGCATTCTCCTCACCCCATTGATCTGCTCAGTCCAGAAATGTGTGGCCATAAGATAGTTCAGTCCAGAGAGGGAGAAGAAGGACCCGAACTCTTTCCCATGATGAACCCGCAGCCAATAAGTTCAGTATATTGTAGGTAACACTGAGAAAATGTAGCTGAAGTGGGTACGATACCAGAGGCCCTTTGACATCTCAGAAGACTCTTGGTAGATAATATCTGCTACCCAGCTTAGAGCTGGACAGCCACTCGGGGCAAGTATACAAAGTCCAGGTATGAAGGAAAGGAAGGATAGAGGGAAGGAAGGACAGGTGTGGGCAGCAGGAGGCAGGCTTCTACAGGTGACCCGGCGGTGCCCGCATTGAGCAGAGCTTTTCCATGCTCGGCCCCCCTGGCTCCCGCCCCTACACACACAGACAACTACGTCAAGGCTTGGAAGCTGACATCGCACTTGCTTCTTATTGGGAATGTGACACCCTACACATTCTGACCCCACTGACATCTGAAGGGGTTGGCAACACAGAAAATGATGTCAGCCAACAAGGATCTGAAATGCCCTCTGCCTTTTGTTCTTTTGCAGGGCTGACCCCGGCCTCACCCACTCCCCACTAGCCGGCTGGGCCCGTCCCCCACATGGGCAGCCTTTCCAGAGCATCTTGCATTTGGCCAGAGGTCTAGCAAAGCCTCTCCTGGGCTGTGCACTGCTTTAGCCCAACACTAATTAGTAATGCAATCCCGCAAAGAGTGAAACTGCCTCCCCTCACTCATAGTGATTTATGTTCAATTTGTACAAATGGAGAAAATGAGATTTCAAATTTCAGTGCCATTTCTGCAATGAGGTGATTAAAAGAGAGAGAGGTATCGCCTTCCACTGTATAGAATATTGATCCCAGTGCTATTTTCCTTTGCAATAACCATTAGCTCAGTATTATTTGCAAACCTCTAATGTGAACCTGGAGATGTAATTTACATTTGTGCCTCACTTATTTGCTTTAACAAAACAACACAAAAGCTTTGGGTCTTTCAATCTATCCATATTGTCAATAAAATTAGCAGCTTGAAGGGGAAAAATTATATTCAAAACTATAACTTCCCATTAACTACCACAAGATACAACACATTGTTCCAAAGAAGACACTACGTCATGGTTTAGCCTCTTTCTTATCTACACCTCCCCCTCTTACCCCACTCCGTGAGGCTAAGATTCAATCGGAAAACTTAAAAGTGAAGCATCCCCTCCTGCTGATGTGGATCAGTTCGGGTGCTTGGGGCTGGGTCTGCACATCTTGATCGCTCAGAGCTGAGTGTGTCCCCGGAGCAGCCCTCACCAGTGCCAAGTGCCAGCACACGCCTCTCGCAGAGGCCCAGGCCCGGCTGCCTGCACACACGTGTACACATAGACACGTGCGGGCCAGCGCTCTGACCCTCGGAGAGATGTCCCAAAAAGGAACCCAGGCAGGGTGTGGGGCAGGGGGGCTGTGCAGGCAAGGAGTGGAGAGGGTGGAAGAAAAGAAGAGGAGGAGGTAATCATGAATAAAAAGCACAGGGCTGCGTTAGCGTAATTCAAGTGGCAGTCCGTCAGCCTTCGACTCCTAACAAATAGGGCACGCAGCTCAGCTCTCTCCTTTCTTGTCTCTGCAAATCCGTCAGCTGCCTACCACTGCCTACCAGATCCTGGAAGACGAGAACAAGAAAAAGGGTGGGGGTGGGGGGGAAGCTAATGACCCATAATTGCCATGATAGTGGGAGAGGGGCCAGGCAGCTGTTTTACATTCCTGGTATGTATAGTATGCAAATATCCACAAAGACTCGACACAGTTTCGCTATTGTGGATCCGGAGGGTAACCAAATTAGCCTTTGGCAGCCATGGTAATTGGGAGGTGCTGTTCCCATTAGGAGTCCTGCAAATTATGAAGAAAAATGGACCCAGGGCTTTGTCACAAATAATAATACCAAGAAGAAAAGAGCAGGCGGCTGTCTTTTCTTTTCTCCCCCAACTCCTCACCCTCAGCCTTTTATTTTTTAAAAAAATTTCTGCATTGTGCTGTTAATACCTCTCCATTTAGTAATAAGAAAACAGTCTGAAATCCCCCACTAGACTGTGCTGGACTTGATTGCAAGAATGTCAAGTTTGCCAGGGGGAAGAACACCATCGGGGTGAGGAGCTTCTTTTCTGTGCTTGAGGCAGGGTTTGCAGGTAAGAAAGGTGCAGATGTCCTGGGCAAAAACTGTGGCCAGAGCCCTGGGTAAGGAGAGAGGCTTTGGAAGTGATGTGTCTGAGAAACCAGTATTTTTAAGAAGAGTCCTCTCTTTATTCCAACAGTCTGGAGAACCTGGCCTCCTGGATCTGCTGGGTTTTGTCCTTCATCTCATTCCCATATTCTAAACTTCTGGCTGCCTGTACTGTTTTAACAATTCAGATACCAGCCTGAAACCCTCCAGTCATGGTGCATTAAGCCCCAAACTCACGCAAAAGGTTTGGAGACTTTCGCCCTGGGCATTCCCTTGAGACAGCCTAATTTTACTTCTCTAAGAGTGACCAGATGGGCCACTAGAATATCAGATGACCCAGGGATGAGCTCACCCCTTTGTGTGGCATGAGTGAGGGAAGGGGACCGGTCAGCTGGGGGCCAAACTGCCCCAGATGAGAGGATGGCATCAGAGGGGACAGCTAAAACCATGTCCCAAAAGCCACACTGTGAAGGATCACACTCCCAAAAGCACACTCTCCTTTATAGCAATCAAACTTCTAATTTCCCTTGTTTTAGCATCTGTTCGTACTGCCAAAGGAACGTCCTCGATGAGAAAGGCATCTCTGGAAACACAACGTCTTTTCTTCATGTCCCTCCAGTGACACAGAAATGTTTCATGCATTGCTTTGGCACTTTATTTTTATTTTACATTTCATAAAAATGTGCAGTGTTAAAACATGGAAAGGATGAGGAACCTTCCACTTGGGTAACTGGAAAGACAACTGCATACACGCCTTTAAAACCAGACAGCATTTCCCATAAGGGAAAAAAAAAAAGAAAATGGAATTTTTATAAGATTTGAAGTTTCCTCAGAGACACAGCGACAAAAGGATCCCGCCAATTTTGTCCTCCAAAGGGTAAAGAAAGAACTCATGGCTAGTTGCATGCATTTGGAAAATTAACAAAGACGTGAGAAAGACTAAAAATAGGTCAAGTCATACCAAAGTCAAAAGGGGGGTTGAAAAATGAGTAAGAGGAAATGACAAATTGTTGGCACAAGTCCCTGCAGATGGGACCACCGGCTGACCCAGGGAGCAGAGCTGCGTGGAGAGGTAGGGCCTGAGGTGCTGGCTGCTTCGGTCCACAGTGCTTGCGCCCTGGTTCAGCAGAGAGGGGAGCCACTGGCCCGTGCTTCTCTGTGCAGCCTCTCCCAGCCCCAAATTCCTGACTACTTTTAAAATAAAGGACGCTTGACCGTGAGGCACAATCCAGGTCTTCAAGTCTCTTTGAAGAGAAATCTAAGACTGGAAGAAATGCTAGCACTGACAATTTTTTTTAGGAAACAATTTTTCTGGTGAAAATGCCCTTCCAGTTTAGTAGAGTGTTTGGGCTTTCCTTCTCTTGCCCCTTGACACTGCCTGGCAAGGCCTGCAGAATCAAGGCTGCTGGTTGCTCTAATCCCTCCCTCACAACTGCAGCCTCCCTCAAAACACTTTTTGGGGTTTGGAAACCAACATGCCTTCTCTCACTTCCCACCCTCATATGAACTACGCTTTCTGCCTGCCAGGACGCCCCTGGGTACTGCTGCACTCTGTCACCCAAGCACCTACCTGCATGCATACACGTGGACACCAGGCACAAGTGCACACAAAAACACATCCCTCTGGATCTCTGCTTAGATGCTCCATCCTCTGGCAGACTTTTCTGACCTCGAAAGTCTGGCCTAAGCCCCCTGCTATGCACTCTCCCAGTGCTCAGTGCTAGAAATTATTACAGAACTCTCTAAAGGTCTGTTCACTTTCCCAGGGCTGGGAGCACACTAAGAGCAGGGACCGCTCCTCTCTGGATCACCATTGGGCCCTAGTACCTATCACAGTGCCTGGCACATAGTACTTGAGCCACAAATACATGATGAATGAATGTCGTCTGATTATCCAGAAACTTCACTGAGGTCCTGTAGTGTCATTTGATTACACTTGTCGATTACTCTCTGCATTGGGGTATCCTGCTTGCAAGGGAAGGCCTTGAATTCCAGAATTCCAGTGAGCCCCAACAGAAAGATAGAACAGCCTGTATTCCAAATACCAAGTTAACTCAGTGGTGCTTGTTGACCTTATGGTATTTGTCCTGCAGTTTTCATTTTAGGTCAGACTCTTCCTCACTTCCCGCTGAAAGTAAGGCCTCTCTTCTTTTTTTTTCTCTCTCTTCAGAAATGTAATTCATTTATGTCTGTAAATGTGGCAAAGAATACATCCTTCAATATACTGTATTCCGCTGTGTACACTTCATGATCTCAGGCTTTACCCATAACCCAGAACAACAAGACTACTTCAGCCTTTGCAGGGAATTCACAAACACTGAGGCAAATTCCTTTCATCATAAGCCCAATTCAATACAGGTTACTGAGTAATTATATCTTCGGTATATATGTGTTAGAGCATAAAACCTACTTGGAAAAATAAGGCTTATAAGATGATAGCAATAGAAGAGATGAAATGATGAGAAATAGGGCTAGAGATTAGAGTTTGGTAGAAGAATAGTGTTCCTTAAGCTGAAATAGCTTGCTATTTAGCAATAACAAGGGTTTGACCTTGAGGAAATGGGAAGAGACAGTGAAGAGGAACAGTGGCTAGAGTACAGGATTCCTGAAAAGATTTATAAAAGGATAATTTTGGAAGAAAGCCTTATTGGTGAGAGCCTTGAGTATCAAACAAGAGTTTAGTTGATGGGAGACAGCTGGGTGTGGCATTGTTGTAGGACAGAGCTACCCAAATGTCTTCTGAACCAATTCCAGGAGGACCCTTATTAGGATTTGTTATAGCAATCACCCAGTGAATCATATCTCTTTTTATCAATGTAGATTGGTAGTCCCTTCCCACATTAAGTCTGAGTTTGGCCATGTGAGCTGCTTTGGCCAATGGAACTTCAGCAAATGTGGTGCCATCAGAAGTCTGAAAAGTGCTCATGAGCTGGAGTTTGCCTTCTCTTGCTCCTGGCAGGGAATCCCTTCAGTACCATGTGAACAAAACACAGGAGGGCCCTAAGAGGGAGAGAGGTCCAGCTGCTCCAGTTGACCCAACTAAGCTCAGCCAACACTACATGGAGCAGAAATGAGCCCAGGTCAATTGATCCACCTACAGACAAGTGAGAAAAATGTACTGTTTTTTTACAGCTTCTAATCTAGGGGGGTATGCTTTATTACTTAGCCATAGATAACAGGTACACGTTCCTCAAGAGAGGCACCTAGAAGAACTTGCAAGAACAAGGCCACTCTGTTGGGAAAAGATATAAGAGCTACAAACACAACGAAAGAGATAGAAATGGGGCCATCCTTTAGAGCTCCTGCTCAGAGTTGGAACAACATGGCAAGTTGAGAACAGCAGCCATGAGGAATATGGAGGAAATAGGGACAGCCCAACATGGTGGTGATGAGAAGCGCAACATGGGCCAGCACTGGTTGATGTGAGGATAGAGGAAGACACAAAGATGGAAAGAATAACAGAGCCTATATCAGCAGGGTCCCGCAGGTAAATGGCAGTCCATGGCAAGGTCTGTCCGTGCTGGTGGAACCACAGGGACAACAGAGTAGGTGCGATATTTGTATGGATGGATATAGCAGGCAAATCTCAATGGCTGTCTCCTAGAATCCTGCTGGGGCAAGAAAACACTGGGGGGGCAGGGAGGGTAGTATTTTGACCCTACTGGGGAAAGGTTCACTGGGCAAGTTTTCCAGGCAGTAGGTGGTGATTTAGGGAAGCATGGGTTGCCCAGAGAATAAAGGTATGTGACGGGATACACAAAACCCAGCAAAGTTGTCTGTCAGTCTAGATGATGTTTTTGTTTCTATTTCCATCACCTCAAGCACTATTGAAGCTGATGTCCAATTGTATGTCCAGTTGTCAGGGGTCAAGGCAGAGTGGTGATTGAAAGCATCTGTTCTAGAATCCAGTGCCAGCTTAACCAGATACTGAGCAATTTACTTAATATTAGTTTTCTCATCTGTAAAATGAAGATCATAGTACTTCTTATCTCATATAGTTGTCATCAATAAATAAAATAAACTCATAATGTTTAGTACATTATCCAGTATACAACAAACTCTTGATATATTGTCATTATTTTTAATATTACTTAGTCCTTCACAATTTCTCAAGGTTATGAGTAATGCATCAGAATTATCAAGAAGGATTTTACCATTTGAATACCATCACTACCTTTTGCAATACCTAAAATATATTAATTAGGGAGAATGGCCTCCTGATCACAGCATTTGAATCTGGCAGGGAGAGAAGCAAGTTCTGGACTTCCCTTATGTTTGGGATTTTAATGTATGCCTGACAAAAATCTATATGTGCATTCAACTATATTTGATCTTTATTTCTATCCCATCCAGCTAGCAAGTTCTCATTAAGATATGATTTAAGGACTGGAAGTTCATTAAAAAGATCATTTTGTGACAAAGTGAGATGAGCAACGTAGAAATGATTCCATATCTTCTCCAGATCATTCCATTTAGGGCTTTTTTCCAACTGAATCCAGCATAATTTATGGAAGCACTGAGATTTGCCTTTCAAAGCTCTGGAATAATTTAACAATTAACACCATAAACCCTTATTACCTGATGCACTGGATCTAAATGGCAACAAAACCACTCCTAGCAATTCTCTTCTACAACTTTCTTACTTTAAGCAGCGTTATCTTAGAAATCTTTCTTCTAGATTCAGTTCAATGGAAAAATATTCACAAATAATCTCCGGGTTTAATGTCGTTTCCCTTGGCTTTCTTAAACACAGAATTATGGGGGGAAACACTTTTTAAAAAATTGTTGTTCAAGTACAGTTGTCTCCATTTTCACCTCTGTAAAAAAGACCAAAGTTCTGATTCAGAATGCTTAAGTTTCTTTTTCAGATTTTTTCAAACTGAATAAAACAAAGCTCATAGTAATCACACATTATTAGCATTCTGTTAAGAGCAGAAATCAGATCATTTTCTACAACATCAAAATTTGTCTTAACTGTACTTCGATAAAAATCACAATGTGAGAACAGCGTCTCTAATGCACACACACACGCACACGTATCTAGAAAAACAGGTCAAGTGTAGAAACATGAGATGCACTGTTTACAATGTACAACCAATTCTCACAGAATTCCATTGCATTTGTTTAAACATTTGTGGAAGAATATCTTAAAACCTTTATATTTTACACCTTTAAAGTTAACTAAAATACTATCAGCCAACATACTAAGAATTTTATCGAGAATTTTGCTGTAGCTCAGAACACAGAAATGGCGTTAGTTGCTTCATCTAGTGTAGTGAGCTATTTTTGTGGGGATCGCCTGAGGGAGTGGGGGTCCTGGATGGAGGGGGTCAAAGGGGGAAACCGAGGCAACTGTACTAGCACAAGTCATATGTAATTTTCTTATTGTTGGTACTAGTGAAAATTTTGATTTAAACAATGTGAAAATTAGTTTCAAGGTAGTCATGATACATCTGAAATCAAGACTTATTTCGTATGTTATATAATTCTACCTCTGACTGACACAAGCTCTGTATAACAGAATCATCTTCTGTTAAAAAATAAAGTTAAATAAAAACAATTCCACTGAAACCAGGAAACCATAGACATGATGACTAACTGATGTTTTTTTTTGAATGAATATATACTATGACGTCAGCCTTCTCACTGTGACTAACATTTATCTTACTACCTTGTTAGGTACAGATTTTATATGTCATTGACATGTTCCTATACAGTACAGATACATTTGGCAAAATCTCCTTAAAATATCCTTACTCATTCTGCCTTTTGCACGAATGGGATTTTTGTTAGTAAGGGGAAAGGTAAGCTCTGCTGTGGTAACAAACAAACTCCTAAGCCTCAGTGGCTTGACACATTATATCCATGTAAAGTCTGGGATGGTCTAGGCAGTAGGTGGCTTTGAAGCTAAGTCATCTGGAATATAGCCTCTAATGCTACTGTGTCAGAGAAAGAGAGATAGAAAAGGCACCTGACTTTTATCTATTTTAGCCCAGAAGCGACACATGTCACTTCCTCTCTCCCAATCCATTGACTAGAATGAATCACCTGGCTCTACCTCAACTGGCTGAGAAATACAAAAGAACACATGGAGTGTCATTGAGCACCAACTGTCTTTGACCCAGACACTACGATCACATTGTGTAATTGAGTGAACATGCCTCAGAAGATTTTAAACTATAAGCAAGTGACTGGTACCAAAGCATTCAGAAATATTTAGCATTGTTACCACTTCATATCAGAATATTTTTCATTTTTCACTGTGTGTGCTATTATTAAGGTGGCCTTGACCTAAGTTTCATTATTATTTGCTATGGTTATTATATTACTTTTAAAATTACCTTTGACATGAAACTATTTCAATTTGTAAGGATTAGGTTTTCACTGCCAGTGCCTGACCTTCTGTAATCTGCTCCTAGATAACTGTTGTGAGACTGCAAACTCTACTTGATCAGCAATCATGTCTGGGTTATTTCTCAATAGATGCACAATGCTTTGGCCACACAGTAAGTGGTCCATAGTATGCATTAAATAAATGAAGAATAAAATAAACAACATGTTAAGTATACATTAATAATATAAATGTATAATAATAAAATATGTGTTTTTTATCTATGTTTAAACCAATTTTTAAGGGCTTCCTACTCTACTACGATCTTTCTTGCAGTCTACCCATATCCACCCCTCTCCCTGCAGCTAATCAATCACTCCTCTCTGTTCTGTTCTAACTTTTAGTCTTTTTTTGAGTCTGCTTCTAATAAACTATACGTTCCTTTCTTGCCAGGGTCCTGTCTCGTTCACCTTTATCAATATTGCCTTCACCCCAATATACGCACATATATACAGACAGATTTGTACATGTCAGTTGAACTGACATATTTTTCTCATTTATTTTTTTCCAGAAACTTCCATGGCTTCATGCCCAACAAATCCCCCCACTTGCACATCCAACCTTCTAAGTTTTATTACATAATATTTGAAGGGAAAGCTTTCTGTCACAGAAAGACAGCATTCCTGTTCCCAAGGGGGCTAGAGGAAAATAAAAACTTATACCCAAAGGAGTGAGAAGCAGCTAATACAGTAACAGTCAGATTGCGTCAGACGGGAGTGACCATTTCCAGCACGGTCAGTGACTCAGTCAGGGTCAGCTGGCCTGCTGTGCATGGGGAGAACTGGCTCACGTGGTCCTCAGCCCTGGTCAGCGCAGGACCAACCCTGACCTCTCCCTAAGCCCTTTGCCCAGTTCTACCCAGGTAATTTCCTGTCTACTGAGAAGACAATGAACTAAAAAGCCATTGTTCCTGGGTCCCTTGACCAGCTGAGATTTCTCTCACCTGAGTTGTCTGTCATCTCTCATGTCATCTGACACTCAGTCTCCTACCCTTGGAGCTGCTGGAAGGAGGATAAAAAGTGAAATTAATGAAAGCTGTATCAAGTGCTCCCTGGACTGATGTGTCCACGTGGCTTTTGAAATTGCCTTGCTTCCTGCTGGGAATGCCTTATTTCTTTCCACCTTGGGCCGTTCTTTTTGACATCTTCAGACTTGCTGCCTCACCCCTAGGTCTGCCTGCCTTCCTCCCAGTTTCCCTCAGGGCCTCTTGAAGCTGGCAGCAGAAGAGTCACTTCCCGGTAGGTGCAGTTGGCATGCCTGCAAGTGTACTTAAACTTTGCGTCTGATCAAGTTATGTGTATTGGATCTGAAACCAGTTAGTCAATTCGTTCAGGTCCCTAAGTGGCGATTTGTGGTAATGTCTACATCAATACGAACGGAGCGGTTTGCTAGCTGGTTTACGTAAAGCAAATGGCTACAGGAAAGAGGGACTGGCTTCCAGCATTTTTTTTTCTACTAATGAAGATATGGCTGGAAAAGAAAGTGAATAGAAACAGAAGTGGGAAATCCATGTGTGCAAAACACTAAGGTGAAGTCTGTTTTCTAGGTTGAGTCAATTTGCCTCTTCTACCCACTCCTCATTTCTTTTTCCTCAGTGGCTGTTTTTGTTGATGCTTACATGCAATCATTAGTATTGTAATAAAAATCTGCACATGCCAAACCCTGAAGTTCAGGGCTTATCTACATTTTTAAGAGAGAAACTGGGGTGCTGATATAAATTCTACTTGGAGACTTGCAGGAATGACTAAAACCAGGAAAAAAAGAACTATGTGGTGTTGTGGTGTTGAGTTCCATCTCTCAACATTTCTCTTTTGTATAAACAGTTTCTGCTTTGCCTAGGCAGGGGAGGAAACAGACAGTCTAAGAGGGAATTTATTTAGTGCGTGTCTGCATATGGGCTGTATCTCTTTACTACTGCAGAGTACATTGTTTCTAATAATTGTGATGGATTGATACTTATGACTGGCTGGCAGAATTCCTTTAGCATGTTAAAATATTACTTTTATTCCTTGATCTAATGCATAACCTGATGTTTCAGTCAGTTTTCAAATGTAATAAACAAACTTTTAAAGCAAATACCCCTAAAGAAAAGGAAGATGCTTTGTATCCAAGTAGTTTCCCTTTGAAATCACCGCCCTCTACCAGCCAAGGCACTTAGCAGGCTCATTCTTTAGCTCTGATACATTCAGGCCTTCCCGGAGCTTCACACAAAGGGAAGAAATCTGTATGCATAAAATACACTGAAATCCGTATGACAGAACTGCTTCGGTTAAAATAGAACGGCTGAAATCCACCTTGCTCTGGTCTGCTAAGCAAGGCAAAGAAAAAGCAAAATTCCTGACCCGAGCCTGAGACTCGCTTCCTGGAGTCCTGCTTCAGAAAATTGGTGGGAAATTTGGTCTCCTAAACGTTCCCTTACAATCCCATCTCACTACACTGGCCCCTAAGATCCCTCTAGAAATTCTGCCCCTGGAAAGACGTTAAGGCTCAAAAGCTTACCAACCATTCACCTCTGATCCAGCAACAACCCTTGAGGCCCTGACAAGGGCACATTTGACAAGGACAAGTTGCATGGCTTAGCAGCCAAGTGGCTAAATGCAGACTGAATACTTGATTTCCTTCCCCTAATGAATGCACATTTCTGAAATAAGCAGCTTGAAATCGCAGGTCACATGAATTTTTATTTCATTTTCTTTTCTTGCATTTTAATTTCCATTCTTTCTTATTGTTAGTTACATCACTTTTCATCATGGCCGCGCTGCAGAAACATAGAGCACGATTTATGGAGCCTTAACATAAATATGATGCTGGACAGAAAGGGAGCGACATATTAGTTTAGAATTTGCAGACTCCCACACACGGAGCACACATCGCTGATTTATGAAACTGAGATAGCCTGTAAATCCTAGAGTAGGGTGCAGCATCTATAAGCTTTCGAACAGCAAGATACAGAGCCCGTTAGCACAGCCTCCAGCTGGAAGTCCCCAGGCCCTGAAAACAAAGACATACTAAATGTTTAGCCCTTC
The DNA here is from genome assembly GCF_021234435.1 of Artibeus jamaicensis. Classification (NCBI taxonomy): domain Eukaryota; kingdom Metazoa; phylum Chordata; class Mammalia; order Chiroptera; family Phyllostomidae; genus Artibeus; species Artibeus jamaicensis. The sequence goes on from NW_026521842.1 coordinate 16,362,057, forward strand.
GCTTACCCAGAAACACATCTTTAACAAATAAGTGCTACAGCAAATGGTAGGAAGGTTTTCTCTACCTCAATTAATGAAGGATGGGAAAGGGGGTCAGTTGGTCATTGGCCTATTTGCTTTCTGATCCCATCTGTCCCCTCCCCCATTCTGTTCCATGATCCACAGGGGTGTCCTGTGCAAACTCCCAGAGCTCCCTTGCCAAATGGCTTCTGGTCGGGTCAAGGCATTGGCAGAAGCTTGCAGGGTGGGAGTAAGAGAGAAGCCAGGTATTTCTCTCCCTCACCTTCTCCTGTTGCCAAGGCCTTGGGTGGCCCCCCTGGAAGTTGCTATTTCCCCTTCGTACTCTAGCTTCTGTGAAATAGCTAGCCCTCTTGTGACTCTAGCTGTCTCCAAACAGCCATGTTTCTGGCTGTGTTCCACCGTCGTCACCTGCTTCCTTTGTTCTTCTAGGCCAGGGATAGTACCAGCTTCCTGCTCTTGCTAGTCTCTGAGTTGCCAGTCCCGGCACCTTTGAAACGAGACCCCATCTTAACTCCCCAGCATAAAGGCACAGGCTCTCTTTTTCTGGCTCAGACCTGACGGGTGTTTGGAGACTGTACCACCAGCTTCAACTAACAGCAAGCAGACGAGGAGCAAAACACAAGTCTGCTTCCAGCCTTACTCAGTCCACAGATGCCTGAGGAGTGTCTGACAAATCTGCCACAGTGGCATTTGCTGCACATGACCTTCATTTCCTCTTCCCCCAGTAGAAAGAAAGCCTCAACTGTGGATCTCGACGAACACAACTTGAAATGCATTGGAAGGGGTGTGCAGAAAGTTGAGGTACCCCAAAGGATGTGGTTAGAAAAAGGGAGGGACCTTCAACAGCCCCGGGGACAGACAAATTATAAGGATCACAGGTGATATCTTGTAAAAGGTTATGACTCCTTTAGAAAGCCAAAAAAAAAAGCAATATATCTAGAGCTTAAATTGCTCACCCTAATTTAACTTCAAAATACCCACCTAATGACTCCTCCAACTCTGACTTAACCATTGTGTCGACTAAGTTATAAATAATTTGACATCTTGGTCATGTAGTGTTTTGCAGCTACTTCCCTGCAAACTATAAATGCCTATTCGATTATACATGTTATAATATTAACAATGTCGTTGCTTATACTTTTAAATGCCTGGTATAAATATTGAGTTGTGAGTTTTTCCCTTGTGTGTGCTGCTTCCTAAATGTTTTTAATGCCTTTTAAAAGCATAACAGAAACTGAGAGTCCTCCACCAGCGCTCACCAAGTGATGAAGACCATAAATGAAAGGCAGAAGCTCAAAATGCACAAAATAGTCATATTGGAAGCAATTAACGTGGGACTAGGTTGGAGCAGCACTGGCTTTTGGTGGAAGAACGCCGGCCGGGGTGTGCGGGAGCCGCCTGGGGAGCTGGACGTGCTTGACGTGTTGTCCTTGGTTTGATTACATGAGCATGAGGATTATGTAGAAATCGACCTGCAAGCTGGACAGTCAAGATCCATGCTCCTTACCATATGTATGTACACATCAATAAATAATGTGAAAATAATCATTTTCCAAAAGACTACAACCTCCACCCCTGAACAGTTGAAAGAGGGCTACAAAGAAGAATGATGACTGCACCACCTTTTAAAAACATGAGCATTTTCATGAAATGTGGCAGTTGTAGTAGACACACAAGTTAGCTCAAGGAAAAACTGCTTGGTGAGCACGGGCCAAGTACATCGGACCACGTCTCTCGGGTCTCAGGGTACCCTGGAAATGCCTGGAGTTGCCTCTAGGGCAGCACGCTGAAGGTCTTAGTGGCAATGTGTCTTAGATATGGAGACTCTGTGAGGGATATTCTCATGCATGAAGTTTACCGAGAAGTGTTCTTGGGATCAACATGGCCTTGGTGGGGTGGAGGTGGCAGACTTGGGAAAGAAAAGGTGAACTGTGATGGGTACAAGACCAAAGCCTCATCTGAAAGGGAGCTCCAGAGCTGGCATGTAGCTGCCCCTGAAGAAGGAATTTTATTAACCTGGGCTAACTGCTAGAGAGGTGACTCTATTGAGAGCCATCAGGGGAAGAAATGCTCCTGTTCTGAAGTGGAGGAGGGACCTGGATAGTGCTGGAAGATTCCACTACAGGGTGTAGGCAAGAAATAAGAAGCAGGTACTACTTTTACCCCTAACAGTATCCTACCTCCAACAACATGCAAGCTACGTGCTTCTAAGACCTGGAGTTGGGGTTGCGGTCATGGACAAAACTGCAGAACAAGCTAATTTAATCAAGGATTCCCTTTAGCTTCATAGGTAGCAGGATACTGAGGCTGCAAATACTATATAACTAAGGACAATTGGATGGGCGAACTCAGAGGCACTGTCCTAGTCCTTCATGCCCATGACTTCCTTTGTTGGGTCATAGCCAAGAAAGACGACCGGAGTTGCAGGCTCATCCAGCCATGGGGCGTGCCCAAGTGCTGCCATGCTAAAGAAAAAGGCATCTTTGTGCAAGTGGCAAATGAGCTTGCACGAGGGGGCATGAGTTCATCAGTACATTGAGGTTTGGGAAGTTGGTGACAAGCTGCCACTTTGCATTTGATGATTCCCTTTCTGAACACAGGACAACTGGCTGACAGGCCCTCTCTGAAGTAAAGGAGGACATCTGTGTTTTTCACACTGTGGAATACTGGATCTTTCCAAGTCACACAGTTGGGAAAACAGCTGAACTGCCTTCTAAGTTCCTCATGTTACGATACAAATATCCACCTGATGTGCAAACATGAGAGTCACAGCTTTACGCTGGAACCAAATGAACCATGTCTGCAAAAATCCAGATCGGAAACTTGATGAGTGAAGACTATCGCTATTATAAGAGGAGATCTCAGTAGTTAAAAGAAGAAAATATGAAAACAAAAAAATACACCACAGTCTCAAAAACCTACGTTAAAAGTTTTCAGTGCTTTGTCTCCCCTTAAACACACCCCCACACATAAGACTCCCAGTCTGAGACTCTGGATCCGACCTGTCTTCAGCATGAAATATGCCAACTATTTACAAGAAAAGCTATCCCAGCAACTCGCAGGAAGAAATAGTATCATATACGAGCTCCTTAACTCCAGCACATTTAAGGAGCAGCCCCTCTCTTCCATCTCTGAACTGTGTTGTGAGTGCTTATGACTTATAGGTCACCATCGATAATCAAAACCATCTCTGGGTTGAAACCGACAATCAGACCAGGGATCTAAAATTAAACAGGAATATGAGTTTCTTTAGAAGGATCCATTACACTGAAAGAATTCTGCTAAAGACACCAAGACATTTATTGAGAACACCTCAGAGCAGGACTCAAACTGTGAACAAAATGGAAAATGTCTCAAAGAGCTCTCAAAATTAATTACAAAAATTAAAAGAAATCTGAAAGAAAGGCTGCTGTGTGAGGAAGATGGAAGCTGGGGGAGTCAGCCCGCGCCCTTGTTGGGAAGCCATGCCTGGCTCGGCAGACACACCAACGTCTCTGCTGGAAGGACAGGAAGAGCCACTGCAATGCCTTCCTGACACCTCTGGGCAGAGAACCTGCAGAGAAATGGTTTGGTTGCTGTTATATAGAACTTAAAAAAAAACAAACCCAAAGAGCCATTTGTTTACTTTGATAAACTGCCTCTCACAACAGCAGGTTATCTCTCTCTTTTCTGTTTCTTCCACCAGGAGGTAAAACCACTGAAAAGTGGTTGAAGATATAGCATTAAAAGTCACTGATTGGGCAAAAAAGGGCCATAGATCAAGAAACGTGTGATTCGTCCATTTTGAATATAAATGGGAACTTCTAAAAGGCCATTAAGGAAAGCGGCCTGGAAAATACATTTATTTTTCTTGGTTTTCTTTGATAAAGCCTTGTGTCTAGAGCCAACAGGAACTGCCAGGCAGTGTTAAGTCAGGGAGCCTGGGACATTCGGTGCTGAGAGGTACTGGCTGAGAACCCTGGGGGCCCACCATGCCCACATACCCATTTTGAAGGCGTCATCGGGAATCCTTTGTAACTCATGGCCCCAACAACTGACTGCAATGAAAGGGGTCAGAGATGGCCCCCTGCTCCTAAGACAATCACTGATATTGGGACAGTGGCCTAGGGAGTGGCCTGAGAAGCTGCTCTATACTGCATGGGGACTAAGCCCCAAGACACTTGGTCACAGGGAATATGGACTTTGGATACATCAAGATGTTAGGTGGTGCAGAAGCTGAGAACCCGACAGAAGCCACAGAGGAGGAGTATAGAGAACTGGTACCACTGGGAAAAACAGAAACAGAAGAAGGGAGAAAGAGCTGAGGGTGTTTTGGACCTCCAATCCAAGCCTCCACGGATGTGCTGGGGTAGGAGCAATGGGCATCAGCTGCTGAAGGGCAGGGAAGACAGCCTGGAAAGCCCTTGAGATGAAGACAGGCTGCTGAACCACTAGAACTCCTGAGGGTCCCCCCGTGATGCTCTAGTTCTGTCTGATCCTTAGCTGTGTGCTTGTGAAGTGGCTTCCTTTTCTCTCATGTTGCTGGGTATTTTCAAAGCAGACTATTAATTGAGGTAAACTCAGATCATCATGGCCCCTCATAACCCCAAAGCAACTCCCTGATACTCTAGCACAATGATGTAATTAAACCGATGGCAACACTGTGGTTCGTTCATTGGTGTGCCCTGTGGCTACTGGACTGGCATGATCAAGCCTGTTGCATCATATTTACTTGGAGCTATTGGTCCCCCTTCCTGCTTTCTCAAGGGATGTTCTAATCAGAGCCAGATGATGCAGACCTAAAATGGGAGTCAGCACACACACCACAGGACCTGGGGCCTGTGGGCATCCACAATCTCATCAGGGAGGTATTTGTAGCCATGGTGATGAGCTAGAGGCTCTTGTCTAAACATCTACATCTAGCTGTTTGCAAGCCTCACATTTCAGGGTCTGTATGTCATGGTCATTTAGGCAAACAGCATTAGCAGCCCAGGGTAAATCTACATACAGGTACTTTTGTCTCTGAGGATGTCTGGGATGTCGGGCGCACTGACAACACCTTTTGCTTTGAGTCACAACTGTTCGTATACACAGGACCTGCCTGAGAAATATTACGTGGCTCAACATGAGTCCTGCATGCAAAAGGCACTGGCCGCACTGTCTGCTGCTGCTGGTGGTGGCTCCACAGGGGCACCTACTTCCTGAGACTCACAGGTGCCCATCCATTCTCCTCCAGGTCCCAGCCTGACTCCAGCAGCTTTCAATGACCAATGTGTCATTTACAGACAATATCATGACTTAACTGGAGGCACCATTTCCAGAATGGGAGAGCGGGCAAAAAGCAATGGGGAGTTGCCCGTGAAGAGCGAAGAGACTGTATCATCTCCACATGAAATACACTATCAAAGAGAGATGGGAGATGCTTCCTCCACTTTGGGAAAATATAATCAGTTGAACTGGCCCAGTTTCAGATTAATGCTAACGAGTACACAATTGGCATTTTTTTTTTGCTGATATTTCTGACCTGTATTTTCCAAAAATTTCCTGAAGGAACAAACTGAGGTTTATGCTCCGCAGAGGAAGAAATAGGGGTGATAGTGTGCACTTCTTTATTTAAAAATAATTAGTTTTGCTCTGGAAATTGCTTTTTATTCCAAAACCACAACAAGAGGTAAAGGGGGGCATAAATGGGAAAATATGCTTGTTGTTTGAGTCAATGACAGGGTTACTAAAAATCTGATTAATAACTATACAATAATGGGAAATGTTACAGTTTTTAAGTAATCCATATTCTAATCATTTCTTTCTTTTCTCTCTCTCTTTTTCAATACCCCTCCCCCACCCCACCTTTCCCTACTCCCCAGCTTTGGGAAGAAGGTATTATTTTAATCTTAATGTTTTCTTTTCACATCTGTGGCACAAACAGTGTCAGTATCATAAACAGAAAGTAGGAAAGAAATAAGTGAACTCAAATTAGAGAGTTCACATCAGCCTTTTTGAAAGTGGAAAAAACAAAAATATCCATCTCAAATCTCAACCCCCCTTAGACTCCCCAAACTGTCTTCTTCTTTATTTGCTCTTGCATACAAGTCTACTCAGGTTTCAAAACCAATTTCTCCTTTTTCCTAGAACCAACCAAATATTGCGTGTGTGCAAAAAGATGGTAGCTTAAAAAAGAAAAAGATAATTATCAGAGGGAAGGAGGAGGAAAGGAAAAGGAAGAAAATAAAGAGATATGACATGAGGGAACTAGGCCAAATGAAGACAAAGCAATGCACTTGACCCACCTGGAGAGCAGCCTGGGCCAGCAAGGCACTCTCAGCCAATCGCCTGGGCCTGCACCAGCAGAAGAGTCGGCATGGGTTCATTTGGCCGAGGAGTGTGTTTCATAAACCTTACGGTGCAGCTATGAAAGCTATCAGGATCTTCCCACGTTCCCTGTCATTCCGTGGAGATTGGCTGCTGGAGTGGTGGGTGGGGGGAGCGGTAAGGAGTGTAGGTGGAGGGAGAGGAAGGTGTTGGGATGTTAAAGGGGGAGCTGGTTTGAGTGGGAAGCGGAATCACACGGGAATTTATTTTAAGTGCATATACAAAGTGAAAAGAGGGAAAAAACCCACTGTATTCCTTTTGGGTCATGTGAGGGAGCTACTGGCAAAGATAATAATATACGAGGGTAGGGAAGAGAGAGAGAGGCAAAGGCTTTCTATTATTTGGGACACTGCGAAGCACACTAAGGCAGCTGGAAGATTAAATTAAGTATTATATCTGCTGACCCTATTGCCATGGTTACCGGACAGTGGAAAATATTAATCAACCCAAGTGTTTTCAGATGAATGTGCTTGAAAAAATACAATAAATATAAATATATGTGTGTATCCTCTCTGTTCAGCTGTCTAAATACAGGAGGCAGCGAGTATACCACCTGATAGTGGAGATAAGCAAATAAAAAAAATTCTTGCCCTTTTAAGAAGACCAATGTCACTTGGGGGGAGAGGCAGGGAATAAATTGTGGAGCTAACCATTTGCTCACTTTGTTTAACTGGCTTCTTCTCATATCCCCTTCAATAATAAACTCTAACGCCTGGCTTCACTGCGAAGTTAAGGGAGCTATCTATCTCCTTATTCCTAGGAATCCCATTTACTAATTCCCTAGCCAGTCACCCTTGTGCATTAACTAAAGCTGAAGCCAATGAAAGGGGAAGAAAAAGCAAAATACATAGAAATATAATCAGAAACCCAGAAAATCAAGATAAACATGAAGAGATTAGAGCCCGTTTGGCTGTGAGTCTAAAGGGTCCTCAAAACTTTACTTTTGGTACATGCTATAAGTTTACAGCCGCACCTGGTCACCTCTGAATCCTAGGTTTTGTTTTTCACGTTACTCTCGGTGGCTCACGCTGGGAGACTTCACTGCTTGCCTTGAGATATACTGTCACTGTTCTCATGACGGAAAATTTGAGGAACTGCAGAGCATGACCAAGGAGCACGGCCACATTAAGACCAGCGGGCTCACTGGAGCAGAATCTTTCCCGCTCAAGGACTGGCTGGAACTCTGCCACATTCGGTATTTTCTGCATTCCTACTATGTGTGGGACAGCGTGTGTGGGATCTGGAGACAGCAGAGACTGAGGAGCATGTGTGATGGCAGGCTGAGTGGGGAGGGGTCGGGGAGGCTGAAGCCTTGGAGTTCATCTTGTCCACACGTCCACATTTTGCAGATGAAGACGCTGGAAACCCTAGCAGATGAGGATTTGCTTCGGCTCCTCGGCTGCCGCGTTGCTTTTGTTGCTGCAGCCTGGAGCTTGCACACCCTCCTAGGCCCTGGCCTGGCCTGGTCTGAGAGCTCAGGATAGACACATGTCTTGATTTATATATACTATGTGTGTATTTATGTATATATTTATATATATCACATACATAAATCTTGATTTATATACATATAAATCCAAGGATATGCTTTTTGATTTTTAGTGGGAGAAGAAGGGGGAAGAGAGAGAGCGTGAGAAACATGGATTGGTCGCCTCCATTATGTGCCCCAACTAGGGTTCGAACCCACAGCCTTTTGGTGTGTGGGATGATGCACTAACCAAATGAGCCACCCAGTCAGGACTGAGATGCCAAGATGCTTAAAAGCAAGTTTATCTATCTTTTCATGAAGTGTTACTAGTTCTGAAACCCCTCCAGGGCCACTTTGCTTGCACCTGTTCCAGGTATTTAGGGGTGCCTAATAAATCTAATGGCCAATTCTGCCTGATATTCTCTGTCGCACCTCCTTCTACATCATATGCCTATCTAACTCTGTTCCCCCTGAAATGAATAGCATATTGGGAACATGTAGACCTCGTTTCCAGATTTCCTTCCCCTGTTGAATGTTTACATTCTTATGTTAATACAATGCCCCAGGAACACGCTCTGAAGTTGAGCATAGACCCGCTAACAGTATGTCCCTGTGTATTAGCCAGAAAGATCCTACGCTATGACACCAGAGTAGGTCCCCATGTCAGGTCTGGCTCTGACACCCCCTCACCAGAAGCCATGGGGGTTCAGAGGGCTTTTCCCTAGTTAAGCCTTCACCACATGTAGCCCTGACCGAAACCAATCAGCCTTCTCCTTCTGCTGAGGTGCAATTTTACACAGTAGGTGACATTAACTCGGTAGCTGAGTCCCCATGTGCAGCCAAGGCAACCACAGGGTCCCAGCAGATGACAGGAGGCAGCAGGTTGCATGATCCTGTAAATTATTTCCCCATAGTAACGGCAAGATTACACACTTTAATATGCATGTGGCCTCAGAGAGCCCTCTTCTTGGCTGAACCAAGGCGATAATGCATATTTCGTGTCCAGAAATCCACTGTAAACTGTGTCGTGTGGAATACTCAGCATTTCCTAAAGGATTTAAACATGACTTTTCTCACCTGACCCCTTCCGGGGACTTACACACGGAGCTTCTTCCTTCTCAGTCTCCCTGTGCCTCTAGGCTCTCCAGTTTTACATTCACACCAGGATGGGTTCAATACCCTTCCCAGTGTTAGCAAACCTTTTTGTTCTAATGCCTGCCTACAGCTTTTTTATTCCTTTAGATAGGCACGACCTGATTTGGGTGTTTTCTCTTTCAGGGAGAAGAGTGAAATGGTTTCAGTAAAGAGGGAAAGGGAATAAAATAGAGAAACAAGGTGGTATAGAGGATTCAGAATGGATTGTGCCTACTGTATACACGACAGCTCCTGGGTTTATAGGCCTTTCAGTTCAATACAAAATCCCTCTCACTGCATAGTGACTCCTAGAAGACTTACATAAACCAGACAATCCAAGCATATCCTGGCATCAGACACAGTAGAAAGAGCAGTGAATCTGGTGGCAGAGAGTGGGTATGAAATTTAGCTGTGCCACTTTTTATTTCTGAGACTATAGACAAGTTTCTAACATGTCTAGTCCTCAGCCACCCCATCAATGAAATGGAATAATTAGAATGAGCTTACGAGTTTTTTTAAATTAAATTAGTAACTAAACATAATAGGTGCTCAACAAATGTTAGCACCAAGCCGGGGGGTGGGGATGAGAATAATATATGCAGTCTTTTTGGAAATGCTTAAAGATGATAATTTGGTTTTGATATAAAGTGACTTTCCCCAAGTGCCGTTGATCCCATTAGCTAACCAGATCCCTTACAATCCACATACAGCTCTAGAGGTATTTCTGAAGGCTCCAGAAGGGGTTAGTGAATTCATGCTGCTGCTCTTCTTCACGTATGTTAGCAATAACGAGGGGAAGGGGTATGTTCTACGGGAAAAGATCTGAGTATGCTGCCGTAGACTACATCACATGGGTAGAAGGGTATTATACTTCAAGCACAGACATGCAGTTCTTCAGGACTGTCGTTACACATATGTGAGTTAGGCAGAGCACAGCATAAACACAAAGCTTTCATTTTATCACATGGAACCAGTTAAGGAAAATAGCGTGAGCTGAACTTTGGACACCCCAAATCATACTCAATTTATTCTCCATCATCCAACAAGTCATCACCAAAAACAGGCAAAACACAGTCTGGGGAGGACAGTATATTTTGGAAATACACACAGATGCAATGGTACCTTATTTTCCAGACACAAATGAAAACTGGGGCTTAGTGAGACTTGGGCCTTAAATGGCAAAAATAGAACAGTGGGTCTCTCCTCCTTTGTCAAAGGAGACTGCATGCTTTTGACACAGCTACCAAAATAAGATCTGTGCTGAGGGTCTGTGATGTCTTTTGAATAAATCTTGTGAAAAGATAGCTCTGTACCTATTGTAAGAAGGCTCAAATATGAATACTCAAGGCATCTTTTAGACTCTTTGACAGAGAAATTCAGTGCCAATGGGTTAAGTAAATTTCATAAAGGAATACATGCTCACATAGTTAATAATAATTAATTAGATATTTTCAAGGTCTTCTCTGGTATAGCTACTTTGACTTTGGTCTTGACTCTCATGAGTACAAGTTGGTTGCAATGGTAGCTAGTAGAACAGAATGTTTTCATATTTGGGTTTTGTCAATCATGTTCCTTCTTTTAAAAACACCCTTCTTTATCCCTCATCTGAAGAAATGTATCATTTGGGTGGATGATCCTAAGAATCTTAAGTTTCTGGACTTCTCTGAGTCTTTACAATGAACAGAGGCAGCCCAATTCCTTTTGCTGGAAGAGAGCCCACTCAGTCCCCACTATTATCACCCCTTATTGCTTGTGGCCTGATAACCAGGATTAGATCTCAGAAGGACAAAGGCAAAGAAATAAAGTACCTACTCCGTGAAGAAAGACCTTACACACTGAAGGAACTGCAGGACCTGGTAAATTTGGGGTGGAACATGGAGCATTCATGGCAATGAATCTAAAGGATGTTGGAAGAGGAGGGCTGAAAAATAAGGTGGGTAGGACAAGAATTCAGTATAATAAGAAGACTCTGTTATGATCTGGTTAAGACACTACAGCCAGTTTTCATAGCCTGGGCTAGTGCTTAAAGCTTGGGCGTGGTGATAGCCTACAGCAAACAGCGTAGAGAAGTAGAGCTGCTTCGACACTGTGATCAGGAAAGAAACAGAAGGGTCGGGAGGTAGAAATGTGAGAAAAGACTTATTACCCAAGGCTGTAGAACTCCCTACCAGATTATGTTGCTTGGGAAGGCCCAGAAAACACTCCCTTTACTAAATCAGTAAAGAACATGCTAGTTAGACGAGCACTGGTTTCTCTCTGACACACATTGGCAGCTATCCTCTGTAGCTCAGAGTGGACAAAAGGAAACGCCAGCATGGAACAAACTTCCTTAATTTCAATGAAGATTAGAGGATTCTGAAATGGCAGAGGTCATAGAGTGGTAGTGGTACTTGACACTTTAAGGCAAGATGGTTATAATGACCACAATGAGCAGGAGGCTGAGCTGGATGGAATTCAGAGATTTGGGGAGATGGCTAAAAATCATGTTGTTCTGATGGGTGAGATAAACAGAAAGCTCTTTGAAAAGCAGCCTCTGGTGTGCAGCTAAGCCCTAGTAGTGACTGACCACAGGCTCTAGGTAGCTATGTGACTGAGGCTGCCTTTCATGAGCTGGGTGTTAGTAGACCCACAAGATTGGACAGGCAGATGGGCAGACCAACATACCATCATACAATGGAAATGGTAGAGATGTTCAAGATTAGGCCAGGGAAGGTTCAGAGTTACATGAACAGGAGGCCGAGATCACCACATCGACTAAATCTGCGGCACTGATACCTCCCCTCAATCTCCACCATTTGCCTCATGGTAGCAGAATTTCCCAATGACCAGCTGACAGAAGAGAAAGGAACTTGGGATTAGTTCATGGATATGTTGGTATAAACTGTAAATGATCTGATAGCATCACTTAATAGTGGCTGACAAGACAGTGGTGATGAGTCATTCTCCCACCAGGCACAGCTCTGAGTAGTACATTTCGTCATTGACTTGGGATGAATATGAAACAATGGCCTGAGGTAAGTTACTGAAACACTTGTGAGCAAGGTCAGGAGCCTAAATGAGCACGACTGAAAGTTTGAAAACAAGGAGTTCTAAGGAAAGAGACATATGGACTGACTTATGAGAGTGAGCACAAAGTATGTGGATCCTTTACTTATGCCGACCTCAGGGGAGGCAATGAATAAGCAGGAGGGTTCATCCTGTGGATATCGGCCATGTTCTTCCCTTGGCTATGTCCGGTGATTCGTTCTGCAGTGGCAGGAGGGATTGCTAATGGAGGGGGAGGTTTCACAGAGGAAGTGGTATGTTAGCTGTAATGAAGAATGAATCTGTATTCGGTAGGTGATGACTACTACCAGCAATAATATTGACTGCCATTTATTAATAGCATATTATGTGCCAAATGCTATGCTAAGCATTTTACACCTATTTGCAAATTTATTCCTTATAATTACTCTATGAATTAGGTCCAATTATTTTTAAATATGATGAAGTTGAATATCTTGAACTATTATTTTTATTATCACTTTATACTTCCACTAATGCTGCTAACAACCATTGGTAAAAAACAAACTTTCCATCTATCATCTAATTTAATCATCAATAACCACTTAAGATAGGTATTATTCCTATTTTACAAGGGGCAAACTGAAGCTCAAGGAAGCTGAACATCTGTCTGCTTTAGTTACCAATATCTGAGACTACGTTCTGCCTAAGTTCTTTATGTCAATCCTATCCATGCCTAAAAGTCAGGGGTGGGAGGTTGGTGATGGTGGACCACTGGGCTTGATCAAATTGTTATGAGTGAGTGAGTGAGTGAGTGAGTGAGTGAATGAATGAATAAACGCATGAAATAACAAATGAGAAAAACTGCCAATGTCCTGGACCTGCCTTAGTGGATTGCTGGCCCTGCCCTCCTTTCCCCTTCTCTTTTCTCTCTCCCATATATATGATTAAATGGACAAAATATAATGACAACCGAGCAGGTCTTAGTCATCTTTACATTCTTGCTATTTTACAACAATTTATTTTTCCTCATAAATAAAAAAGACTGATGTTTTGAGAAATAAATAAATAAATAAAAATAAAGAGAACTATAGTGCATTCATTGCAAGGTATGCATCCCAAATGCTTCTGAAGCGTTTCCAGGTGACTTCCCAGAGTACTTTGAATCTCACACAGGCCAGGAAATCTGCTTTCTGAAGGCCCCCTTTCCACACCTTTATCTACATAACTTTCATTGACCTAAATCAGATTTGTGTGTGCAGAAGGGCAGCACAATTGAGGCTCGGCAAGTCTTGCTGTCTTTTTGTTAAGCTTCCCAGGCTGCCAATTACCAATTCTGTGCACTCGGGGATGTGCAGGACACAGCACATTAAATTGGAACAGAATGTACTGGCTAATGATAAGCAAGTCAAATATGTAAAGGGATTCCTGGGTAATGAAGATGGAGTGGAGGTCTGAAGACAATAAGGTAGGGCTTAAACTAGGATGGAGAAGCTAAAGGAAGGGAGAAAAGAGTAGAGAGAGGGAGACAGGGAGAGGGGGAGGGAGGGGAGAGAGAGGGGGAGACAGAGAGAGGAAGAAAAAGAAAGTAGAGGGAGAACAAAAATGAGAATCCTAGGCTCTAGTTTCTTTAGAAGTATGTAATGGAGAAGGGGCTGGAAAATAACCCCTTGAAATGATTTATGGCTAGAGGGAACTGGGACCATTTAAAATCTGTCATGGAGGAATCTGGGACTCTATTTAGGAGACATTTCTTTGAGCTATATCTATGTCTAACCATTTTGATCATCTGACCAGCTGTTTAAACGAAATAATTGTGAGGCTGGACTGATGGGCTAAATCAGTCAAACAAGCCCATCTGGAAGATGATGTAGAGTCAGTCAAAATATTACATTCTCTGTGCAAACGCAAACACATTGTTTCCATTGGTCATTTGCCATTCGTGGGATATAACATAGAACTAAGTAATCCCTGTGAAGTAAATTTATATTCAAAGGCAGAAAGCAGGGGAACACTTGTCAGCACCTTTATTGTGCACTCTTGGCCACCATCATTAAACATTAACCCGTGGGTTCTTTTAAGAATATAATGCCGCAACCTATATGAACACATTTGGAAAAGTTAAACAAGTCACACAAAAGCCTAATACTAAGTATGAGCACAGCTAGAAAAAGCAACAGCACTAAGTTCTTCTCAGGTATCTGTGGCTGTACAGAGGAAGTCAGAGCAGCACATTCTCCTCTGTAATCAGGGCTTACAGTCTGCCACGGCTGATGTTCATGGAATGCACTGTTAGGAAGGATAATACTAATGTGTGTGCATGTAAACACACGTGTATCTGTAACAGGACACAGCGGATGACACATATTCTCATACATGCAAATGCATACTGAATACCCAAACTTCATCATCATTACACTGTGTGTAAGTTTAATTGTTTGAATGATCTAACACATGCTCTGAAGCCATGGCAGGGTTGCAATGAGAAGTTTCAAACACCACCTCTTCACAGGTAATTTTCAGACATACCTCCAGCTCAGCACTTCCTCAGGAATGACAGTTCAAAGCACCTGTAGACCATTAGGAATTTTCCTTTGAAAATTGTGTCTTGGAACCAATGTGTCTAAAAATAAAACCATCATCTTCTCCCCCAAACAATATTCCTTCTATTCCCCATTATTTTGATTATGGGGTAGGGAGCTTTGTCCAATTTGCTCACAACTATATTCCCAAGGCCCGGAGCAATGTTTGGCACATAGTAGGTACTAAGTAATCATGTGGTCAGTGATTTGGGCGGATGGATGGATACGTGGAACATTGACAACACTACCCTCCCCACCTTGGGGCTCATTTCTGATACTTTACTTTCTACTTACACACCATGCCCTGTCATGTCTTTCCTCAAATGCTTCTTTGCATTTGTTTCTCTCACTGGAGTAAGGGTGGCTAAAATGAGATTAAGCACATGAAAATGCTTGCTAAACTCTACAATGCCATGCACATTTAGGGTAATTATTCCTTTCAACTCCTGCTTGCTAGCACCCCCACTGAGATCATTATCATCTCACAAATCTAACAGGCTGATCTTGCCTGCTTTTTTTCCTCATATCATTCCTTCATATGCTCCCATTGTCCCATTAAAGTAACAACTCCTAAAGCTCTGTCATGATTATGTTGTTTCGCCTTCCAACACCTTCAACGAGAAGCTCCCTGTGGCCTGTTAGACTCCAAAATTGTTGCAGTCACATCCATATTGGGAGATCTGCACATTTGTCTACCCGAGTTCCATTCTTCTGCTCCTCTCATAAGCATGGTCAGCTCTGCTTTCACAATGTTTTCTCTATACTTAGCAATTAAATTCATGGATGGACAAATTATAGGTGAGTGTTCCTTCCCATCTACCTTTCAAATGCCATGTCCAACCCTAGTCAGCCTTCCCTGACTACCTGAGTTTGCGTTAGTAGTCTCAGGATGTGAGGCAAGAAATCTGAGAGCATACGGTTTTCATTTGGGAAGAGCAAGGCAATAGGACCACAATGGGCAACTGTGGGAAAAGTACTGGAAATGGTGCAAAACACATAACTTAGAGCTACCTCACCCGTGAAGTGAGGGAGCTGGGCTGTTGGTTATGTTATTGGAAGAATGTTAATTCCCGGTTGTTTTCATCTGCCACCGCTCCAGAAGAAAGCCTCACCTACAGAGATGTAAATCCTGAAATAGTTTGGATCTAAGCAGTGCTGTTCAATAGAAATATAATCTGAGTCCCAAGTACAACCTACATATGTAACTTTAGGTTTTCTACTAGCTACATTTAAATAGGTAAAAAGAAACAGGTAAAATTAACTTCAGCAATGAATTTCATCGTTATTCAATGTTATATATTTTATTCATCATGTGTAATTAACATAAACAAATTACTGAGATTATTACATTTTTGGTAATAAATGTATGAAATTTGCTATGCAGTTTGTACTTAAAGCACATCTCAATTAGGACTAGCCACACTTCATGTGCTTAATAGCCACACGTGGCTAGTGGTTGCCATTATTGGGTAGCAAAGGTCTCAGGGATGTGGGCAGGCCACTTAGAGTATCTGCTTTTCCTGGTTTCTAGTCACTGAGATTATCTTCTTTTGACTATCTAAAGTACTGATCTAAGAGTCAGCATACATTGTTTAGAAATGTGACTTACTTTTTCAGATGGTTAGGTCTTAGAAATGTGACTTACTTTTTCACGTGGTTAGTATACTTCTAGAATAAAGAAGTATACTTCTAGGATTTACTTATGGCGCTTTCTCATTGGTTCCTTTCCAATTATTTCATTCAATTAGCTTTTGCCAAATGATTGATTCTCAGAAGCCACCTTATCCATAGGACTCTAACCTTCTGCAAGGAACAAATGACTATGAATTCCCCACAAGGGGAATCCCAGATCAGGTCTCAGCAGACAGAGACAGTTGGTTTTGGGGCTAGCAGCTGGGAGACCCTGCCCTGGGCAAGACACATCAACCACCTCACTGCCACAAGAACTTTAAGGGACTCCACAGAGGGAGATGCAGTAAAATCCTCCAATAATAAGCTTGAGTATTTAAATAGATTTTGCTACATGAAAAAAAGTTCCATCTATCTAACCTAAAAGATCCTTAAGCTGGAGTTTTGTTTTTGTTTGTGTCCTGTTCTGCTCTATTGCCTGCCTTCATTTCTGAGTCCAAAGAGGTCTTTGAAAAGCAAAGGATGGGTACTTGGTGACCAGCTTGCCATTAAAAGGTCATCATGTCTTCCTAGCTAAACAAAACAAGGGCCATTATGCCACAGAGCAAACAGCACTGAGATCTGTGGCATAAAAGAAGCAAAGCAGCCAAAGCAAGGAGAGTTTGCAAAGTCCAAGGAGGTCTTAAAGACACTAAATGGTGTTCATTGTCTTCTAACAGAAAATGCGAATTTCCCAAATTTCATATAAGAAAGCAGATAGAGATAAACATGTCTAAACACATCAGCTTCTTAGGAGAAAAAAGCAGGTAATCTGCTGAATTCCAGAGGATTCAAAATCACCCATCCTTCTTGGCCTCAAGCCTAAACATTTTCCCAGTATCTCTGGGCTGTTTGTGATAGTCAGACCATTAGTAAATAAGAAGACAGAAGGTTTCCCTTGGAGAGAAGGCATTTTTCTCCACTGTAAGTTATTATTATCAGGACTATAGACCCATTTCTCTCTTCATTATGTGATATTACATGTGCAACATTTAATCAGTCTCTTTTTAAGATTTTCTATGAATTGTCTCTTTTTAAAATCCCTTTTGTCTATACTTCTCTAAAATTTATTTATTTTAAAATTATCACTTACCATCCTTTTAAATAATTTTTCCTTCCTTCTTAACTCCTTTCCATTCCATGCCTTAGGCCTATTATATTCACTCTGATTTGTAAATTGTCCTACTTTCAGAATCATGTACCTGAAGCTGTACTTGAGCTTTTATCCTGGTCAATCATTTCCTTTTCATTTTCGACTTCCAAAGGAGACCACCTCTCTCTGCTCCTGGTTCTTCCTGGTCACATATCACCTGCCTAGTCTTTCTGTTCTCACTTCACCAGTCTCTCTTCCCAGGGATTGCAATGGTGGAGGGGGTTGGAAGGCAGACCCAGAACTTCTCTGTGCTACTCTTGGGCGGGACAACATGGTGGCACCACTGCATCTGGGTCAGCTTCTTTTACCAGCAGTTAGTGGCAAGTAACGCGTGAGTAATAAACTGCACTCAGATATTTAAAGTGGTATTGCTCACAAACTGCTAGGGATTCGGCTATTTCATTTTCGAAACGAAGATTTCTACAGAAAGAAGTAGGTTTATTAGTAGTTTAGAAGCTAAAATTATAGTATTTTAGGTACCAGGAAAATTACATATTTAAAGATAAAAGAAATTATGGAAACTGCTGCCATTCAGGGCTGGTTTACAAAGACTCATTGTATACTTGATTTAATTTCATGCTGGGCACTTTTTCACAAACTCAAGTCTGGGATGGAATGTGAAGTTTTCTTTAAAATAATGAATCCTTTTTTAAAGTGTTACTTTATAGAAGACAAACCACAGACTAGGAGAAAATATTGGCAAAAGACACATTTGACAAAGGCCTATCAATTAAGGTTAGAGGGGCCAGAAAAGCTATCACCGAGTACGACACACAGAGTAATATTTGCGCCCTTAAGAATTTAAGATTACCAGACGGAGCACTTCTGAATGTCATAGTGTAACAAAAAAAACCCCAACAAATCCCAAACAGCTCCCTGGTTTTCAAAGCAGTATTGGAATCCTAACCTCTGATTGTCACTGTTAAACTAGGTCTCCGGGCAGCTGGGTGGGTGGGACACACCACAGTAGACGAAAGATCAGGTGTGAAAATGGCTCTGCTACTCCCCAGTTGAGGAATCTCAACAATAAAACACAGAAAACAATATCTACCTTAAAACGTTGTGAAAAGTTTAGAATAAGGTTTGGTGCATAACCCAGTTCATGACTTTTACTTAAACTAACACGTAGGCTCTACAAATAGGTTGGGGAAGGAGTATATCTCTGATTCACACTGAACCCCATATTGTTGTATCCCCAGTCCCTATACCATTCCCCTCTGCCTTGGTGATTCTTGTGGAAGCCACATGTTAGAAAGTGCAGAGACTTCCGCCAAGATGGAGACGTAGGTGGGAGCACTTTGCGTCCTCCCACAACCAAATCTAAAAACAATAAAGTAAACACAACCAAACCACACAGAAAATCCAATACAGAGTCCAAAAACAATGAAACGCTCAGCTAAACCGGTGCGGACAGATCAAAACATGGCTCAAGAACAACTCAGAGCCCCAGAGCCGATAAATCTAAGCAATGAAGAAATAGCCAAACTTTCAGATGCACAGTTCAAAACACTGGTGATCAGGGTGCTCACAGAACTGGTTGATTTTAGTCACAAATTAGAGGAACATATGGAAGCTAAACTAATTGAAATGAATGGTAATGCACAGGAAACCAATAGTGATGAAAAGGAAACTGGGACTCAAATCAAGGGAGCAGACCAGAAGGAAGAAAAAAATGACCAAACAGAAAAATTTGAGGAAACAACAATTCAAAAAAATGAGGAGAGGCTTAGGAACCTCCAGGACATCTTTAAACTCTCCAACATCTGAATTATAGGGGTACTAGAAGGGGAAGAGGAACAGTTATGAGTGGAAACCTTATTTGAACAAATAATAAAAGAGAACTTCCCCATTCTGGCAAAGGAAATAGACTTCCAGCAAATCCAGGAAGCTCAGAGAGTCCCAAAGAAGTTGGACCCAAGAAGGAACACACCAAGGCACATCATCATTACATTAGCCAAGATTAAAATGAAGGAGAGAATCCTAGAAGCAGCAAGAGATAAGGGGACAGTCACCTGCAAAGGAGTTCCCATCAGACTGTCAGCGCATTTCTCAAAAGAGACCTTACAGGCAAGAACAGGCTGGAAAGAAGTATTCCAAGTCATGAAATCCAAAGACCCACATCCAAGATTGCTCTATCCAGCAAAGCTTTCATTTAGAATGGAAGGACAGATAAAGTGCTTCTCAGATAAGATCAAATTCAAGGAGTTCATCATCACCAAGCCCTTATTACATGAAATGTTAAAGGGACTTACCTAAGAAAAAGAAGATAAAAAAGATGAACAGTGAAAGGACAGCAAACTCACAGTTATTAAGAACCACACCTAAAACAAAAGCAAATTAAGAGGACAGCTAGATCAGGAGTGAATTATAGAAATGAAGATCACATTGAGGGTTAGCAACAGGGGAGTGGGAGGAGGAGAAGGGGGGAGAGAAGGTACAGAAAATAAGTAGCATAGACAGTAGATAGAAAATAGATAGGGGGGAGGGCAAGAATAGTAGGGGAAATATAGAATCTAAAGAACTTGAGACACGTGTTCATGAATTAAAGGGGGGGAATGGTGGGGGAGGGGTGTGCAGGGTGGAGGGGAACAAAGGGGGGAAATAGAACAAATGTAATGGCATAATCAATAAAATAAAAAAATATTTAAAAAAATAAAGTGCAGTAAAAGTAGAGAAAGGTGTACATCAGTGAAAACTGGGTAAACTTTAAAAATAGATCTCCATATTAGTTGGGACCCTGTTCAAAATGGTGAATTCTCAAACTAATTTTTTTTCACTTCTTATAGCGCCTAAAATTCCAGAAGTAAGAGCAGTGGTCTCCAGCCATAGTTCCTTAGAATCCTGAGTTTGCAAAGGTAGTATTTTCCCATTAACGAAAAGGATTTCACAAGCCTTGATGAAAAGGCCAAGTTCCTTTCCCTCTGCCTAAAATTATAGCAAGTTTGCATGAAAGCACTGGTTGTCTAATGTTTCACAGAAGTTCTTATTGTCAGTTTACATATGTCCATGCTTAATAAATATAGGAAGAAGAATTCATTATTATTCAATCAATGAAGATTGGCAACAAAGCATAGAAAACACACATGACTTTCTGTGAAGAGATTTGAGATTATTTACAATTAGAAAAAAATTAAGGCTAAAAAAGCAAAAACACATGAAAACTATTTAGACGCAGTATGTGCCTGGTAAAAATGAGACCTCTTGCCACTTATTGAAGCCCTAACACTAAGTGGTTTCTGCACTCATGACCACATGCGAGCTTCCCGAATATGCATGCTGCTAACGGCATCTGAGATGCCCCGTGGGGGGGGTTGTGCTGTTTCTCCATGAAATGGTGGCTCCATCCCATAGGCAGAGTTCACTGACATACTGGGGAATATGCTCCATGCCTGTGGCATTTTCTCGTGCCCAGATGGCTTGCAAATGACCACTTATGCTGGATGCTTGGCACATTTCACTGCAATTTGTGTGGTGCCGGGGGGAAGAAAAGTCAGGTTTTTTTTTTTTCATGTGTATATTCTGAAGGAAGAGATGACAAAGAAAATAAGAAAGGAGATGGATGAAGTTTTTTCTTTTTCTGAAGTTTCTTCTCCTTGATTTTTGCCTTACCCCTTGCATGGCCCTCAGAAAGAAGACATTATGTCTAGAAGAAACTCTATCCTTTATAAAAGGAACAACTAACCAAACCTATAATATTTAGATGTAGCGATTAACACTTCGGACATTGAAAATACAAAAGAGTGGGTTAAATAAAAGTCCAGCCAACTCACTGACAGTACAAAGGAGATGATCGATTGCTTTTGAGCGCATGGGTGAAAAAAAACCCTGCAAATTAAACTTCCAAAATCCCCATCACTGCAGTTTGTAAGCTCTTCAGGTAAACAGTAGCATTAGCACTACAATTATAAATGGGAAAAACGACATCCTGGCCTCACACCAGAAGCCACCGTAAGTAGTTGACATGAATGCGTACGTGCGGGAGTGGCAGAAGACTGGTACGGCCATGGACTTGAGTGGAGTGTCTTCTTCTCTGTCATCTAATTGTGTCCACAAAACAGTTCCAGACACCTTTTAGGGCACCTACTAGGGGCAAGGCACACAAACAGTCAATCCTCAGCATTTTTTATTCATAAACACATTCTCTTCCTATGACTTGGCTTACTCTCCTAGAAAGTGACAGGCAATCCTCTGGAATTACAGAAATGTCATGCTGGAAAGAACCAGAGAGATCAGCAAGTCCAACCCCTTCATTTAAGATTTATAAACTCTGATGCTCCCAGAAAAGGATGACTTGGAAAGTTGACACTCAAATGAGTGATCGGGACTGGAAGTGAGGCCTCTGAATTTCAGTTATGCGCCCTTTCCATTAGAATATATTCATGCAGTAGGAACAGAAAGACAAAGGGGTAAGAATAACTTTATGGCAATTAGTTTTGTCTCGTCTCCAAAAAGGCTGAAGAACCAGCTTGTTCTTTGTTCAGATCATGGAATGAATTAATAAGCCCATCACTCAACAAATCTTTTCTTTCCCCTATACAATCCTTGGTATGGTAAAGAATCTGACAATAAAGCAATGTGGCCCTTGTCTGTCATGAGATCTCTCCTTAAGGGGCAAACATCTTGATGTGAATCTTATTAGGATCAGTATGAATTCTATTAATCTGCCTTCATTTGCACCTGTGTTGTTAGAAGTCTTGGTTTTCCACATTTGTACACAGTGTTTCCCCAATTGGCTGAGGGCAGAATAAATATTTGCCCTATGTGCATGGAGGGTCAGCATGCTTGAGCAATTAGTAGAAACTCTTATTCCCTGCTTCCTCCCACCAACCATTCTATGCAATGTGGTCACATAGAAGCAGTCCCCAAGACGGAGGGGAAGCTGTGACCTACAGAAGCTCTCAAGTCATATAGACCGCAGCAGAAAGACGTTTCCCTGGGTTTGGAAGGCACTTTCCAATAACAATAAACAGACCAGGTGCCAAACCAGAGGCCAGTGAGATGAAGGCATAACAACTGAGGTTTTATAAACATTTGTCTCTCTCCCTACCCCTGGAGGTTCCTGTTAGTGATTTCTCATCTTTGAAGTTTTAGCACACGTATTTAATAATAACTAGTAAAAATTTATATTCAAGAGAAAACCCTGGAAAAATCAGTTATGCCATTGTATTTCCAAAACTTCACACACAAAATCAAGTAACTGTAGCTTGAGCTATGCAAAGGTATGCTATTCCTTTGGTGGATTTTAGCTAATGGAAAGAATCCCTTCTTTTGCAAACCCAACACTGGTATACTAAAACAATGAAAAAGATTTTTTTCATAGGAAAAGAGCTCTTAAAATTCACTTAGTCTCAAGAAAAGCAAACAGAAAAAAAGAAGGGGCACACAGGTTCTGAGTGGAGATGTGGTACAGATAACATTTATCTTGGTACGAAGGCACGATTTTAGCTGCACACCAGTGTACCCCAAGATACCACTAAGTCTAAATATACCACTATAAAAGGTAAAAGGATGAAAGTCCCTATCCTTGCCTATTCCCCTCAGGACCGGCAGCCAATATCTCCCTGACCTCTTAGAAAGACCCAGAAAGAGTTCAGGCTTAATCACTTGTACACAATACACCCTTTGCAGGCCTTTTAATATTTCCAGTAATTTTTTCTTATGAGTTTTGAGCTAACGTAATTCTCAAGACACTTCCCTTTCAAGCCTTACATCGGCAGAGACGAAAGCAGTGCGCTCGGAGACAAAGCAGGGTACAGCCAGACACACGATTTACCCCAAGCTTCTGGCTTTTGGTGGCCTTAATGACAAAGCTTTTAACTTTGTACAATCCCTGCCTCTTAAACAAAGACATGATTAAAAGAAGGTGGGGGGAAGGGAAATAACATAAAGATGGAGATGTACAGGAGGCCGGTTTGGTCCCTGTCCGGCACACAATCCATTCCCGGCCAGGAAAATGATTGCCGCACAATGGCCAGTATGGCCAGCCCAGGGCAGCTGTGAGATATAAATTGTCAGCAATGACCATAAGCACTCAGAGAAACAATTTAATTCCTCACTTCCGCCATCATGGGCTGATATATTCTTTCAAGGTCATTACCCAAGGCTAGAAGGGTCACTTGATTAACGAGTGACAGGCCCAATGAGGGCCAGTGTGCTCAAGCAAGGCCTTATATTAATTAGACAGAAGCTCAGGAAAATAAATGTTACAGAGAAAGGAGGGGCCAAGTCTTTGGCCTAAGCTGTGACCTCGCCACCCCCACCCTGTTCACCCCACAAAAGATAACACCCTGACCTTGATCTTTAATGCTATACTTTAGCTTTGTTTTAAAACCTATAAAATATAAAACATAAACCATGCTTCGTTTTATATTCTAAATGACCCAGGCCCTGGCCTCCAGTTTTGACACTGCCTTTGTCTAACCCCTTCTCACTTAGTTATTCTAATTTATTGGTTAATTCTGCGTGGGGATGGAAAAAACTGCTTGCTATGAACTTCACCTCTCAGAGGCAGCTTAAACCATGTTGATCTGAGCCAAGGGAAGCAGGAGAATGATGACACTTCACTGTTTTAAGCCCAGTGGCTAATAATCTAGCAATTGCTCTTTAATAAAATGTCATTATCTTACTTAAAGAGTTAAGGAGATTTGGCGATAACGGGGGACTTTCAGGGCAAATGACCAGTCAAAGCAAAAAGGGGTTTAAACACACCCTGAGCTCCCCTTCCAGTACACTGTGTCTCTTTGATTATATCTATGCTGAAGTCTCGCTTGAAAAGACACAAAGGAATAAATTCCTAGGGGATTTTAGTCAATTCGAACCATTCATTTCCAACACAAGAGACAAATGGTTTCAGCACAGAGTTTCCTTTCCACCAACCATCAGGAAAGAATTTCTCTCCCTCCACCCACCCACTCACCATTTTGATCACTGGTCCCACTGGGAAAGCAAGCCTGCTGTCTCAGAGGGCCCAGCCTCAGGTGTTCACTGTGGACGCAGAGCAAAGCTATACGTTTCTTTGAATTTTCCAGAAATCTATCATTAACCATTAAAGTGAACTCAGGCAGTGAAGGTAGGAGGCTTAGATGCCACTCAGAATGGGAGGGATTGTTGGTAGAACTTTCCAGCAAGAAGCCATATCTACCTATGTGTTCTGTCAAAATGGAGAAAAGAAATTTCACTTTGGAGGCAGGTCACTTCCGTGATCTCCTATTTTGCACCACCTTCTGACTCAACGCTGTATGTACAGACAGGTGGGAGGCAGCTCACACAAGGTCCTTCTGTGGGCTGGGGTCCCACCGTAGCCAACAGCATCTGAGCTAGCCCCCAATGATCCCTACACCTCCTGGTGTTTGGTCCCTCTGCCATCCCCTTCCCCAGAGTGTAGGTAGGACCTAGGGACCCACTTCTATCAAATAGAATAAGCAAATGGGATGGGGTGCTGCTTCAAAGGCTAGGTTGCAAAAAGATGTAACCTTCTTGCTTGCTCGGTCTCACTCACCCCTGGAGTCTTCAGTCTAGAGGAAACAAGCTGCCATGTGTGAGCTGCCCTATGGAGCCCAAGGCCAGGAGCTGATGACTCCAGCCAAAAGCCACACATGGCTTGGAGAGGATCTTCCCCAGTTCGACCCTGAGATAACGGCAGCCCTGGCTGACCCTTGCTTTTCAGCCTTATGACCGACTTTGAGTCTGAAGTATCCAGCTAAATTGCACCCAATTCCTTACCCAGGGAGACTTGAGATAATAAATGTTTGTTGCCTTAAGCTGCTAAATGTTGGGGTGTTTGTTCCATATAAATAGATAACTAATATACCCATGAATTTCACTGACCCTTCTATGTACTGCATGATGTTATGCAGAACAACTCAGTGTTTTAGTTTCCTTTGCTTTAAAATGGCATCAATCCCCCAGAGAGGCTTTTGACATGAATTAAATACCTACAAGGATATGATTTTGTTGGTGGGAAGGGAAATCCTATGCATTATCAGCATATTACGAGTAATCAATGTACACTACCTTATCAGATTTATCAGTTTCGTGGAAGATGTAGTATCATTACCAGGCACGATTATTACGCTATATTTTACATCTCTGAGCTATCTGTCCTTGACGAATATCAATAGAGCTACTAGCCAACAAATTTGCAAAAACAACTTACACACTTATTCATCCATCTATTTCTCCAACTACCCATCCTTCTACCCATTCTTTCAACAAATATTTACTGAGCATGCAAGAGCATTGTGGGAGACATAAAAATGCATTCAATATGGTCTGTGTCTTCCAGGACTTTACAATCCAGCAGGGACGACAGTATGTGGACACTAATTATTAGACTAGAATCTAAAATAGAAGGTGATGAGTTTCCTGAGAGCAGAAAAGTGTGGTGGGAATTCAGAAGGGGGAGAATTCAGCTCCGGCTGGGGGTGGCTCACAGAAGGAATTGACATACACATTAGCACTAAGGAATGTGCTGTGAGTTCTTGTTCCTCAAGTATCGATGATGTGTTGATCACAGCCATACAGTGTCGCTTTGACCACCACCATACATCTGAAGTGCAGCATCAGAATAGAGTTATGGTCTGCAGCCAGACAGCCAAGGTAACTGGCACCCTGGGAATCACATCCAGGACCACGGCTTCATTACACCAGCTACATTATAATGATACATGACTGAACATCAACCTCCTGGATATAGGATAGGCATCTGGCTATCCAACCTTCTGAATTGGGAACAGCATGTAATGAATCCCCAGTTCCTTAACATGTTTAACAATTAATAAGCTAGGGTTTCCTTGAAGACAGCAAAGAATAAAATATGAGCACAGCAAGGAAGAGGTTACACAGCACAAATGTGTTGTATGAAAACAATACATGCCATGAAGCTGCGGCATGAGTAGCTTTTCCTCTACTTCAAAACAGAGTAAAACAACTGGAGGTCTGAACTATCTGGACACTGGTGGGATCCACACACATTTCATTTTGTGGTTTAGACCCCCATGTTGGATGATAATTTTGCCCATTGGACAGGATGGCTGCACAGAGAAAAGCTGCCCTAGTCAAAAGATTCGCTATTAATTTCAGTTAGGCTCATAAAAACGCCTACATAGGAAAGAAAAAGAAATCAGGGAGCTTGGTGCCAAGGAATAGGACAAATAAAAAAGTACTCTGGCCTTTCCAGCGAAGCCAATTCAGCAGGCTTCCCTCTTGTGATATGTTCAACCAGACTCCCACTGAGAGAAACAGTGGGGCACCCACGAGATCCATCAAAGGTGATAGCCTTAATTAAAAAGACAAAACAAGTCCTATATAAAAATGGTCAGAGAGGAAAGGAAGCCAAGCTCTGGATTAGTGTTTCTTGAAGGGAATGTTATTATTGAAAGGTTTTCAAAAGCATTTAAATAATAGGAGATGCTGACCTGAAAGGTAGGAAGAGGCTGATATAAACCCATTTGGCACTTCCTGCCTCCTAGGAGCCCACTGGGGTCAGCCTACAGCCTCAGCCAACCTGCTCTCTATCTCCTGCCCAGTATCCAGGTGACAAATGAGAAAGCACCCATCAGAATCTGCAGCAAAAGTCCAGAAAGAGTCATATTTCTGAGAAGACAATGGTGCCCTAACTTTATGCCTTCACCTTAGATTGTAATTTGGTGGAAAATAACCTTCACACTCTAAAATTCGGATATCAAGTGCTGAAAATAATTGCGTCATTTGTGGTTGCTGCTGTTACATGCTAAGTGATGCACGTGCTTCTTGTGGCTCAATTGGGTAATTTTAGGCTGCATGATGGCATGCAACCACTTGGCAACAGAAACTTCTTGCGAAACAATTTCCTTCATATCTAAGGTTCAGCTCTGCGAGGGAATTTTTAGGCAGGGTGGAACAAATACCTCGTATTTGGCTGTTGAACTGTATTACTTGTGTCTCAGGTTAATTATCTTCCCTAAGCAGTTCAGCTCTCATGTGACCAGAACTTCTGAAGGTGCATTTCCATGGCTGGAAATCTGCTTCCCTCATTCCAGAAGTTAGGGCTGGCTTTTCAGTTTTCTAAACCGGAGCTTCTCAAATTGCTATATGCACACAAAACTGCTAAAATAATATCAATGCTACTGGTGTGTGAACTGCTTTTTCAAAAAGTTTCCTAACTATGATTTTCACCCTATCACCCTGTTTTTCACCCTATGATTTTTCACCCTGTTTCTGGAAGCTTCCATTAAGATAAGCTCATTAGGTATGGCTTCTGAGGTGCCACCTTTTATAGGTTTTGCAGTCTCGTGCACTTTCATACCAGACAATGGTTGTCTGTTCACTTATCTCTATTATCCCTTTATTGTGATCTTCCTGAGGTCAGGCCTGCATTTTATTCATCTGTATTGCCCCAGGGTCTGGCACAGAAAATGCTTGACAACCAGGTATGGATTTGAACTGAAGCCTGTCCCTGGGTGAAGGCTAAACATCCAGTCACCAACAGAGATAATTCTGTAGGGTAGAAGCGTACCAACATGCTCAGATTCTAAAAGCTGTGTTAAAGCTGCCAATTAATAGAAAAGAGGAATTATAATTACTTTTGGTCAGATATGCCAACTACTATTATTCGTTGGGAAAATTACAGATTGCCTGGCTTTCATAACACTTAAGATATCTTTGCCTCTTCTCGTGGGAATCTTTGTTTCAGGTATAATTGGTTTGGGGCTCAAGCCTGGTGTGGCCCAGGTCATCGTTCTCTGCCCTGTAGTTCTGCTTAACAGGTCTTTGCTGCCTAATGGGTCTATATTGGTCTCTTCCTACCTTCCAGGTCAGCTTCTTCTGCTATTTAAATGCCTTTGAAAACCTTTCCATAATAACATTCCCTTCAAGTTACACTAATCCAGAACTTCGCTGCCTTTCTTATCTGACCATTTTTATATAGGACTCATTTTGTCTTTTTAATTAAGGCTATTATCTTTGATGGTTCTAAATTGTGGACTTGCTATATTTTATATATAGAATGCTGTTATTTTAGTAGTCATTATAAGAAGCAGAATCACAGTTGTTCATTAGTTAACTCTAAAGTGTATCTCATGTCACTAAAGAGGATGGATTCTGGAACCAGACTGCCTGAACTCAAATCCTGATCCTGCCACTTACTAGCTGTGTAACCTTAGGCAAGTAATTTAACCTCTCTGAGCCTAGGTTTCCTTATTGTCAGAGAAAAACAATAATTATACTCATATCATAGCCATGAATTTCAAGCAGACATTTTATGCTGCCTGGCAATCATATTGTATTTACATTGTCCATTTACTATCTCATTCTCCAAAAAGGCTACGACACTGTCTCCTTTCCTCTCAAACCATCAAGGCCTGTTTTCCCATCCTCACTTTTAGCTGAGGACCTTGATTCTTATTTCACCAAGAAAAGTAAAGAAATCAGAAGTGAGTTCCCAAAGGCTCCTGAGTACTACACCCACCCATCCATCAGCAGCATCTTTCATATTCTTCTGTCTTGTTACCATAAATACATAAATTGCCCACACTCTTCCCTACAGCCAGTCCCTTCACTGCATATTAGATCCTAGCCTCCTGTCCACTGAAGGGTATCTTTCCAGCTACCCCCTTCTCCTCTTGAGTCATTGATTTCCCTCTCTCTTCAAGGCACATACTCATTGCCTTGGTGATCACGTGCAATTCCATAGCTTTCAGTACCATCTATGTCCAAAGTATTCCAGCATTTGCATCTCTAGCTCAGGCTTTCCTTGTAAAATCCAAACTTTAATATCTAATGAGCAACTCAACATGGTCACTTGCATTTTTAATAGCTATCTAAAAATCAACTCAGTCAAACTAATTTTCTCCTCTGAATCTGCCCACCCTCTAAATCAGACTTAACTACTTTAGTTGATAGCAACTTACCTTGCTGATTGCCTGAGACAAAAGCCCTGAAGTCATTCTTGAGTTCTTTCTTTCTTAGAGTCTTCACTGAAATCATCAGGAAATTTTTTTGGCCCTATCTTGAAAATGTACACAGAATCTGACTTCCAGCCAATTCTCATCACACCTATGGCTGCTGCCCAGGTCAAAGGTAACATCACTGCCCACCTGGATTATAGCAGTGAACTCTGCTTCTGCCCTCCGTTCTTATCTCAAAAGCCAGGGTGGTCCTCTGAAACCGGAGTGAGGTCATAGTCCTCCTCTGCTCAAGGCCCTCTAATGGCTCCCCCTTTTGTTCAAGGTCAAAGCCAAAGTTCTTCCAAGGCCTACAAGGTGGTCTATACCCCCACTTCCTTAACCTCTTTGATTGCCTATGTCTCTTCCTCTTGCTCATTAGGCTCCAGCCACATTAATCTCCTTGATGCTTCTTTGACACACCAAGCACGCTTCCACCTTAGGGCCTAGCCACTTGCAGTTCCCTTTGCCTACAACAGTCTTCCCCCAAATATCCACAAAGGCCATTCTCTCATCTCCTTCAAGTCTCTGTTTAAATATCTTCTCACTGAGTTCCACTTTGACCACTCCATTTGAAATCACAGCCCATCCCCATCCCCACCCCCAAGCATTTCGACTCCCCTTGTCCGGCTCTGTCTTTGGTTTATTCCATTGTATACATCACCTTCTACTGTGCTCTATAATGGGTGACTTTATTTGTGCATTGTTTGTCTGTCTACCCCAGATAGAATGTAAACACTAGGGATCTCTGCCTATTTTGCTCACTGATGTATCTTATATGCATAAAATAGAACATATTTTAGGTGCTGAATACATATTTGTTGAAATAAAATGAGTTCAGTTTGAATGACAGGATCTCATAAGATTATATCTATAAAAAGTCTTTAAAAAGTGCTTAAAGTGTTAGTTATCATCATCATTACAGTTGACAAATAATAATGATATCTGAGCCTTTCTCATATTTCGTAGCAGAAAGTATATAAACAAATTAGTAAACACCAACATATTTGCTTTGTACAAAAGCAAGACCTTTCGATTTCGTGGGATGAGTCCAGCTAGTGATTCTCTGAATGGTCCCATTCCCCTGGCCCATCAGTGGGGTGGGATGTCGTCACCACTCTTTTTACAGAGAAAAGCATCTTGGGATGGATTATATTCAGTGGGTTGCTCATAAATGTTCAGCAACCATCTCCTCAGGAAACACTACCACCCCCTTGATTTGTAGTGTTTGCCAAATTTTGTGGTCGGATTATTCACACCATGGCTGATTTCAAGCTCTCAACATGATATCACTGAACAGAAAGTTTAGAAGAGATGTATAGTAGCACACCCTTTTATGGTAGTGTTCTACCATATAGATAAAATAGACATAAATAACTTCAAGAGCATAAATAATAGTAAAATGTAGTGAAGTGATTATTTTTGAGGATGTAATTAGTTTTAAATTGTAATTTATTTGACCATAAGTTTAAATAATTTGCTTTTCAATAGTGGTTGCATTGAACAACCTGCTCACCACAGTTCCTGAAATTGTAACCATTGGCCTTCAGGAACTGGTATGAGTGAGCTTCAGCTTGACATGAGAGCAGTGTGGACATCTGGGCCAAGCAGGGCCAATCAGAGTCTCTCCCCCAGAGATGGGGAATCAGAGCTGAGAAAACAGGTCCTTCACATTGCTGCAACATGAACTTGGGGACTGTGAAAAACCACCTTCCATTCCCATGAGGACTGGGTAGCAGGAAAATGCAGTCTACTGAGAGAGAATAAAGATGCACTAAGAGACCTCCCAGGGGTACCTGGTCACCTCCCAATTTCTGGATCAAACTCTTCCTGATATTGGCACTTGGATTTCATGAGATTCCCTATATATTTAAAATAAATTCCCCATCACTGGGCAAGCTTGAGGTGGTTTCCAATACTTGAAAACAACTATCCTAAGGACATACTATATCTGGTTGTTTAGGGTTTGCTGGAGTTCCACCAATTCAGTCAGTAGCACTGACCATGCCTATCAACAGGTATAGATATCTTAAAATAGAACAGTGACTTATTACAGAGTGTATTTGTGTCAGCTAAAAAATATTTCAATATATAAAGTTTTTTATTAAATACTTTTGAATTTTATTGTTGTTCAAGTACAGTTTTCTACCTTTTCTCCCTACCTCTCCCTACCACTCCAGCCATCCCTCCCATTTCTATTTCCCCATGTTTTTATGCACGTGTTTTTGTCCATGTGTCCTGTATAGTTGTTCCTGTAACAATATATAAAATTTATATTTGAAATAAATAGCACAGGTTCAGAGGTAAAATATTGAGCAGCTATGGCCTCAGTTTATACTGGAGAAAAGGTTGTCATATGCCAACTCCAGATATTTGGTACCGCTTTTATGGTTCTTGCCATAACTGTGTATCATCAAAGTCAATGCATCACAGAAAAAAAATGCAATTCATTCAATCTGCATAAAATGTAACCTCCCTTCATTGCAACCTAAGCCAAAATATCTATAAAATCACGGCTTTAATGTCTTGATTATGTTTAAATGTACTTCAGAATAAACAGTTGAGAAACGCTGCTATGTGCGCCACCCACAGTAGTACCCAGGACACAGTGGGGGAACACCACTCAGGCCAGAGTCTCTAAGTCTGTCCCTGTCCTCACATGGTTTTCATCCAGTCACTTCTGCACAGCCCATAACATTCTGGATTTGTCAGAGGGCTACATTTTGAGGCTCCAAGATGAGAGGAACTAATCTGCTATTGTTGAAATGAAAGCAATACATCGGTGCATTTAACTAAGGGATCAATGTTTCATTAGTTGGGAAGATGTATTTTCATAGGTTAATTCAATGATATCCTTTATTAGAAAAAGAAAGAAACTCAAAAGGTTGAGCATTGGCCTACCCTGCCTTTCCAGTTCATGTTAATTTTTCCCAGTATTTATCTGACCTGGGCATCCAAAAGATAACCAGCAATAAGTTATACATCTCATCACATGCTGAGTGAGTAAGAGAGAGGCCTGACTCAGTAACAAGCAATTGAATTTACTCAACACAGAGGATCTAAGCCCTGAGTAGATACAATGTTTCTGGCTGATGTTTATCTTCAAAACTTCAGAGTTCGGCATGGCCAATACTACTTTCAGCCCTGAAAGAACAAATCTCAGGAGTGTTTTCCTATGTTTCGATTCCTGCTCTAAAGTCACTCCTGAATGACTTAAGGGGGTAGCCTCTGAGACTTGCAAATACAGAGGCCACAAATGTACTTAATGGGACAGTGATATGTGAGGGCTTGAGACCAGCCAGGCCAAGCCCCTCTCCACACCTGGAGCAGCTCAGCCACTTTTCAGGAGCCCCACGAAATAATGACGGGGCATAACTGGCTTTGTCTTACATGTTCCCAGGAAAAACTGACATGTAAAGGGACCAAAGCTGACCAGGAAGGGTCTTGGTTTTACTGAAGTTCTATGGATTTTCAGACCACAAAGTAGTACATTCAGTGTGCACAGAGTTTGGTATTTGTTTAAGCAGTAGTGAAAAGGCCATTGTTTAAAGTAACGTTTCTTCCTGCCTTCATTCTTCATGTATTGGTCTCACTGCTTTGCAGTTTTCTGGAGTGATATGAAATAGTCATTTTTGCATTCCATTTTTTTGGGTGGTGGGGTGGGTTCTGAATAAACTGTGGGAATAAAAAAGGTGGAGTGCCCAAGTGACCACAATGGAACATTCGGAGGGTTCAATGTGAGTACTGTGTCATCATCTGGCATCAGTGACTTCTACCACCATTTTTGTTTTTTTCACTAACCAGACTAAAATAAAAAATGGAAAAAGCTTCATGTCACTGCCTCTAGCTTTTCTTCTTATGCCTGTTATTTCCTCTGCTGTAAATGCTTTGGAAAAAAAACCACCAAGGAATATTAGAATAAAATTTAATCAAAAGTCCATGAAAGAAAAAAAGCCACCCTCCACTTGAGTACTCAAGTCAAACTCCAGGTCTGAAGGTATATCAACAAGAAGTATAGACTGACTACATTCCAGAAATAAAAACCTGAGCATTTACTTTTTAAATCACTTCTCTCTGAAAGAGTCATATACATTTCTCTCCTTCCCAAGGAAATAATCCAATTTCCCATCAAAGCAAGGACCAGAGAAGATGTCTGGACAACAAACAAAACACACAACTGTCACCTGTCCTACACAAGTCTTCTTGTTCCTCACACAGCCCCTAGGTCCCCGCTCCCTGGCACAAACCCACCTGCTAATATAGCAAAGATGGGACGGTGTGGAATCACTGCATTTGTTAGCAGTTAGAAAACATAGGTCTGCCCTTCTTGGTCCCTGAACAAACTCCAAACAACACCAGCACCTCCTTCTGCCATTTTTTCAGTAAGAACATTGTTTTGGGTAGATGTGCATTGCAAGCCATGTGGAATGGAAAACGGTTACTTCAAGAAACCAACAACATCCACTGAATCCAAAGGCACCAAGACCGCTTAGTCAAAGAAACTGTTGGTAAACGGATGAGGCAGGGGGCACAGGAATGTGGGGAAACCAACTGTACATCCTCGACTATGTGCCCCGCCTCTCCGTGCAACCCTCCCAAGTCCCAGAACGTTTCCTAACGCCCTCACTGCTATGGCTACTTCTCTTCTTCTTTTTTTTTTTTTGAAAAAAAAAAAAAAAAAAGGCCTCTGGCCTTACACTGCTGTTTATCACCTAAGGCAAACTCTCTCTCTCACTCCTTTTCCCTCTCTGTTTCTTTAAATCTCTAAACCACAAAGCAGCATGCAAGTACCACTGTGGGTCAAGATATCAAAAGAGGAAACTTTTATAGGTTTCCTCGATAACACGGACAATAAAAGACGAAGGAGCACAAGCAGCATTACTGACCTTATTTGATGCTGTGCAGTAAAGAGAGACAGCTCTTCCGCCACCTGCCCATGTGGGTCTGGGCCATTGGCGTGTGAAGAGAGAAGCCTGGATCAACGCTTTGGTCTGGGTTTTCCTACACTCTTATGCCAAAGCTTTCTAAGTGTTTTCAGCAAATAATACCCAAACAAACAGAAGGTTACTGAATACATTAAACTCACTGCAGCAAGAAATTGCTTTTTGATGCCCAGTGTATACAGACACTGTTTTTCTCTGCACACCCACTTATTTGAATAGAAGTAGGAATTCACAGACTACACGATGGATATCATGCTATGAAAGCAGAAGCCTACATTCCTAATATTACAGATGTTAATCACCTCTGCCTATGCAGCTACAAGCCATGTATTTCCGTGGCTCACATTAGGGCGAGGATTTTGGAGCTCGTAGTCATAATTTATAATGTAGACACATTGCATTTAAACACAGTACATTTTTCTTTGGTGTGACACGCTACTGGCTGTCATGTGCCATGGGCCCAAGAGGACAAAAGCTTCAGCAGCCCCCAGGAATAACCGCTTCCAAGGCTGTTTGGCCCAGTTAAACTCCTACAGGAGTAAAAATGAAACAAAACAAGGCTGTTTTGCAGGTACAACCCTTTTTTTTTCCTTTTAATAGTTAGGGTCACTTTTATAATCTACTTCCAGGGAAGATGCGTTTTCTCTCGCAAGAAGAAACTCCATAAAGAAGATAACCCCTCTTTGCTTCAGGACCTCGAAGATCTCAAACCCTACCTTTTTGTCTCACCAACATTTCCTAAGAAGATTATCCTATGCTCTTACCTTCCTATCTTAACAGAGAAAAAGGATAAATCATTTCACCATCAGTCAGAAGGGGGAAAAAGAAGAGTTATTTCTCCTCTGGAGAAAATTCCATTTGCCAACTCCCAAGATGCCACACATACACTTTCCCTTTCCTTTCTTTGTTTTGTTTTCCTTTACTGATGTCCCTAATTTATCTGAAAATTTTCCAGACTGTATGCTATACATCACATAAGGATGTTTTTAAAAATTTTTATTGAATTTACTGGTCTGACACTGGTTACAAAATTATATAGGTTTCAAGTATAAAGTTCTATAATACACGAGGTGTATATTGCATTGTGTGTTCACCACCCCAGTTCAAGTCTCCTTCCATCACCCTTTATCTGCCCTCTGCCCTCTGCCCTCTGGTGATCACCATGCTGTTGTCTGTATCTATCAGTTTTATTTTGTTTTCTTGGCTTAATCCCGTCACCCTTCTCACCCAGCCCCAACTCTCACCCCTCCGACAGTTGCCAGTCTGTTTTCTGTATCTGTGAGTTTGTTTCTATTCTGTTCATTTATTTTCTTTTGCAGCTATCTGTTGGCCACTTGCTCTTTTCCTTCATTAAGAAAAATCATTCCAGAAATCATCTTTTCAACCATCGCCTTCCCTGTTTTCTAGATCAAACACCATGCTTATTGAGGGACATACACCTTAACTGCACCCAAGAGCAGGAGCACCGATCTGCACATTTCCCGAATCGGCCTCCTGCAGAATCCATCCGCTGCTCACGGTCTGAAGCCACCGTGGCCACGGGCAGGAGCTGGGCTGGGTGTGTGTGCATGAGAGGGTGTGGGCACACACTGCTTTGCCTATGCTTCATAAATTTAAAAACTTGGATCCAGGCAGATGAAATGCTATTTCAGAGTAGATGGTGGCAGTCAAAAGACCACATTTCCTCTGCTTTCCCCAGAAATGACAGCGCTGCCCCCTTCCCACTGGGCAGAAGTTATTCGAAAGCATCAGGTCAGCCTGACCCTCACTTTCCACCCACCCATCTGCATCTCGACACACACTCTTATCTTTATGAATATTTATATTGGGCCCAGCAAACATGTGAGATTTGACATTGCCCTCCCCTCCGTACAGTGTTAAAAACACAGAGTCAAATACATAAATAGAAATATAATTCTTCTATTTACTTGGCAGACTAAATAAAGGGTATGAACGTGCCCTTTGGCTCCCAGCTGAAGGCAGGCGTGAGGACCCTGCTCGCCAAGAGTGTGGCCCGGGTGCTTCCATCTCCCTGTCCTTACGTGGGGCGTTCTGAGCACACAGACTGCTCGCAGCAGTGCTGGCAAAGAGCGCACAGAAGTGTTTCCCCCTCTCCCTCTGCCTCCTTTTCCAGCCCTAGGCTCCTGATCTCCTGTTTGGTGATTATTTTAGCTTAATGTGGTGACATCACAGAGTCCTGCGTGAGGTCAAGTGCTGAGCCTGGAAGCAGGATGCATTCCCCCCTTCTCCTCCTAAAGGCTCACTGCCTGTCACTGGACCAGAAGATGCAGGCCTGTGTGAGGGCTGCGTGGGGGTGTGTACACATGCCTCAGATGCAGTCTCGCAGGACTGGGTTGATACAGGAACTGCAAGATGATGGCGGCAGCGTTCCTCAAGTGTGTGTAGGAAAAGGTTAGAGATGATTTTACCCAGAGTCCTCATTTGGATAAAACTGAGCCAGATGGCCAGCACCTGCCCTCTCGAATTGGTGGACACTAAATGACATGACTCTGGACAGAGCAGGGCATCTGTACACAGTACAACAGCTTATGTTTCTCTGTTGCACAAGAGAAAATATACTCAAATAAATCCTTCTATGTTTACATATTTTTAAAGTAACACAAAAATCATTGCTATCCTCATTTGTTTGCAGGAAATACCTGGATTTGAGAAGAATCTACACAGGGTTTCCAGGCCTAGCAAGAACAGGAAGGTACAAGATGCCCAGTTCAATATGACTTTAGATAAACCACAATTTTTAGTACAAGTATGTCCCATGCAAATATTTGAGACATACATATACTAAAAAACTATTCCTTGTTTATTTGACATTCGTACAGAACTGACAGCCTGTATTTTATCTGGGAACCCTACACCTGCAGAGTTTGGGTGTGTGCATTGTGGGAAGCAGCGGTGGGGAGGTGGAGGGGGTGGTGCTGTGTAGTTGTACTGTGTTGTGTAAGTTTGGGGGAAACGCATTCTTGACCTCTGACTCCTTGTGGACAGAAATATGGTCACTGGAGGGAAGACCAGATAGGCTTTTTAGTCTCTAGCCATGTA
Source organism: Artibeus jamaicensis (assembly GCF_021234435.1). Classification (NCBI taxonomy): domain Eukaryota; kingdom Metazoa; phylum Chordata; class Mammalia; order Chiroptera; family Phyllostomidae; genus Artibeus; species Artibeus jamaicensis. The sequence continues at coordinate 16,399,358 of NW_026521842.1, forward strand.
CATTCAGGTGCCCGGGGATGGCTGCAGGAAAGAAGAGATCCAAACGTGATACTAAATTACCGTGTTAGGAAGAAGCTCAGCCCAGGCAGGTATGTTTTTCAACATGGTGCTAACAGAGCGCACACAGGTGATTAACATTCCTCTCCTGAGGTTTACGAGTTTATTAGAATATTTCTCATCATAATTGAATAGGTAAAAATTCCTGGATATTAAATACAAGCCTGTCCCTCAGGATGACCAGATTATCACTTGAATTTAAAATATTTCTGAATTTTTTAATAGTGCATAACAAATATAATTATTTATGTACTTTCTTCCAGTACTCAAACTGGCCAGGCCTGCAGATATTTGGAACACCCTTGGTTTCCATGGGAGGGTGTGTACCAGCTGTGCTGCTCCTTGTGTCCTGCTCCCCAGTTCCTCTAAAACATTTGGCCATCAGACCCCCCCTTTTTCTCATGACCTGGATGAAGCCTATCCAGAATCCTTCAGGGTCCCTAGCAGCACCTGGCTCTGCCTTATTTAGAAACCCCTGGTAATTAGCAGGGGGGAGAAACAAGGAGCTGTGGTGTAAAGGGAACAGCTGAGAATCCATAAAGCTGGCTGATGAGAAAGTCAAGTGGAGGCCTGCCTGGCTGGAACCTCTTCAATAGATCTGTAGTCTGGACTTGAACCCTGACCTCTCACCTCGGGGTCCAATACTTCTTTCTTTTCCTTTTTTTCTCCCCCCCTCCACCCGCCCCGGCCCCATCTTCTCGTCTCCTCCCATCTTCTCTATCAAAAACAATGCGCTGACTGTGAACGTGAGTGAGTGACCCCCACCTATCCACCCCGACTTCCCTGAGCAGGAGAAGGGAGGAGGGAGAGAGGGAGATAGAGGGGAAAAAAGAGGGTCCCCGACTTCCTCACAGGTAATTAAAGGAACTGTTTTCAAGGTTGCATGGGCAAAAGACAATTCGGCCCTAATGAAGCATCGACCGACTGGCACTAAGGTAGAAAGGAGCTGACATCCATTCAAAGGTACCTTTAACTGATGTGAGACACTGCGGGGAATCGTTCCTTCTCTGCTGCCATTGCCGAGGACCTGGGATAGGAAAAAAAAGAGTTTGTTTTAAATTTATTTTATTTCTACATTATGACAAACATGGGTGCTGGGCTTTGTTTTCTTTTTTCTTGTAAAAAAAATATAATGCATCAGGACACATTTCATTTGGCTGAAGGGAGGGGCCCCTCACCCCACCCCCCTCCCACCGCAGGGTAAAGTTTCTTCATTAGTCACGTTTAAAAGCCCACCAATCGAGCCCCGCAGGTCTGGGGACCGCGAGGTCAGTGGTGGCAAAGCCAGGGCTCCTGAGACAGGCAGCGCCACCTCTGTCCGGAAACCCAAGTCCGTTTCACTCAGCAGGTCGGCCGTTACCTACTTTGTGTTGGTGTTTGCCATTTTATGGCAAAACCAGAAACCTTTGGGGAAAGAGGGGCCAGGGAGGGGGAAGAGATCACCATGCAGGGGGCTGATGCAGATGTGGGATGGGGATGCGGTGAGAAAAGGACTGAAGATTCAGGCTGGGACAAGGTTTTTGGCACCAGGGGCATCAGATGGGGTTTTCACTTTGGGAATGAGAGCCAGGCAGAATCCCAGGCAAAGGTGTGGGAGAGAAGTGAGCCCAGCATCACCTTCCAGCCCACCTTGGGGGAGGCTTTCTGGGAGTTTTCTTGGGGCTGGACATGCCATGGACACGGCTTCTAGTTTTTCTCACTAAGCCCTATAAATGTTTGCATTTGGGAAACATCTGAACGATAATACATGGATATGAAAATGCTAGCCCTGCCAAGTAAGCTGGGGTGGATGACAGGGAAGGAGAGGCAGTATCGATTCCAAAACAAGTTGAGTGTTATCTGAAGAGGCTTTGCCCACAGCCCACAGCTCGGCTGGATCTTACAAGAGGCCCCGAGTTCAACAATAGCAGGTCCCTTCAGAGCAAGAAACACAAAGGGAATTTGCTCTGGTTCAGTCCCCACAGTGAGGCCCTTCGGAAGCTGAAGAGGGTCACTTTTTTTCCCCTGCTAAAAATAAGGGCGGGGGAAAGAATTCTCTTGTACACACTCCCATATAGACATGCAGGGCACAATGAGCTGAAGAAAAGAGGCCCTTTGACAGGACATTTCAAATCACGGGCTCTTTCTCACATTTCCTTTCTTTTTTCTTCACAGAATTTATCATTGTTCCTAGGTTTCGCTCTTAATTTTGGTTTGGTTTTGGAGGGCGGGGGTGGCAGGATATATTATTTAACTTGATAAACAGCATTAGCACACTGCTTCCCTCCCTCAGCCTCTTTCTCCTATTTATTCATTTGTGTTTACATTTCTAAGACATCCCTTTAGCTGAAGGAGAACACTTCCCACATATTGCAGTATTGGCCATTAATGCAAATGGATAATTTATTGGTTGCACAGCCTCTGAAGTTGAATTTTTAAAAGAAAAATTGGAGCCCGATTTTCTAGGGTTTGCTGCATTCATATGTATTTGGTTTGTACATTTCTCTCTTTTATCTTGGAAACAGTTTGTAACAATCTATTTATCAATTTAATGCTATTTCATCGTGCTTTTTATTTTATTTTACTTTATTTAAGCCAAATAACAGGTCAGAAAACAGAGGCAGAAATTGCATGGAACACCTGCTGAAATAATAATAATTAAAAGAAAGTTTTCCCCTAAAAGCGGCTAAACTGTAGCCCAGCAGATCCTATCTGCATTAATTTGGCTGAACAACAAGATATTGCAAGGGACAAACTCTGAATAAAGCAGTTCCGAGTTCCCAGAATTGGCACAGCTCAGCCTAAACAATGGCTGCTTCCTATTCACCTTAACCCAGCTTTTCAAAAGAACATCCCCAGAAACACAAAGCATCAGCGGGAAATGGCAATTTTATGAATCCTAATCAATCAAAGGGCTTATTAACTCAATGTGAAGCCAGATTAAAATCTTTAATTATAAATCGTGCTAAAAGGAAAAACAAAATGTACTTATGGTATATTGAAAATTCCGGATATTAACATAGTTGCTATTATCTCTTGCAATATTAAATTCCCCCCACTCCATCTCCCCCCAACAACCTCACCTTTTTCTATTACTAAAGAACAGGGCTACAGGACCCAAATCATTTTTCCCCTCGATTTATTAAAATGTATTCTTTTTCTCCCCCTGTGCATTCAATAGGCTGCTGGGAAGCTGCGTTGGTGGTTGTAGGAAGGGGTATGAGAAATCCCATTACTGAGCCCCAGGCGCCGAGGGTTTCAGTGTGATGCTGGGGGTAGTTTGGGAGGCTGTTTATTAAGGGGGCAGAGTTGGTGTTATGGTGTTGGTAGTTTCAGTTTTTGTTTTTTCTTTTTAGGGGGCTGGGGGAGGACAGCAATCAGACATGCAGCATTTTTGCTAATGAAAGCGGTGTGTGTGTCTGTGCTGGTAGGAATCAGCACAGACTGGCAGCAGTGGAGACTGCCAGCTCCAGAAAGGGCCCTTGCTTTAAGTCCCAGTGTGAGGAGATGCTCTGGGTGCTGCTGCTGCTGCTGCTGCTGCTGCTTCGTCTTCTTCTTCTTCTTTTTTTTTTTTTAAATCAGGCAGACATTTGGGAAATGACCACAGAAAATTTAATCACAGTTGGGGGGTGAAGGGGGAGGGAGGTAGAGCAGAGACTGTGATTCACATGTTTTATTTATTTGTTCAGAGTCACGGCCATCCTATTGTGTGTCCCTCATTCTGTCATTTCAGGCCCCTCGGACCCACCCCCTACCCCTGGCCCCATTGTTAATGTAAGAGGCAGAGAATATAACCACATTTTATAATAATAACATATCCAACACTGCAAAGGCAGGGACCTCATCTTGAGAGGGGTCCTTTTCTTATATTGAAATGATTTTTTAAAAAAAGAAAGAAAGAAATCTTTCTGCCCTAATGACAACATAGGATGGAGAGATTTGTCCTTTGTGTAAAAAATGCAGTGATCTTCATAGCCAGGGTGCATGCTCCCATTCCCCCCACCCCTTTCTGCACATGGGCTATTGTACTACTCTATTTTTATATCTACAGAACAAGCCCCATGTTACCAAATTGGCTTTCAATTAAAAGTAGAAAGATTAGAGGAAAGGAAGAAGAAAACTGTGCAACATCTCGTGTACAATCAAAGCTAATAAAAAGAAAGTAATACCCTGGTTTAAATTAAATCCTACTTCATTCAATTTGTCCCAAGTTCAGACTTTCTTCCTCTCAGCCCATCTCTTGAAACTGTCCCTTTCTTTGGCTTTATTCCTTTAGTTCCAAGGACAAGAAGCCCTCACTCTCAAATTAGGTCTCTTAAGATCCCTGTCACTTTCCTTCCTAACCCTAGAACCAGGTCTTATTCATGGGCAGAAGGAGGGAAAAAAGGGTGGGTCTGAAAGGGAGAAATAGCTCTGTTGATGATTTTGATAGTGAATAGGGCTTGATTTTCATAACACAAGATTGACTTTGTGCTCTTTTCATTTAACACTAGGTCTAAACTGCCAAATTTAAGCCTGAGTGAAGAAAAGGACTGGCCATGGATGGATTCCTGCTGCCATGTCCTATCTGCATACTCCCCCCCACCAGGCCCTTACACTCATTCCGCACCAAATTCGAGTCACTGCTACTTTTTCTAAAGTTCAATAAACATACAATTTCTTGATTGGCTACTTTGGAACTTCTGAACGCAGACAATGCCCAACGCTACCTTAAAACCTTTACAAACATCTTTATATGCATTGAGCAAATAAAGATAAACCCAGATGCTGCCTTAGCGTCTGGAAACTTACAGGCTCTTAGCTCAGTGGCCAGCTCTGTAACCACACCTGCATGCTCCTCACTGTAAACAGAGGATTCTGATTGTCCTCTTGCTAAGATGTGTAATTTTTGGTTAGCCCTATCCCTCCTTTGCTGACTGATAATTTTGTAGTTATTTTAAGTGTACAAATAGAGCTAGAGGACAATGTGAGTAAAAGGGCCTAAATCAGTGTTCATGGCTGAAGTGCACACGGAATCCATTTTGGCAAAAAGCACTCAAATTCTCAGAATTCCTCTAAATCCTTAAATGCTACACGGCTGTGATATTCCTTTGAAGACAAGCATTGGACCTAATAAACCGAATTCTGGAGGCACAGATCTCATCTTCTTTAGTTCTTGCAACAGCTTTTCACTACATTCAAAAAGACTTTTTGTGCTTAACCGAGTTTTCATTTCATTGCTTTTAAATTTGTTAAGCTTAACTTTTGACACTTTCAGTGTTTAGTCTTTTTTTTCAAAGTACAATTATATAATAAATATTTGTGCTACCAAAAGAGAAACATTAATCTGCTGTTAATGCTAGTGTACAGGGAATAAAATGGACTTCAATCATTTGTTATAAGTAACCCACATAAATATGTACATTTTCTAAACATCATCTTCAAGCAATAGTATGAACGATTTTTGAAATAACACATTGAAATGTATATACACATTGTATACACTAAATATTTACTCTCTACCTCACTAGAAGGTGTAAACAAAATTGAAAAAAACAGGATTAACAAAACCAAAAACAAAAGGTGACTTATATAAATAATATTGTAAATAAAATGGGCTTTTGAATTGCTATGTAAACAAATTAGACATTAAGTAATAAAAAGCACTCCAAAATTATAATCCTCTATCAATGGGAGTCAAGACTGACTCCCATTGATTTACATTCCCACTTCGCTTTAACAAATGAAAAATATGAAAGGAGACAGCTCTCTTCAGCCAAAAAATGAAAATAAGTATCTGCTTAAAAATGCATATGAAATTTTAGTTACTTCTCAGAAATTACAAAAGGGACATTTAGAAATTGTTGAAAAGGTAATGCTTAGAAATGAAATTTTCTCCCAATATCCTTTTTTGTTTTAAATATTCAAAAGTAATCACACTCTCAGATATAAGTCTGGATCTAATAGAAATGTGTTTTCCTTTTCTGCCTAAAGGAAAATGATTTTAAAGTTACTTCACAGAGAAATATTACATTAAAATCAATATAAAAATGACATTATCATTAGTAAATGGAACATAATTCTTTAAATATTTTAATCCACTTATTTAAAGTATCCCAAATTCATTCAAAATATTTTTTCATGTATATTTTTTATGCACATCACAATTCTTACTTGGGCATTATTATAGGCTTATATTATTTTATATCATGAAGAAAATAGGAGTCAGGATAATAAGAGAATATGTACTTTTTTATCTCCTTTAGTTTTGTTTCAAATACAAATAAATAGAAATGTAAAAATGGTTTAAATGGTTATTTTAGAACTCTGCAGGGAATCTTCTTTTTAAAAGTATTTCAAGCCTTCTCTAAAGATTTCTCACATCAATATTATGTTGTTGGTTTCCTTTTGAAAAATACTGTGCTTTTTAAAGAACCTTGTAATTTAAATTTATTTCCTATGCATATGGTTTTATCAAAATCCCTATCCAAACACAGAAAATGCCCTTTGTCTCAACACCTGCAAAGCTGATGTTATAGGCCAGCTTAAATCTGAGGAAAAAATATTCACCACAACTCCAGGCTTTTTGTCGTTGTTGGTTTTTTTTTTCCTGGATCAGTCAAGCTCTACATTTGATATACAGACTGGATTTCTATTTTCCATCAAAATTACATGAGAAGCAAAAAGCTGGAATCTACGACTCTCAACCAACTGGGCGGTTCTCCTCACTCCTCCTGTCTTTTCTCAGTGTCAGACTCTATGTTTAGATAAAACAATTTATCTTTATCATTTTCAAGCTGGTCAGAAGGGCTAGGGGGTGGGAGGTGCAAAGAGGTGGAGGGGTGAGGGAAAAGGTGATTGTTTCACTTGTTGTCAGAGGGCATTGATCAGCCCTGCTGTCTGCTGGTCTCAGAGGTGAGGCCGCGTCCCCCAGGAGCACTTCGGGGCTGGGCCGTGTCAGTGCAAAGCTCTATTGAGTCATGACCCGAATGACGGCTTATTGAGGGAAACGGGTATTGGCGTCCAAATCATTCTGAGACACCCTCAGTAACACTTAAACCAGTCCACTCCGTTAATGTCAGGTCACGGGGGACACATTTAGCCCCCTCTGCTGACCATTAGGCCCTTTGATGGAGTGGACGATAAACTTGACGGGACAAGCTGGACCCCGCTCTCGAGCCCGCCTCTGCTGACGGCAGACCCAGGACAGCACCGCCTTTTGGAGAATGCAAGGGGTCCCTAAGGTCGGATCCTCCAGGGACTCGGTCCCTTCTACATGAAACAGGAAAAAATATGCCTCAAACTAGTTTTAACGTTACAGCATCAAAGGGAGAAAAACTAGCCACCGTGATGCTTCAAAAAATGTTTCAACAATGAGGTTAGACACAAATTGTGGATAAAGTGGTCAGGCTCTACCATTTTGTAATTTTTATTTCTTGCTTTGATTTTTCTCTTTCTTCTAAGCACTACTGATATAGTACAGGTATTTCCAAATCCATCTGTTATACCTTGTGTGGCAAAGAACAAAAAGAATTCCTTATTGTTTTCCAAGAAAGTAGAGAAAAATTGGACAAAAATTCACTCCGGTGTGATCACAGCATTTGCAAGGCAGTGTTCTGGAAGGGAATGATTTTATTTTGTATTATCAAACATCAAATATCTTCGGGGGTGGGAGAAGTGGGAAGCTGAAGTTAATTGCATTTCCCATCAATGGCAGCATTAGCCTAAAACAAACTTCAGCTTGAAAATGAATCGAAAGCACATACTAACAAAAACCAGGTCTTTGTTAACATTCAAAGGGTGAATTAATAATCATTATTGCTACTATTTAAACAAATTATACCTAAATCTTCTGTTACATGAGAGATTGCTACTGTTTACTTTTTCTGCCTTCCCACCAGCAAAGCGGCCTCTGGTTTGACAGAGCAGATTTTCTGGTATTACAATGCTTTTATCCTAGTTTTAACACCTTGCCTGGATTCCTCTTGAGAATTAACTGATATTGCATTAGAAGGGAAAATGAGGGAATTTTTACATGGCCCCCACAATTGAAAACTGAATTCAACAGAAACAGCCTTTCCTTCTTTGAACATTAGTTGGTAATACACAATTAGAAAAAAAAAGTTTGTACAAATGGGCTAATAATTTGACCAAATTATGCATCTGTTTTGTCTTAAAAGTAGAAATCTAATTAAAAAGATAATCTATTTACTGAGCTATTAACTACCCTTCTGATAAATAAGGAAGCAGCTGGGGGACATGTTTAACCAAGAGTGAGGGAGGCGGAGCCAGCGTCTGGCTCTCATTGTCTGCTTCACATTATCCAAACACGAGAGACTTTTCCAGAGTTCATACGCTTTGTCTCCTAATGCAGTTTGAAATCCTTAGAGCTTGCTAAAACTCAGAATTATTTCTTACAAAAGCAGTCAGTTTATCAAAACCATGCAGGTTACATCTCATTTTTTATGCTGATTTCAGTGCTGTTTCATTCCAGAGAAACTGGATAAATTAAAACACACACCTACACCCTGTGTTATCCCATCTCGTTCCTGAAGCTCAAAAGTAAAAGTCTCGTGGATTCAGAGATTTCAGATGATTTAAGGGGGTTTACATTTTTGGTATGCTTTTTGGGCGAGCAGTACAGTCACTCATTTTCCTCCCGTGTACAGTCCGTATTGTGTGTACAATGTGTATCTACGCACAACTGTCGTCGACATCTGCTAACTTCATCTTGATGTTTTATGCTGACGGGACATACATAACCCCAGTGCAGCTGTATCTGTGGACATGTCTGTGACTGAGTGTGTGTGTGTGTGTGTGTGTAAGGAGTGTGTGCACATGGTCATGCATCTCTTACCCGACTCATCCAAACAGACTTCTAATGAGAGCCCTAACTCAATAAATAAATTGCATCGATCTGGTATTTATAATGGGGCAATCTTGAGTTTCAGTGGGACAAGGTACCAAAGGGAAATTACATCATTGCCAGTAACCTCCTCTCTCCACCCTGCTTTCGGTAATTTTTCCCACCTCTTCCTTTCAATTTGCAAAGCCAAGAAAGTGCACGGCTAAGAGAAATATATATCTATCATGCCTTATCCATCTTTTTAGCGCCTAATAAGTATACCATTAGTAACTGAAAAATTAGGCATGAAATCCATATTGACTAACATTCTGCCATTTCATTCAGAAACCACTCTATCCTGACCCAAATGTAAATTTCTGAGGCAGAAGCTGACTGCTTCAGACATGGAATCCGCTAAATGAATAAAATTAGCTTGACTTTTAAAACAATTATAAATTGTAATCCTGTAATCCACATTTGCAATTTCATTTTACTACTGCAATTAGAATTCCAAGTGAAAAATCAGTATAGGTGGAATAGGTTAGTATAGTTCTACTAACCCCCAAATCTTAGGTATTTTTCTGACAACTAGAAGACTAAATTTTCTCTGATTTCTGTTCTCTAGGACCTCATTGTAAGTGAAAGAAAGAAAGGCATTTTGTTGAGTAGCAAAAGAATATGAGATACCTGTTTGACATGCTGTGTTTACATTCCTTTTAGTCTATTAAAACCTTAGCCCTGATCAAATGGCTTGGTTGATTGCAATATTATCCCACACACCAAAAAGACTGCAGGTTCGACTCCAGGTCAGGGCACATACCTAGCTTACGGGTTCTATCCCTGGCTGGGGTGATTATGGGACTCAACTGATTTTATTTCTTTCTCACATTGATGTTTCTCTTTTTCTCTCCCTCCCTCTCTCTCTAAAATCAGTAAACATATCTTTGGACTAGGATTAAAAACCAAAAAAACCCTTAAATTTTCCTGCCCTAGAATGATCTTTCTATTTTCTAAGATTCTTAGCAGATAACGTACCAGTCAACATGCATATATGAAGGCAGCTGATTCTGAACTTGACTCTCTTTTCTTGTGATCTCAGTCTGCTCGTGATCCCCACTTGTGTCCCCAAGCCTAAGCAGTCCAGGGAAATTTTATTCTTCAGGAATCTTTGTCACATGGCACCATACTCTGCTACCTGTCCTCATCACATCACCTGTGAATCCGACCCAAGGGGTGACAAGTGGAATGTATTCCACCCATTCACTGGCCCTGTGAAGAATCAAGCATGGGAGTTTTACCCCAACAGGAGAATGCCCCACAGTGTTTTAAACTGATATCTGGAAAAGAAGTCTTATAGCTTCTTTTCTCTCAAAGATGGCTAATAAAAAGTATTCCTTATTTAATTTAAGTTTTGGATTTCACTGAAATCTCAACACATTTTGAAATAGCTTACTGAGCTGCATTCTCGATGCTGTATGCCACCAGAAGTCACAACAAGGTCAGGTCACTCGGCTATTACCCAAGAACATCACACAATATAAAAATATACCTATTCCACAGTTTCCACATTGTCATCAGGAACTCAAACCCCCATGACCTGAATGCATGACAGAAAACAGCCCCCCTCCCCCATCTAAAGGTGACTAAGGCTCTGGCTTGTCCTTTGAAACAGGCCTTGTTTCCTGTGATGAAAGTGATGGAACTCTGGTATATTGTAACCGTTTCACAACGTAGCCCCAACCCAGTGGTCACCTCCAGTGTCACTTGCAATAACTTCTCTCTATTTATATGGCAGTTATTAGGCTGGAGTCTGTCCTGCACAGACTGGTCATGTTGATCAATTTATGACAACTTGATGGCAAGCCAGTGTGCAAAGCAGACTTGAGGACAACAAGGTAACAGGGTGTCCACTGGAACTGAGGACCCCACCTGACTACAAGGTAGAGTAGACCCCAGGCTCATCGCCCAGGGCAGGCCTGGGAAGGCGGAGCCTTCGCTGCTTCTAGGGGTAGGCCTGTGGCTTTTTCCAAGTAGAGGGTCAGAGGCGGTACGGATGGAGCTAGATTTTCTCTTTCTGTACATCGTGCTTCCTCATCTGGTCACTGAAATGCTTAATGTGGGTTTTCAGAAAAACTAGGGCAGGTAATCAGAAAAAAGCGATAAATAGGAGCCTGCACTTCACACAGTCGTTTATAACAAACTAAGTCTGAACTTCTGCACTGGGAGTCAGAGTACAAGGGGGGGAAATGTATGCAGGCAACAGGGAGTTAAGTAAATAATTTTTTTCTCTTCTTTGTCGATGTGTTTAGTTCTCTTCCTGCCAAGATTCATCTCACTCTGCTATCTTGTGAGAGACACATATGGTGCAATGAAATTGCCAACCAAGAAAGCATGTCCCAGCCTGTTGAGACAGCATCAAATAAGATTAAAGCAAAGTAAAAATAAAAAGATAGGACCATTTTTTTTCTTCTCCTTGTACAGAGAATGTCTGATGAAAGCCACTGAGGTACTTGAATTGCTTCTAAAGCTTTTGCAGCCATTTCTTTACTTCGGGTAGTTAAGAAAAAGCCAGGAATAACACGGCAATATCTTCTTTTCTTTCTCCAAGTTAGTGGAAAAAAAAAACCAAAAACAAAAAAAACCAAAACCGTGCTTTATAATAAACCAGATGTATATGAATAAAATACAATATTGCCTTCGGCACTTCTGTTGCAAATAGCACTTAAACATGCTGTAGACAGACTTCAGTCCTCACTTTCACTCCTTCTTTCTGGATTCTTTGGATTAAAACTTTTCATCACGATGTCGAAAAAAACTTTTTTTTTCTTAATATTAGTCTATCCAGATTTTTTTTCATGGCAAACGATTGCTAATTTCTTGATTTTTCAGACCTCAATATAGGAACAACTGAGTTTCATCTTCACTCAGCTGGTGGTCAGATTTCCCGCCTGCTGTTGACACCCAGGAGATGGGCAATGTACAGGTAGCTAACTCCTCCTTACCAGCACCCTCTGGAGAAGCCTGGGAGAGACAGTGCAATAACGTCAAACTGCGTTCCTTGCTCACCGTTACATTAATAGCCTGCTGGCTTTCGGTAAATTCGTGATGGGGGTAAGAAGAGGGAAAACCCATATGCCACTCTTTCAAGTCGCTTTTCTCAAACATGCAAAGCATTTCTTATTTTTCAGGGGCTTTCTTCCCCTTCCCCCCCTGAGTGGGTTTTCAGGAAGTACTGTAAATTCTTTGAAAGAATGCAGTTAGGAGGTAAACAATACCGTGCTCCACATCAGAGTAGGGGCCCAAAGCCAGGCTTTGAAATTAAAATATTTTTTTAAGTGACTAGAGAGGAAGAGTGGCAGGCAGTGAAAAACAGGCACATCCCTTTCTTCAGTTCAGACACACTGTTCTCTGATAGGAAGTCAGTTTGCATTCAGACGCAGAAAGGAGGAAGCAGTCTGTGCATCTGTTTGCAAACCGTCCTAGGTAAGGAGCCTTAGGTTTACAAGATCTTGTTTCCGATGTGTGGCCTTAATTGGACCTCTGGAAAGCAGCAATGCATCAATAGAAGAGATTATCACTGGCCTTAATAAGCTGTTGTTGGCTTTCATAACAGCCCCAGCCTAAAACAAGGCACATCCAGCCCAGGGCCCATCTCACCAATTGCCTGGAGCAAGGATTAAAAAAACAAGGATCCAAAGGACAGAAAGAAAGAAGTGGGGAGGGGGCAGCACAAGAAACAGGGGCTAATGTAAAATCGTTTCCATATTAACCTTCTTCCCTTCTGACAATGGTCAAGTTCTGATTCAAAATACAAATTATCTCCAATTACTTCAAAAGAGGCAGTCAGAGAGCTGTCATTTAACCTTCACCATCTGTTTGCCTCAAAAGAAAGCTGTACAGCCTGCCTTGCTGACCTCAACTTTCCCTCTGAGCTCTGGACCAACACCAAAGATGGAGGCGCATTGTTCTCTGGAGAGAAACCTACTGGGGTTTTATTGGGGAGGAAGGAGATGGTTAGAAAAGAGGTAGGGGCCAGAAGAAGGTGTTCTGAAAGGTGACCTGATTCACACTGGGTTGAAGTCTCATGTTGAGTGAGTGCTTGCTGACCACCCTCCATTAGAGAGGGTTTGTTTTAAAACAAGACTGGCTTTAGGAAGGTCTGACTGACCTGAGACAGCTAATGAATGACTCAAGGATGGGCAGGATGGATTCAGACCCAGGGCATGGCCGACCCTCTTGCCTGGTCAGCTGTAGTGGGAGGCTAACCATTAGGAACCAAATGTGATGTTGCTGCCCATAATGGAGGGAATACCCAGTGAACAAGGTTTCCTGACACAATCAAAGAAGCAACACTGTAAGGCAGAAAGAGGAGGCTTCAGGAACATAAACAATCTGTTAGTGCTGTACTATCTGATAGACAATTTGTGGGCTGGGGGAGAAAAAAACTTACCTGCTGCATGAAAAGCCCCAAGTTGCACTATTCAGGACGGCCCAGTGGAGACCAAAGCCATTCTGGAGTCTCTCAGTAGAGACAACATGGCGGTCTGCAGCCAAGCAAACATCATCGGGAAAACCCAGTTTAAGCATTGCCTCCTTCAGGAAGCTGAGAGTTAAAGGAATGGAGAGCATCAATTTAGGAAGATGCCCCAGAATAAGGCCAAAAGGACCAGTAGGGAGAGCAGCTCCCCAGCAGGCCACGGTGAAATAATGGGGTGAAAATTTCTAAATGCCTCACATTTTATGAGAGAGTTCTAATGTTCCTACCCATATACATTATATTATTTCTACTACCTCTGATCTTTATTTTTCATTTTACAGCCCAGTGAATAACAGGTTTCTTCAAGAGGGAAAGAAAGAAAACAGACCCCCTATAAACGAGGACAACTTTGCCTCATAAACAGTTTGTGTGTTCAGAGAGCAAAGGCACCTGGAACTTTCTAAAGAAAAGCCCCTCCAAATACTAGTGCCATGTGGCAAGAGGGCAATTCTTTCCCTTGCCAAATAATACTGAAGCTCGAGATTTTTTACCACAGTGCCTGGAGTAACTGACGGGGCCTCTTATTTCTCATTGGAAAAGCAGATGCAGACACATCGATTAAATACAGAAAGCTGCAGTACTCAACATCCAGTGTCAGGGTGGCAGTGGTGGGTGTGAGGATGAGCTGGTGGTGCCTGGAAAGACCACTGTGATGGGGAGAAACCAAAACCCCTGAGGATGAGCTCTCCATTCACCACCCCGCCCCTGCACAGAAGAGAGAGCCTCTATTTCCACTGTCCTCATCTCCCCTCTCTGTACCTGCCCTCCCTCAAACCCATTTCCAAATATAAGTCAAGGGCTTTGTTGGCCAGTCACTGATGGAAATAGCTGTGTGATGCTAGGCTTTGGGAAAAAAAAAAAAAAAAAAAAAAACGATCCTTATTCAGATCTTCCCTCAGGTGCCTGTATCCTTCCAAGTTCAACCGAGGAGATGGTGGGCCACCTAATGAGTTGTCAGAAGAATGAAATATGGAAATGAAGACGAACATACTCCTCGTGGGGCTAGAATGTTGCATCTAATTTAAGCAGCTGTGTCTGACAGGCACCTTCCTCCTCCCATGGTGCTTCCTCACCAGAGGTACAAACACTCCACACTTGAAACAAACAGAATTATAACAAAAACGTGGCAGAGCTGCTTGGAGTAAAAAGGCCTTAGGTGGGCTCCAACTCTCCCCAGTCACTGACTCTACCACAATCTCCTCCATGCTAAGGGATGCAGGGATAGTGAGAAAATTGTTCAGAAGAAGCATCTGGATCTGATTAATTGACAAGCTGGAGCATCTGCAAACTTGTTAGGCCAGAGCCCAAGACAAAGTCCTGTGAGCAGGTCTGTGTTCAGGAAGGGAACCGGCTGTTACACTTCATAAGACGAATATCTGTTCCTCTTCCAGGGTGCTTGTTATTAAAAGCTGGATTTAATAGAAGAATTAAAAGGACTTGTTTCATTTGACATTTCATGCACTGAAGACCTGGGGGTAGGGGTGGGGGCTGAAAAATCCAGGGTCATGAGGGGGATCAGAGCTTGTCTGTCCGGTTTTCCTGTTTTGCTTTCACTTGTTTTTTATTGACTGGCTTTTGCACTAAATGTTAAATAAGCCACAAGATGCTGACGATTTCCCAACTACAAAAATATTTTTGTAGACCATTTCGGGGGCCAGAGATATGCAAAAGATTTTCACTGTAATCTCTAGGTGAGTATGACATGAAACAACAACAACCAGACCCCCCCCCCCCCGCACACAGACAGCAGAGGAAACAAAAACAGAGCCCATCATTACGCCCATCAGTGTGCTCTGGCTGCGAAGTCCTTTAAAAAGTCAATGCTATTTTATCACAAAGATACTGACCAGGCTGATTTCTTCAATGCTTTTTAGATGCCAAGATTCCCAGCGATTTCATGCTTGCTCTTTACATTTACGGCTATGTAGTTCTATTCTTATGTTACCCCATCAAATCAGGACTTCATAAAGCCTGAATTATCATCACTATCATCTTAATTGCCAGGCACGAGTTTGGAGCAGGTCCAGGTCAGAATGATAAACTCCCTGTGGAATTCCAGGGTGCTAAGGAGTGGCCATGGATGGGGATTCAGCAGTACTCTCTGAACTCGACTTGGATCAACAGCACGTGGTACATATGGATACTATCAACAATTTAAAAATAAGGTCCCATAAGGAGGAGATGGAAAGGCAATAGGGCTGTGAGCTGTGATATGGCCTCTGAAACTTCACTTGGGTGAGTAGTTTCTATTCCATGGTTCCTCAGGTCAGAGACAGGTCAAGTTAAAATGCTACACGAGACTGTCTCTGTAAGGAACAAAGTAGCATGTTACTTTGTTCCTTATAGAAAATGCAGAAACCTTGGAAGGTTTGATTAAACAGGTGAAACAGTATGAAATCATTAGAAAAAAGTAATAAATACAATCTAAATCTCTCCCTAATTAGAGTCACCCAATGAAATACAGATATACTACATAAACAGGGAATGTACTAAAATATTTAAGTATATTTAGTAGATAAAATATTTACTATGATATGTTCAAATATGGAACATACACTAAAAAAAGTAGTTGTTGTTTATCTGAAGTTCAAATTTATCTGGGAGTTCTCTGTTTTTATTTGCTAAACCTGGCAACCCCTTACAGACTTTGAAATAATGTGACTTTCAGTTGCAGGAGACTAGAATTCTAGAATTTTCTACTGACAGTAGACCAGAGCAGGTAACATGTTTCAGTTTCCATACCTGTGCATATGGGAACTATATGATAGGATTATTCTTCATGAAACGTCCAAATTTTAGAATTGCCTTGCATTTTTAAAAAATCAGTTTTACTACTTTTACTATATATATACAATTACCAATAATTGTATATACCTAAATCACCAAAAATAACAGAACTTTTTCTAACTAAGTGAAAGGGCTTTGAAAAGATATATGAATAACACGTGCTAAATACTTGCATATCACAATTAATTAAATAACCCTTAAAAACAGAACAGTTACAGACTTTAGTTTAGTTTATAAATACTCCATCATTTTTTGTCTATCTTTACAAACAGTGCAAATGTAGCAAAACTTAAACTTTTTCCTAATCAGGTCAAATTTGGGGGGATTATTATTTTTATTTTTTATTTAAGACAAGAACTTTTCCCCCAGTGATCACTTCCCCCTTCAGGTTACAACAACGACAATATCAACAACAACAACAAAATCTCTATATTTTAACAGGATTATTCCCCAAAAGGAAACAAAACCACCAAATTCTAAGACACTAATTTTAGTCAAAAGTCAAGGTCAGTTGTTCCAGGCACCTCTGGAACGCCCAGACACCCCTCCCCAGTATATCTGATCCATCGCTGTGGGCTTTGGGGTGACTGAGGTGGGCTGTCTGGGTGTCCTCTGTACCATGATGCAGGCTTGCACTTCAACTTGGAGAGATGAAAAACAAGGATCCTAATGTACCTGAGTGCCCCACCCATTTCCTTGGGTTTAGAATGGGTCCAGGTCACTTGGAAGATAAGAGAAAAGTGCTGATGTGAATGAATGAATGAATGAATGAATGAATGAATACATGTTAAAAAGTGAAAGAGCAGGATAAAAATAAATATAACTCTTTTGATAAGACTGGACATATCTGTAAACATCCAAATGAGATATGTCATTAATGTCCTCTTTCAGAGGTACTGTATTTTGCCTTGTATAATGCACTTCCATGTATAATGCACACCCACTTTTGTGCACATTATACATGGGATTTTTAGACCCATGGTATGTAATCATTATACCCATGTATAACATGCATCCTTATTTTTCCTTCAAAAATTTGGGCAATAAAGTATGCATTATTTATGGCAAAATATGGTAGTTCTGAAAACTTATCTACTGAAGCAGAATATTCCAGAACTGGAGAATCTATTTTGAATCTAAATATTTCCAAGGATGTACCAGGTTAGCACCAGTCTTGGGAATTTCTCTGTCAAAGTAGTCACTAAAATACTCCAGGGTGAAGGCCATGCCAGGATGGGACGTAGCTCAGAAGAGGCCATGAGAAAATGTTTGTTCACTTGTCTCACCAGAGAAGACAGAGAAGATGTCTCCCTTTGCAAAGACAGCTTTAAAATGACAATGAGAGGGATAAAACACAACAAACAAGATGACATATACTTTTTAAAAGAATAGGCAAATCCAATGCTTCTGTGTTTTTAAAAGCCTTTCTATGAAAGAGGTCCTATTTATTAGCAGTGAAATACAAACCATGTTATCAAGAATCTTAAGGAAATAGATTGCTGTTAAGTGATACTTCAGACTCTACCCCCTAGCAAATCTACTGCATTATTACAGGAAGATAAGCAGAAAATCCTTGCCTCCATTAAAGAAGACCTTTGCCTGAAATACTCTAAACCATTCAGTTGCAGTACTAATGCCAGTGATTCAAAATATTGCTCTGGAAATTTTCAGTTAACCAGGGGTGTCCAGAGTCTTAAACGAAAGCAAAAACCAAGATTTGGTCAATGGTGGGAATGTTAAAAAGGGTGATTATCCTCTGAATGTTCGGTCTTAAAGGTGCAATTTTCACATGCATTAATGTCACACATGATAATCTACGGTATTAGGGATTGTGATTGGTTGCTGCCTAGCTCCATGTTGAGTGAAACAGCAATAATCTAAGTATAATATCACACCTACCTTTCTACCCCCATCCTGCTTTCCCCAACCCCTCGCTGCAGAAAGCAATTGATTGCCCCCTGGAATAGACCATGTATCCAGGCTTCAGTTCTTAGTCTGTTTTGTTTTTGAGCCCTAGGATTGTTTCTTCAACAGTGAAAAAAACATTTAAAGGTATAGATAGTTTTTTTTAATTCATTGAGCTTATAGTCAAGGTGGGGAGATGAGGAATATGACATAACACTGCATCACACAAAAACCCCTAAATTAAATCCACAAGTGACTCAAGCATTTCTCGTTATAGTAAAAAGGCCAGTGGATGAGGTTCTTCAAAGATGACTCCAATTATAATCAAAACAGAACACATCCTGGGGATAGGCCAAGGACAATCTAATAGATCTTGTTCATAAGTCAGAGCCTGGTTTTGTCACTTGGTCAGGGCATGGTCAGGAGTAAGGTGAGTCGAACAAGTACTTCCTACCTGGTTACAAGTCCCTGTCTAGAAATTTAGAAGACTTTTGACCTCTGGGTTCAAACTAGCCCCATCCTGAGTCCATGGAATATAAATGTGGCAATGTGTTATTATTTCTGTCCTTATTCCTCACAACAACCCAGCTTTTCTGGACCAAGGGCTTCGTGCCTGCAGACCTACTAAGCCTAGCCTCCTCACTCAATGGCAACCATGCACACTCCACCCTGCACCTTGGTTTACATCCTTCTAAGATCATAGCCCTGTCTCATCTCCACTATCACCAGCCTTTAGTGCTATCCATTAAACATGGGACTCACACCCCCCCTACCCTCAAATTATATCAAGTAGCCCACCACATGAAGATGTGAGTTCCAACATCATTAGATTAAATTACAGTTTTTGCCACACCCCCAAGACTCTGGTTCCTATATTCCCTCCTTCCTACCCATATAACTCCATCATTACCCCAACTAGTTTAAACTCAGTACAGACAAGGATATTGATCAGACCCAACACACTGCTGTTCCCTATAATTACGACCTGTGGCCAGTGCATGGCATTAGACCTCCGACTGGGTCTTTTCTTCTAGCCTAGCCCTGTCTTAATCCCCATACCTCAGAGTTGTACTGCTGGAGCTCCTTTTGGTTCTTTTAGGGAAAAAAAATACTAAAACTGATGGCTTTGGGGATATCTTTTAGTTACCATGCCCTGTGAGTAGTAGGAAAACATCTGCTGTCAGAGATGTATCTGGTGTTAATTCTAAGGAGTAGTGAGGGTCATAGATGATTTATTCAATTTTATCTTCATTTTCACATCGATGGCATTAAGGGAAAAATCCAATGAATTCTTCAGTGACCCCAGCCCAATTTGCAATGTAGAACTCTGAAATCTAAGAGCTGTAGCTTGAACACAAGGTGGTGCTAAGGGGTAAAAAATTAACTGTGGGTCTATTTCCCCAAAGGTTACCTCAAATTCTTAAGGCTTACTGTAGGTAGGACACCTAATAGTTTCCATATTATTTTCATACACATTATCTTGCTTTTTACCTAGAATCCAGGGAAGAATAAGCTAGCCTCACATTTTACAGATGACAAAAATAAAGTTTCTATGGGTTAAATGACTTGTCCAAGACCACCCACATCGGTCTAGGCCTTCCTTTCATGTCTAGGTTTAGTTGTCTTCTTTACTACAAGGTTAGTCACTTTTTTATGTAAATACCAGCTCCAAGTTTGCTGTCATCAAAATCTGCCAAAATCTGGGAAGTTCTGTGTGCCTGACTTGCATTAATAGATTGGGAAATCATGGGTACTTGGCGAATCTCTCTGTGTGCTCAAGATTCCTTGTCCACATTCTAGAGTAGAAGACCCTCTGTGGAAGCATCGTGCTCAGAGCCACTGTGATTCTGAACTAGCTGTATTTCTGGCTGTAGTAGATTTGGGGGCTGTAGTAGATTATGAGGGCTGCCATAACAAATCGCCATAAATTTGGTGGCTTAATTCAACAGATTTATTATCTCAGAGTTTTAGAAGCCAGAGGTCCAAACAAAGGTGTCCACAGGGTTGGTTCCTCCTGGAGGCTCTGAGTGGTAATATGTTCCTGCCTCTCTCCTAGCTTCCGGAGGCCCCAGCGACCCTTGGCATTTCTTGGCTTATAGACTCAGCACTCCCCTCTCCACTTCTGTCCTCACAAGGCTTTCCCCTGTGTCTCCGTGCGTCACATCTCCCTCTCTTTTCTTCTTCTTAGAACAATAATCATTGCATCTGGCACCCACCATAAACCCAGAATAATTTTACCTTGAGATCCTAACTAATTACCTCTGCAAAGACATTATTTCCAAATAAGGTCAAATTCTGAGGTTCTGAGTGGATGGGAATTTGGGGCAGGGGATGCTATTCAACCCACTATACTGTGAGTTAGGCACTCACAGTTTTCTTACCTTTAACTAGTTCACCATGTTAAGCTGAAGCTGTTTCTCTTGCCCTGCACTTAAAGAAGATGGTGAGCAGCACTGTCACCCCTAAAAGAGTCCCTCGTTTGCCCTCCTTGGGCTCCCTGCAGGTATTTCCTCTGCCAGGACAAACCTAGCTGTCTTCACCTGCATCTTCTCTAAATAGAACATTCCCAGAAATCAAGGTCATTCTGTTAAATCCATGTCCGGTGTCTTTTCTTTCCTCAGATTCCACAGTACAATTCAACCAGCATGGGAAGATAGAAAATACCTCTGAAAGTTGGAGAGGACATTTACAGGCTTTGTCCATTTGTTTTGTTCCTATTCCAAGTCAGGGTTTACTTGCATATCTTCTAGCCTAAGGACCCCCTTAATTAAGACACAACTCACAAATCATTTTCATGGCAACAGGCCGTGATGTTATATGCCTCAGAATATTTCAGTAACGAGCCCTTGAACAGAACAAACTCTTTGTTTCGGTGAGAAATGCTAATTGAAGGATTTTTTTCCCCCAAAAGGACATTGAATAGAAACCAATGTACTAAGCAAAATGTAGATGATGCCTCTCCTTTTATCTGCTTTTCCTTCAAACAGAAAACAAAACACAACCCCAACCAAACCAACTGTTCTGGCAGGAAAAAGAAATAGCCTTGATATTTATATTCTCCAACAAAGTCAGCGAGGAAGGAGGAAAGGTGAATACTGCAAATACCATTCAAAGCCCCACAGAAAATAGCCACTTCGGTTTCTCTCAGCAGCTGGGAGGAAACGTCTCAGCAGCCTCCCCCCCCAATTTTTTTTTTTTAGTTACCAAATTCCTTTATGTTTCTTTTCTTAGAAAAGTGACTTTATAGGTCATTAAACAACTATTAAAAACACAAGTGATCAAAACCCAACGCGTGGGCCTTTTGCCTTTGATTTTTTTTTTCTAGTTTTCAGAAAAGGGTTTTGAGAGTTGGAATATTTTTGTTAATGTCTTTGTGGGCATTTAAATAGTTTTTCTATTTGTAACATCCCCTAAATAAGGCAGCTAGAGGAAACCTGCCTTGCATTAGCACACCTGCTGGGTCAAACCATGAATGTGTATTACTCCAAATGGGACACCTCATTTGCCAAACAGACCTGAACTTAAAATTACCTGCCTCTTTGGATTGCTACACCCGGTTTTCATCAGCCTGCATGGAACTTGATTTTCTGCATCCTCTCTTCCTCCCCAAATTGGACAGAAAAGGAAAAAGCAAGAGAGAATGAGGGAATTCCTCTTTAAACCTGAGTAGGTACAGGTGAGTCCCATTCACCAAGGTCATCACAGGGCTCAGGCATGGTGCCACCTTTTCATGTCAGAAGAGGGAGCAGGCTACAGAGTGTAAAGGTGCCCTTCTCTTGCAAATTTCTTTGGTGGTGAAATCTATCAAAGGAATCTCAAAACAAATTACATGGTAAATTACTGTCTCAGTTCTGGCCTACTCTCTCTGCCCCACTGTTCAGCTCCAACAGCAGTGGGTGAGCTGCTGGTGAAAGCTTGCAAGATAAGCAGATCACAGACGGTCATGTGCCTCAGGCGACTCAACTTCATGGCCAAACTTCTCCAGCCCAAGCAGTTCATCTGATTCATATGGGTCACAGGCTGTTTCAATTAATGCCCCTCTAATGACTAAAGTTTGTTCCCTAATGTGAAAGGGGAAGTAGATAGGAGTCAGGCCAGGGACCTAAAGCATTTTTGTTCTCTCTCACCCTCTATTTCAGAATGCCTGGCCCCAAGCTGACTTAGAAGAAAGGAGGAAGTTGGCTTGGAAAGAATATAGAATTCCTTTCCGACAGAAACCTTTTATGTCACTTTCCTATCGGTCGGAATGCAATTTTGTAAGTCTTCAGTGGCTTGTGGTTCCTAGGGTAGTGAATAACAAGCCCTGATATGAAAACAGAATGCAGAAAACAAATTAGCATTTTGAAAATAAAAGCCTGGCTTTTAATCCTATTAAGATCATGGATTTTTGTTTCTTTCCCTCCCCTAAAAACTCTGAGACACTGATGTTGCCATTAACATAAATGCTGAAATCAGCATTTCCTTTGAAAGAAGTTGTTAATATTTGGAAATGGTCGGATTTCCAGTCCGAGCTTTGATTGTTATTCTATACTAGCCAGCAAGTGCCAAGGTCACAGGAGATTCACCTGCAGACTGAGCTAAATGAATCCACTCGGCCACAATGCATGTATAATTTAACATTCTCCTCTCCAGTACTTCCATGCATTCCTAAAAAATATTTTATTACAATAACAAATTGGTTTCAAAATCATGCATTATGTATTCTGAAATTAGGTCTGCCAGCGAAACCTGGATATACAAACATGTACACTCGCAGGCAGGGCCAGAAGAGCACACAAATGCTACAATTGATGACTGGATGGAGCTTGAGAAGAACAGTTAATTCCACGAGGAATCCACTGTCACTTCTTTTATTATCTTAATCTGTGTATTTGGAAAGAAAAATAACAAACTGATGATTTGCTGTAAGTAGCAGTGAGAAACCTAATCGCCCACTTTCCTTGTATTGTCTCCTCTCTGAAGAGGCAGTGTGTGCTGCTGGGCAGAAGTCCTTGGTCTCCTAAAAACAGGCGAGCCAGGCAGCTTCTACAAGCTTGACTTAAAAAACAAATATTCCTCGAATATTTAAAAGTCGTCTTTTCCTCTGATCTAACACTTTCCAAGTATACATTTTACACAAACTGGACTTTAACAAAGCTTCTTTGAAACATGAAAGATAAAAATATCAAAACCATCCTTACAAATTTGTGTTAGGAAATGCACTTGCTCCGCTGTAAGCTTTCATCACTGAGTTAGCCAAAAAAGGGAACACGTTCAGAAACGTCCTTAGGATTCCCATCACAAACGCAACCCCATATAATGCTTCCCTAACAGAGGCTTGTTTCTGCTCTGCAACTTTCATCAGAAGGTAAATACGCATTGATTCAGAATCTTTTACAACATAGGTATGGTGTTCTCGTGCACCATGCGTGCATTTCCTAAGATGTCTATATATAACTCACTCAGATTTAAATGCTTTTCTGGTTCCTTCCATTTTTTTCCTTTTTTAGACATTTATGTCACACTGAAAAAAGTTCAAACCCACCAAGTAGCATCAGCGAATTCTAAGAAGGCAAGATTCCCCTCAAAATGGTGAGTTCCATGATGCAGAAGGTATTTGATCTTAGAAATGCAAGAAAGAAATTTGGTTGAGTTTTTCTTTGAAAGTTTCTTAGGCATGAATTTGATCTCTCTATATTAAAAGAAAAAAATATCTAGTTTATTTCAATAGGGGATTTGTTTTTCATTAACTTGCAAGCTAAACGTCATTGGTATGTTTCTATTGGTCTACTAACTTGGTGAATAAAACAACAAAATTCCTAAGAGAACTACTTATAAATCTCTTTAAATTAAAATCAGACTAATTTTTATTATAAGACCAACATCATGATAGGCTTTGTATTTTTAAGGCAATGCCCAGACCCGAAAAATCTAATTCCCTGACAAGAGCTTTTAATAAAGACAAATCATAGGTAAAATTAGATGCTGCAACCTTTCCTTTAAAAAAAATACGGAAAAATCTGCAAACAGTGTTAAGAAACCATTTCTCCCTAATTTTGTTTCAATATAGTGATATGACTAGATATATAGCTTTTCTATGGTGAAATTATAAGGAATAATTTTCTCTAATCTAATCAGTAATATCTGAAAATGGGAAATGTTAACAGCATAATTTCTGATTTCTTTTGTATTGCAATTTAGGCTGACACTTTAAAGCTTTGCTTTACAGAAGAACAATTAAGAAACTGTTGGTAGAAATTAAATATTACTCACAATTGAAAGTATACTTTTTTCTCATTTGCTGCATCTAGGAATACCACTGCCACCTCCCATCAAAGATAATCTAAGCTGAGATAGTAAAAAAGTAAAAATGAACTAAAAATCTTGGTTCTTTTGTGCTAAACAAAAAGGTGATTTATATAAATAAGGAAATTCTAGTGTGTGTTTATATAAATAAACAAAAATACATACTTGAAAACCCTCTAAAAATGCCTCAAGTTGTAATCTTCAGGCTAAATGATTAAATTCTCTCTGGGTTCATTGGCTGCAGAGCTCCCTCCATCCTTCATTTTAGCTGTGGGCTATTTTAAGCTGAATACAAACTGCTTTTTTATTTGTTATTAAAGGCAGTTCACTTCTTACACCACCTTGTGTGTATAGTACACAGGCTAACATATGCAATTTAGGGGGTATTAAAATAGAATTAAAAATGGAAAATATAAAAAGCCTTTAGTAATAATTAAATTTCATTCCTGTAACAGCCAGCTTTTCTAATGCTAATACGAAAATCCTAAGTGATAATTCATGGCACAAATAAAAATGTGTTACAAACCTTTTTCTTTAAATTGTGCTTAAAAAGGTGTTCCCATAACCATGGTATGTTTTCATGTGAATCATAAATACATAAGCTCATATATGATAAAATATATGAGCTCATATATGTTCAAAGTTAAGTCAGTGAAAGCACTAAATAAAATTACAAAGAAGAGGCCAGAAGTTCTGAGGGACAGTGCCAGAAGTTCAATGCTTTCTGATTCATCTTAAGCAGAACAGGAGTTTAAACACAAGCCTCTTAACAGCTACCAAGGCAGGATTTGAAGAGAATAATTCCCTAATGCCACTTTAAAAAAGAAAAGTCAATGGCAAGCATCAAATGGGTTTTGAATCTAAATATTCTTAAAGAAACATTTTCCTGATTTGGCAGCTCAGAGACTCAAACAGATAGAATGACAATACGGCAGGCACAGTTAACATTCTTGGTTTGGTTTGAGGCTGTTTTATTAAAAGTGTGCTAGAAATTTCGGTTCTTCAAGAGTCATGGCCTGATTTCAGCTGTCTCCAGTTCTGTCTCCAGTTCTGTCCCCAGCATGGCTGCCTGCCAGAGAATGACACACGTTCAAGGACAAAGTAAGAACAGCTTCTCCATGCTCCTCAAAACCAAGCTCCTGGCTTCAGAGTGAAAATTTGCAAGAGCCTTAAACCTGGTCACTTTTAGCAGGTCCAAAATGGAAAGGGGGAAGGAGAAGGCGACATAAAGCTTTCTTGAGCCTCCCCTCTCCATGGGTCTAATGTTGCTTGATTCACAGAACAATCACAACAATAAAATGCAGTGTGTCCTGGGATCCTTTCTGAAAGAATGAAACTGGAAGCCTGTCTGTCATGCTGAATACTGAACCAGAAGCTTACCCTGCGGGGGCCAGTACCTTGAGCCTGGCCGCATTCACAGACAAGGCAGACAGATGCACGGTCTTTGACAAAGCCAAGAGATGGGCATTTCAAAAATAAAATCATCTCCCAATGACAGGGAACCCTTCCTCCCTGGGACCCCACAGCACTCTATCAACCTAAATTGGAGTCCTGTCTACCGAGCTGCCTTCAATGAGCCACTCTAGTATAAATTGGATCAAATGCTCTCAGATTAATTCCTGGAAACCTATATTCATCTTTGTATATCTTTATTACAAAAGTAGCCACAAGACTGCTCTACAATTTTCATTACCAGAACAGCTCTCGGTGCTGGATTACGCCATGGTTTATCCCTCTGTGACCTCAAACCATCTTGTTAGCCCCATTATTATATGTTCATGCAACACATCTGAGCCCAAGATAATAAGAGAGTTATAGGGAGAGAGGGGAGAGGGTGCACTTTATTGCATTTTATGCACTGCTCCTCTGCAAGAATATTTAACCTGCTGCAGGAGACCCCAGAGGTCCAGGCCTCACTCTTGAGCTCTGCTTGTGCCCCAGTACTGAGATACTCATAGCTCTCCCCAATCTGAAGGGAAGCGAAGGTAAACTGAAGCATGCCTAGACTTCTCAGTGATGACCAAGCCTCATTTCTAAAATCAAACTGAAGGTTGTCTTATTCTTGTTGGGCTGCTCTGGCTCATGGAATTGAGGCTTCATACCATCTGAAGCCACAGCACAGAGAACTGCTGGTCCTTCGGGGGAAAAGACCAGGATTTTGGTCTGCAAAGGGAAGACAGTCCTCTTGTACACATAAATGAGATGGTGGGAATGAGGGTGATCAACGGTTTTAGCTATATATTTGATTTAAAATGTATGTTTCAGTGAAGTGTTGTTCTCACATGTGTGGTTCTCAGAACACTGCCTACTACTGGCAGGTATCAAGTAAGGTTAACTTTATAATAATTATTATAATCTATTAGATTACATTAATATATCAATATATTGGTATCACAGATAACTGTAATGTGTAACTATTATGTTATAATTAATGGTTTATTCTCCACTAGCTTAGTTGTTTCTCACATAATATATATGCATATACACACAGACACATATATATACACATATTATATAATTATACATACACACATATATATACACATTATAATATAATTACATCATATATCATTTTATATTTATATACACAGGTATATACACATACGCCCATGCACACACATCCACAGAATTTAGGTGTAGCTCTCTCTCTCCTCTCTCACCCAACTACAGCCTTGTGTGGTCAAGCAACACCTGCCGCGACGCTCCGGCCTGCTCCATCCCTCTTCTCCTTCTCCTTCCCCTTCCCTTTCCTCCCTTCTTTTCTCTCTTCCTTCCTCCCTTTCTTCTGAAATAATGCCGGCTTGGTTCTGAATACAGGAAGAAAAACTGAGAAGAATAATCCATTTTTCGTATCTTTTAAGGACACTGGAAAACTTCTATTTTCGTACTGCTTTCACGAACTGTGAGACTAAAGCACATGTAGATGTGAAATCAGTCTCCTTGTACATTATCCAAAACTAAAATAGTCTCACTGTTTCATGGTCATGTTTTTATTTCTATTTTTAAAAATCACCTCTTTATTTCTCATTTCTTAAAGAAATGATGGAAAATTTCATCCAGATAGGTTTCCGCATGTACATTGTTCTTTGGACCCTAAGTCATCTCAGGAAGCAGGTCCTAAACACACCTGGTTATCTAGGTCTTGTTCCTCAAAGCTGGGCCGGCAGACCATGCCTCCAGGAGGTTGCTAGGCTGGCAGAATCTCAGGTCCCACCTGGACCTACAGAATCGGACTCTGCTTTTCAACCAGGTCCCCAGGTCATCTTTATGCATTTTAAAGTTTGGAAGCCCTAGCCCAGGGAACTTTTAATTAGCTATTTCTGGACCCTACTTCAGACCTACTACATCAAATTCTTTGAGATTAAAGACCAAAAATGTACATATTTTAAAATTCTGCAGATGATTCTGCCAACTAGCCAGATAGAAGACCCACTAAATTAAGGTTTGACCGAGGGCTTCTCACAGCTGCACGGACAAAGGGCTTTTCCCCCGGTCACCCCTCTGCTCAGGTTTCCACAGTGGGTCTCTGTCGCCTCTGCTTTGGGCATCTCAGTCTGAGATTCAGGGTCCTCTCTCCTGAGGCCACCTCTCCCAACTGTCTTTCAGCTCCTCTACCCACATCCTTCTCCTGCCTGAACCAAGTTCAGTAATCACCAGCTGCCCTGACTCCTTATGACTCCTTCTTTGCCCTGTAGGAGAAGGTCCTCTGCTCTCAGTGGGCTCACATCTGCCACTGCCTCCCCATGGTCTCTTCCACTGACCACATCCTGCTCAGCACTCTGCTTGGTTCTGCTTATCTTCTATCTTCGTGTGTTTAATTTTTAAGCTACCGCTCTGTACTTGTCACAGACTAAAAGTTTGGGTCCCCCTACTTCTAGTCTCCCCATGTAATAATGGTCTTCGGAGGTGGGGCCTTTGGAAGGTAACAAGGATTAGATGAGCTCATGGGGGTAGAGCTGTGTGAATGGGCTCAGTCCCCTTACAAGAGTCACAAGGGAGCTTGCTTACCCTGTGCTCTCCGCCACGTAAATACAAGAGAGGTTGGCAGTGGCTGTCACCAGAACCTAACCCTGCTGACACCCGGATTTGGGACTTCCAGCCTCTAGAAGTGAGAGATACATTCTTGTTGTTTAAAGGCCACCCACTTTATGGTACTTTGTTCCAGAGGCTCAAATGGGCTAAGACACCACTTACTGACATGTTCTTTTAAATGATCCACATGCAGTTTTATTTCTATGATTTTTTAAAAAACACCTAAGCCATAGGCTTACATACAGATTCTCCCTTTTTCATGCTCCATGTAACTACTACCTATGACCGTGTCCTACCCACCACATAACACATTATGGGTTAACCAATTTTCAGGACCACCCTTATGATACAAATGAAAGGAGAATAAAACTTCAACAACTACATCCAGGATTCCAGCTAATTTGTCCCAAAAGGAGCTGAGGGGAAGCAGCCTGTTCCCAGAAGTATTTAAAAACCAGAGGTTCATTTCCAGAAGCAGTGTAAGGGGTTGCGCAGGGAGAGACCTTCGGCAATCTCCCTGTGCTGGGCCCAGGATGATCTGTGCTCCGTTTTATTGTTTCTTCTGTGTGCTGATTGGTTTTGATTCATTACACAACACGGAGTCCATGAGAAAAGTCATTTTTCAAGTTAACAGGTGCATGATGAAATTAGATTAGAGTTTTGTAAATTTGCAGGTGGAATAAACATCAACATGGGACCAATATAACAGATCTTGAGTAAGAGAAATATGAGTGTAACATATTGAGACTTGCCTTGTTTGGGGTTGTGGATCTTTACCACTAACATGGAAGAGTTTTTCAGAAAGGGAAATCTGGGTTCCTCCTTCTTTCATCTCTGTTCCTGCCAGGTTCCCCCTAGAGGTTTTCTTATCTTGTCCTTTCCCGTGATGAGGGCCTGACTCTGGGTCTCGTCATATCTCACGCATGCAGGTGTCAGTGTGCAGGGGAGCTCTCAGGTTCAGTAGGCAGACAGCCAGGTGACGCAGGTCACATAAGTGTATGTCACTGGAGATGCTGTGTGCCATTCAATTCCTCCAAGCCCTGGCCAGTTCAAACCCTGATGATTGTGCTCCTTTCCTGCACTCACGGTAAAACACAGCAGGCTTCACCATGGGAGGTGTGCACACAAAACATTTTCAAGATGAATGGAAGCCAAGCCCCTTCCCACTCTATCGCTTTTTGTCTTTTTCTCTTCTGTCTCTTAATTTCTACCTGATATTTTTCTTGACTATTTCCCTCGATTTTTCTAAATTTTTTTTACTTAAACACATACATGCCCACTGAAGTGACCATGGCAGCCATTGGGAGGAAAACACACCATAGCACTGTTTTTTTAAAGCTTTGTTAAAAAACAATCCCCTTTTAAGTGATGACAGCCAGGACTCTGTACTCTGTACATACAATTTAATCCTTTAAAGAATCAGCAGGGCCCATATCAATCAAGGGCCTTCATCAACTTGTAAAAACAATATTTTGATTCAATCAGATTCAAAGCCCTGAAATTCTCAGCTAATTAATGCAGGGTCACTCAGGGGCTGTGCAATGGTGGCTAGAACAGCAGTCAAATATTTACCCTTGGCACACACACGTTTGCATCACCCAAGGATCTGAGTGATGGGCGAGAACAGACGATGCATCTAGGGCTGCAGTAGGTCTCATCTGATACCAATATTTGGACAAATAATTATTACAAAGGGAGGAAAGAAGAGAAATGATTCTTCCATCATCATAGATGCATACATGGAAGTAAGTCAGTTAAAAGTAAATGGACAGGAACCCGGCAACCCTGAGCACACTTTCCTTTTCAACGTTCTAGTATGTCTAGGACTGTCCTTCACACAGTCCTTCCTATAACAGTCAAGATAAATAACAGGTTTAAAAATCACAAGATAGCAAATTCAATCTACAGTATCTTTTTGTTAGGTCCAGATTCCAACAGATTTACTTTGGTGTGCCACTCAAAAAATTTGAGACCTTACATGTTTTGGGTGGGGAGGGTACGTGCATTGAGTATATACAAAATCATACTGTATATGCTTATTTCTAAATGTGACTGCTGAGTCACATTAACACTTTATGTCTGCATAAAACATGACTTATACACATGCAAGGAGAGAAAGCACCAAAATGCCTCATCACTGATAACAGTAATTTGGATTTCTGTTCCTAAAATATCGGAGATAGGTAGGCAACCTGAGATAAAGTTCCTACAGAAGCCCCTTCCTTTCTTCTTTCTTTACTTCAGGCATCTCCTCTGAGTTCTTCAAACATTGTACCTTGTGACCCTCAAAGTAATATTGTACTACATAGTTTTCAGGATGTTATTATTGGGACATACTGACTAAAGAGTATATGTGATCTCTCTGTACTATTTCTTACAAATTCGTGTGAATCTACAATTATCTCAAATTTTTCATCTCAAAATTAAAAGTTTGACTTCACTCATACATTGTATAGTTGTAAGATGGACACAGAATTGAGCAGCTTTTGTGTGTGTATTATTAATTAAACATTTCCACTCAAGTGCCTGTCCCCTTCCCCCCATATCCCAATCTTCCAAAAACTTCTACTGAGAGCAAGCATGAGAAAACTGTTGACAGCAGTTTTTTCTTTCAGTAAGATTGAGGGGCATGTACTTCTATTTTAAAAGTTAATTTATTTTCCAGGATAATATGTATCTTTTAGAAAAATTAACTATTCAAATGATGGTCAACTGTGGACCTTATAGCTTCCACATTTTTATCATTATCAC
Organism: Artibeus jamaicensis; assembly: GCF_021234435.1. Taxonomy (NCBI): domain Eukaryota; kingdom Metazoa; phylum Chordata; class Mammalia; order Chiroptera; family Phyllostomidae; genus Artibeus; species Artibeus jamaicensis. The sequence continues at coordinate 16,430,515 of NW_026521842.1, forward strand.
CCTATGAGTTTTAACAACTGAGTGAAGATTAAATAAATTATTTTTATGGAGAAAATGTGGTAGTTATAAACATGTTCCAGATTAAGTATCAAACCCATTCCAAATTAGGCCAAAGTGCTCATTCAGGGACACTTGGCAAAACACAGACATTGAACTCACCCATTGCCGAGCTTTCTGATTGACATGAATCACTTTAAACAATTTGCTTGTTGACCAATCTGCATTGATCACTGTGATAGACCAAATGAATGTAGAAGCTTGCTCGAACTCAACATTGCACAAATAACAACACTTGGATTCATAGGATGCTGCCAAGATCATCATTATTATTTTTTAACACTCAAGCTGGTCTACCTGAGTTACTTGATAAAACATTTGGACTAAATTAAATAGGCACTTCTGTCAGAAAACTGATTTGATTGATTTTTTTCCCCATAGTATCAACTGGGTATTTTGATTTCCTATAGACATTTAAACTACTTACAGAATCATAGACTCAGAATTTTAGAGCCTAAAGGATCCTTAGAAATCATACAGTGCAGGATTTTCCCTGAAGTTTTGTAGATGTTAAATTTAAAAAATCAAGGGGAAGGATATTTTCATCCAATATGTTTGGGAAACACTGAACTAAAGAGATTCAACTGTTTAGCTGTCTCCTTGTTTCCTAATTTCTCAGAAGCTTTAAAATGCTAATATGCATTTGACTCTAACAGAGGAAACAGAATAAAAGCTTCCAAGCTTACATACAACACAGAATCTTTTTTTCTCTTATTTCCCCAGATCATATCTCAATTAACAAGTTCTAAAATGCTATGATATAGTAAAAACTATTTTATATATAGAGGAACATACTCTAAGAAGCAATTTGTCTTATGTAAAATACCTCCCTTACATAAAGTGAAAACTGGAGTCTGGGCCATTAAATTCCAACTCTAGCCTTTTTGACTGAACCACAAAATACATTCATTTTACTTTTTATTATTAAATTTCAAACATATTCAAAAATAGAGAAAAGAGTCAATAATTTCCATATTCACATTAATTCTACAGAATTCAATAATTCTCTAGATTTTGTTCTACTGGCCATATATACACACACATAACTTAAATGTATATATATCTATCTACCTTATTTTATATGTTACATATATATAATATTCTCCTTGGACAATGTATGAAAACTTATATGTTTCAAGGGATTAAATGAAAACACTCTATCTTTACCATTAAGAAGTATCAATTATTTCATGAGAAGTCTTAAAACAGTAATTATCTAATTTCATAATATTTTCCCTAAGTGTTAGTTGAAATTCTTTCTGTATATAAGAACTTTTTTTCATTAACTGGGACTATTTAGTTACCCACAAATCCAGCTCGTATGAGGAAACAGGAAAAATGCTTACTATTTCTTCCCTTTTAGTTGCCAATTTTCTGAGTAAGGAATTAATTCTAATGCTATCTATTCAGTGGTGATCATGGTGGTAGCTTTTGGTGTTGTTTCTCTCTGTTGTTTTTCATTTAAGAGTTACCGGACTCAATGTGCTTCAACCACTTTTATTCTTTATTCTTTTTGATGCTCACAGTATCCAATTTATTACCAATGGGAACCCAGTTGGATTAATTCTTGTATCTTTTGACAGGATCCTTTAATATTTTCTTTATTTCTGGCACAAAAAGGTGTCTTGTTGTGACCTCATGTATTTCCTGCCCCAAAGTGGAACTGACCAATACCTCAAAAAGCCCTAATTCCTTTCAGTGGGAAAAGGTATTTAGAGACCACAATTTGGACACTAGGTGGATACATTACTTTTGGAATACCGTTACTTTTAGGCGTGTTCAGTGGAAAGGTCTAAAAAATACCCATATTGCCTTTTAAAGACAAATTTATCTTTTTTTTGGCACTAAACAATGGCCAGACTATCAGCTTTCCCAAGTATTTTCAAGAGAAGGGAATTTTATGTTAAAACTTAGGCACCAGCATACAGTGATTCACCTTTGTTTGTATACATGACTTTATATGGAATATGTTAATTCCTCCTGAAGCCCTATACATTAATATTTCAACTACAGTAGTTGGGAATTAAGCTTAATAATTTCCACTTTGATGTATTGTCTGTATAAGTATAGTCTTATAAGTAATACAAGTATTGTCTATATAGTTCTGAATCCTCTCTTTACGTCTAAAATCAGACTTATTAGCAGGAACAAAAATGTTTTCACATAAATGGACTTTTGTTACTTTAAAACAGGTCCCAGGTATCAAGTTAGAAGTACTTAAATATAAGCAATAATTTTTAAAGAGTATTATATTTAAAGTTATTAAGTCTATTACAATAATTGTAAAGGGTTAATGTTTATATTACTATCCATGTCACCAATCCATCATAAAACTTAGAACAAATTTTCTATTCAAAATAGTGGACTGGGTACACACACAGGCTTTCCCTCCCTTTCAAGTTCTCTCTGAAGTAACCAAAACATTGTTTTCTAAATGAGTGACAGCATGAGACAAAATATGGATCTAGACAAAGACTAGAAAATCCTGGAATATAGAAAGCAAATGGAGCCACAGCTTGTTGGAAAAATTAGAGTAAGAAAAATCATAGCATGAAACCCTAGAAGTGAGAATATCCTTCCTGAAGGAGTTCTGGAGAAATTCCAAGACCCGATCAATACAGAGATTAGGCCATATTGAAATGGGAACCCTTGTGAGTATGCTCTTGACATTAGCTTTCATTCACCTTCCATGAGGTTGTGCCTAATCTTTATAAACCCAAAGTTCTAATGTACTCATGCCCATAAAACCCCAAATGGACACATATCTCATTTCTACAAACTTCCAACGTTCTTCACAGTTAAGATATAGGAAGGTAGGAAATTAAGCCTAAATCTAATGATAACTATTTGTTATCCAGATTTCCCATCTGGTCCCAACTTTTGCCTTGGAGTGGTATCAAATGACACGCAGCAGGAGAGCTGAAGCAGCCGTGTATATAATCCACATGCTGAGGTATGAGGATTAGTTTCAGGTACTAACAACTCTCTGAAGCCCCAGTCACTATCAAACTGTCTTATTTTTAATAAATTGCAGCATTTGATTAATCCAAATATAAAATGTCATGCCATTTATTTTTTGCACTATTCTTAGGTTGTGGGGAGCACCTATAAACCACAACTTTCCTGGGGGACCCCTGACACAGTCTTGAAAAACACTTCTGAAAAATCTCAATATGCACTGACTCCCTGTGGGCTGATCAAGCCCCTTCCTCTCTCACCTCCCGGCATACTCACATGGCCCTCTCCCTGCAAGAGTGTGCCTACAATACCTGTTCTTGCAGGAAGTCCTCCCATTTGATATATAGCAAGAAAATATAAATAAAATGTAACAGTTTTCAAAAATTGACAATTAACCTCACAGAAAAGAAGAAAATCTTGAGGTACCAGAGAGAAAGAGTAGGCTGAAAACCAGAGAGGTAAACATAGGAGCTGTTACTGTGGACGGTGCACTGAGAGCAGGGGAATGTGTTTCAGACTCAGGACTCCAATGATTTCAGACTTAATGACCAGGGGGAGACAGAAAATAAGACCGTATGCCTTGTGTGCTTAAAGTTAAAACAACTCCCACATAATTTAGGATCTTCAGAGGGCTCATCCTTGGTAAAGGTAGGCTAGAAAAAATTTTTGCCATCCTACTTACAGAGAGAACAATGAAATTTATCTCTACCTGGGATCTGGGTAGGACAAAAATTTTACATGCACAAGGACATCAAACTCCAGAAGTTAAGGTAGTACAAAATCTTGCTAGATAGATTGCTACATACGCCTCAATCTTGGCGACAAATGCCTCCACTGAAAATAAACACACAATACAGATTTACAAAATATACCATGAAAAAAAACTACCTTAAAGGAGAATCAACAAAACTAATCTAACAAAATATTAAGACTCTCTAGCACTTCTAACAGAATCTTACAGAATCTAAGCAGACTCAGACAGAAACTGTGATGTGCCTGAACAGGGACGGTTGGGTAGAGGTGGGCAAAAGGGGACAAAGTAGAGACAACCGTAATAGCATAAATAGTAAAAAAGAAAAAACAACAAAAGGAAACTGTTATATGACTATGTATAAAATTATTATACTAAATTAGAGAATAAAAAGCATAGGCAAGGAATCACCCACTATAAAATGAGCAGGCACATTGAAAACAAATTAAATAGAACTTTTGAAATAAAAGAAAATTTGCTTAGTTATCAAAAAGTACAAACTCAAAGAACAAGCTAAAAAGCAGATTGTTAATAGATGAAGATAAAATTAGTGAACTGGAAAATATATCTGAAGGACTTATCCAGAGTGTAGCACAGAAACAAAAATACCAAAAATGAGAAAAAGCGGTTAAGAGAAATGGCATTTAGAAGGAGAAATGCTAACAAACATCTAATTGGAGTTGAGAGAGAGACAGAGATAGAGAATGAGAATGAATGAGGCAGAAGATATATTTAAAATAATGCCTAAGAACTTTCTGTAAGTATCGAAAGTCAGCTTCATATGGCCTAATGATAGTAAATCTAGACACAACCAAGTGAAACTGAGCAACAGAATAGACAAAGGGAAGGTCTTAAAAGCATATAGTTTACTTTAAGAGAAGAAACTGACAGCTGACTGTTGATTTGCAACAATGGGAATGAAAAGCCCACAGAATAAAATTTTCAATGCATTAAGAGAAAATAGCCCTGGCTGGTGTACCCCAGTGGATTGAGCACGGGCCTGCGAACCACACGATCACGGTTCGACTCCCAGTCAGGGCACATGCCTGGGTTGCAGGCCAATTCCCAGCAGGGGACTCACAAGAGGCAACCATACATTGATATTTCTCTCCTTCTCTCCTTCCCTTCCTCTCTAAAGATAAGAAATAAAATATTTTTTAAAAAAAGAGAGAAAATACATATAAACTCAGGCCAAGAGTGAGGAAAATATTTTTTAAGACCTAGGGTGAAAATAAAAGTAGAGTTTTTTCAATATTAGGTGATTACTAAAGGAAGGCCCCAAAATATACCTGAGCACTTTGAAAATTATTACAGGTTGAAGATAAAGATGTAATATTTGTGAAAGGCACAGAGTGGAAAATGTGTGGGTGAATCTAGACACATTGATTTTAAAATGAGTAACAAGTGGGGTGAAACATAGAAATAAAACATAGTAAATATACTGTGTAGAGAGCAAGTGCAGTCAAAATGTTTTTAAAGTCTTGTATGATTGAAGAATAGAAAAAATATTAGTTAATTTTGGAATTTCATTAGTTAACACCTGCAGTTAAAACACACACACACACACAGAACAGAATGTAAAGTCTCCAAATTAATGAAAGCACATGAAGTACCAATTAATCCAAAAAAAGGCAAAAGAGGGGGGAAAGAAGTATATAAATATACAGATATAAAAATATAAAATAAGATGATGTGAGATTAAAAATTATAAAGTTATACAATGTAATATAAGGAACATAATTATATACCATATTAACATATATAGAGATATATTAAAATATACAGAGAAGTTAAAAGTAAAAAATGAAAATATATAAATGAAAGCAACACTATGGAAGAAAAAGCTACCACAAATATGCTATTATTGGATGAAATAGATTCTAAGTAAAACATTTCCTAATGATACATGGTCCCTTCATAAGAATTTTTTTAAAGTTAAAATGTATGTATATGTACTTTATTACATAGCCTCAAAATGAATAAAGTAAGAATTGATAGAATTGTAAGGATTAATAAACAAATTGGCCACTGATGAAGGTTTTAACTCATCTCTCTGTTATTGACAGGTTGGACAGACAATCAATAAGAATATGGAAAAATGTGGAAAACACAAAACTAAAACTGACCCAATGAAAATATTAGGTTAGATCACATGAAATAGCTAGTATTAGATGAGTTAAAAATTGTCTGTGATTACTAAAACTGGTATCTAGTACAATTTCTATTTCTCTTTAGAATTTATAACAGAACTGTACTCTTTAGTGGTCTTTGATAGTTGAGCTGTTTTTGCTATTGATTATTTTTCCTACTATGTATTCATTATGATACTTTCAAAGAAATTTTAAATATTATTTAATATATAAATCTGAACAGACACAGTACCCCTGAAACAGACTAGAACATTAGTTATGCCTTTGGAGATTGCTCTGGTAAAGAGCTATCTGCTGGTGACTCAGAAATTATATTTTGGGGATCTGAGTCTCAAAGGTCTTGGGGAGACCCAACTCTGTTCTGAAAGGTCATTTCAGAGCCACAGTAGAAGCTAATTCACAAGTCACAATTTGAGATCTATGACAGTTTCTCAACACCAGACTATAAAAGGGTTGTTAAAAAAATTTAGACAAGAGAGGATACTGATGATAAAATAAAAAACTGGAGATATGCCTACCACTTATTATTGCAGAGTCATTTTCAGAGCAAGTCATAATCTGTGACAAAAATCAACTGTACACGATTGCAAATGAGGTGAACAATGGCTGGATAAAGCTCCAAAATATGCACCCAAAACATAAACATTACAAAATGGTTCTCATGACTGCATATTGGGCTGAAAAAATTCATCATTTATTATTCTTTTTAAAACTTGAGTTAAACAATAGTAGCAGCATCATATTATCAAAAAAGCATGAAAGACTGATCTAAAAGCAATCCACACTGGTTACCAGACACATTCCCAAAGTCCTGCACGTCTGCATTCTATTACACTCATCACTAATTGCCGCAGAGAAAGGAACTGAATTGGCTATGAAAAGTTAGCTGTGTTCAACATTCTTATCAGATGTTATTAAATGTTCTACCACTTCTATCAGGATTTGGAACTCTTCCCAATAGACAAAACATTCCCAATGGAGAATCATTAATTGGAGGGTTTGAATAATTTATACAGCGTAAAAGTGCCAAATTAAACAAAATGAAATATATCATTTAATATTTTACTCAGAGAAAAACTATCAATGAAAATTGTATATATTTTAAGTAAAGAATACATCTCAGCAAATGCAGAATTTTCATTCTGACCTCTAAAAGTATTGATTTCATATGATATAATTTAAATGTATAGAACCAACCAACCACAAAACAGAATATACATTCTTTTCAAGCACCTATGGAACATTTACAAAAATGGGACATGTACTGAGTCATGAATGATAAAGCAAAACTTAGCAAATGTCAAAGAATTAAAATCATAAACTAATCATACACTACCGCAGCGGTGTGTACACTACACTCACAGTGAAATTCACATGCTCTCCAAGTACATTGTCAACCGAGAAATCAATGACATGAAGATAAATAGGGAAACCCCTATAAGTTCAGAATTTAGAAAATATTTTTTAAAAAGAACCCTATAAACCAAGAAAAAAATCATAATCAAAATTAGCAAATATTTACAACTGAATAACATTGAAACCACCAAACCGCACTTCACAACTTAATGAATGAAGGCAAAACTGTATGTAGAAGAAAACATATCACTTTAAATGTTTACTTTAGAAGGAAGAAAGTCTAAATGTCAGTGCAACAAGCATCTATCATAAGAAAGTAGAAATACAAGAACAAAATATATCAAAAAGCTAAGAAGATCTTTAGATGTAACCACCATTGCAGAGGAAGACAGAAGGAGGAGGAACATGTGAACCGGTACCACAGACATGCAATTGGCAGTATTCAGACTGCGGAAAACTCTGCACGACAAATGACCTGTTTTCTCTTCAGCAAATAAATCACTGGAGGAGAAGGGGAGAGAGAGAAAGAAAACTGGTTCACGTTAAAAGTGATTTAAAAATAAAAAAAATAATCTTTATGAGGCAATCGGGGAAATCTGAACCCTGACTGGATATTTATATTAAGGATATATTGTTAAATTTTTACAGGTGTTAGTGGTATTATTATATCAATATCTTTTCTTATATTTTAATTTAAAAAATCAAGAAAGTATATATATCATACCACCATGTATTTAAGAAAGGAGATATAAAAGTGAATTTTATCATATAACTATACACATATATAATATACATAATGAAAACAACAGAAGAACATGTTAAAAAATTTAAAGTAATGGTTACCTATTGTGGGAAAAGAGGAATTGACTAGATGGTAATAGAAGTTCTAATGTTAGCTCTGAACATACTTTGTCCTGTGGATTTGACTTTGGAATCTGGCAAAAGTATAAAACAACATTAAATTAAAAATGTAATTCTTTTTTTTAAAAAATATTTTCTTTATTTATTTTTCGAGAGAGGGGAAGGGAAGGAGAAAGAGAATACCAGCAGGGCTAAAAATGTAATTCTTAAACAATGAAATTAAAATGAGACGATGTCACCAAACTGTGTGACTAGTTGGAAATATACCCTCAGAGAATATATATACTGTCTTTAAAACTTAGTAAGTTGATAGTAAATCTTAGCAGAATATACTCTTTAAAAAGTCAAACTTCTTTCAATAATCATATTGTTAGTAGCAGTGTTGGTATTGTTATGCTGAGACTCTAAAAAAAAAAAACTTTTTATCCATCCTTAAGCAAGGACATGCCTAGAGAGAAAGGGAAAGGGAGGGAGAGAAAATCGATGCAAGAGAGAAACCTTGATAGGCTGGCTCTGGCAGGCGCACTGACCAGGGATTGAACCTGCAGCCATTCAGTCTATGAGACAATGCTCCAACCAACTGAGCTAAACTGGCTGAGGCTATGTTGAGATTTTTTAAATGTATATCGTGGGATAAAGAAAATAAGTAATCAGTCCTGGCTCGTGTGGCTCAATAGATTGAGTGCCAGCCTCTGAATCATAGAGCTGCTGGTTCAATTCTCAATCTAGGGCACATGCCTAGGTTGCAGGCCAGGTCCCCACTAGGGGGCACGCAAGAAGCAACCACATATTGATGTTTCTCTCCCTTTCTTTCTCCCTCCTTCCCCCCTCTCCAAAAATAAATAAATAAAATCTTAAAAGAAAAAAAAAAGAAAGCGGGTAATCATACGGGCACAGAGACTTTAGGAATGGGAGAAAAGATACGCAGGTGTAAATTTGATGAAGTCAAGTAAAAACCGGTGGCCCTGAATTTGAAATGGGAGTATCAATATGAGCTCACAAAAGTAATTTTTTAAAATATGCCCTAAATTTATTTACTGGAAACTCCTGAAAATTGTGGCCAACCTGTTATCAATGAGCAGGTTTAACATTGAGATTACGGACTCTAATTATTTCCAGCTAAGAGGATCTAGGGCTCCTTGAAAAAGTAATTGACTCCCCGTCTGGGACAGAGTTGTACACGAGGAGCCTGGAACATCTTGTCATGCCAGAAAGCGAGGAAAGTTCCAAGGATGACAAGGGCTACATCAAAAGAAAACCAGAGCCAATTGAAAGAGGTTCGCACTGGTTACAAATAGGAAGACAGGAGCAGCTGCAGTAATAATAATAATAATAAGAAGAAGAAGAATTTCAGTACATCAAACTATTATCAATATATTTAACTCTCCAAGTTCATAATTATACTTTTTCAGGGGTAATCATTAGACTACTCTAGAAAATCAGCCCTTATTTTGAAAACTGGTAAGTAAAGAGAAAGAATCAAGTGTTTGTCTCGCATTTGCTATATAAACTTTACCTGCAACCACTTAATTTCTGAGAAGTTATTGTGAATTTAATAAATATTCTTGCTAATAAAGACAAATGATTTAATGGATTAATGGATCATGGCAATAATCATCAATAGCTATAATATCCCAACAAAGAAAATTAGATATCATGTGTATCCTGATGAAAGTATAAGAGGAGGGAACCCCACCAAAAACCTAGAATTATCTTCTAGAGGGCAGGCCCCTTGTAGTACAAGTTTCCCTTGCTAGGTGAGTGTTCTAGGAACCCATCTGTATCAGTGTACCAACTGGTGCTGCTGTGAGAGGCTGATTTAGATACAGTGAATTTTTTTGAAGACTCTTTCAAAGTGTTTGCCCATTTCGCAATGGGTGATTTACGAGCCCACATGCTCATACCACACTGAATGTTCAGCAGTTATTGACCCAAAACAATATGACCCCCATGCCCCGCCCTTCCTATCACCCAATCTCACCCCAAGTGACTTTCCCCCCCCTCCCCAGATGAAAAAAGTCCTGAAAGGGATACTTTTGCAAATGTGGAAGAGATGAAACAAGAAATGTCAGAACCACTATAAAAGGCATCAAAAATCGACAAGTTCAAGAACTATTTTGAGCAGTGGGAAAAAAAGTCTCAGTAAGTGTATTGCATCATATGGAGAGTACTTTGAAGCTACTGAAGTTTAAACATGTGAGAATAAATAAACAATTTTTTATAAATAAATTCTGGAATTTTGGGGGGTCCTCTCTTGTATTTCACCCCTACAAAGCATTTTTGTAAAGAAAATCAAGCCAGTATCTGGTTAAGGCTGTAGAACTATCAATTTACACAAAATAAAGGAGCAGCAGAACTCCCAGAATGACAAGGAGATGAAAAGAGCAAAATCCAAATCCTGGATAAATCTTCAGAACAAGTGACTTGATTTTGTTTTTGTTTTTTTTTAATCAATCAGCTTACAAATAAAACAACACAATGCAAAAATGAAGAAGTAAACAAGCAACAGGAGAATCCATAAATTAAAAAATGATTTAAGATACATATCAGTCAGTGAAATGTATGGAGTTGGATCTGGATTCAAGAAAATAGTTAAAAAATGAGAAAATTAGGAAAATGAACATGGCTAGATGTTGGTGATATTAAAGAGTTAATAACTTTTAGGTATGAAAATGTTACTGTCTATATGTTGTAAAGAAGTGCTTTAGCTTTTACAGACAGTTGCAAATGAAAAAGTTTCTATGGGAGTTCCTTTAAATATATGAAGCATATTTTAAATAATGCTCTCATTTTGGGGAGGGGGAGTGGGAGGGATACAGAGGACATAAGACATAAACTGATAGTTGCTTAAACTGGATGATGAGGGCATTAATGTCACTTTACTATTACTTGTATTTTTACATAGTATACTTGAAATTTTAAACAATAAAATAAAATAAAATCTTTTAAAAACCACCTCTTTATTACTTAGAACAGGGTGTCAAACTCATTTTCGTCGGTGACCATATCAGCCTTGCGGTTGCCTTCAAAGGGCCAAGTGTAATTTTAGGACTGTATAAATGTGACTACTACTTAACTAGGGGCAAGGAGCTTGGTGCTGCCGCTGGGTAGAAACGGTGCCAGACCAGATAAAACAAGGTGGAGGCCGGATTCAGTCCACGGGCCTTGTGTTTGCCACCTGTGACTTAGAATATAAACTAAATACATAAATGGGCAAATGCAGGCTGGCTGGGACTATGCCATAAAAAATAATCTAAGGGCAGGGGAATATGGGTAGGGCCATAGGTGAAGCAACACTAATCATACATCAATAATTGTTGAAGTTAAATGTTGGGTACCTGACAGTTCATTTCACTATTCTCTCTATTTTATATATGCTTGAAAAGTATTTTTTTAAAGAAAAGTTAGAAAGCAGGAGACAGTAAAAATAAGAGCAGAAATAAATGGAACTTGTAAATAAATATGCAATAGAATGATAAAACAATACTATAATTTTTAATTTTTGAAATGATCAACAAAACGAACAAAAAATTGGTCAGATAGATCAAGCAAAAATAGGAAAAAGATAAAAGAGTAGTATATGTAATAAAAATGAAGATTACTTATAGATTTGGCAGATATAAAAATGAATATCAAGAAGATATCATGAACAACCTTTAATCAATAAATTTGAAAATGTAATAAAACTGACAATCTCCTAGAAAATACAACTTACTAAAAGTGGCCCCAAAAGAAAAAGAAAACTCAAATATCCTATAAACATTTTAAAAAATGAATGAGTAATCAAAAATCCTCCAACAACAAAAACTAAGTGCTTCTATGTCTTTGCCAATGAGTTTTAGAAAACAGGGAACAAATAATTTCACAATTAGGCTGGCTGGTGTAGCTCAGTGGATTGAGCACGGGCTGCGAACCAAAAGGTCGCAGTTCGATTCCCAGTCAGGGCACATGCCTGGGTTGCTAGCCAGGACCCCAGTGGGGAGCATGTGAGAGGCAACCACACAATGATGTTTCTCTCCCTCTCTTTCTCCTTCCTTTCCCCTCTTTCTAAAAATAGAAAAAAAGAAATAAAATACTAATAATTTCACAATTATACAGACTGTGCTTAAATACAGAAAAAAAAGGAACAACCCCCCCCAATTAAATTTATGAGGCTAGTAAAACTGGATGCCGAAACCTGAGAGGGCCATTATGAAAAAGAAAATTACAGAAAATTTCACTAAAAAAATAGATCATAACTGAAGTATTAGCAAACCAAATCCAGCAATATATAAAATGATAATATGCCATATCCAAGTAACATTTACCCCAGAAATGAACATTTTGTTTAACATTAGAAAATTAATTACTGTAAATCACTACGTTAACAGATTATAGATAAAAACGTTATGGTTTGCTCAATACATACAAAAAGGAATTTGATGAAACTCAACATCTATTCAATATTAAAACTGTTAGCAAAATAGAAATACAATCAAATAAATTTTGCCTGATAAAGAGTATTTACCTCTGTCAAACATCTTATTAATGCTGAAATATTGAAAGCCTTTTATTCAAAATTAGGAATAAAAAAGGACATTCACTCTCATACTCATACTCAACATTATACAGGTCACAGCTAGTAGAAGAAGAAAAATGATTAGAAAGGTTGAAATGAAATTATTCAAATAAGATATGATTGTGAAGGCAAAAAAATTAAAAGGAAATAAAATGATAAATCATTAAGAGAGCTTAGCAATGCTATTCTGAATCAACATATAATGAACAATTATATTTCTATATTATTCTATTAAGAGTTATAAAATTAAAATTTAAAAAGATATTATTTACAATAATATAAAAATACAATGTTCCCAATAATACATCTAAGCACTTACTGGAATAATTTTTTAAAAGAACTAAATAAATAGAGAACCATGCTACATTCATACAAAGGCTCAAAATGAAAAAATATATCAATTACCTTCCAATTCCAGGCAATCTCAATGAAAAGCCCAATGAAAAACAATTGAATGAGTAACCAAAAACCTTCCTACAAAGAACACTAAGAGCTTCCCACAAACAAAACCAACAGGAGTTTTATTAGTGGAAATTTATAACAGTAATTAAGATAAAACTAAAATGGGAAGAGATGGAACTTTTCCTACCAGAATTTTTATAAGCACATATCAATAGGACAATATGATATTAGTGGATAGACAATAAGTTGACCAATGGAACAGACTCGTGTCTAGAAGGGGTATATATCACTGCAGACATATGACGGAGGGGATATGGCGGAATCAGTGCAGAATGAAGTGACTTTTCCATAAGTCATATGGGGACCATTGACTACACATGCTGCTAAAAATAAAATTGAACTATGCATTCAGACTGTAAATAAATATTAGTAACAAAAGGATAAAACAAAGACAATAAAAAATAAAAATCTTATTTTGGAAACAAGAGTACATGCCTAAATATTTCATGGCTCAGCAGGGAAACCATAATGGAAATTAGAAAATACTTAGAACTAGGTGGTAATATTACATATTTACAAAAATTATATACTAATATTTGCAAAAATATATACCAATATTATATATTAATCATAATACATTGAAAATTATATACCAATATTATACATTTTCAAAAATATACACCAATATTATATATCAATCACATATATCAAATATATGTATGTATATATACATAGTCTACATATTTCATCTATTTTTGGCACATGTATATCTGTTGTGTATATATTTTGCAGAATGCAGGAATAACTCCCTGGAAAAAAAATTTATAACCTTAAATGTGCATGTTCATAAAAAGAAGTCTAAATATTTAGACTTAAACATCTAGCTACTCCAGAAGTTGGAATAGCAAACATGACAGAAACAGAGAGTGTCAGGAAAAGCTACAGAATTTCCCAACATTTCATCTAGGAGCAGGGGAGAGTAAGCCCACCAGTGGGCATATTAGTTTCCTAGAACTAATTACCTGTAACAAATAACCACAAAGGTGGTGGCTTAAAAAACCAGAAATTTAGGCTCCCACAGTTCCAGAGACTAGAGTCTGAAATAAAGATGTCATTAGTGTTAGTTCCCGCTGTAGGTAGGGTTTTGAAGGGGAATCCATTCCCCGCCTCTCCCCTAGCTTCTTGGCCGCAGAAGGCCTTAGTGTTTCTTGGCCTGTAGATAGCTTCACTACCTTTACATGGCTTTTCTCCTGTGTCTCTGTGTGCCTCCAAACTCCCTCAACTTTCTTGTATAAGGATACCACTCGATGGATTTAAAGTACACCCTAAATCCAGGACAATGTCTTTCAAGATTCTTTATTTAATTATATCTAAAATGGTGCTTTTTCTGAATAAGGTTACATTCCTTGGGACCTGATGTTAGGACTCAGACATATCTTTTTAGGACCACAATTCAATCCACTATAATGGGTTTGAAGGGACAATAAATATGAAGAATAAAAATACTTTCTGCTTATACCCTACTGAGTCTAGCTCATTCACAGAAGTAGTTATAAGAGCTGTAAGTATTGAAAAGATAGAGACACGCTGTCATTTGTGGCAGATGATATGATCATCTATAACAGAAAACTCAACAGAACATCATAAACTATTAAAATAATAAAAATGTTCAGCATGTTTTCCAGATATAAGATCAACTCAAAAAAATCAGTAACATTTCTCTACCAAAAATTACTAACTAGAAACCATATCAGAAAACAAGAGGCCATTCACAATAACATCCAAAACTAAAGAGCATCCAGGAATAAACCTACCACAAATGGCAAAAGACCCTAATAGAAACAACATCTAAAGTAGATCTAAATAAGGAAGCTATATCCGAACATGATGCAATAATTTAATAATGTTAAGGTTTGAATCTTTCCAAAATTAGTCTGAAAATTCCCTCTAATTCAATCAAAATTATACCAGAGTTTTTAAAAGAATAAAATTATACTTTAACTTATGCATATATCAAAGTGTGGGATTTTTTATCACAAAAATGTGGGAGTCATTCTGTGTATGTCAGTACAAATTGGTACAAATAGGGTGTGTTGCCAGACCAAACAAATATCTAATGGAACAAGTATACTGTTTACTAAGTGGTTTGGGAAAACTTATCTACAAAAGAGAGAAAAGTCAGGTGAATCTCTATGCCACATGGTATTTGAATGGGACATCCAGGAAATTAAGAAGAGCAGAGTGAAAAATAAAAATATAAGCTAAAAAAAAGAATGAGAAAATCTTTATGATGTTGGAAGGCAGTAGGAGAAAGATTATAAAGCGAAAGTATTAACAGGTATGACAATGTCAAAATTATGGATTTCTAACAAATAAAAGGTATTTGCAATGCCTAAAATCAATGTAGGTTTAACACCAAAAATATGCAATAAACAAACGAGCAAATGATAGGAAACCAGTAAGAAAAACAAATGAACAAAGAATATGACCAGGCAATTCAAGGAAGAAAAGGTCTGCATGTTTATAAATACATATATGAAGATACAATCCTACTAGAAATGTATTTGAAAACAACTGTGAGATACCACAGTACATTTATCAGATTGACAAACATCGGAAAGTGGAATCATACCAAGCATGGACAAAGATATGAACTCTCATGCATAGCTGGTGGGAGTATAAAATGGGAGAAACTTTTCGAAAAGCTACTCCTGAGTCCTTATTGGCACTAAATATCCTTAAGTACGACTTGGCAGTTTCATTATTCATCAATACTCCAGAGAAGCTCTTGCACAGGTCTCCAAGGGAATACTGGTGAGGATGCCTGTCTTAAAGTTCCTTGAACAAGCAACTCAGGATGCTTTCACTGCAAGTAATGGAGCTCATTACCTCCCCTTCCCCACATATAAACAACTTCTGTGTCCATCTTTCTATCAATAACATCACCATCACCTCTTTACCTGAGCTAGAGGCTGCTTGTCTGACTATTAATCATCTCATGTATTTCTCCCTTCACTGTGCTCTTCTAGGTCACCATGTTGCATGGGCCAGATGATGGCCTCTTGCAAAGGCGACAAGAACTGCTTGGTTGCTAAATCTAATGGACAATGTTCAGTCCTCATCTTCCTTGACCTCTCAGCTGCATTCAAAAGAATCAACGATTCTCTTCTTGAAGCAATATCGTCCCTTGGGCTCCATGACTCCACTCTTTTCCATTTTTCATTCTATTGATACCTTGTTGACCACATCCCTTGGTCTTCTTTGCCTTCCCATTTGTTAACTGCTCATGTTCCTATGGTTCAGGTTAGGTTATCTTTTACTTTGACTCTATTTACACTCAATTGCCATTAATATAATGACAGTTTTGACACTATTATCTGAGCCCAGATATTTTGACTGATATTCAGATTTGTATCTCTTTACTACATAGCTCATCCTAAATATCTCCCATGAGTCCTAAATTCATTTACACTGAACTCCTCTTCTCCCACAGACCTCCCCCTGCTCCTGGTCTCTAACTCGCAGGACTGCTCATTCAATTCTTTATGCCTGGGGGTCGGTTACCTCTCCTTCCTCTTCCTCAACATTACACCCCACCAGTCTAGAGTCCAGTAGATTATATTTCTCCAGTGGCTCTCAGATAAGTCTTCTCTCTATTCCCCCAGCACTGACCTGGGCCAGGCCACCATTGTAGCTCTCCCTGACCACCACTTTCCAACATTTCTCCACAAAACGGCCCTAAGAAACCTTTCTAAAACTCACATCTAGTTATGTCATTGACTTCAGGATGGAGTCTCAACCTGCCCCTGCCTCTCCCTACAGCTCTGGTTCTGACTTCCTCCTCCTCTGCCCACACTGTGTTGAACATCTGCAACTATTGCCCTTCCTCCTGCAGGGAAATCCTTCCAGCTTCCCTGTAATGGCCCAGCCTCTGGGCCCTCAAACACCTTGCCCAGGGCACTCTTGAGCATTCTCTTTACCACCTCTCCTCCCACCTCAGCTTTAACATCACTCTCTTTTATAAGCTTTCCATGGCTAGGATGAGCGTTTCTCCTGTATGTGCTTGTAGAACCCATTACAGTACATTTCATTATAACACTCAATTGGCTTTTCTTTACATTTAATTTGTTGGGGTAACGTTGGTCAATAACACTATATAAATTTTAGGTATACAACTTTATAACATCGGTATACTCCTTATGTGCTCACCACCCAAAGTCTACTCTCCTTCCATAACCACACATTTGACCTGCTTTTTCCTCTTCCCAGACCTCCTACCCCCTGTTCCTTCTGGTAACCATGATTCTGTGTCTATGATTTTGTTACTCTTTTTTTGTTCAGTCATTTGCTGCTTTTTGTTTTATATCTCACATATAACAGAAATCATATGGTTCTTGTCCTCTTCCATCTGACTTCTTCCCTTAGTATGATACTCTCACTATTCATCTAAGTTCTGGCAAATGGCAATATTTCACCTTTTTAATGGCTGAGTAGTATTCCATTGTATACATGTACCACCTCTTCTTTATCCAATTGTCTGTAGATGGACACTTAAGTTGTTTCCATGCCTTGAATATTGTGAATAATGCTACAATGAACATCAGAATACATATATCTTTATAGATGTGTTTTCAACTTTTCCAGGTAGACACCTAGCAGATAGTAGTTCTATTCTTAATTTGTTGAGAAACCTCCAGACTATTTTTCACAGCGGCTGCACCAATTTACATCCTTACCAGCAGTGTCAAGGGCTCCCTTTTCTCCATATCCTCTCCACCACTTATTTCTCCTCATATTGATAATAGGCATTCTAACAGGTATGACATGGTATCTCATGGTGGTTTTGATTTTCATTTCCCTTATAACTAGTGGCGTTGAACATCCTTTCATATATCTGTTGGCCATCTACATGTGTTCCTTAGAAAAGTATCCAGGTCCTCTGCGCAGGTCCTCTTTTCATTAGATTGTTTAGGTTTTTTGGTCATTGTTGACTTTTACTAGTTTTTTTTTATATTTTGAATAGTAGCCCCTTATTGGCAGTATTGTTCACAAATACCTTCTCTCATTTGGTTGGTTGCCTTTCTGTTTTATTCATGATTTCTTTGGCTGTGCACAAGCTTTTTAAATTTGATGTAGTCCCTTTCTTATATTTTTACTTTTCATTCCCAAACAATGAGAAGCAGCCTCAAGCCCAAATTCTCCCTCTCATCCAATAGACTTTGGCTCATAACTGCCCCTCCCAACATCCTCCTTTTTCCTCTACAAAATAACATTCTTCTCCTCTGTCCTCTGGACCGGCCTGTAGTTCACCATAGTTTGCATGCCCCAGACTTCCATTTCTATCCTATTCCTGAATAAATTCATTTTGCAGATTTTAAAATGGCTATTTTTATTTTTTGACAAGAAGTAAGCACACAACCCAAATCTGATTCATCATGAAGCACCACCACTCTGGACCTAGGGACTGGGACCCAGTCTGACTCCAGACCTGCCAGCTATTTAACGGCACCCATGCAGCCCTACCCACAGTTAGTGTCAATAAATACTAGAGGAGAACCTCAACACCATGAGCAATAGAGAGCCTTTCTCTTTCCAGAAAACATTTAGTGTTTTACTAACAAATATACTTCCATTTGGGTTTTTAAGTATTAGAAAACTCAAATAATCTCTTGAACCTTAAGCATATATTGCCTTGTGAAAATTTTAAAGTTTTATTTTACCATTATTCAACAATTGTTTGGCATACTGTTTTAACTTGCGATGTACTTATCTTTTAACTTTCTTTCTTCCCCAATTAAAATAAAACTGGTTGAGGACAGAGAACAAGTTTATGATTTTGTACACACCCCCACAGTAACCCAACAGAATAGGCATTTAATAGATGCTTGCTTTGACTTCTGGTTCAGTGGCACCCCACTGTTCTTTGTTCCGTTTTGTCACTTTCGCCACATTTAATTTGCCTCACCAGGTATTCCTTGACATATACAACATTTGAAAATGTACACTTTAATATTTTAAAAAGTGATGCTATCTTGAAAATAATGTTAAGTGAATGGAAAGTGAGTTGCTAAAGTTGATGCTTCATTTGACGTGTTAGAACACAGAATAAAAAATACTGGAACAAACATCTATGGGCAGTAAAAGCATAAAATGATCAGGAACAAAATACATCTACTTCAGGAGAGAGGGTGGGAAAGGGGATTCGGGACCAGTGACTTCCTATTTTGTAATAAAGGAAAACCAGAAAAAAAGTGGTCTGAAGTAACTATGGCAAAATGTTAACATTTTTAAACTCTGGCTGGTAGGTTTTAATATGTAACATATTTTATTCTAAAATAATGTTTTCATTGTTTCAAACTGGGAGTCCAGAAAAAAGTTTGGTCGTAGAGTCAAATCTATCTCTTGCAATGCCCAGCCAGCATTCTGTTTATACATTCAAATCTAACAAAACTAGGAGTTTCTGATTTTAAATGAGATGTGATGAGGTAAAGACAAAGAAGAAACTTCCTATTATGAAAAACAGGCATACTCCCAAAGGGCAGGGAAGAGAATCAAGGCCTTTTTCCAGCAGAGAGAGCTGCCCTAATCTTTCATACCATACCCCCAAAGCTTTTAAGAACCATTTACATTTATTTAAATCTTTCATGTAAAACAACACCTCTATGAATTCCTAGTTTTAACTGCTTCCATTTGGTTCTCTTCACTTTCCTTGGCAAAATAATTTTAAAATATTGTCACTTGATGACCTTAAGATACCATGCATGTCAATAAGAAAGAGATGAATAACTGCCCCACACAAAATGGGCAAAAGCATGAATCGATAACTCTCAAAGGTAAAACAAGTGGTTAATAAGCCCATGGAAAAAATAAATTTAATTAAACCATCAAGGTGTTCTTTAAATAATTAGATTGGCAAATATTAAAAGTAAAAGAATAGTACTTCCAAACAAGATGGAGGCATAGGTAGACACACTGTGACTCCTCACACAACCAAAAGAAGGACAATAACAAATTTAAAAACAAAAACAACCATAACTGCCAGAAAATCGAACTGTATGGAAGTCCAACAACCAAGGAGTTAAAGAAGAAACATTCATCCAGACTAGTAGGAGAGGTAGAGACAGCAGCCAGGTGCAGGGGACTTGGGGCAAGGCAGTGGCTGGAGCACCAGATGATTCCACATTTGTGTGCGGATAAACTGGGAGGAACAACTAGAGAGTGAAACAGACCATATAACCCAGGTTTCCAGCACTAGGAAATAAAGCCTCAAAGCCTCTGACTGAAAAAAACTTGGTGGGGGGAGTATGGAGGCAGCAGGAGAAACTCCCAGCCTCACAGAAGAGTTCATTGGAGAGACCCACAGGGTCCTAGAAAATACACAAACCCACCCACCTGGGAACCAGTGCCAGAAGAGCCCAATTTGCTTGTGGGTAGCAGAGGAAGGGACTGAAAGCTGGCAGAGAGCAGAGCAAGCAACATTGTTCCCTCTCTGACCCCTCCCCCCACATATGGCACCACAGTGCAGCAAAGTTGTTGCCTCACCTTGGCAGGTACCTCAGTCTCCACCCCTTACTACATAACAGGTGGGCCAGACAAAAAAAATGGCCCAGATGAAAGAACGGATCAAAGTTCTAGAAAAAACACAACTAAGCAGTGAAGAGCTAACCAACCTATCAGATGCACAGTTCAAAACTCCAGTAATTAGGATGCTCACAGAATTGGTTGAGTGAAGTCGCAAAATAAAGGAAAGAGTGAAGGCTATGAAAAGTGAATTAAAGGAAAATACACAGGGAACCAACAGTGACAGGAATGAAACTGAGACCCGAATCAACAGTATGGAGCAGAAGAAAGAAATAAACATTTAATCAGAACAGAATATAGAAACAAGAATTCAAAAATAAGAGAGGGGGTCTAGGAACCTCTGGGACAACTTTAAATGTTCCAACATCTGAATCATAGGGGTGCCAGAAGAGGAAGAACAAGAGCAGAAAATTCAAAACTTACCTGAAAACACAATGAAGGAGAACTTACCCAATCTGGCAAAGGAAATAGACTTCCAGGAAGTCCTGGAAGCTCAGAGAGTCCCAAAGAGAGACCCAAAGAAGCACACACCAAGCCACATCATAATTACATTACCAAAGATTAAAGAGGACAGTATCTTTAAAGCATCAAGAAGAAAGGAGACAGTTACCTACAAAGGAGTTCCCATAAGACTGTCAGCTGATTTCCCAGAAGGAACCTTGCAGGCAAGAAGGGGCTGGAAAGAAATATTCAAAGTCATGAAAAGCAATGACCTACATTCAAGATTACTCTATCCGGCAAAGCTATTATTTAGAATGGAAGGGCAGATAAAGTGCTTCCTAGATAAGGTCAAGTTAAAAGAGTTCATCATCACCAAGTTCTTATTATATGAAATGTTAAAGGAACTCATCTAAGAAAAAGAAGATAAAAAAATATGAGCAGTAAAATGACAACAAATCACAACTTTCAACAACCAAAGCTAAAAAAACAAAAACAAACTAAGCAAACAACTAGAACAGGAACAGATGCACAGAAATAGAAATCACATGGAGGGTTACCAGCACGGAGCAGGAGGAAAAAGAATGGGAGAAGAGGTACAGGGAATAAGAAGCATAAGTGGTAGGTACAAAATAGACAGGGGGAGGTTAAGAATAGTATGGGAAATGGAGAAGCCAAAGAACTTATATGTATGACCCATTGACATGAACCAAGGTGAGGGAATGATGGTGGGAGGAGGGGTACAGGGAGGAAGAAAATAAAGGGGAGAAAAAATGGGACAACTATAATAGCATAATCGATAAAGTATATTAAAAAACAAAATCCATTTTCATCTCTTTGTTTCATATTCCTTTTAAAATCCATTCATTTGAATATTTTGCACCTACCCTCCTGTAGATTGCTGAGCCTGGAGTGACTGTTCTACTGACCTGTGATAGCCTAACAATGTCACACTTTACTCTAATGGCTGCTCTGGCTGTGTTTTAACTAAAATGATGACTTAGTCTGAGAGTTTCATCTTCAGAAGAATCTTCTGGTAGCAAATGTGGTCACTCAAACCACTAAACCGGTGTTGTTAAGATGCTCTTAATTAAAAAAAAAATTATCCTTACCCAAGGGCATTTTTTCATTGCTTTTAAAGAAAGAGGAAGGGAGAGAGGAAAGAGCAAGAGAAACATCAGTGTGACAGAGGACCATCAGTGAATTGCCTCCCCTATGCACCATGACGGGGGACAGTAGGCATTGCAGATCAGGATAGATTCTGCAACCCAGATGCGTGCCCTGACTGGGAATTGAACCCAAAATCCTTCAGTTACAGGAGGATGTGCTCCAACCAACTGAGCCACAATGACCAGGGCAAGATGCTTTTAAAATGAAACATGTCTAGCAAACACAGGCCCTTGTGTTGCCTTCATTTAAAAATAGTCATAGGGGGAATGGAGGGGGAGGGAATAGGACAACTGTAATGGCATAATCAATGAAATATATAAAAATATAGATAAAATAAAAATGGTCATAGCTCTGGCTAGTGTGGCTCAATTGGTTAGAGTGTTGGCCCATAACCAGAAGGTTGTGGGTTTGATCCTGGTCAGGGCACACGCCTAGGTTGCATTAGGTCCCCAGTCAGGGTGCACAGAGTTTCCAGTCCAGATGTGTATGGGAGGCAACCAATAGATGTTTCTCTCTCTCCCTTCTTCACTCCCTTCCTCTCTTTGTAAAAAGTAACGAAAAAATTAAACTTGGGTGGATTTAAAAAAATGCAAAAGAGCTAAAAAGAAACATGCTGAATTACTCATTGTGGAGGGGGTAGGGAATTAAACCTGATAGACACTTTCCTTGTATTTTAAGATACAAGTGTGTGAGAGAAAACTGTACTGTTGGGGTTCTTGGTTCAACTGAAACCAACTTTATGCTGGAAATCAGACTAAAAGTTAAAGCAATTAGATATTTTCAACTTCTACTGCATCCTTGTTTCTAACCTTAACTCCAAATTAAGGCAGGATTCCAGTCATAACTGCTTTGTCTTGTGAGTTAAATGGTCATATAGCATTAGCCAAATTCCTACATACATATAGCTTCTCGACTGGCGTGCCAAATACATAAGGAAAAAAAGTTCGGTATCTGCATACAGAGTTAATAATCTAACTGGGGAGTGGAGTAGTCGGGGGTAGGGTATGGGGGCTGGAGAGAATGCTACCGGCATCAGAAACCATTTTTTTAAAGAACCAGAGTGTAAATAGTTTAGGCTTTGTGGACCGAGAGGTAAAAATGCAGGCTATTATGTAAGTACTTCCAAAACTATTTAAGATGAATACATTTTAAAAAACTATTTAAAATGTAATCATTTAAAAATGTACCAAAAATCTTGAATAAATGAGAGACATACTGTGCTGTTGAATGGGAGAACTTTCATATTATAATAATTTGATCCTTCTTGAATTAATATATGTATATTTTTATGTGTTACTATCAAAATCATAATAGGATTTGTTACTTTGTTTTTTTGGAACACAAATTGCACAGAAATCAAAAAAATTAAAAATAAAAATGTACAAACCATTATTCTCTCAAAGGGCCATTAATAAACAGACTGATCTTGGCCCTTGGGCCTTAGTTCGTGGGCCCCTAGTTAGCACAGTAGATAGAGCCACTGGCTGAGAGCAAGAACCTCAGTTCCAGACATCTACATGTGATTTTAATGCAAATTGTTTTTTCTTGTATAAAATGGAAAAATACCTGGTATCCCTAATTATCCAACACAACTATTTTTGAAGATCTAAGGAGACACAAATATAAAAGAACTATGAATAATTTAAACAACAGAAGGTATCATCACGGTGAGCACTGCTCTTTAGAAAATTTTAAACCAGGTGCCATCATGAGAAACCTGACATTGGTTGTTTAACTGGATAAGGCCACAAAGGATGAGAACACAGGCTGAATACTATGACCTAAGAATAAGGGAAAGGGGAGTTTCATAAATGGCACACTTCATAGAGATGATGCTGGAGAAATGGCACTGCCGTCCTCACCTACTCTGAGGAACAGAGAGAGGGGAATCAGCGTGAGGCCTCAAGAACTTTCTGTCCAAGAACCGCACTTACTCCCCCACTTTTCTGTGTGCTTTTTCTCGAAGGTAGCCCTGTATCCAATTGTGAATCCAAAACACAGGACAGCACAAAGCTTCCCAACGTGGCAGCTCAGTGTACGCAGAGTATTCAAAACTGTGCTTGGCCCACTAATACTTGGGCGCAGGAGGCACTAAATCCATGTGCATTCAGGTTGATTCTGCTGACTCTCTTCAGTCAGCTAATAATGTCTCTTTGCTTTGAAGAAACATTAGAAACACAGGCAGGTGAGATCACCTATTTGTTCAGTTTCTGAGATTATTGAAAAGTGGGGGAAAATAACAATACTGCTTTTCATTTTGATGAAACTGAAAAAAATTTCTCCAGAGTTAAATATTTGTTAATGCTAATATTCCAACGTAGTCAACAATGAAATTTTCCAGGAAAAATGTTTTCTTGTGGCTTTTTCTCTAGTTGAAATGATACTATATTAACTAATGATTAAATACATAGCAGTAGATTCATGCCCTACCTTGAAAAGGATATAATACTTGGTTAGCTTGCCAACTTCAGTCTGTAAGCAGAATTCTTGCTTTATGGCTTCTAGTTTAAGATTTAATAAACATTAACAGGTATTTTGCACACAAAAAATGATTCAACAAAATGGAGAGTCTGGCCATGAAAACTGCCCACTGAATAGACATATAACTAGATATATTGTTAGTATTTCTTTTATTTTTATCCTCACCGAAGGACATCTTTCTCATTGCTTTTAGAGAGAGAGAGAGAAACATCGATGTGAGAAAGAAACATTGACTGGCTGCCTCCCATATGCACCCCGACCAGGGATCAAACCTGCATCCTACATATGTGCTCTGATCAGTGTTTGGTGCACAGGATGATGTTCCAACCAGCTGAGCCACACTGGCCAGAGCTATTGTTAGTATTTCTTGACTACTCTTTCTTACTATTCAGGTTTCATTTTCCATTTATATTCTTCTTCGTACTCACAGATACCCAAATTTCATAGATTGCAGACTAACTACCTTGTTTTCAACTGTATGTAAACTTTATATCAGTCCAATGTTTTCCTCCCCTCTAAACTGGCACAAGTCCCTCTGCTTTTCCAGTCTTGCTATGCACAAACTGCAACTTTCATTCTGCTAGAAAAGCAGGCAGATACTTGGAATCACTCTTGCAAAATCTCTGACTTCATGCCATTTCAGAAGTGAGAAGGCACGCAAAGACATTTGATTTGCTCATCGTCATCATCCCTCCATCACTGGATTTCTGCATATCATACAACCAATTTATTCCTCATAACCACCTACAGAACATGCATGTACCACTTGCAGTGTTTACTCCCTGCCTGTGGAAAATAAATGATCAAGACAAATTCAAATATTTGACACGTCCTCCATTTCAAAAAATAAAAGGATCAATTTTAAGCCCTTCATTACTGTCCCTACAAGGAGCAGAAGGTAAATTGAATGCGCTGCCAACAATGAAAAGAAGTTTTCCTTTACAATGCCCTGATTTAAATAGAGGGTATAAGTAGACACAATTGGAAACACTACATGTTTATTTTTAAATGAAAACTTTTAAGGATTCAGCTATTGGGGGACTACTTAACAGGAAAAGCATAGGCACTTTGATCAGAAAACAAGGGAGGGAGGGAGGGAGGGAAAAGGGAGCCTGAGAGGAGAGAGGAGAGTGGGGGAACTGTTTAAAGACACTGTTGCCTATATCAGGGATATAAAAAAAGATAGAGATTCGTACACTGATTGAAGAATACTTTCTAGACATGACAAATGAGAACGGCAACATCTATAAATTCAGACCTAATCAAGTCAAATCCTAATTTCATTCTAGCAAATTGTATAGAAAAAAGAGGCAGTATTATTAAATTCCTTAGGCTGTGAACCCCCCAGAGTCATTACATGAATTGATCAATCTGAAATGTGTACATATGTATTTAAAATTGTAAATATGTATTTAGACTCGGTGTGTGTAGGGCAATGGGCAGGAAGTGGGTCCCTGGCTGTTCCTGACGCTCTGGGGTGGACACGTTTCCGAGTGGCAGTGCCCTTCATTCCTCACTGTTTCATCCAGGCCTGAAAGCCCCACTGCACGAGAGAAAGCAAAAACAGATATTTTAATTTTTCTTAGGGAGCCCCGCACTCTGGATTTTTTTTCCTGGGGCTGAAGCGCCCACATTTAATAGATTAACTTGAGAGAGAGAGAAACTATTCAGGGATTAATGAGAAATGGTTGGTGGGGGGCTAGACATGATGGATTCATTTTCACTCCAGAATGAAAATCTGACGCATGCACTGACAAAAGGAGGTGATTTCACACCTCCATCATTGTATTTTCCTTATGGGTGTGGTATGCCCCCTTTTCTCCACACACGTGTGA
Source organism: Artibeus jamaicensis (assembly GCF_021234435.1). Classification (NCBI taxonomy): domain Eukaryota; kingdom Metazoa; phylum Chordata; class Mammalia; order Chiroptera; family Phyllostomidae; genus Artibeus; species Artibeus jamaicensis. Next base: position 16,457,113 of record NW_026521842.1, read on the forward strand.
ATGTAGAATAGAGCAAAGCAGGTCTGTTTGAGAGATATCACTATATACCCTCCGCAACCCCCTGCCCCACTCCTGGTTTTTACATTTCTCACTCTGATGATGCTTCACTTTGCTGGGGATAAAAGCACGCAAAGTCACCTTTTTGTTGTTGTTTACCCACAGGAAAAACAAACAGTCTGTTAACTCAAACAACACATGGAAAGATTAAGCCTGTTAGCAATGAATTTATAAAATTATTTCTCTCATTCCTTTAATGTTCCCGACTTTACAGTGCAATTCAATTAAATAATTCTTTGTTAAAGAAACAGGATGATAACTAGAATCCCCCAGTAAAAAATATCAGACTGGGAGAGACAAGGAGGATTACTAAATATCTTAGCAGGAAACAACAACAGTTGTGTCCTTAATACTAGTTTAGAACTGCATTTATTTAGTTGTAAAAATTTTGGCTTAGATAAATATATTCTGAATTCAAAGGACTGTCAAAGGCCATGAGGTTGGGGAGCCAAGCGACTGCATTGCAGGGCTCAGGACGGCGACCGCGGCCCCTGACGACAGAGGGATTCTGAGACGACATTCCTCTGGCACCTGCTGTAGCCTTTGTCAGCCGCGGCTGGAGCCTCAACTCAGGCTGAAACAGCTGAAACATAAGCTCAGGCTGTCACCCTCGTGCTAGGTCTCATAAATCCAGATTTAACCTTTCTGTTTGTTTGCTGGTTTTGTTTTGTTTTAAGAAGCCGGGAAGTGGAAGGGAGGCTAGAAAAACAGTTTTGGTTTTTGAGTCTTTAATTGCTGTTCTTATAAGCTCCTGGGTGAGCAGAACAGTCATTTCTCCATTTGACAACCCTTTTGGAGGCACAGACTGTGCCAGGATGGGTAAGACACAGACGTGGGAGAAAAGGGAGTCCCTCACTCCTGGGCGGGGCTATAGTGTACCCTGAAGCCCACCTCACTGAAAAGTGACTTGCTCTTTCTCCCTTAAAGCTGTGTATGTTTCCTAACAAATTTTACATGTCAGAATATAATATTAATTAATATTCTTATGCCTTTGAGTTTATTTATCATTTCTATACCAAATATAAATTAGCATGATAATTGAAGAAAATATTTTTGAAGAAAAGTGAACAAAAATGAAACCACCTTCTGAAACAAGGTGATATTTCGGCAGCCACATACTTACTGATCTGTGATTAAAAAAAAAACAAAACACCTCCTAAAATTACCACATGAAGGTCTGATTAGGACTTTGTGGCAGTTGTGCCCAAACGAAGTCAGGGTTCTCAATTATACTTCATTTAACCTGACACTCTAATATTGTATTTTGTTTAATGATCATATATTTTTTGCTCTTTATTATTAAAACTCATTTAACAATTTATGGTTGGTTCTGTTTCCCCTACCACCCACTGATCCTAAAAATGTAAATGGTTTTCTTCTTCAATATTTAACTCTGCTAGAGAACATGTCCTCTCAAATGCGTACATATATATGTATAACTTCTCGAGGTATGACAGGTTCTCTATCTTTTCATGCCATCTTTGCACTTTAGTATGCACTGTAAAATAATTCTGTTAACAATGCTGAAAGACAGCAATTGTATATAACATGTTTTTTAGTTTATAAACCAGGTTGGATTTAGGTTTGTAAATATTTGAGGCAAATAACCTTAATCACAAACTGAGCACGGTGGAGAATTTTTGGAAGCTAAAGGCAATTAAAAACTGCATATACACTAAAAAAAAGTTATTTGGGGAGAAATTTCTAACTAGGCTTTTTAACACTTGCAATGATTTTTTAAAAGGGCAATGTGGTGTTTTAAAATTTTAATTTAGTTAAAGAAAACTCAACCCCAAAAAGCGGCTCTATTGCATGGAAATCTCATGAGGCAAGCTTCAGTCCTGAGCAAACAAAAGCAGCTGCATTTATAAACCCTTGAAAAAGGGGTTTATAATGCAAACGCTGCTGTGACCTTAACTCCAGAGGTGCAAACAGGCGGCTGTAATAGGAAAATTATGCATTAAAACAGAATGGGGTTCACAGAATGCTTTAAGATTTCTATTTGATCATGTTTTGTAGCTTTTCCAGTTTCAAATAATAAACTTCATGTAGTTGAGTGAGAAGGAAGCTTCTGTTTCCTCAAAATACTTAAAATGGGTGAATTGTATGACATGCAAATTATATCTCAATAAAGCTGTTTAAAACCAAAACAAAACAATGTATTTCTATTGGGTACAAAAAGGAGTTTGAGAAGGTGTGAGAGGCATCTTGTCATTGATTAGTAATTAAGTACTGCTTGGCTACTAGGGATTTTCAACCTACAGGGTAACTCACAACATAGTTCTAACATTTGCAAATGTTAAATGATATGAGCTGCATTCTGAAAGCAAAGAAACACACACTTTAAACATAATATCACAACTTGCATTTTATATAATTAAAAGCAATAAGTTCATTTTGGAATAATTTTCTAAATATTAAATGGAAACATAAGAATAGTATATCTGAATCTTAAAAAAAGGAAAGAAGAAAGAAAAGAAGGGAAAGGAGAGAGAAGGGGAGAAAAAAAGTATTGCTAAAGAGAAAATGCAAAGAATGGCATTGGCTAAAACAAAAGGAAGCAAAATTCAATACAGTGAAAAAAACAGAAGTAAAGATTTAAGACAGTTGAAAACAGGAGAAGATGAGTGGGTATTTTCAATGCCGCTTCTAATATTTTAATATTCTGAAAGAAAAAAATTTAAGACAGAAAATTCTCTAAGATACAAGACTAATCAATATCAAAAGAGCATTTCATTCTATTAGAATATGGAAAACAGATGAAATAGTAAGTTTTCATCTACATTAGCAAAAATTAAAATCTAGTTCAAAAGATTAATATCGGTAATACTATTATGTAGACAGCCAAATCCAGACTTTCAGAATTGTCTGTGGGTCAAAACATTTTCACCCGAATTTGCTGAACTGCACCTTCATTTGGGGAAGATGAGGCTCACATGGCACATTAGGAATTCCTTTCCCTAAACCCAGGCTTTCTCTTAATGTTCAAAAGAGATAAGCATCTGGATAAAACAATAATAAAGAGATGCTGACTCCTTATTTGTTTTCATTTACATAAAGAGAAGCAAATGTGTTTTTTGTTTTTGCTTTTGTTCTCTGGAAGTGAGGCAGGATTCTGACTGAGATTCGCAATGATTCTGGCGCAGGATCAATACAAATCCATGTAATTTTTAGGGAAGTGGGTGAAAGGTTCTGGAAGTGGGGTGGTTGGGTTTTTTTTGGGAGGGGCAAAGATGACCTCTCAATTATATGGAGTAAAGTAGGTACAAATTGTCCTGATATGAGCATAGTGAGACTTTTGTCCTCACTAAAAATAACCTCTCAGAACCGTATGATGATGACCTGATGACCCTGAATGGGGGGTGGTAGCTACTTTGAAATGTGCCTGTAGAGCCCATCCATGGAGATTTCGTGCTTGGTTTAACTGGGCAAGGTGTTCAGAGTTGCCCGCGTTTGTGCATCTTGTGGGAGTTACTGCAGAAAAGTGCTGGACTCCATTCTGTCCCTGTGGCGGGGGAAGGGAGCCATCATAGAACTACTAATGTCCTAATAAAATCAGCCTCTGGGATCTGAACCCTAACCTATTTGACACCCTTGGCACACTGCTGTTTTCCATTAAAACTTTTCTTCAGATCCAAAGATCAGGCTATACAACGAGTCTGGGCTTCCTGCTACCTCCATCTTACACTGCCTGAAAGAAAGAACTAAATTGTAAGGTTTATATCATATTCTTAGTAATATCTATGTAATGTCTGTAATTCCTAAGTAATATCTTAGTAATGTCTGACAAGAAAAGATTAAGTATACTTTCTGACAAAAGAAAGGAAAAAGAATGGGTGTGAAAAGAGAGAAAACTTAAAGCAACATTTCACATCTTAACATTATTCCGTGATGTGCATGGAGTAATGAGAGTGAAGCTGGCACTTGGGGCCTCTGTCATTCGGGCTGGTCCTGCAGTCACTTTGAAAACAGAAGTCAGGGGTTACATGCAATGTGGAAACGCAGCTCAGATTCCGAACACGATTTTCCTAGGAATGGATAGACTTGCGGCCCTGAAACAGATCCTCTTATTTTGAACATGCAATTTCTTTTTCATGTCAGTTTTTTGAAATATCTAAACACCATTTTCCTCCTTTTTTTTCTGGAGTAAAAGCTTAAAATGAAAAATAAAAAGATTCTACAGGTACCATGTATCTAAGAGAAAAGCTACCACTGAAGGGACTGCACGTTTTCACTTTTATTGCTTTCTCTCAGGGCTTAAATCAGGGAAGATTTTAAAGGATCTTATGTCTCTCTCTTTTGCTTATATCTGGAACCTTGAATCTACAAGAGCAAGGTGGGCAGCCCTGACTCACCTGTGTGAATGGGAAGTGAGTCTGCTGTGCTTTAACAGTGAAAACTTATTTGAGTGAAATAACTTTTCCCTTCCAATCTGTAATGTGATCCTCTCTTAGGACAAGCCCAACTAAATGACTTATTCAAAGAGGGAAAAACTAAAAAGAAACAAAACGAACAAACAAACAAACAAACCTTGGCACAACTAAGGGGAGAGTGACGGTGGTGGATGTAGAGAAAAGGTGGAGGGAAGGGAAGGAATGCAACAATGGTCAGAGATGACATTGTGATAGGGCTTGGTCAGTGACCTTCATGTTTCAAGGGGCTGGCTGGTAACAGGAGTTGCCTTCAAATCTGTAAACCAGCGAAGTCCTTCTACAAATGACTTGGGATGCAGCACAGACATGGGATAAAACTACTAGCTGCTTACAATTATATGTCGATTACAAGGTTCCTCCAAATCACAAATTGAATTGAGTTGAGAAGATATAACTAAAATCTGGTGTTAAAAACCTAAATATTCAACAGATGATTCACATCACCTCAGAGCCAAATCCAGGGTCTCTTCTGCGCTTGCAGAGCTAAAATGTTATGCTGCTTTGGGTGGAGCACAAGAAATACAGTGATATAAACACAGAACAGGGACCAACACTAGCAGAAACACCTTCCAAACATGTAGATACGAATAAAAGACACAGCGGAACAAATTGTAGCCGTTCACTCCCGTTGCAGTTTTAAAATCTCAGTGCTCACATGTCACCTTTATAATGCATTTTAAACTAGGAATATTGAAAATCTGAAGCCTAACGTGGACTGCAGAAGAGATTCCTGTGGTTTCATACAGGACAGTTCAGGAGAAACATAAAAGCTACATGAAATTTTAAATGCAATTATTTTAGATTAGAATATTTAGATTGAAAGATCTGGAGGGTATTGTTTTTGATAAGACGGTCCCACTTGACAAGAGCTGTCACCACTCTTGGGCTCTCTGTTGTCAACTAAAGATGAAAGGCCCTCAGAAAGAATTAACATCAGCTTTTAAACAGTTTGAAAATGTCGGAGAGGTCAGAGAAGATATATTTTTTTAATGTGGCATATTTACCTGATGATCTTTTGGTAACACTGTGTTTTTACTTTCCATTCAAGTTAGTGTAAAATCATGGTAATTGATTACAGGCTAATGACAGCTGACAAGGAAACACTATGATTGGACAAGGTGTATGTCAATCATAGTTGTTTTGGGTATAAGCAGAACATACTGGATCTTCAAATAGCAGTAATTGGCAACTATGGAAAAAACCCTGCTAGGTCTCCTTTTGCATTTGCCATAGCCATTTATTTGGTTTCCAGTTACATGAAAGCCAATTTAAAAGCTTTTATAACTTGTACCTCTCTAGTGGAACTATTGTTCATATGTTCTCCTGGGGAAGTGCATAGCCATTGAAAAATTCAATACACACCACACACACAATGCATCTCAACATCAAATGTAAATATTGGTTTGTTTAAAAGTGACAGAGAGAGAGAGAGAGAGAGAAAACTTGGATATTATCTACTATGAAGACCTTACTAAATTCTTTTGAAAGATACTTCTGATTTAATATTATAAGGAAGTTTAATTTCATTTTAGACAACATGAGGCCTGAAGGTGATTTTACATTTCTAATGTGCATTCTCCTTCTAAAGAGGAAAGCCATAAGTTAAAGCAAGTTCAAGTACTATTGTAGCAAGCTAATTCTCTTTTTCTACATACAATTCAGAGGGAAAGGTCAAGTCGGCTGTCACTTCTCTCTAACTGATGCTCAGAGTCTGTGTGCACTGAGCATGATATATTTAAAAGAAGCCAAGCACTCGGCCATTTTCTGCATCAACTGTATTAATCATAAACCCTCCATCTTGAGCTGAAATGAAACATTCAGGAGCAGATGAGTTTGTACACAGCAAATATGCAGAGAAGTTCTTTATTTCAAAACCAAACCCTATTTTCCCACCATTTTGAAGTGTTAGTAACCCTTGCAGGTAGGAAAAAGGGACTCTAACATCAGCTATAATTTAGATGACGGGCTGCTTATAATGTGGAATCTAGCTGGCGACCGCTGGGGCAGCTGAGTCCTCATCAAGCACTGACAGTGAGGCGAAGGAAATAGCAAAGGGCAAATAAAAGGCATCGAATATTTAAGACAAATACAAGATGTGAATTCTTCTGTGAGAAGTTACTAAAATACACACTGGGGACGATGCAAGTAAATGATGGTGAATGCAAACATACAGTGCAATTATTTGGATTCTAAATAAATTGTCCTCGGTTTTTAGTTATAGAGGATAAAACATACTAAAAACATGAAAAGCAACACCAAGATAACTGACCATCTACTTCGATGCTTTAAACTAGGTAGATAGATTTGGACAATTTACTTAACAGATTTATATATTACAGGGAGGTGCCTGAAAAATTGTTTCTTTATTAACATTCCTAGAAAAACAGATGCAATCATCTGAGCTGTTATTAGTCAAATGCATTGTTTTTGTTAGAACTCTTTTTTTTGCAGAAGAAAATCACAGAAAATGAGACGCCCTCATTTACAACAAATCATTTTATAAAAGAAATACCATAGGAAGGGCTCTAAAAATGGTACCCTGCTTTAAATTTTTAAAAGCTCATTCAAATTAGAACTGACATATTTTCTGGGTAGGAAAATGGCAGTGCCTTCCATTAGATACCCAGATGCTCCCCTTTCCACTCACACAGTCTCACTTAGGTGTCTTAAATAATGTCCTTGTCATTTCTCTTTGGCTCCCAAGGTGGTGCTGCCCATGAACTTCTCTTGGCTCTGCACATTGGCCTACGAGGCAATTCAGCCACTTCTTTCTAAGTCATTAACTAACGTTCAGGTACTGTCAGATCACTCATAATGGAAAATCCATGCAACCCACAGGGCCTCCTTTTGCCTGGCAAATGAATTTGTTACAACTGGACACTAACAGTGCTGTCTGGCATCTATACTTCAGTCAATAATGATCATCATTATAGCATTCTGCATTTAGGGCAGCTCCTCGGAGCTGAATTATCCAAGAATCCCACGCTGTTGGCAGCAAGATCACCATCACTGTCCACTGCTGCTCTTAAATGCCTGCTGTTGCTTTGCTGCCAGATTAAATTTTACCACATTTTGGGATTAGAAAATTCTATCAAGTTGCAAACACAAAGAGAAGGTACAGGGGATCTTCTATGTGCCAAGAACTCTACCAGTTTCTTTACACATTTATGTACTTTTCAAAAAATCATAACCTTATAGAGTAGGGGGTAGTTATTCTCCATTTACAGATGGTGATACTAAGGTTCAGAGAACTTTAGTGATTCACCCAAGGTTCCACAGCTCATAACTGCAGAAAGATATTAAGAGTCTACCTCCCACATTTCATGCCTGAAACAGGCTCCTCTTGATGGAAATGGTTTTCGACTTTTAAAAATGCAAAATGAGCTCTGCTAAATATTTGGAGGTGAAGCAGTGCCCCAAACTAAGGTTGTCCCCAATGATGCCAACTGATTCAGTCCTGGACTCCCACTCATTTTCTGTTCCTTGCTTTCTGTAGTTTAGAAAACCACATTTTCTGAACCAGAATACTGGCCTGGGATGTACACGAGACATGAGGGTGATGGGACTATAACCTGTCACAGCTAACTACCATGGATAATTTAGAGGATGCTTATGGGAGGAGAAGAAGAACATATTTTAAATCAGGAATACTCTAGTCTATGAAGACATTGACCAGTTCCATATCAATGGATGTTTAAGATGGGAAGCTAAGAAAAATTAAATATAAAAGCTATCTTATGAGAAGGTTCAAGACAAGGGCACCTTTAAAATTCTACCCAAAGCTATACAAAAATTAATAAAAATGGGCAGCATGGGGAAAATAAAACTGTAGGTCTGTAAAAACCTTGGCATTTCTATCAACAGTTTTACCTTTTTTGAACTCATATAGCCAATGTTCTTTCCATGGCTCATGATGAATGCCCTACAAAGTTTATCAAGTCCTCTGCTTTCCTCTCCAAGTTTATTTCTGCTTATTTCTGACACTCAGCTTCAGCTGCGGACTGTGAGACAACTCTACCTCTTGCCTGCCCCACCTGTGCCTCACACCGGGAATGCTCTGTGCCATTTCCTGCTTGCCAAACCCCATCCACACTGGTGAAACTGTCCCTGGTCCCCACACACTGCTTATCTGAGCATCCACAACAGTCTCTGTCCTATGACTTGATTTTTCATCATGTGATGCCCTACAGATCTTATTCTTAGTTGTTTCTCTGACTACACTTAGGGCCAGGGCTATATTTCTTCTGTACCTCCAAAACACCTAGTAGGGTTTAATAAACTGTCATTATCCAATTGCTTAACTTAACCCACAAGCTGCCTTTAAAGTCCTAAAGCTACAACTGCATTCAATGGGTGGGGGCAGCCAAAATTTTGGAGGGGATAGAAGAAGGATTTTCTATTTTGGTTGCATCCGAAGAGCAAAAGCACAAGTGTAATATAGCTCACATCTATTTCTCGGGTTGAGATTTACCAATGGAAGCACTGATTTTAAGAGTCAAAGAAACATAAGCATTGCTCTTAGGGCAATAAGCGAGAAACAAAACCAAAAGGCTTTGATGACATTTCTACTGGGTGACTGTCAGTCACCAACCCCAACCTTCTTCACAAAATTTTGGTCTAGTTTAAAGTAATAATGAAGCTTCAGTAGACATCAGTAATGGAAGTGTAGGAGATGTTAGCAGTAATATCTCAACATTAAGGACAGCCTAACAATTCTAAAAGTTTTCTTTGCATAAAGACTCTCTGGTTTGAATGAACATGAACACATAGTGTTTTCCTACCAGAGTTGATGCAGTTTAAGATGGAGCATATAGGTTTGTCCAACTTTCTGCAGGGTCCCTTTTCCTTTCCTAGTTCATCATTGATCCCTTTCCCCTTAGTGAAGGCAATACTTTAAGAACCAAAATTAGTTGATCTGCATCTTTATTTATTAACTGCTCTTTATTCAGCTTTTCACAATATATTTAAAGACTACATAAGGTACTATTCAAGAGATTCTAAAATTAGCCAAACACTTAACAGTAAACATTTCAAAATAGCTCAACATCCAGAATTAGTAGATGAATAGAAGAAAGATGACTAAACAGAGAAGAAATGAGCCTGATCTTTGAATGAGACACAAGTTGGTGGGAATCTCAGCAAGGCACTTAGATGATCTTAAGCAAATTGTTACATTCCCCTGCACCTTGATATTCTCTGGGGGAAAATAGGGACTTTATTATCTATCTTATAGGGTGGCTGTGATTACTTAATATAATAAAGAATTTTAGTTGTCTAGCACCAAAAATCATGATTAAGTGAGGAAGTGAAATTGGGAAGGCAGTTAGAAAGGAAATACTACTTCCATGTTGTCCACAGGCCCCCTTCATTTTGTCCTAAGTCCTTACCCCTTATATTACCCCTTATATCTCCTTTAGGAGTATTGATCCCTTGCTGTCTCCCTTTTGTGGAATTAGCTACTACTCTTCCCCATTTAGACTTGCCAAACCGCCAAATTCTCAGATCTTGATAACACATGTCTGGATAAAACAAATATTTCATTAACAGTCTGTTCCCAGGTGCTACAAATGTTCTACCTGAAATGAAAGTAGAAATTCACATGGTCTTCCCCTCCAGCAGTCTCATTTTCTGGCAAAATAGAGGTTTAATTAAGGTCAAGCCTTGAAAACCATAGCAGAAGATGACTTTAGGTCTGTGGAAACAGATATTCTAGTTAATTTGATCTAAATGGTTGTGTTTATTTGGGGAGGGAAAAAGAGCCTTTAAAAGATGGAGGCTCCTAGCTAATAGAGAATGGGGGAGAATATGTAATAGCCAATGTTTAAACCATATGGAGCAGTACATGTCACAAGAAAATAATTCCTGAAATATTTTCCTGAAAAAATATATATCTGCACAGCTCTCAACTCCAAGTCATGTATCTACAATGAAAAATTATTTTGCATACTTTTGGTAAATCCAAGACACAGAAGGGTCTTGATCAGCTTGAAGACCCCAGATCTTCAACTATGAATGAACTGAAATCTTCCAATATACGACTTTGCAGTCGCAAGGAAAAAATAATATACAAACCAGAGAACCAGACATGGTACAGGCAGGAGGATTTTAAATGTCCTCAGAGTCAAGTATTGCTTCAGTAAACTCTCCTGAAGCAGAATTCTACCTGGGAGGGAAACTGCAGAGGTGAGTACAGCCCCTCCCCTGGACCTACATTCTTGCTTATTATTCTTCATTTCCCCTTTGTTTCTGTTTCCAGCTTTCCTTATACTCCATGCTCACCTAGCCTTACACACTCCCTCAACAGGGTGCTACAGTTTGAGGTGTAACTTTTGTTCCGTGCCTCACACAGGCTGCTTCTGCTCTGGGATGCAAAGAAAAATAGCATCCAATTTTAACAACAGATCCAGGTTTTGTGGGGTCTAAAACTTACAGAATTTGGAGAGTTTCCTGTAAGAAAGGAATATGAAATTGGGTTCCAGCATTAATAGGTACTTAAAATGAGACAACAGATTACAATAAAGGGCTGGGATCTTGATCATACAGATCCTTTCCCCTGAGGCTTCTGCCAGCAACCTGAGGATACCGGGCTTCCCACCCCACTCCGGACCAGAGCTCCCGGCAGGGACTAGGACATAAGGGAACAAACAATGCAGGGAGGGGCTCTGTTCACAGCACAGTAAATCCTCTCCACACTAACTTCCCTAAAATAAACACAAGAAATGTGACTATCCCCATTCTGCTGTTGGTCCCTGACAGACATATTTTACACCCCAAAATAACGGCCATTGTTAATACTCTACTACCTGGTGATGGGTCTGTGTTGTTTTATTTCTGTCCAAAAAGTGAGACAATAGATTACAACAACAAGAACAACAACAACAAAAAACTTGCCTTATTGTCAAATTCAGAGGGGCACATTACACTTTTTAAGTGCAACATATTTTTCCATCTAATTCAAAACTGTGAATGTTCAACTTAAAGACTCTTTCCAGTTTCTGTTAGTGACAGACAGGGCTCCCCAAGGGGTTGCTGCCTTCAAAGACAGGTAAATGAGGGCCCATATAAAACAGCCAAGTATTGATGTTGTAGTAAAATTCCAGAAAAATACATTGGCAGACAAGTAAATTTGTCACTAATAATTTAATGTAATTTCCCTAAAATGGAGCTAATAGGTACTTAGGGAATACACCTCCAGGGTTTACATCAAATGTGCATGTGGAAAATCGTGAAATAATATTTTTTTTAAATGTAGATGCTTTGTCTGACATGTTGGTTTATGATGGAAATTATTCTTCCAAAATAAAAATGGGGAGGGGAAAATGTAACCTCTCCAATACACATACCCTTTAGCTCCCAAACCTTTCCTGGGAGTGGCGGATGAGAAGCAGTGACTGACTGGAAGCTGCAAACATTCGTTTGCATTTTATTTCCCCCTCAAAATGATGTACTACAATTACCAAATATTAATGAACCAATCATGTTGCAAATAGTATTTCCTGTGTCACTTTGAGTTATAGAATCTAATATTGGGCTCATTTGAAATATTCCAAAGTTGCATATTTTTTCCCCTTTGCAAAGTGACAGCTCAAATTGTGTTTAGTTGCATCCGTCCAACCATGAGCAAATCAAGTATAAAAATTTCATTTTGTCTAAGTGTTAATGCGATTTTTTAAGCTCATATCCTGGGATGGCTCACTTTGCACTGTGCTGGATGATATTAGATGCTGCTTAAACACTATTATCAATTATATTACATGGTGCCAGAAAATTTTAAAATAGCACTTGCTTGGGACTCAAGTCATGAAGTTCTAAGAAAGGAAAAATACAAAGCAGGAAAAAACATCCGTTTGCTTTTTCAAATGCCCCAATGTTTATGTTTCATATTACAAATAGGCTGATTTCCAGCTATAAATCTGAATTTCATTGCCATTATTGTGGGTTTAATATGAAAAAAGACCTGCAGTACGCTAAGGCAATAAGGGGAGACGCAGCTGTCATAAGCTGAACTGCTGGGTGGAACAACCAGAGACCCAACTCAGGGGCAGGAGGGAGGAGAAGACAAGGCTATGAGAAAGAAAGCAGCCCTAAGGTAGAGCCATCAAAATTATGAATTAATATATAAGTCAAAATTATAGAATGTCCATCATTTTTCTATGGAATATTGACAGAGTGAAATGAATCCAGCAGATAATAAAGAATCTATGCCCCAGAAAAAAAAAAGGGGCGAAGAAAGAAAGCAGTCAAATATGCTGGCTTCATAAGCACATTTCATCAAATGTGTGAGCTTAATACAACTGCCAGAGAAAAGCCTGATCCAATTTTGCAGGAGGTCACCGTCAGAAGTCCCTGGCTCTTAATGTGCCTCAGCATTCCCTGATTTCTTACTCCAGGTAGTGAGGCCAAAAGCTGCCTCATGCTCAAAGACATTTTCTTCTTTTCCCAGATCCAATCTCACAAACACTTACATGCCCAGGACAGATGTGACTGTCATAATGAATGTTAATGGAGAAAGTTGCCAAATAAAGTCAATTATGGCCCCATTTTCATGGGCCCAGAGCATAGGAAAATTTCATCTTTCCTATTACCACATTATCAGTGGCTGCTCTATATGCTCGGTGGGAAAATGAGTGATTTTTAGTTCAGGTATCTGAGAAAAATGTCTTTAAATTCTGAAGTCATTTAAACTATATGTCCAGAAGGTATCCAGCCATGTAACATGAAACATTTACTGAAGAAAATACAAGATACAAGAAACACCGTACATAGGACAATAATGCCCTCAGTCCCCTTCAAAGTTGGCACCTAGGGACCTCGCACAGTTCTCCCAATCACCATCAGCTGCCCCATTGTATTTTCCTGAATTTCATCAATGGTCTGTAATCTCTTCCCTTTCAAAGGTGATTGTAGTTTGGGGAAAAGCCAGAAGTCACAGGGCACCAAATCTGGGCTTTAGGGGGACTGAGTCACCTGGATGATTTGATGTTTTGCCAAAAAAATCTGCATGAGATGTGATGCATGAGTGGGCATGTCCTGATGAAGCTGCCAATCACTGGTTGCCATAGCTGCAGCCTTCTGGATCACCCAAATAGTTTCCAAGGAGGAATGTTCAAGCTTAACACAAAATTTGTTGCAGATTCGTTGCTCTGCTCACTCAGAGCAATGAATGTGATGGCCACACAGTACACCTGCTCACTCAATGGCATCTACTGGCCCCCACTGACTAGTACAGTGAAGTAGTCATTGTTCATGCACGCACATTCCAGTCCACTCTCCTTGGCTGCCAGGTTACAGGATGTTGTGCAAACCATTCTTACTATATTAACAATGGCTGCATTTTTCTGGGCAGACAGACAGACAGACACACATACATACACACAGCTACGAAAATCATGTGCCATGCTTTTACTTACTTTATGCAGACATAGCTAGATCTGCACTATTTGGGTTTGTAAATCAGGCATTCAAAAGTCTGCTAAATTTCAGAAAGCTGCAGTTTGTATGAAACTGGTTATGATTTCTGATAATTCAGAACAAAAACAAACATTTCACCAATGGGAAGGCACACATCTCACAAGATTATAGCTCACGCCTGCCTATTTCAATGTGTTCACACTTAATAAAGTTTAAATGTAATAGAATCAACCTGAATTCTCCATCAAGTCCAGGATTCTGGATGGCTTTCCTGACTGGGGATCCATAAGAGAATTAATTCAGCCCTAATCCTCCAAGGCATCCATTTTATGTAATGAATTAAGTTCTTAGCTCTGCATCTAGAATGTACTACTTATGTACCAAATTTGGGACATTGAGAAAATAGCCTTTCAAATCATTTCCTGTGTTTTTGTGGTTCAAATGTGGAGCCCCAGGTGAAAATGCCTGCAAGGCTCACCACTCAAAGAATAGCCTGCAGACCAGTAGCATTCATGTCATGGAGGGAGAGTGTTCAAATGCAGATTCTGATTCAGTAGGTCCAGGGTGGAGCTCAAGACTCTGCATTTCTAACAACCTCCCAAGGAATTCTAGTGGTTCTAGAAGCCCTGGCCAGCAAAGTTCTGAAAGCTCCCTGTTCTCCATGAAATAATTATTAAACAACAGTGTAACACTAAATAATTATTTGACATGTCATCTAAAAAACTTGTTGGCTTTCACTTTGTGTTGGGCAGCAATATCTATTTATCACCGATAGCCAGGATAGAAGCAGGTAAATAGGAATCATCAACCAAGAAAAACAGAAAACGCCATTGCTTTGGTTTCCTTGACTCTGTGCCCCAAAGCAGGAGATTTTCACCCTCAGATGCAAATTTACATAGGAAATTGTACCCATATTTTCCAATCTAAAACCAGGATATATATTCCATTTCATAAATCTAGTTATGGGAAAAAGCTCACAAGATATACAGATTAAATTACATTTAGACATTCATTTGATCAATAGCTTTCATTAAAAAGAATTAAGTGACATGAAATAAGAACCACCTACAAAATCTAGGCTATATGATCACCAAGGAGTGGTCCCGTGGCCTTTGTTGAGAGGCTTTTTTTCCCCTGAAATGTCATCCTTTCTTTCCACCTGCCAAGCACCCTTCCCACCTTTAATGTCCACCTCAGGAATTCTATCTTCCTGGAATGCTCAGCAGCCTCCAACCCCATACCTCCTTCGCATTCCTCTAAACCATGATGGCACCTCTGTTTGGGACTTTTTATCTTTATATACGTTATTCTGTTTTCAAGTTGCTTCGATTAGCTTGTATAATCTCCCTAACATTCAGCCCAGTGAATATTAATTTAGAACCTATTTTGCTCCAGGATCTGTGACTGATACAGGGGATAAAGGAATACAGAAGGACTTTACCGCAATACCTGGGATGTAGCCATAAATATCTTTGTTCCATACATCAAAAAAACTCATCATCATATTATAGAGAAGACTGACAGGAAAACAAAACTAATATACTGTTACGATTCTAAAATATAAGTGTATACAAAGTTTTGAAGGAGACAGTGCATTTGCCAGGTGGGAGAACATTATGACAAGGCGATTTCCCCAAAGGGTATATGGGGCAAGACATCCAAAGACAGAGATGTAGGCAAAAGTAAGGAGCATACAGGGACTCCAAACAGTTTGTGATTGTGAGAATTTGGGGACAAGCAGAAGGAAGAGGGGACAAAAATAAAGAAGTATGTATGCAGGGTCTTATATGCTTATGCTAAGGAAAGATATAATCAGACTTGTGTTTCAGCAAGATCAGTCTATTGATGAAGTCGAGAATATCATAAACTCCTCCGTACACTTTTCAAGCTAGAGAGTTTGAGGTAAGAGGACAATTCAAAACTTTACTAATCAAGAGAAACTGGACTTTTTATTTTTATGACTTCAGATCCTTTGAATGAAGAATCTTGCATAAGTACACATTCTCCTAAACCATTTGTTCATATTAATGATCACATCTGAGAAATACCTGATATACTTTAAGAAAACAACTCTTGAAGGGAAGCATATTGAGAAGGGTATAAAGAAGAAGAATTAGGCCCTGGCTGGTGTAGCTCAGTGGACTGAGCGTGGGCCTGCGAACCAGACAATCGCGGTTTGATTCCCAGTCAGGGCACATGCCTGGGTTGCAAACCAGTTCCCTGTAGGCCAGTTCCCAGCAGGGGACGCATGAAAGGCAACCATACATCGATGTTTCTCTCCCTCTCTCCTTCCCTTCCCCTCTAAAGATAAATAAATAAAATATTTTAAAAAAAAAGAAGAATTAGCTAAGGGGCTAGTACAAGGCACCCCAGAATTATGGGTTTCTTGAGGTCAAAAAGTTTTATCTTGTAGCTCTTGATATCTAGTACCTAACATGGTGCCCAGAAATGGGAAATCACTATTTACTCATTCTACTTAAAAACTATCCAAATATATACCTTCAACCCTTTACCCCTTTTAGCCCATATCTGGGAATTCAGAAAGTAATTTATAAACTTATCATTATGTTATAATCTTTTAAAAATTGTTATTTCAATTTCCCCTAAAGTACATATTTTTACTTCTCTCTAACAGCTATAAAAATTAGATGACTTCTAAGGTTACCATTCATGGATATATTTATTCTGAGCCTCCTTTATAAAGCATTGCTATTTTTCAAGTTGAGAAAAAGTCTGTCAGAAAGGACTCTGGCCCAAATGAGCTTGTATTTGATCCTAAACAAGATTTTTCACCCACAAACAAGGGGTCCCTGGGGAAGAGAAGAAATTGTAGCATTTGAATCCTAGGAAGTTAAATTTTCTCAATTTTTGAAACACTTCTGTGCTCCTTATAATACCACTTACTAGGCTTGCTTCACCTGTAGTAGATACTCAATAAATGAACACTTGATTTGACTAAATTTAGAGCTTTAGAGAATATTTGTATCTATTTTAATTGTTCTGAATCATACCAGTGAACCTCTGAATTTCTTGTATTGACTCTCCCTACTTCAGTGGCATTTGTATCTCTTAAATTATTTAAATCTAAAACTGAACAGCAGTAAGTATTTAAACCAAATCTGTTTTAAATTTTATTTTTCAATTACAGTTTACATTGAATATTATTTTGTATGTTTCAGGTGTACCACATAGTGGTTAGAGAATCATATATACTTTACACAGTGTCCCCCTGATATTTCTGGTACCCACCTGGCACCACACATCGTTATTACAATATTATGGACTATATTTTCTGCTCTTTATTTTACAACTCTGTCACTGTTTTGTAACTAACAATTCGTCCTTCTAATCCCTTCCCCTTTTTCAACCAGCATGCCACCCCTCCCCCTTCCCCTCTGGCTCTATCAGTCTGTGGAACCAAATCTTTGCGAATGCACTCCCAGCCCTGCCTGACCTGTGTGGGATCCTGTCACTGACTCAGGGGGCATTGTGCAGCACCCAGTGCCACAGATACGTGAATGTCCGTGCACCAAGTAAGCTCTTGGAAAGAAGGGGTGCGTGACTGTGTAAATCCCGATCCAGGAAGACAATGAATCGACAATGCACATACAGCCCCACACCTGCGGTCACACACTGTAATAAACCCCCACTGGTGTTCCCATAACGAAGTTGATCCCAAAGGATAGAGAGCAGTGATGGGAAATATAAATCTGTACCAACAGCCAGCCATGCCTCCCACCTCCCATGTGCCGTACGTGTGCACACAAACAAGGCTGCCGATACGTAAATATTGCAAGAGGGGCAATCCATCTCCTGCTGCACATTCCGTCTCCATACATGCTCTGTATGTTGCCTTAAATTTCATACAGTATTCAGAATGATTGAGACTGCCCAGCCTTTGTTCAGAGGAAGTAGGCGGTGGGGTGGGGGAGGGGTGAGGTCGGACTCTAGCAGATTCTGAGATTTTATTTTCCTTCCCTCGTGGAAAAAAAAATCAGCTTCTTAAAATTGCATTGCTGATGTTTATGATTCATATTACAAGCAGGGAAACCTCTACACCCAAATCAAAATTTCATTTATGATATTGTGGACTTAATAGGAATAAAGGCCTAGTGTTTTCCAAGGCACCGAAGAAAGATGCACCTGCCACAGGACTAATCACAGAAGAGAATGAGAAGATGGAGGCTGGGCAGGGATAATAAGAGACAAAAGCAAACCCAAACGCCATAAATTGATATGAAGTGAAAAAAGAAATGAAAAGATAAAAAAGCACTAGTGTGTCCATCACTTAGGCTAGGGAGACAGACATAAAGAGGTGAATTTAAGGCATACTTAAATTCCTGCCACTTTCCTCCTCCAGCTTGGAAATCCTACCAGTTAGAAATATGATTGGGGTAACTAAAGGCACTGGCAACAAGACAGGTTGCATACTAAATGCAAGGCACGCAGGGTGGTTTGAAGGGATACTTTCTTTCAACTGCACAAGAAAGAAGTAATGGAGAGAATGGTACAGGCTTAAGCAGGCTCTTGATGTAAATGAAAATAAAAACCACAAAACTTTTATATCTTTGTAGCATTTGGCTAATGAGTCACTAAAACCATCCTCAGCACATCCATCATTTCTATTGCAGAGACTCAACCACTGTCTCTCTCTAATTGGTCTAGACAGGTGTCATGATATTTCAGCAGAGTGAAAAAAAAAAATCCAGAGGTTTTCTTCAGTGAGAGTGAAAGGTAGACACTTTGGAAAATGTTAGTCTAATTTCAACCTTCTTTGAAACAGTTTACATTTAGCAAGAAAATCAACTGGAAAGAAATAGGAGACTCACCATACAACAAAAAATTCAGAGGTTCACTGGTATGATTCAGAACAATTAAAACAGACAGAAATGTTCTCCAAAGCTACAAATTTAGTCAGATCAAGTGTTCATCTATTGAGTATCTACTACAGGTGAAGCAGGCCTAGTGGTATCAGAGGAGCACAAAAAAGCTTTCTAGAACTGAGAAAATTTAACTTCCCAGGACTTAAATGCTATCACTTCCTTCTCTTCCCCAGAACCCCTTGTTGGTGGCGAACAAAATCTTGTTTAGGATCAAATACAAGCTCACTTGGGCCAGTGTCCTTTGTAGCAGACTGCTTTTTTTTTTTCAACTTGAAAAATAAGGATGCTTTATGAATGGAGGCTTTCTCTCAAAATAAATATATTCACGATTTTGAACCCCAGAAATCATCTAATTTTTATCATGTTGCATATGTAATAAACTCTCTTCCAGTTTATTTTAGTAAGTTTAATTTTGAAGACAATGAGTTTGAGGGTCTGGGAATATCCAGTGGGAGGTGCCAAGCTAAAGAAAGAGATCTGCGCAGGACTTTCATTATCGTACATGAGAACTGAGATTCTGAAAGTAGATGTGAAGTTATGGGAACACATAAGCTCACCCATGGAAAGTACATAAAAATGGTAAAGAAAGATAAAATAGGATGAGGAGTGAAAATAAGCTATTCAGTTTCACTATTTGCACTCATTGGTGATGAAAAGAGGAATGTTGAGAACAGATTACCGTATTTTTTGGACTATAAGATGCACTTTTTTACCACATTTTTTCCTTCAGAATTTTTTTCCCATTTTCCTCTCTAAAACCTAGGTGCTTCATATGGTGCAGACCCCAGATTCACCTAGGTTTTAAAGGAGGAAAATAGGGGAAAACATTTGGAAGCAAAAAATGTGGTAAAAAAGTGCATCCTGTAGTCCAAAAATTACTAAGTGCTATGCATCTTAAGGACAGAAGAGAATTCAGAGAGTGCATACCCAGAAAATGCAGATGGCAATATAAACAGTTCCTTCACTTTCATGGTAAAGGAGATAGGTCTGTAGTTTTCGCAGAAATAGGGTAAAAGGAAAAGACAGAAATTGTTGACAGAAGGAGAAAAAAGGTTTGAAGACACAGGAGAAGGGGAATAATTGGTAAGTATGGATAATCAGTGGGTGTGATGGGATGGTCATTGGTCAGTAGGAGACAATTCGGAGTCAGTTCATGGAGTGAAAGGTTAGCTTTGGAAAGGATGAAGGGAGAAAGGAGGGCCTATACTTCCGAGATAAGAATATACAAGACCCCTTTATTTTCAACCCACCATCGTAAGCTTATCACAAGCTGAGGACAAGAGTTTGCTGCACACAATTTAATGCAACAGTGGGCCCTACTCGTGTTCATACGTGTGTAGGGATGCAGGCTTCAGAGTGTTGTGTGTGAATACGTGGGAAAGGGGCCACCTTCAGGGCTGCAGACCTGAGCAGCATGCAGTTCCCTGTACCTCTGGCAGAAAGCTGAGTAGTTTTTCAACAACTAAACAATTCACTCACCCAATAGCTTGACCTGGCTTTAGGAAAGAAGGCACATCCGTTACTTACGTAGTACTTTCCAAGAGTACAATACATGCCATTACCACTAACAAATTCCTTGGGAGGGCTTCACCTTCTCTTTGCCTGAATTTCTGTTTCAGTGAGGAAACTTTGACAAGATTACAGAACTGTAGTATGCAAATTTGAGTTTTCTCCCCTGCTTCTTCCACCTCCACCCAGCACCTTAAATTATTTGCTGTTATGGTTAAAATAGTCTTTATTGACATGATTAAATATATCTGAAAGCCTAGAATAAAAGGTCCAAGATTTTATGAAGGAGAAATCAGTCCCTCTCCAATTTCTTTCCTATCTTCTTTGTCACTACATTCTCCTTTCAGTGACTCTGGAGGGCTTGCTTCCTCTAGAAAGTTCATTCATTAACATTTGAAGAGCACGTTGCACCTGCCCTGTGGGACCTTTGGTGAGTTGTTCCCAAGACACATTAGGAAAGACACCACTGTGAGCCCCTATCACTTGCAGGACTTTAAAATTAATAAATGGCTCACTGATAAGAAATTCCATGAACACTGTATCTATAATTGTAAAAACTGTATCTGTAAAAATCTTGGAAAGTATCCCAATGTTTATTTTAAATATTAAAATATTAATATTTTAAATGTTAGTATTAATGAGGTTATGACTTTCATAATTAAATATATATAAATGTCATGAGCTGAATGGCCTTCCCTATGCCTGCATTTTTCCCCAGTACAAAATGACAAACTCACTTCTCAAATTTCAGCCAGCTCTTCGAAATGAAAACTTCTCTGAGGAAAAGAAGTAGAATTAGTCCTTTCTTAGGAGAAAAGAAAATAACGTTCATATTGTAGTTCACTCATGAAGCATAATTCCCCAATTTTATATAACATATGCATTTTCCCTTTTGCACTATTGACATGCAGTGTGTATATAGACATGAATGTATATACAGACATAGAGAAACTTCATTTCTATCTTATATAATTATGAATCTATGCACAGAATTGCAATGGTGAAACCCTGGAAACAAAAATAGGATAAAGTTGCCTGATTTTATCACTGCTATTATTAATATTCAACCTTGTTTTGGAAATTCCAGCCGAAGAAATAAAATGAGACAAATAACTAGGGAGTATGTGTATTGGAAAGCAAGAGGCAGAAGCATCCTTGTTTGCTAGTGTTCTAACAGCCTACCTGATAAATTTAAGAGAATGGACAAACTATGAAAACTGAACTATTCAACAAGGTAGCAAACTGTAAAACTCAGTTAATTTTAAAAAATCAATAGCTTTCCTATATGTCAGCAATAATCAGAAAAAATAATGGTAACTTCCACTCACAATGGGAATTAGAAAATATAATTATTAAAAATATATGTAATGAGAATTGCATGGTAATTGTAGAGTAAAAAGTGCAACAGTTTACAGTGAAAAATGAAGAAAGGCATAGAGACAAAGTCATGTTTGTTAGCCATATGGAGAAAAATATACAACTATAGAGCTATTAACTTCACCTAAATGAACCTATAAATCTGACACAATTATAATTCTAGTCCCCTTTTGAGGGGTTAGAATTTGATAAAATAATTCTAAAGTTCCTTTGAAAAACTAAAAATTGGAGCTTAACTAGAAAGTTTGGGGGAGAAATGAAATAGTAAAGAAGGATTGTTCTAGCAAATATTAAAATGCATACAGCTACAGTAATTAAAGCAATAAAGTCCTGGTTTTAAATATTAATTATAGCATATTAATGGAACAAAATAACCTGTAAAATATACTTCAATATATAAAAATGTGTATAGTTTTCTGCGGCAGTTCAAATCAATAGAAAAAGTAGCCAGTATAAAATAAATACATGGAGATCACTGGCTCTGTGAAGGATGAAGTGAGAGCCATATCTTCTATCTTCACAAAGATAGGTTGAAGGAAGGAAGAGGGGTGGGATGGGATGGAGAAGGAGGAGGATGAAGAGAAAGAGAGAGAAAAAAGGAGAGAGTTAAAGTTAGATAGTGGGCAGATGGGTATCTATTATATGATTTTTTTAATATTTAAAATATATCATTATTTAGAATGAAAAAATAGGATTCCATTAAGAGATTTATAGATTAGCCTAAGATGTAAAACTCACACATTAAAAAAATACAATCAGAGCAAATTGAAGACATATTCAGCATACTGCATAAAAGATAAAAAGTCTTTTGTCTATGTAGAAAAAATACATGTTTTCTACATAGAAAACATGTAGAATTGTTATCAGCTTCTCTGATAAACAGAGATTTGAAAATAAAATATTGATGTGTCAATTTCTTTGTCAATTTTATAATGTTTTTTAAGATGTAAGGATAACTAAGAACTACAGATACCCAGACAGGTCATAGGGAAACTGGCCTTCTCAGACACTGTTCTCATGCACTGTTAGTGTGAGTATAAACTTATACACGACATCCTGAAGGAAGGGTAGCAATATCCTTCAAGAGCTATAAAATTATCACACTCTTAGAGAAATTTATTCATGGAAATAATCATGAATGTGAAGTAAATATATGTATAAGAATGCTTAATGACAGTTTGATTTTAATTTTTCTCAAACTGGAAAGTAACATAAGATTGATTTGATTTTAGGCAGGTAACTGATTTAATCTGATATATATTTATTAGAAGTCCTGATTACTTTATACAGAATGTAATGGCAAGAAACAAGAATAAAATCAGACCAGTTAGGCATTGCAAATTGCAAATACTGTCTCTTATTTAACAGGTTGGTTTTTACTTGTGACTTTTTAATCTTTTAGACATATGGTCAAGGGCTTTCACTTGTACCCTTCCCCTAAATCCTTCCAATGACTTAAAATGGCTACAAGCCCTTAGAATGGTTCTATTTTGCATGTTAACATCTAGTATACCTCACATGTAGTATGCCTTTAATAAACATTTGTTGAATACATTCACAAATACCTATTATAGCAACTGCTATATTGTGTTTTCCACTAAACTGCTCTTTGAGAGCAGGGGCCAATAATCCACTCTTCTCTATATTTTCATCACAAAGCACAATGCCAGATTCAACAAACAAAGGAGCATTTAGAGCTCTTTATTCCCTCCTCCATCCTGCAGAGCCAGGACTAACTCCTATTTCATTGCTGCAGAAGATGGAAGGTTTATTTAAGAAGTACTTAAGCTGAAATGGCTCTAGACCCAGAGATTCTGGGCTCTGGATTGAAACAGGAACACTAAGCAAAGAATTAGAGGTTTCTCTAGAGAAACTGAACAGCACTCAAAAAGTAACTACCACTTGGGAGTCCCCCAATAAAAAGGCTCATCCCTGTCCCTCCCTACTGCAGACCAACCCAGGCAACAAATGTTTTAGTGCCTCACTCTTGAATTCAGGAAGTCAAAGAACATACATTTTTGCAAAACTGAATGACAGGGACTGAAATAAATTGCTAAAAAAGAACTCCGAGGAAACAAAAAAAATGCACGGACCAAAAGAAAAATTTTAAAAAGAAGTAATACTGTCAGAATGATAAGACAAAGTATTGTATCTATAAAGCAAAAACAAAATGTTATACAGATATGAACAATCAAAAACTTAGAATGTGCCCTGGCTGGTGTAGATTGACTTGATTGAGTGCTGGCTTGAAAACCAAAGGGTTGCCAGTTCAATTCCCAATCAGGGCACATGTCTGGGTTGCAGACCAGGTTCCCAGAGGGGACAAGAGAGGGGCAACCACACAAAGAGGTTTCTCTCCTTCTCTTTATCCTTCCCTTCCCCTCCTAAAAATAAATAAATAAAATGTCTTTTTAAAAAAACCTAGAATATCATGTTAACAGAAATTTTTTTAATCCAATCAAATAGTAGGAAGATAAAATTAGGAAATTTCCATAAAAGTAGAATGAAAAACAATAGAAAACATAAGAGAATTAGAGAATACATCCAAAAGGGTCTAACTTCTGATGAACAAAAATGACTAAAAGAGAGATAAATGAAAACAGAGTTAAAAAAATTATTTTTAAATAATATTTAAAAAATATAAATATTTCAGTATACTTTCCCAGAACTAAAAGACACAACAACTTTAGATTAAAGGGTTCCAATTAATTTCCCACTCAGTGAATTTGAACAGACCTATGATAAGGCACATCTTTGTAAAATTACAAAACATTGAGAACATAAGGAAAATTCTAGATGTTTCTGGAAGGGGACAGGCAAGTCATAAAAGCAACAGCAGCCAGAATGGCATCTAGCGTCTCAGCAGCAGCACTGGAGGCTAAATGACAACAAAGCAATGCCTTAACCAATGAGATCAAATTATTTTAAAACTATAATTTTATACCCAAAGTATCAATCAAATTTGAGGGTGGCATACAGATATTTCCAGATATTAAGTTCTCAAAACATTTACTCCTCTTACATGTTTTCTGAGGAAGTTATTAGCAAGGTACCCTCACAATATGAGGGACAAAACTGAAAATGAAGCAGGCATAAAGTCAAGGAAAAGTGACCAAAAACAGGAAAGAGGGAAATGGTGTTCCCAAGGTGACAACGAAAGATTGAGAATGAACTTAAGTGGTCTTAGAGCAGGCCTAGAAAGTGACTGCCCACATTGGAGGGAAACACAGAGGGCTCCTGAGAAAACACAACTAAAGTAGTGTCTGATGGGTACGCCTGGATGGAAGATTTTGTTGAGAATACATTAGAGCAGGTGGAAAAATTACTGAGAGAATTAAGAATATTAAATAAGGCAGATAAAGTGCGTCTCACTAAGGTCAAGTTCAAGGAAGTTCATCATTCCCAAGCCCTTATTCTATGAAATGTTAAAGGGACTTATCTAAGAAAAAGAAGATAAAAGATATGAACAGTGAAAGGACAGCAAACTCACAGTTATTAACAACCACACCTAAAACAAAAGCAAACTAAGAGGACAGCTAGATCAGGAGCAGAACCATAGAATTGAAGATCACATGGAGGGTTAGCAACAGGGGAGTGGGAGGAGGAGAAGGGGGGAGAAGGTACAGAGAATAAGTAGCATAGACAGTAGGGAGAAAATAGACAGGGGGAGGGCAAGAATAGTGTGGGAGATATAGAATCTAAAGAACTTGAGACACATGGACATAAACTAAAGGGGGGAATAGTGGGGGAGGGGTGTGCAGGGTGGAGGGGAATGAAGGGGGGAATAGAACAACTGTAATGGCATAATCAATAAAATATATTTTTAAAAAGAATACTAAACAAGTGAAAAAAGGTTGTATAAGAAAAGTAATGTAACTAAAGAACACATTGTACTTGGCGTAAAGATGTACACCTGAATACTGATTAGAGAGGATGGGAGGGAGGAAGCAGGGAGACTGAATTTTCATCCACTGAAAGAGAAGCCCAATGATGGATAAAATGGATAAATTAAGGAACTATGTAGTAGCATTACGTGGAAGTATATAAACACCACAAGAGACAGATATGGATAAATGAATGGAAAGTAGCATCCTGTGGGGAATAGGATTAAGGGTGGGAGGTGGATTATGGATCTGCAATTTGTATTCATAAGCCGTTTAGTATTATTTGACTTTTCTAAACTATATGCATGCATTACTTTACAAAGATAAAAACTGATCAACAAAAGTCAGTCTCTGCAAAGTCCCCAGATGTAAATGAAGTTGGTAAATCTAGTTCTGGGCTGGGATTGAGAAGGCTAGCCCAGAGTTTCTGAGGACCCTTCTGCCTCACAGGTTCTTCCTTGTCAAGACAGCTGCTTAAGGAAGGAAGGGGTTCCTTGGGTTTGGGTGGTCACAGATTTCTGATTTGTGAACTCCAGGTAATTTCAAGTCACTCATGCAAGCAGTTCTGATTCCCAATAACACTCCATTTTCTTTTATTTTATCAGCTGGCTCATCAGACAATTCCTACCTTATGCTCAGTGCTCTGCCTTCAGCTCTGCTCTAAGACTTTGCCAGGACATACATGTAGTCAGAGCCTCACTTTTATACCTTTTCTGGTTTCCACTTCCTCCTTGCTTCACCCTCCTAACTTCATAATGTTGCTTTCCATGCCCTCTTTTTACCTACGCCATAATGATATGCTAAATAATCTCAATGGCAAGAACATATGTCCATAGAAAGATGTGTGAATACACAACCAATGGGCACACTCCTTTCCACATCTTTTAAGGATTTGTTATGCATTCAGAGGTACAGAGCTCTATTTATAGCCATACAAAATATTTCTACATACAAAAATATAAAATGCTAAATAAAAACATAATATAATACCATTCTCATGTTCCTTTATGTGTCAATATATTATATAAATACCACAGACATCTTGTCCCCATAACCTATGTTAAGTGTAGCGCACATTTGCACCCTTTCACATAGGCTCCCCAGAATAGAGCAGCCTGAACAGACGTTGTTTTTCCTTCCTGACAAACGGGCATGAAATAACAGGCTGACATCTGCCTCTGCAGGTCATTCAAGTCAGCCTGCTACATGTCAGAATTCAAACTGCTCCATCCATCAACAGCAGAACCAAAATTAACGCAGCTTGGAAACTCCGCGGCAAGACAGTAACAGCCCAATTCAAAGTCTGACCTTCGTGGAATGGTGGGGTAGGATGGAAAATTATTTCATGCCCTGCACCAAAGCCAACAATACAATTTGAAGAGATTTTCAGTTAAATTAATTTTAAAGAAAAATCCCCCAGTGTAGCAGTTTAACTCTTAGGGTCACGTAAAAGGAGCGCTCGGTGCTCAGGGTTTGCTATCTGGAGGTTCTGTGAGCACCTTCTGCAAAAGAACTACACACATTATTTCAGACAGAACGGTTTTAAGACATTTGCACTGTAGCACATGCTAAAAGTCTTTATCAGTAAGTGAAGAAATCACCAAGAGATTTAGTTATTCATACCATTTTTTGGAAATGGCTATTAGTTAAAATTGTAAATGAAACCAGTCCTTTAAGATTACAAATACAAATGAATCCTTTTCTGGAGATATTTTTAAAGGTAATGGTTTCCCTTTGCTCAATTATAACAGAATTTATGCTGAGAGACTTTATAACCAGTATCCAAAGTCGACCATCAACTTAACAAATGAACTAGACTCTGATACATAAAATTATTTTGCCTACTGCTTTGGCTATGATGCAAAGTACAACACAATTTTCTTAAATGCCATTCATTTGTAGCCAGCGACAATTTGAATTATACTTTAAATTCATGTTCTGTTAAGGCAAAGTTACCTTTCTTGCCCTTCTGAAGACTGTTTCAAAACTCAATCTGAAAAGTTACCCTAGTGTTCTTGTCCAGCACTTCCGGTTTTTCCATCAATAGGGGGTCCAGGCTAAGTTGAGGGAATGTTTCACACATTTGTTAACAGAATGTCCAGAGCCCCAGTGTCCTGTCTCCCTGTGTATCTCTTCTTTTCCCTCTAGCCTTTTGCCTACCAGAAGGCTGAAGTTTCCCTTAAAACAGAAGCCCTCCTTGGTTCCATCTCTCTCTTGAGTTGTACCCCATATTCTCCTTCTCTCTTCACCTGCATGCTTCTTGAAAGGATTATCCACATCAGTTACCTTCAATTATTCTATTTAAAATCATTGTGCTATGTGGCTTGCATCCTTACCATCACAGTCTAAATAACACTAATAGCCAAATTCAACAAGCTGTGTTCAGATGGGTTAATTGACCTTTCTACAGGTTGGGTCCATTCATTACATTGTTGTTTCCTAAAACTCGCCCACAAATAACATTCCTATTCTGTCTGATCCTTGACATGGGTGGTTCCAGAGTTTTGGTTCAATTCCTGTCTCTTACTCTGTACATCCTCTTTTTAATGTTGTGAACTGCAAACACATGTTGATGTCTCCAGACCTATTCCCTGCTTGAAGCTCTGGAGCATATTTCCAACTATGCATTTCACCCCTTTGGTTATATCACAGATACCGACAACCTAACACAATCAGTTGAAAGGAGAACAGTTCCCTATACAGGACACACCCTTCCACATCTCCATGACTTTGCATGCTTTATTCCTCCTGACCATCTCTGTGAAAACAGCCCAATACTCCCAAGTAGTTAAAGACTCCCTTCGATGTGTTCCATACACCTCACACAAACTCGTATAATAGTGTGTTTCTCGTGCCACTGGAGTTAGTGTTTACACGTGTGTGACACTTTCCTCAAGTCCACAGTGTAAGTACCATTTTCCTTCAAAGGGCCCACAGCAGGGCTTGGCATGATGATCTATTTGATAAAGGAATGAGTGGATTGATGACAGAATACCCAGCTTACTGGTGTGATAAATCAATTGACCACAGTTTGGGGGAAGTAGAGATGGGAAGCAAGGGCAACTGGTAAACCTGCCTTGACATTTCATGTGGCTAAGATGATTAATTTTTTAAAGTATATATTTTTATTATGTTATTACGGTTGTTCCAATTTTTCCCCTTTGACCCCCTCCACCTGGTATCCCCTTCCCTCCAGCAGTCCCCTTCTGAGTTCATGCTCATGGGTCGTGCAAATAAGTTCTTTGGCTTCTCCATTTCCTATACTATTTTTAACATCTCCTTGTCTATTTTGTAACTACCAATTATGCTTCCTAATCCCTGTACCTTTTCCTCCATTCTCCCCCTCCCCACTGATAACCTTCCCAATGATCTCCATATCAGTGATTCTGTTCCTGTTCTAGTTGTTTGCT
The DNA here is from genome assembly GCF_021234435.1 of Artibeus jamaicensis. Lineage (NCBI taxonomy): Eukaryota > Metazoa > Chordata > Mammalia > Chiroptera > Phyllostomidae > Artibeus > Artibeus jamaicensis. The sequence goes on from NW_026521842.1 coordinate 16,486,077, forward strand.
TAGTTTGTTGTTTTCATTTTTTAGATTCCGTTGTTGATAGTTGTGAGTTTATTGTCATTTTCCTGTTCATGGTTCTGATCTTCTTTTTTTAAATAAATTTCTTTAACATTTCATATAATGAAGCTTGGTGATGATGAACTCCTTTAGCTTTACCTTGTCTGGGAAGCACTTTATCTGTCCTTCGATTCTAAATGATAGCTTTGCTGGATAGAGCAATCTTAGTTGTAGGTCCTTGCTTTTCATCACTTTGAATACTTCTTGCCTGCAGTTTCTTTTGAGAAATCAGCAGATAGTCTCATAGGAACTCCTTTGTAGGAAACTCTCTGTTTTTCTCTTGTTGCTTTTAAGATTCTCTCTTTATCTTTAACCTTTGACATTTTAATTATACTGCATCTTGGTGTGGCCTTCTTTGGGTTCAACTTGTTTAGGACTCTCTGTGCTTCCTGGACTTGTATGTCTATTTCCTTCACCAAATTAGGGAAGTTTTATTTTTTTTCAAATAAGTTTGTAAGTTTTTACTCTTCCTCTTCTCTTTCTGGTATCCCTATGATTCAGATGTTGGCATGTTTGGGGATGTTCCAGAGTCTTCTTATTCTCTCCTTGTTTTGGGGGGGACTCTTGTTTCTTCATTCTGTACTAGTTGACTGTTTATTTCCTCCTTATGTTCATTGATTTGAACTCTAGCTTCCTTCCCTTCACTGCTGGTTCCCTGTGGATTTTTATTTATTTCACTTAGTATAGCCTTCCTTTCTTCCTTTATGAGTTTGCCATACTCAGTGAGTTCTCTGGGCATCCTTATCACCAGTGTAAAAAAAAAGTTAAAAAAGTATTGCTGCCATTATCTAGTTTGAAATTTTAAAAACAAAATTTAAAAATAACAATATTCTGCCCTGGCTGGTGTAGCTCAGTGGATTGAGCATGGGCCTGTGAACTGCACAATCACAGTTTGATTCCCAGTCAGGGCACATGCCTGGGTTGCCGGCCAGTTCCCAGCAGGGGACTCACAAGAGGCAACCATACATTGATATTTCTCTCCTCTCCTTCCCTTCCCCTCTAAAGATAAATAAATAAAATCTTAAAAAAATAACAATATTCTAACTATATTCAAATTTAAATGTGAAAGGCTTAGTACTATATACAGGTTTACTTCTCCTTTTTTATTTTTTACTGTAATTTTTTCCATCACCATTTATCCCTGTTACACCCCCTCTCCCATGCAATCACCACACTGTTGTCCATGTCCATGAGTCCTTTTTCTTCTTTGCTCAACCCCTCCACCCACTAACCCCCCTAGAAGTAACAATTGACTAAAGTTCTGATTACTCTTTTCTCACTCTTTCTAAATTTCAACATGATTTATATCAAAACATTCAAAACAGCCAATATGAAGAAATTATTTGCAAAGTTTCACTCACAAAATAAATTATTATTTCTGTTACAACAGAAATGCAAGTCCTAGAATAGAATGTCAATATGCATAGAATGTGAACTCAGTAATTTCACTATGGTCAAAATAGCTAAGCAAATGAGTTTTCTTTTTCAAAGGTAATTAAATTTTTCTTTGCTCATTAGCATTTAAGACATAAATATATAAATATAAGTCCTAATATTTTTATTACAGCTTTATTAAGCTATAATTTATTCATCACACAATTTAAAAGGAAGATTCAGCATACTCAGAGTATATGCAACAATTTTCACCATCCCAAAAAGAAACTCGGTATCCTTCAGCCATCACCACTAAACACTCCCTCTCCTCCTTCCCCCAGCCATAGGCAACTTCTAGTTTACTTTGTGTCTATATATATTTTCCTCTTCTGAACACATCATATAAATGGAATCATATAATATGTGATCTTTTGTATCTGGCTTCTTTCACTTAGCATAATATTTACAAGGCTCATCCACATTATGCCTTGTGTCAGTACTTCATTCCTTTATGTGATCAAATAATGATCTATTGTATGGATATACCACATTTTGTTTATTCACTCATCAGCCAATAGACATTTGGGTTGTTATAAATAATACTGCTATGAAGATTTGAGTACAAATTTTTGTGTGAATACATTTTTATTTCCCTTAGGTGTAGACTGATAAATGTATTTAATCCTATTTTAATATTTGACTTGCACCTGACTACGACAAACTGTATAATTAAGAAATTAAATTACAGCAATTCTTTATTACTTCTAGGAAGTTGGTTTTCGAAATAAACTTCTTTAGTTTTCTAAAGCTGAGAAGTACTTATCACTTTTATTGTGATAACACAGTGTTACAGTTAACACCACATTTATTTTTTGACCATTATAATTAACTGTGTTCAACTATAACATATAAATCTCAGGAAATATTAGTCTTTTAACTCATGGAAAGTTTCTGAACATATTTCCTCCTTTGAGATTTTCCAGGCTATCATCCCACCTGTATCGTCAGAATCCAACTGTGTAAGATCAAAAGTTTATCACTTTTAATGATACCTAATATTCTGCAATTAGAAATACTTTTTAAAGTAGGCAAAATCAAATTGACAATCTGAAAATTTAGTACTAAACTATTAACTAAGACTTAAAAAAGTATTACACGAAACTATATTGTTGTTCAAGATTTACCTATTTGTATAATTATAACAACCAAAACTGAATTCTGGCATTATAATTATGATAAAAAGTAAAAATAAATGGGTAATTCAATATTTACCACTAACTTTTTTGTTCAAAGGTAGCAGTAACTTTCACCAAAACCTATGAAGATCCTGAGATAGGTAACCAAAAGTAAATGAAAGAATTTTGAGCCTCTCCACTTGCCTTAAAAAATAAAGAGTTTACAACTAGTTGCTATCTGCTAAAAACTCGAAGTGAAAAGGAAAGCAACAATGACTAGAAAGAAAGAGAAATGAGAGGTTAAGGACACTAGGAGTTAAGGGGAATTAAGGAGAAAGAAATAGAGAGGGAAGAAAAAATAAAGGCAAAACAACAAAAAGAAGGTTTGGTTGGATTTCACTGATGATGAAAAAGTCTGCCCAAATACACATGGTTCCCACTGCAGCTGTAACTGCAATTAGTAGACAGAACCTCAGAATAGTGATATGGCAAAACAAAAAACTGAACATCATATTTAGCCAATCAGCCCCAATGACAGACATGAATTCACACACTCCAGAGCAACGTGTCTACAGCTATATACAGATGTTTGTGTGAAACAACCAATTGCATCTGCTAGAGAGAGGATTCAGGGAGAAAAGGGGCTCTGAAGCAGCTTTAAAGAAAACCAGCATCCTTCAGTGTAATTAAAACCTACTTCTATTTCATTTGTATAAGGGTGTCAGGTTCGATCTGATGCCACATACATTTTGGCTCTGAAAAGAATGGTGGCTTTCGGTCATGAAGAGAAAGAGGGGAAGAGAAGTGATTCCTAAATGTTATCATCAGAGGTTCTGAGGGCAGCATGCAGACTCACAGGGTCATTAATGTCCCTGGGGAGGGGGCTAAAGGGTTTGTTGTCAGCTGTATGGAAGGATTTCAGGCTCCGCTGGAATAGAAATATGGTATCCTTAGTTAACCGAACACACAAATTCATTAGGCAAGCAAAGAATGGTAAATTTTACCCTCAGTTTGCAGTTCTATGCCCCAAAGGGAGAAGAATGTAACTGTATTTGCCTTCGGGTTCTGTTTATCTGTGTATACGCATCTGGGTGTGTATCAGGTAACACACCTTCTTATTGCAGGCAGCTCCAAAATACTTAATGCGAGCTTCCTTATTAGCAGCAAGTGGGTCTGTTCAAGCTTAAGAAAGCCATTTAATAAAAATAAAGCCACCCAAATGAACATGGATTGAAAAAAAAATTTAGATTGATGGAGCTAGGTTGGTCACTGTAATTACGGAAGGTGTATCATTTCCTAAGCTCTCTTTGCATTAAGTGTATGCCATACATTTATCAGACATAATTAGCACTTTAGGTGACAATGATTTGATTTCTTCCCTTGTAATAAAAGCTCTCTGTGTTGGCATACACATTCAGAATGGGAAATTGAACACTGTTGCTGTTTATTCCCCTGAGGCAAAATTTAGGACAAACTGGGGAAAATATGAAGAGGGCTTACAGAACAGCCCTTTGTGAATTTTGCAAACAGAAAAAGAAAACGGTTCAATAAAAGCTTTTAAGGATCACAGTCAAACGCGTGCTTTGTGAAAGCAAAGGATATCTATGGAACGTTTCTCTACTTTCAAAGTCAGCATTTAACTTTCCTTTAGATGTGAACAAACCCACACTAAATTGATTCGTAGGCACAACCACAAAACTGGATACATTTAAATTACTGTGTCCAAACCAGAGAAGTATCTGTGCTGCCTTCTCTGAGAGGACAGAAGACTCAAAAATTACTTCAAATAAATATTGATCCTGCTATTTCCTTAACTGACACAATTAAGAGTTATGTTAATCCACTCTTCTGTGTATTAAAGTATTATATAAATGTTGAGAATTTTTTTCATCACAGAAAAAGAAACAAATGCAAGGTGCTGATCTACTGTACATGACTCATAGATGATGCTGCATCCTGGTAAAACCTGTAGCCCCGTGACCGAGGCTGTGAGGACTTTGTTTTTGTTTTTTTCATTTAAATCTTTTTATATTTGCTTCTCCTTTTCATCAAAAAATAAAATGTGTGGTTGGGTTAGTTAACTCCTTTGATTATACAAAGGATTTAGTTAACTTCTTCGGGTTGTATAAATTAACCAGAAATTTAGTCAGGGGCAATTATTATTAAAATAATTATCTCTAAAATAAATTTCACATTATTAATTAACTTAAAGCAAACCTTTCTATTTGAGCTGAACTTGCTGACTTTGGCTGAGTACTGAGATTTGTTCTACTTCGATGCTGACACAGAGAGATGATCTGCTAAAGCACCTTGCACGCCCTCCCGTATTTCAGAGTCTGAACCCTCACAGTATTGCAGCAGTATACGTGAGAGACGCCCAAAGTGCACATATCATACCTTTCCCTGAGGATGTTTATTTCATATTTTCTTAAACTTATATGGGCCTCTTATTGACCAAAATAAGAATAGCTTACAGAAGGGGTCTTGGTTTTTACGTGAGTTTCTATTTTAAAAATGTATAAGTAATAAACCAGAAACACACTATGAAAACCTTTGAAAAACTGGTATGAAGAGAGTAAATTGTGGCATGAACATATTTTGCTTATATTATAAAATATAACTAGAAAAAAAATCAGGTAACTGTTTGGAGTATTTCAGTTAATTTACAATTTAGAAATGGACAGTCACAAAAGAAGTTCAACAGCTGCAGGCATCACAGTTTTCTAAGCATCGGCTTGAATAAAGGATATGTGAGCGAATTATAATGGTTTCAAAACACAATTTCTTAGCTAATTTTTAACTCGAGCCCAGTGAAGGTTAAGGCCACACAAAAAAGTGCTGTTTGTGTGTTCTCCCTGACAGCTGTGTATTATGTTATTTTCTCAACATAAGAGTGATTTGGTTTAAAGACTCAAATTTGATTTCTGCAGGTTTGCAACTGTAGCCTAGGTCTCCTTGAATATAGACACGAGACCAGAAATGAAAAGAAAGGACTGAACCACGTCACAGAACATGGAGTTACAGACAAGGCTGGGCTGGACAGAGTGCGGCTGCAGGTAATGGCTGGTGTTCGCTCTCCGCTCCTACGTGCTCACGTGAAAGAGCCGTACTAAATGCCAAAAATTATACTGCGATGACAGAAATAATACTTGTTAAAATTAACTAGTTACTAAACAGGTTTACAACCACTATTGCTAGCACTTTTGTTCAAATGCAAAGCCTTTTTCCAGAATTTTTTTTTGCTTTTTACATACAATTTTGTATCACTGACATGAAATGTTTTCCCTCTCATGGGAAAATATTAAACAACTATGACCTATGATCATGAGGTCCCCTATTATTTCTCATTAGATCATATCTTTTACCTTTACAACACATACGCACATAGATACCTAACATACATATGCAATGTCAGAAAGCACGTTCAATTTTTCCCCTATACTCCCCTAGGATGATGTAGGGAACCTCATGTCAAAAACCCTCACTTTAGAACAATAAATAAATAAACCAGCCACAGCCTTCCTGAGGCTGGCCAACTCTAGCATAAGTAATTCAAGAGGCTGAGAGATGCCAGATAAATTTGATTACTATAAAAGATGGGAATATGTTTCTTTCCTTTGAGAATTCACAAAAAGGGGTCAAAAACAAAGCAATGCTGAAAGCGAACAATTTCATTTTGCCTGCAATTCAAGGCGAAAATTCAAAGGCAATTTTGCAGGAACATTTTATCACAATTTTATAGGCCCTCATTTCCTGCACACATCACAATCTTTAATTTCTGAAAGAGGAAAGCAAGAAGAGGGGAAGTGCTAGGGAGAGAGGGTGAGGAGGCTGAGACCAACTGTGAGGGGCTTTTTCTTCTCCTTCTTTAAGATATAAATGCAGATATTTATAAAGCAGTGAGAGATTTGTAAATCTTTCTTCAAAGCTGAACCTGCTGCTGAGATTGTGATTTGCTAAAAGCTGCAATAGGCATACTCCAAAACGCAGCAGGGTCATCCCTCCCCTTCCAAAAATAAAAAAAATAAAAAGTAGTGTGGAGAGAAACAGCCACTCTGATTAGTAGCATCTCGACAGAAATGAGTTTTAAAAAACTGTTTTCATTTTATACCTTCTCCTTGAATTGTATATGTATTTTCCTTTCCAAATACATACATTTTTTTTAACTCAATAGTTTACTTCCCATTTTGTTGTCTAATTGGATTCTCCTTGAGGCTGTTTGAAAATAGCAAGTCATTTCTCAAAGACGAGCTGTTAGGTGGTCCTTTTAAAGGTCACAATCCGAGGACAAATTCAGTAGCCAAGATCCAAAGGGAACCTTGACTACCTCCACTCCCTACCCTCAGGACTTGTCTGGCATAATGAAGGGTGGGGTTAGTTAGCTGGGAGCACAAAGGTAAGGTTTGCAGTTCTAATCTTGTCAGTAACTTCCTGTGTGATCTCAGAGGAAAGCCACATACTTGCTTTCATTTCTTAATGTGGATAATAAATAAGTTCTACCAACTTCCTAGGGTTGTACACATAACAAAAACAAAAAACAGCAAGGGGAAAGCACTTTGCTCATTTTAAATACTGATGCATCCCCAAGACCCAGAAAGTATCTGGGACAGAGAAGGTAGTGAGTAAACATTTGTTAACAAAAGAATGAATGCCTTTTGGAAAGCGCAAGCCATGAAATGTGGAATCAATGATGGAGCCTGCTAACTTTAAGAGGGCACCAGACTGGGTTAGGATGTAGCTGGTGTTTCTTTCTCATTGGAGAAATTAAGCTCTATTAGCTGTACCCATCTCCCACCCCAGTCTCTTGCCCTTACACACTTAGAGTCTGGACTCGAAAGACTCAAAAGGCTGTGGAGCCTAGTGGGGTAACAGAGAGCGTGGTCCATTTGAAATGTGGCATAGTGATTTTTATATTACTTTTTAAATAGATACAATGTTTTCAGAGATAAGTGGATAAAAATAATTGTACTTTGGGAAGGAAAAGTGGATTTAAAAGGAAAAGAAAAACAATAGGAGAAAAAGAAAATCCTTTGGCAAGTCACTATTTTCCAAACTGAACCAGATACTGCTGCCAACTAGGAGGGAATGGGTCATTGCCAGTGTTGCTGACCTTCTCTGCATGCCTGGCAACCTTGTCTTCTGGGGAAAATTCTTGGGGTGCCCTCACACTGTGCAGTGCTCACCTAAATTCCCATTAAAAAGAAAGAACTAGCCCTCGCTGGTGTAGCTCAGTGGATTGAGCATGGGCCTGCGAACCAAAGGATCGCAGTTCAATTCCCAGTCAGGGCACAAGCCTGGGCTGCAGGCCAGTTCCCAGCAGGAGATGCGCAAGAGGCAACCATACATTGATATTTCTCTTCCTCTTTCCTTCCCTTCCCTTCCCTTCTAAAATAAATAAATAATTTTTTTAAAAAAAAGAACAAAGAATTATAGTAAGTGGAGGAACTAGGTTTGATGATTGCATAAATGCATAATACAAAGATCCAAGATGTTCAATTTTAAAGTTAAAGACTCTAAATTCAGAAAAGTACTATATGGACAGTGTCTATAAGGTCTATGTAATGCCCACATATCAGCATCCTGGCAGAAACCTACTTTTTAAAATGCTTGTCCCTGATTCAGTGATTACAATTGGTTAAACAGATCAGTCAATATCCACAACAAGCCTCAGATCTATATTGAAGTTTGAAATTCCATAGTATTTGCCATCTTGGACTTACCTTCTTAAGGAACATGCATGTTTATTCACATGACAAGACTAAAAACTTGGTGCTAGAAGGAGACACAGTCCAAACTGGAAAAAACCTTTCATTTGGAGGAGCAGCCACCTGGTTACCTCCCAGACAACAGAAATGGATGCAAACACAAATCATGCACCAAAGAGGGAACTTTAACCAAATATTCAGATACATTAAAAACAAAAATAATTGTAATGGCAATAACTTTGCTTTTCCTTACCAATAATATTCTACAGACAGATGACACATAGTTAAACTATTTCTGCAGGTATTTTATTTAAAATGTAGACAGGTATAAACATGTAGTCAGTAACACAATTGGGGCCCATTACAGATGGCAGACGCCCTTAATGTATTCATTTATTCAACAAATATTTTGCTAGTGCCACCTGTCTGCTGAAAACACCAGAGTGAAAAAAAGAAGGGTGATCTCACAGAACTTATAGTCTAACGTAGAAGATGAACGAATAAGTAATTAATTAAATATAGTGTGACAAATGTAATAAAAGGGGACACGAGTGCTTGGGGACCAACCAGATGATCTCTCAGATCATTGATTCTGTACTTAACTTTTGAGAAGAGAAGCTGAGACCCAGAAAGAGGACAGGCAGTTTCCCAAGTTAATACAGAGAGACGGTGTTAGCACAGTGAAGAATACTCGCATGGAAGTGGGAAGATTGTCCAGCAAAACAGACAAATTTCAGAATATCTGCTTGTCTAAGAGGAGCCACTGCAAGTCTATTTTAGAAGGAAATGAGATACAAATAACTTTTTAAACCATACATAAACACAGGAGTGGTTTGGCATCATTAAAGAGCAAGTGATATTTTATTGTACCACATGGTGAGGTTTTTTGTTTTTGTTTTTTTTGTTTTTTCAAAAACCTTTAAGCATCCTGAGTGGATGTTTGGAGACAGTAAACTAGAGAGTTGACTCCTATCTGGAAAAGTGGATGTGCAGACTGATTTGAAGTTTTTAAACGTCCACATCCTATAAGGCTGTAGATTTGTTACTCACACTACAAAGAAGTTAAACGGGCTCTATCATGTCATACTTATATCTCAAAAGAGCTACCTGTTAGTCAATGCTTTTAAAGTAGTCCTTCTTTATTTACATACAAAATACTTGTGTCTCAAAGAGAGCTCTTACCTTCAAAATGCTGAGTTTTAGAAATTCCTTCAAGGGATGATGTAGTTTATAAAGAAAATCTCTTAAGATGGAGAAGATGTTATTGTGTGAAGAATACTATATTCTACCACAGGGCACCAAAGTGAGGAAGTCATAATGTCAGATATGTGAACATCAGACTGCTGGTCACTTCTTTTTTAAAGTCAGGCTTACTGAAATACAATTTACAGGAAATAAAATCCACCCTTTTTAGTGTACATTGTATGAGTTTGTCAAATGCATAGTCAGGTAACCACAACCACAACCAGGATAGCAAGAAGTTCCATTATGCCCCAAAATCTCCTTTTACTTTTAGCCAACCCTTCCTCCCAGCCCAGGTCCTTGACAACCACTGATCTGCCCTCTACCCCTATAGTTTTGCTTTTATCAGGATGCAATGTAAATGGAATCAGCACCAAGGAGATTTTTAAGTCTGGCTTCTTTCACTCAGCATAATGCATGCAGTTGTGTGCAGCAGTAGTTCATTCCCTTTTATTGCTGATTGGCATTCCATTGTACAGATGTAGCACTATTTACCCAATCACCAGTTGAAGGATATTTGGGCTGTTTCCAAGTTTGAGCCATTCTGAATAAAGCCACTATAAATTTCATAAATAGGTATGTGCGTAAACTTAAGTTTTTATTTCTCTTAAGCAAACCCTTAGGGGTGGCTTTTCTGAATTATATTGTACATGCATATTTAACTTTACAAGAAGCTGCTAAACAGTTTTCCAAAGTGACTGTACCATTCTGCATTCCACCAGCATATATGACAGTTGCTTAGTGAATTAAGAAGCTAAGGAACTACTAAGTAAGATGAGTTAAAGGTGTTTAAGAAAATACTGGGCCCTGATATTTGGCCCTAAAGAATTATAACAATAGTAAGGAAAACAATCAGCAAAAGAAAGATTAGCACTAAATTTAATTCCACATAATACAGACAGAGCCAACACTTAATCTCACTAACGATTCTTTAGGTGAGAAGCTATTTGAGAGTCACAAAACCTACCACACTGAAGCTTTGTCATTTCTGAATGGACGACTTGCCTTAGCTTGCACTGCCTGTTCCCTCCTCTCCTCTCACTTCTACACCACTTGCCAAATCTCAGGAGCCATGAAGACCCAGGTCAAGACCACCTTCTAAGCATTCAGGGCAACAATAACCAATTCTTTCTCTGAATTCCTACATCCCTTATAATCCCTCATAATTTATAATGTCATTATATTTCCCATGGCTTGTGTTCTGTTAATAAGATGTTCATTTTTCCTTCTTGAGAATCATAAGCTTCCCATATTAAGGCTGCAAAAAAAAAAATCAAGTCATCTCTATAACCCTCTAAGCTTATATAGGTCTATGTATGCCAGACAGTTTTGCAGTACAAGCGTCTATCATGCTCAAGGTCAAATGCACTAGCCACACTAAATATCCAGGAAGACAAAGATACAACTCCAGAGTTAACTCACATAAACCTCAATAGTCAATGCAAATAAGTCAAGCTGCTTATGTTTATAGGATCTGGCTAAACTGAATTCAACTGGAGAAATCACTATTTCATCTTCAGATAATTGTCTAAAGGATTTTAGAAGATGACACCACACATTGTCAGTTGGTACACCAACCAACAGACTCAGGAATGCTCATCTGTTTCAATAAGCAATGAAATATCCATCAAAAAAGGCAAATACTTAAAAAGCACTAGAGAAGACTAATAGAAAAATAATTCTATGAAAAGTCATGAAAAAAATCTTAATGTGAAGGACTGAATGCTAAGAAAGTGAAGAACATCACTCATATGTTTTATCTGCATTTCCTCTTTGCTAGGTCTAGAAAAAGACACATTAACCACTTTCTCGTTAGTTTCAACAGAGCTTGCTTCCTGGTCTCTCAGATGCCAACTCACTGCTACAGGGTCCATGGCAGCATTACTGGGAAATGTCATAGCCAAACCTCAAGCAGCTTTGCTGGAGTCTCTTTTTAAACGTCAGGAAAACACCTTTTATACCTTTACTTAAAACTGTGATCTTGAGCTAAGCTGTTGTACTTGACTGTGTCCCTTTAACCTAGGGAACTTGCTGCCAAAAAAAAATATTGAGGCCAACAGCTTAATAAGTTTTATAGAAGATTAAATATTTATATGAATAAAAATAGCACCTGCAGCGACACCAGGAAGGATAAAATTACAAAGGCAATGAAATCTTCATGCTTCAGGGCATAAATTGCTTACCCGCGGATGAGGCGGTTTTCCTCACAGAACAAGCCTGCACTTGCTAAACATGTCTTCTTCAGAAGCATCTCAGTGTTGACCACAGAAAGAACCAAAGACTTAGAGCACAAGCTCTTGGTATGCGCTCAGCTCAAGGTTGTTCAGGATTTTAGAAGATGGACAGGATACTATACCAACCCAAAGCACAAAAGCAATGATACCAAGAGAGAGGCCAACAGCGCCATTCGAATTGAATGTGAATAAGATAGAATTCAATTACAAAAGATGATAGGGCGCAAGAGCAGACACGGTTTCTATTTCTGATGGCCATTACAGAATCTTTGCAGTAAAGAACTGAGGACCCTAAATCTTAAAGTTAAGACAAAAGAGGAAAGGAGGTAATCAGTCTACTACTTAAGCTAACTCTTTTCTTTCTTTAATATTTTCCCCAAAGTAGAAATGGACATGAATATTATTAATAAGACCTTATTCGTCAAAGCTTGCTAGGGCAAAGGCCAACATTTGACTAGAGAGGAAAATGACATGGAAAACATGATTAAATGAGGAGAAAATATCGAGAGAAACTAACAAAATATGCGCACCAATTTTTAGATGTCAGATTTCACTTCTCCCAGCGCCAACTATACAGTGGCATTTATAAATGACTCTTTTTTCCTTATATGTTACAGAAACAATAGCAAATATCAATTAATCCATTTTATAAATAAAATATTCAACTAAGTAAAGAGTAGCATCCAGCCAGGCAAAGTATGTTAATGAGGTTAATAACTTATTAGCTTTATTGAAAAGTCACTTGACTTTGCAAGTGTAGATAACCCAGCATGCGCAAACATTAGATGGTTACTAATGTGACTTGATGTTCAGTTACATAATTAGCTGCTTTCTACAGAAGGATTATTGAGGAAATAGCAATGGGCTCTGCGAAGATGTTCTTGTGCAAAACAGTATTTGGAAGTGCATGATGGGCGGCCCACAGAATGACTAAATGAACAAAGGGCTCCTGTGGGTTTTAATAACCCTGATCCACTAATGAATCATAAATCAAATGGGAACCTTCATGCAGTTCAAAGACTTCCAAGATTCTGGGGAGAATGCTTCAGCACAGCAGCATGTTATCAGCCAGGATTAACCACATTTACTCACATTCTTTAAAAAAAGGTGTTTTGCACTCTCAGGTAGGTGCTGACAGAGAGTAGGAAAAGTGCAATAGTGGGAAAGGTGAGGAGAAGGGGCCTGTGATGGTCTTTGAGAATCCAGAGTTTTGCACAGAAATGGCCAGAGCTGAGAGGAGCAAAGAAAGATGAGCCATCACAACCTAAGCCAGAGAGACAAATAAATGGTGGGTATCAACAGGAGCTGTTTCTTATTATTTTTTGAAAAAGCCTTTAATTTAATGCATATTTTCTTTGCTGAAAAGGAAATAGGGATATTAACAAATTGGTTTTATTTCTAATCTGGCAGGCTGCCCGCAGTGAAATGTAAATACATGTACATGGGAGCCAGGATTAGCATTTACTGAAGAAAAAGAGTAGTCAATATTTTAATGAGGAAGTCTAAGCAATTGCATGAAACACACTCCAGTGTCACAGGGGAGCTTTTTAAGTTAAGCCAACTAGTTCCAAATTACTACTTTTCTCAGCTTTCCTTTAAGGGGAGCTTAGACTTACTTAAAAAAAAATACAACTGTGGCATTTAGTCTCAAATTTAAAATAGCTATAATATTCATCTCTATAAATACATACATTAACCTGTATGCATCTCTCTCATTATGTATATGGAAAAAGAACATCTGACATACCATTCTTCAGGTAAATGGCCCAATTAACAGTGTCATCCTTCTGCCATTTTCAAAGTCAGAGATATTAGGGGAAGAAAATTATTACTATTCAAGAATGGGAGATAGATTTGAGGGGGGATGTATGATAAGAAATATGGGTAACCAAAACAAATAAAACTCAATGACATTGTTTAAGGACAGAGCTGTGTATGTGAGACAGGCTCATATAACAGATAAAATCTATTAGAAAAACACTATGTATCACAAAATTTATAATGTGGCATCCCATAGGAGGCATATTTCCATCTGAGAATTTGATTTTATCGAGTTAGAAAAAGAGAAAGGAGCAAAAACATTATGTGAATAAGGTGAGTGTGGTTAACCTAGGAGATAAATAAAAGCCCTAAAATATCATTAATATCTCAGAAATGATTATTCATGCTTAAATGAAATCAAGTGATTCGAAGTGTAGAAGGCTTCGGTTTTAATGTTTCTGACTTCAGGGTATCAGATAGAACCAACTATTTTAACAGCACACATTAAAACAGCATTTCCTATATTCTTATGAACTCTATTAAGAACATTTTATGTCTGATGAATATTTATTTTCTGTTCTTAAATTAGCCAAATTTTACTTTGCCTTTACCAGTACCAACACCAATAATAAAGATAAGAGCAGAAATTAGTAAAATGAAAAATAAACATCATAGAAAATGATCGACAAAGCCAAAAGTTGTGATTTTTTGCAAAAAAGCATAAAAGAGACAAACACAGATGAGACAGAATAGTAAAAAAGAAAAAGTACATATAATCAATATTAAGATTTTAAACACATTAAAATGATCAGAAGAAAAACCTTATAATTATTTATATTTTATACTTTTATACATTTATGGTGATATAGTTCTATGAGTGGGAAAGTCTGTATATCCAAAAGAAACTGTTAACCTGTAAAAAATTGGAGGAAAATATCAAAATAGTCAAAGCAATATTATATTTATTTTAAAAATGTTTTAAATTTAATTTACAGGTTTTAAAAAAAATGATGTATTCTCACAAAGGCCTACTATATAGCTGTGGAAGTGAATAAAATGCATTCATATACAACAACATAAATGAATCTTGAAAACATAATATCAAGTAAAAATTCATAAAAATGTATCAGTCTATATTCAGTATGATGCAATTTTTATAACACTCAAAAAAATTTTAAATGTAAACAATACATACTATTCAATTAAACATATATATAAAATAAAACTCTTTTGGAAGGCAAGGGAGTAGTGAGCACAGTATTCAGAATAGTGCTAATCTCTTGGTAGGGACAAGGTGGGCAAGGACCAGGGAAGATGCACACAAGTGCAAGCCATGGCCCCTCTAGTGTTCTGATTCTAATGCTGTGTATTAAGGCTATGGCTATTCATTTTATTATTATGCTTTATAACTTAAACACATATTACACATTCCTTTTGTACACACAAAATATTACTAATAAAATTTAAACAATTAGTAAATCATATGCACAATCAGAGCAGAGAGGAAGCAATTTCACACTTCTCCTTCTGTCGAATGACCCTGCCCATTCTCATCACCAAGTTAGGGACTCCTCAGGGCCTCTTAGTCTATAGACCAAGAAGATCAGAAGACCAGTTGCTGTCTTTAAACAAACCAAGAGCTGTGTTATGAGGAGCTAGAATGTTTTTTCCACAAAACTCTTATCCAGTAACCCATCTGCCATCCAATCTTAGTTTACTGAGAGACACTAAGTATAGAAAGAAAAAAGAAGTGAGAGAAATACCATCTTTAACATTGAAGTACTGCCCTGGCTGGTGTAGCTCAGTGGATTGAACGTGGGCCTGAGAACCAAAGCATTGCAGTTCAATTCCCAGTCAGGGCACATGCCTGGGTTGCAGGCCAGTTCCCAGCAGGGGCTCACAAGAGGCAACCATACATTGATATTTCTCCCCTTCTCTTCTTCCCCTCTAAAGATAAATAAATAAAATAAAATAAAATAAACATTGAAGTACTGAAGTTGGGACAGAACAGGAACAGGAGTTCATGCTGGGGGGTTGTTTTTTTTAACATATCCATTTGAACAGATCTAGACTTTCAGAGTTTAGATCTCTAGATGATGCTCCCTCAAAAGTGGGAATTAAACAAGGATGGATGCACATTTACACATCTTCTATATGTAGATGCAGGAAACAAATCTGACCATCACAGGAGACGTAAGGACAAACCTCAAAATCTGTTGACAAACAAACACCAAACAAAGCATCTATAAAAAACTACTGCAGAAGAAGGAAACTACAGTATTCCACAAACTCAGAGGAAGGTCACTGCCTCTGAAAATACTATACTGGAGGAAATCAGAAGTCTTACCCAACTGTAAATTCTGAAGGCAGAGGTCAAGTCTTGTTAATTGTTGTATTTTTAGCATTAAAGCAGTACCTGGCATGAAGTAAATAAATAATGACTACTTTTTTAAATAAATTAAACCAATTAGCATTTACAACAGATAGAAAAAACAGGCCTCATTGTAAAAGGTACAGAAAAATTTAAGAAGAAATAAAATATGAAAAAGTAACAGAAGAAAGATAAATGAGATAAGAGACTACATATAACAAAAAATACATTGGCAGAATTCAAATCCACACTAAAGACAATAAATACCAGAAAAACAAAGTGGAAAGAACACAGTGTAACATTTCAAGGGGGGATTGCAAATCAATTGGAAGAGACTAAACACCTAATGCAAGGTTACAATCAACTCAATTTAATTGACCAAGAGAACGATGCAATAAAAAATAGATATGGCAGAGCATCCCTGGGTTTCCATGGTCCCTAATGGGAATATAGTGTATTGTAAAAATGACCACAAATTTGCCCACTCCCTGCATCTATGACATTGCCATATGACATGACAGTTCCTCCAAGTAAGAAATAGAGTCTATTTCTCTAGTTCTCTTGAATCCAGGAAGGTCAGTGACTTTCTTTGGCCAATGGAACCTTAGCATCACCTTAGTAATATAATCAGAGGCTTGAAGAGTAATTGTTCATTGAGGTTTGCTTTCACTTGCTGTTTAATAACTCTCAAATGTGTGGTTCTGACACCAGACACATGCATGAGGCCATCAGGACCACCTCTGGCTGACCTACCAGCTGACTGCAGTGACATGGGTATATATGTATGAAATGTACAGTAGAACTTCCCAGTTAAGCTCAACCCAAACTACTGGCCCACAGAATCCTGAGTTAATAAGTAGCTGATGTTTTAAGCCACTAACTTTGGGGATAGTTTGTTATACATCAAAAATTAGCTGCCAGAGAAGCAGCTAGCTGTCAGTGATAGGCTCTGCCCAAAAGGAGGCCTTTGGATCTGAGCTCAGTCTGCACTACCTCCTCCTTATACATAGATTTAATCATCACTCAAGGAGAACTTAAAGTGGTTATATGTTAAGAGGGAATGTTTCAGACTTATGAGACTTTGCTGGTTCTCAAGCCAAAGACAATTGCATTAAAGCAATGTCCTCACCAGAAGGCAGAAAAGGTGGACAAGGGAAGCAAAATGAATACCAAGTAACCTTGAGCAAATTAACCTTGAAGTATATTCTTTATCTTTATGCTATCCTGGAAAGCCTATTTACCAAAACTTTCCTAAAAAGAGAAGAAACAAAATGAAAATGATCAGAGAGAAAAAAGTACATACAAAATTTAGAAATGGAGTTTATCATTCATTCATTCATATATCCTTTAAAAAATATATTTATTGAGAACCAGGCTCTGGACCTATATATCTAGGTTTAGAATACTGAACAAAACAGAGGTGGACTCTGCTTCATAGAACCTACTGTTGCAACACCTACATCACTGGGATTCTTAAAAAGATCAGGGTAAATGGGACCAAACTAATAATTTAAGCTAAAATAAATGGCAACACTCATAAACTAAAAAAATCCCAGTGAATACAGATCAAAGGGATGATTATTAAATGGGCAAACTACACGCATGTACGCATAATCAACCAATCAACCACATTAAAAAAAATCAGTCTTGCCTCAGACTTGTCCTTTGATGCAGAAATCAATGTAACAAAATTACAGAATTTTTAGGGTAACAGGAGCAACTTGAAAATTGTATACCTAAGCAAAGAATAAAAAAATATCCTTAGAAATCTATGAAATGTGAAAACATACCAATTGTGCATCGTTCTTGAAAAATTATCAAAAACCATACTCGAACTCACTGAAAGATTAAGAAAAATGAAGAGTTCAAAAATAAGGATATAAGCCCTGACTGGTGTGGTTCAGTTGGTTGCGTGTCATCCGGCAAAAGGTCACCAGTTCAATTCCTAGTCAGGGTATATACCTGGGTTGCAAGAGTGGTCCCCAGTCAGGGCCTATATGAGAAGCTACTGATTGATGTTTCTCTCTCACATTGATGTTTTTCTCCCTCTCTTTTTCCCCTCCCTTCTCTGCTATCAAATAAATGAATGAATGAATGAATAAATAAAATCTTTACAAAATAATAAAGATAAGGTATAATAATCTAATTAGAAATAATAAAATCAGTTAAATATAGCACTCAAAAATAATTACAGCAAATCTATTTAAAAGCTAAATTGAAATGATAAAAATTATTATTTTTAAAATAATTTTTAAAGATTTTATTTATTTATCTTTAGAGAGGAAGGGAAGGAAGGAAGGAGAGAAATATCAATGTAAGGTTGCCTCTCGTGAGTCCCCTGCTGGGAACTGGCCTGCAACCCAGGCAAGTGCCGGGACTGGGAATAAAAATTATTTTTGAAAAATAAAGCATACACTATAAAAATACGGATTTGTAAGAACTAACACCTCTTCGAAAACCTGAGATTACATTAACAAAGGCTGGGTGAGGTAGAGGGCTCGGGGAGAGCTGTGGTAAGTGTGTGGGGGCATAAATGTGGTCAATTCTTTCCTTTAATTAGAGGACATAAAAATGCTGTTTGCTCCTAAATCTCTTTCACAGAGATATATAGGGTAAAGAATGCTTTTCAGAAACTTAAGTGAAAATAGCGTTTAATACCAAACAAATACTCGAAAATGTGAACAAAGAATGACATAGTCTATAATGCCCAAAGAGAGGAAAGAATGAGAAACATAATCAAAGCACCAAAATAACCAGTAAGAAAACACAATGAGCCCTGGCTGGTGTAGCTCAGTGGATTGAGTGTGGGCTGCTGGCCAAAGAAAACACAATGAATCAACAAACAACAAGTGCTGGCAAGGTTGTGGAGAAAAGGGGACCCTATGCACTGTTGGCGGGAATGCAGACTGGTGCAGCCACTGTGGAAAACACTATGGAATTTCCTCAAAAAAGTAAAAATGGAACTGCCTTTTGACCCAGCAATTCCACGGCTGAAATTATACCCTCAGAATTCCAAAATGTCAATTCAAAAGAACCTGTGCTCCCCAATGTTTATAGCAGCACGATTCACAACAGCAAACTGCTGAAAGTAACCTAAGGGCCCATCAATAAATGAGTGGATCAAAAACCTGTGGTACGTTTACACAATGGAACACTATGCAGCAGAAAGAAAGAAGGAACACCTCTCCTTCGAGACAGCATGTATGCATCTGGAGAGCATCATGCTGAGTGAAATAAGCCAGGTGGTGAGAAACAAATGCCATACGATATCACCTTTCACTGGAACATAATGAACAAAAGAAAAAAAACAAGCAAAATATAACCAGAGACATTGAAATTAAGAACAAACTGACATTAACTGGAAGGGAAGGTGGAAGGGGATAATGGGAAAGAAGGGGAAGGGTCATCCAGGAACATCTATAAAGGACCCACAGACACACCCAAGGTGGGGAAGGACGGAGGGTGGGGGAGAGCCATATGGGGAAAATGGAGATGATTGTACTTGAACAACAATAAAGAAAGAAAACATAATGAAAGAGGTAAGGATAATATTTTGTTTATAACAATATTTATAAATAGCTTAAACTTCTCTGTGAGAAGACAAAAAGTAAAGTCACAAAATTAAATCCTATTATACACTTATTACAAGAAATATACCTCAGGAAAATGAGTACCAAAAGAATAAGTAATGAGTAAAAAGATAAGCAAAGATATAGTAAAGAGATAAAAATAAAAATAGAACTTTAATATTTATTAGACAATGACAAATTCAAGGCAAAACACATTAAATGCTCAAAGACAGCTTTTACATGAAGGAAATACAGTTCAAAGCAAGGAGACAATGTTAAGTTGTCAAATAATCCTGCACTGTCAGAATGCACATATCTCTGTAAACAAGAGTTAAAGAAAAATAAGAACAAATTAATAAAGAACTTCAACATCTCTCATAATTGGTCAAAGAAGATAAAAAAAGACAGCAAGGGAACTATGATGTAGAAGACCTCGATAATATTAAGTAAAATTAAATTCCCTGCTCTAAATAAAATAACTTTCATCTCCAGCACCCATGGACTCCTTCCCAAAGATGATGTTACATACTCTTCCATAAGAATAATGTCAATAAAATTAAAGTAAAAGTCATAGCAGGTATATTTCACAGACAATTAACTAGAAATTAATATTAACAAAGGAAAGCTTAAAATTGAACCACTTTAAAATTTTACATTATTATTTTTTAATTTAATTTATTTATCTTTAGAAGGGGAGGGAAGGAGAGAGGGAGAGAAATATCAATGTATGGTTGCCTCTTATGTGTCCCTTGCTGGGAACTGGCCTGCAACCCAGGCATGTGCCCTGACGGGGAATCGAACCGCGATCTTTTGGTTTGCAGGCCTGTGCTCAATCCACTGAGCTACACCATACATTATTATTTTGAGTCATAGAGGATATCAAAATGGTACTTCAGATTATCCTACAATGAATAAAATAACAATATAACATATCAAAAATTATATAATGTAGCTAAAATAAAAATGATAGGAAAATACAGTTTAAATATTTTTAAAGATTTTACTTATTTATCTTCATAGGGGAAGGGAAGGAGAGAGGGAGAGAAATATCAATGTATGGTTACCTCTCGTGTGTCCCCTGCTGGGGACTGGCCTGCAACCCAGGCATGTGCCCTGACTGGGAATCGAACTGCGACCTTTTGGTTCACAGGCCCATGCTCAATCCACTGAGCTACACCAGCCAGGGCTCATAGTTTTAAATATTTTTATTTGTAAACAAGCAAAAAAAATAAATGAACTGAAGATATAACTTAAACTATTAAGAAAATAGAAAATCTATGGAAATAGAAATATAATAACTAGTTCTTCAAAACTACCTAAACCAAAGCAAATCAAGAAAAGAAGTCTCACATTAAGAAAAAGGAAAATTATTTAACCATATATTTATATGATTATTTTAAAGTTGTAACAGAATATTTTATATGCATCTACATTAACAAACCTAACCTCTAGACGAAACGATATTTTAATAGGGAAATATAAATTACCAAACACCGTTGATATAATAAGGAATAAAAAAAACTAAACACTTCAATAACCCTGAATGGAAATAGAGGTTTCAAAGAATTTACCCCCCCCAAAGTGACCCAGACACAGACACTAATTCTACCACATTTAAAGAAAAGGAGGGGTCACTCCCACTCCCTGATCGTTAAACTGTCCCAGGGCCTGGTGTGGAGGCAGGAAGCCTAGGGAGGATGAGGAAATCTTGTTAATTAATATGGAGTCTTCAATCACCCTTGTTTAAAAAACTAACTAAAATGGCACAAAAAGAACTTTACAGATACAATGCAGGCATTAATGGAAGAAGCTCTTAATAAAAAATTATCATGACTTAGGGAGGCTTATTTCTGGTATTCAAAGATGAATCCATGTTAGAAAATCTACCAATAAATGGAAAGATGCAATATGTTCAGTAATGGAATGACAATATTACGAAGATGCCAAGTCTACTCCAGTGATTTAAAAATATCATTCAATTGTCATCAAAATCCAAAACGAAAAAACAATACAACAGCGAAGAAAATTTTGAATGAGAAGAACAGATGCAAATTCGACATTACCAAATAATAAACCAAAATTACAAAAAGCACATCAATATCACAGCCTTGATACAGGAAATCATTTATATTAGCAAAATTAGAAACAACCTATATATTCACTGTTCAGTGGGAATGGTTAAAACTGTTTTTCTTTTCTTCAGATTTTTAGTTATTTATTTTTAGAGAGAGGGAAAGGGAAGGAGAAATAGAGGGAAAGAAACATCAATATGTGGTTGCCTCTCACCTTGCCCCCACTTAGGGAGGGGACCTGGCCTGCTACCTAGGCATGTGCCCTGCCTGGGAATTGAACTGGCAACCCTTTGGTTCCCACCCCATGCTCAATCCACTGAGGTACACTACCCAGAGTAGTTAAAACTTCTTTATGCTACATCCGTGTCACTGAATAGCACTCAGTGATTAAAGGTGACATTGTAGAAAAGCACAGCAAGATGCTCAAGTCTCATTGGTAATTGGGAATAAAACTTTACAAATAAGTTGATAGGAAAAAAATCACAGGGCTATAAACCACAAAAAATATATACTAAATATAAACAAAGGATATTTTTCTGTAATTAAATAATTTCTAATTTTACTCAATATTTTCCCAATTTAAAAAAAAAACAAATCTATCACTATTTAAAATATTTTTAAAGGTCAAATCCTCTAAAATTCAGCATTCTACTAATTTAAATATACATGCCTGAAATTCATTTGAAATATATATAAAGGAAATCTGTGCTCTTTGCCAATAGCAAGCATCTGGATATGACTCACCAAAAAATTACTCTCTATCTGAAGGAAATATTAAAACAAATAGCCCAGCACTGCAGTCAGTGATTGCATAGAACTGTATATACTTGCTCTGTGCACTGGACAGGAATTTTTCATTTCATACATCATTTACAACTTGCTGCAGTGATTCTGCAAAATCAGCCCATACCATTAGTACACACAAAGAGAATCACCCAATGTTCTCATTTTTGGAAAATGCAAGTGTTTTGGGCTTCAATGTGTACAAATATCAATATTCCATCTAAGCACATGTTGCTCTGATAACTAGGATGAGGGCACCAGGTGACCAGCCAACACGGTTGGGATCAAATATCCTTGGTGAAGCGCAATGACTTAAAAATCAATAGTCCGAGCTTAGCTTATGCTCATAAACATACTTAATTTTAAAAAACTACTTGAAATAAATGAAAACAAAATGGTGAAAGTCATAAGCAATCCTTCCAGAGGGGGTTATTTATTCTAATGGGAACCAGCTTTGATTTCTAAAATATTTTATCAAGGCATTTGATACAAACCATCTGGTTTACTCAACACCTCATCAAATGAATGTTTGATACATTCACCTAAGTCCCTGCTCTTAACAGTAACGCTATTTTGAGATCATAGCATGGAGAAGCATGTTTCCCCAGCAATACAGAATATTGACTTGTATACTTCAACCCAAAAAGAAAGCTGTTTTGCTGTATAATCAATGCTCCCAGAGTCAAACATGTTCTGGGATAGCAAAGAGGCACAGGAACAACAAATGTCAACTTGGTTTGGCTTCCAACACACCTTGACATTCAAACTCTCCATCTTTCCTTCTTTTTCCTAATGTAGAAAAACTCAAACCACAAGTTTCTGGTGAGCACATTTACTACATGTTCAAGTCCAGCCATAGCCATGAAAATGAATTCCAAGAAACAGTTAATGAATTCCAAACATCATCCTCTTGCACTACTCTCTGGACTTTCCCATCATTGTGTTTCATTCATTTCCAGAACAGTGTGGATCCAGAGTTATACTCAGTCTCAACAAGAAATGTATCTCTGAGCCATCCACGTGGCACTCACCAAGACCAACCATAACTAACCACAGAAAATATGAAAGCTTGTGCCTTAAAATGACATCACCTTCCTTAGAAATCACTGAATTGTCCCTGACTACAAACCAACACAGTCTTTAGCAACTGGACTCGTTTTTTTCTGGAACAAAAGTTTAGTTGGTGAGTACACCTTAGTGTCCAGAGGATGTCAAAGCTCTAGTAACAGAAGTCAAATTCATGCCAGAATAATAATAATAATGCGTTTGGGAAGTGATGCCATTAATGGTTAAGTTGCTTATATTCATGTCACATATATTCCAAATCAGTACATCAGGAAATCAGACAGGGGAACACTCCCTGTTGGAATCAACCTTCAGCTACTTTGAGGAAAACAAAGTACTCTGAAGAACATTACGTGAGCAATTCTAGGGCATCCCAATTGGGATGTGTGTACATACCAAGAAGTGTCCTTCAGTGGTTTATTCTTTGTTCACAGAAGAATTCAAGAAATCCAGAAGCCTGTAAATTTTAAAAAAGGTTTGTTTTAATAAAAATATCTAGAAATTAGTAACCAAAAGGATCAAGAAGAACTGAGAATTCTTGTGTGCTCAGCTAAAAAAATGAAGCATTCTGCGTTAATCGAGTTCCCAGGCCATGGAGGTCATGGCCAGAATGAACATCGGCTTCTTCACCACCTCTTACAATGGAAGCACTGTCTCCGATGGAAAAGAAAGCCTGTGGAGTGTTATTCACTGCCCTTCCCTCCCAAAAATGATGATAGAAATTCATTTCACATTAAATAATAAACTACTAATGATGAGTATATCTTAATTTATTCATAGTTTGTTTAAGTCGTTATATAGAAAAGGAGTGAAATGAATTTGTGATTTTCTCAGAAGTCTCTATCTGGGTAAAACATAAAGAAACAGCAAATTTCTTCCCCAAAAAATAATTAGAGAGGAGTTTTAAGTTGAGGATGAAACTCGGTGATAGGAGATTATTGTGTAAATTTATTTGCCTAACCATAGCAAAAAGTGTTAACATAAAAATAGCCAATCTAAAATTACATCATTTTGGGGAAAATATTTGACTATAAGTGTACCTTTGCCTCAATTTACATTTTTGTGGGACAATAAGTGCCTTGGGTCTGGTGTGGAAACCAGCATGGCTCATGTGTTGTCACCAGTGTTGCACAAACAGGACCACATGGAGCATAGGTAAGAGACATAGTATGCAAAGAGTGACTGTCAAGGAAAAAATTAAAAGGCCAGAAATCAAGCAAGAACAGCAAAAGCAAAAAGTGACCAAATAATTTACTTATTCCACACAATCTTAGTCTAGAATTAGACTACCTCTCAGGGGATCTCTAGTCTTGGGAGGGAAAAATCTATTATTTATTTGTAAACAGAAAAATGAAAGTTGAGGTGCTCAAAGATAGTAGAAATGGTTCCATAACAATCTTGCCACTATTCCCAGACTAAAATGGGTATGTTAAATTAGGAGAGCATGGAAGAAAAAGACATTTTGATTTGAAGTAACTTGCTTTAGAAGACTGATAGTTTGGACCATGACTTAAGAATCAAGGTAGAAGAGACTTGCCAAATGAATGAAGCAGGACTAGAGTCAATTTATAAACTAAAACACGTACCTTCAGTTACAGTTCCTGGAAACATAGGGAAAATGGAATTTAAAAGGGTGGGGCTAACCAAAATGGGAAGAGAGAGAGCCAAGAGGTAGAAAATGAAATTTAATTCAGAAGTCAGAAGTCTGGAGCAAACAGAGCCTTGGCCTCTGGTTAGTGTTCCTAAGTCATTATAAAGATAAAACAGCAGCAGAGAGAAAGAAGGAGCTACTACCCTTTGCAACAACATGGATGGAACTGGAAAGCATTATGCTGAGTGAAATAGGCCAGGCGTTGAAAGACAAATACCATATGATCTCACCTTTAACAGGAAGCTAAACAACAAAACAAATAAGCAAGCAGAATAAAAACAAAGACACTGAAATAGAGAACAAGTGGGCAGTGACCAGAGGGGAGAGAGAAGGGAATTTAAGGGGGAAAAATGGGTGGAATTTTGAGGAACAAGTATGAAAGACACAGGGATGAGGACTGGGGGGGGGAGGAAATGGAAGGGAGGTGGGGAGACGGGGCAGTGGGGGCTGGGATGGGAGAAATAGACAAAAAAACGTACTTGAAAAATAACTAAATAAAATTTAAAAAAAAACATATCTTACATTAAAAAAAGATAAAAACACCTTATGGGATATTATTCAGCCTTTTAAAAAAGAAAGAAATCCTGACATTTGTGATACCCTCCGTGAACCTAGAAAACATTGTACTATGTGAAACGAGCTAGTCACAGAAGAACAGATTCTACATAGTCCTACTTGTAGGAGGTATATAACAAAATCAAACTCATGGGAGCATAGCATGGTACAAGACAGGGATTATGTTGAGGAAGAGTTGGGGTTTTTTTTCAGGAGGCATGCAGATGAAGAGATTCTGCAGATCTGCTGTACAGCATAGTACCTATAGTTAACAATACAGTGATAGTGCTGCTGTCACAAGTGTATGCATATATCCACACTCATCAAGTTGTATACATTAAATGTGTGTATTTTTGTGTATCAATATCTCAAAAAAGATTTTAAAAGAAAACACCTTGTTAAGTGCTAAGCCCAGTTAGTATTATGTAATTTAGGTACTCTCAGATAAGAGGCGCTCTGTGACAGGTACCCAATCCTGGTCTGTAGATTTGATATCCAGTGCTTCCCTCCATGTACAAACTGCATTTAAAATTAAGGTTTTTAGTCATAAGGCACACAGGAACATTGCGGTAAAGAAAGATTGCTCAAAATGCAGAAATCCTTTCAAAGAAAATTCAAATCTTCATTTGGAATGAAAATAAAGAATGTCATCTACACAGTTCATAATTTATGTTATATACGCTGATTTTTTAAAAGGTAAATAACAATTTCATGATTTGTAGAAACAGATTATACTCTAGAGACGTCCAACATTTTTATTGTCACAGGTGTTCCTTATTATAATTTTGTCTAGTAAACAAATGGTATTTATTAAAATGTTGTTGTTCCATTTTGAAACCAAGGACATATATTATGGATGAGTGCTTGCCATTAGACTTGTAAAATGTTAAGAGGAGCTTGGTGACCACAGTCGCCTCCCTGTCAGGCTTCTAGTGGTCAAATAGAAGGACAGCAGGGTAGATGCACGCATGTACATGTGTGTGGCCAAGGCCGCACCAACCACCCATAAACAAAACCTCATCAGAGTCTTAAGCCACTATAGAACCTTTTGAAACTATGTATATAGAATCTGACTTAAAAAAGGAAACATGTCATTTTATTTCCTCAAGTGAATGACAACATAGTTACATTGTCCCAACTTCCCTGGGTAATTTTACAACCCTTTGCTAAAAAACAAAACAACAACAAAAAAAACCTTAAAAATAACAATAGAGCTGACTGTGCAAAATGTTTCAGGGATTTAAGCAACCCAGCTTCCACCTCTGCATCAAAGAAACAGAGACAGCCTCACACCAATTAGCCTCCAAGTATCCAGAATAGGATCCTGGCCACCCTACATAATCACAAGGGTCCTTTAAGTGTGGAAGAGGGAAACAGAGAGCAAGAATCGAAGAGTTGGAATCATGACAAAGACTGAACTAGGTGTTTCTGGCATTGGATATGAAGGGGGGGCCAAGAGCCAAGGAATGCAGGCAGCCTCTAGAAGCTGGAAAAGGCAATAATAATAATAATAATAGTTATTATTATTGATCTATTAATCATCATTATTAATTCTTCTTAAGAGCCTCAGAAGAAGGAATGCAGCCCTGCCATTGCCTTAACTTCAGTCTTACAAGATCCATCTCAGACTTCTGACTCCCAGAATAGTAAAATAATAAATGTGTATTGTTTTAATCCACTTTGTGGTAATTTGTTACAGCATTAATCAATTAATACATGGGCCCATAATATAAAGTAGAAATTTCTTTGTGGGTCTTTATAGTGGGTATATTACGTCAAAATGTGGGTTACACACTCAATGAGATGCCCACAATGAATAGGATGGCGAGTTCCCTGTATCTGTTTCCTGAAGTGATCCTGAAGTAGGATGATGGGCAGTAGCAATTACAGCAGGGCAAATACTCTTCTACAAGAAGCCAGTGCCACGAGATCCAGGTATGTCATTCTCTAAGAGTCTGGCTTAACGTGCAAATCAAACTTATAGTAACTAGAGAAACGTTCTTTGAAGGCTGGGATATTATGTGTCAAGAGAAAATCTGTGTTCACATATGTGTAGGAAAAGATAGCTTACACAAGATTAAAGTTGTCTTTATGTCAAACTTCTCTGCACTTTATATGAATCTCCAAGAGGATAATGATATTATACATTCAAACCATCCTAGTTATGAATCCTGTTTCTTTTCTGGGAGTATCATGAGTGTTGTATCCTGCATAACCCATTTTTGAATATTGACCTACAGTGACAAACAAACCCAAAAGACTCTTAGGGAAGAATTTTTGTGTGTTCTCCAGGTGTTAAGGAAACTAATGCCTCATGCACTTAAGCGATTGGTCTCTAGAGCTGCCCAGTGTGATTAATACACAAGGGTCTCAGCCTCTCAGCCATGCTGCCAGCATCCAGGCTGAGCCTTCCCTCTAGGATAACTTCAGGACCCCCTCAGCAGGCATGTCTGATATGCTAACTCGTTGCACTAACCATGGAACTGGGCATGTCTGTACTCATGGGATGCCCACTGAAATAACTATTATGTTTGTAGCACATATTTCTGGACTCAGATCACTGTCTTCAGGAGAGTCCCAAAGTCTATGGCCTTATGACAAAGAAAAGGAATATAACACAGCCAATTTGTTCATGGGGGTCTTGGCCTTGGCCCTGGCCCAAAAGAGCCTTTTTGTACATCTCCAGAAAGGAGAAGCTCAATTTTTAGCATCTCTATTTAGAGAAAAATAATGAAATGTTCTAAGAGAAATACTATACATTTCCCTTTGAGTTGTATTTTTTATTTTCATGGGTTTCCAAAATTCTGAATATTTTATTAATTTATTCTTTGTCTTTAAAAGTCAAAAAATGAAATCTAATCTACCAAATTGCCCTATACTGTGTTTTCTGTTCATGTACAACAGAAAAGAAAATACCATTATTAGCATCTTCTAAAGATTTAGTAACTGTTAATATTAAAGAGCATGCTTCTGTTACTCCCAAAATTCCCACAATGTACAGTTTTGTCTTTAAAACAATGAGTTTGTTCCCAAATTAAAACTGCAAATCCCCAAGAGAACATAACATGTACATTTCACGGGACACAGGACACTATGGCAAACACACTTCAGTGATTTTAATACAAATCAACCCATTTAAAATGATCTAGGAAATATCTGCCAAATGTTTGATGCGGGTTGTTCCAAGACATAATAAATTAAACCTAGAGGCTCAAATTTAGGAGAGGCTATCTTGATGATATTGTATTTCTTTCCATTCAAAATATCAAACTAAGACCTAGTTACTTGAATACTTTAAGGTTGTGTTTCACTATTATGCATATTACTGTGATTTCACACTATATGCCATGAGACAGGATTATTTTCAGACACCCCAAACTCCTACATTCACTCAAAACATCCCAGGGGAGCAGCCACATGGTCATACAGGTTGATTTCCTGGGGTCACTGGTTTTGCATCATGTGTGAGCTGCAA
Source organism: Artibeus jamaicensis (assembly GCF_021234435.1). Taxonomy (NCBI): domain Eukaryota; kingdom Metazoa; phylum Chordata; class Mammalia; order Chiroptera; family Phyllostomidae; genus Artibeus; species Artibeus jamaicensis. Next base: position 16,515,163 of record NW_026521842.1, read on the forward strand.
GGTCAAGGTAAAGAGGAGTGAGAGAGGGTGCAGCAGGCACATTTTCTAATAACAAGAAGGGAACAGGCTAGGTGCCATGCAGACACTTTGTTGGCTATGGCAGAATTAGGCCTGTGTTCCCATCTGACTTGCTCAGCATCTAACTAGCTGCCTCACTTAGACATGAAGCTAGCAGGGTAGGGAGTCAAGGAGAGATGGACTAGGCCCAGCATGGCAGCTCCCTGACAAGGCTGTATCAGGACTTCTATGGTAAAAGTGAAATGGAATAAATAACATTTCTGAGAGTTTTCTGGGGTTTTCATTTTCTTAAGAAACCATGGAAAACATAACTATGAAGTTTCATTAGCAAAGCTTACCCAGATCTGGAGACCTTCAGTATTTAAGAAGCATAAATAAGGTTTTTTACCCATCCAACAGTCACAGGCTGGAACTGCAAACTCGTTAGTCTATTTGCATTTTAGCATCCAGGTGTAGGCACTGGGTGGTCTGCTAGCAACCTGCTTGAAGCAGCTTCATAAGCAGCACATTTCAAATACATTCTGTGCCATATATAATTTTGAGCTGTCGATCCTTCAAAAGAGTTTTAAGGACTTGCTTCACATCTTGCAAATATGAACTTGCAACTATCTTCCATCGTATCATAATTATTTGCAAAGATGGTTGCTGTGATTCCTTCTATCCCTTTCTAACACAGGCCCCTTTGCAGTGTGACTCTCCACCTCCCCTATCAAGAAGTATAGGAAATATAGTCACTAACATTGTAATAACTAAGTATGGTGCCAGGTAGGTACTTGAAATAACAGAGCAATCACTTTGTAAAGTTTATGATTGTCTAACCACTATGCTGTATACCTAAAACAATTATAAAATAATATCTCAGATAAACTGTAATTAAAAAATAATTTTTTTAATAAAAAGTACTTTTTATTTCTCCACCCCTTGAATCTGAGCTTGGCCATGTGACTTTCTTAGCCAATGGGACATCTGTAGGTGTGATATAAGCAGTCTTGAAAAGAATTTGTACTTTGGAACTTTTCCTCTTTTGATTGGCATGTGAATAACGACCCTGCTAGATGCTGGCAACATGGGGTCCAGCTGACAACTCTCCAGACATGGAAGCAAGGCTATCTTGGACCTCTCTCTGTTTCTTCCCCACTCATCCAGCCCCTGGGGTGACCGGCAGCACTGTGCAGCAGACCTCAGCCTAAATCACTGACTTAAAGATGGGTGAACAAATTAAATGGTTGTTGTTTTAAACCTCTATGGTTTGGGGTGGTTTGTTAATCATAAATATATGACTGACACATAGACCCATCTTTCTTCCTGTGTTCGTCTAAACTTTGTAAAAAGAAAAGCACCCAAGAAACTGCTGTCCATAAGTAATTAAAGGCTTCTCACTTGTTTGCCAACAGAGGTTACATGAGGTCTCTCAGTATCCAACACAAATTGGAGTGGGTTCCTGCTGCGGCTAATGTTCTTGTTATGTAGCTTAGACAATCAAAACAAGTGTTCTCTAAAGGTGGTCCTGGCAGTATTACCTGCTATTTTCTAGAAATTAGTCTTAAAAAAAAAATCTGCTGCATCAGCAAACCAGAAAGAGCTCCATTATCTTCTTCCACAAATGAATTAAAAAGCCCAAAACTTGGATAAAAACCAAGTATTGAAGTACTTCTATCAAAACAGTGACTGAGAGGGACACACTGGGTTTAAATATTATTGCCTATGAAAGAGTAATGTTACTTCCAATCCTAAAGGTACAAAAGTAAGGGCCTTTGAATAAGACAGATATGGATTTAAATCTTGCATCTACCATTTAATAGCTGAAGACTTGAGTATTGAAACAATTATAATAACAGCTAACATTTATTGTGCATCAAATATTATACATAATAATCAGTATCATGTAATCTTAATAATAACTTTATAGGGTGACTTTATTAATATTTCCATTTTTACACTGAGGTTTAGAGAGACTGAGTGGCTTTCTGAGAAAACAAACCTGGTACGTGGTAAAGACTGGATCTGAACCCAGGAAGTATGACTCCAAAGAACATTTTTACTGTTCGGACATGCTATCTCTTAAGTTATACAAGCAAATCACTCATTCATCATACATTTTTCATTTATTGAGTTATGGATTTATTGATTCAGTCATTTCAAAAATATTTAAGGAGCATCTCTTATAAGCAAGTGCTGGGGAATTTATGGTGACGTGATCCTGGCCTTAATACTGCAACAGATTTAATGGGTAAAGATTATAATCAAGTAACAGCCTCTCCTTGTATCAGCATGCTCTGGACCCAGTTTTTAGACCATTTTTTAAAACTGATGATCCACATCACTTCTTTGCCTAGAATCTTCCAGGATTCTGGTAATTTAAAAATAAATGCACAAATTATTCAGCATTTCTCCCTTCAAAAAGTAGAGCTTAATTTTCTTCTTTTGAGTGTGGCCTGGACTTACTGACTCACTTCTAATGAACAGAAAGTGGTAAAAGTGACAGTGTGTAAGAAAGACATGGCTGGGGGAGAAGAGGTAGCAACTCATTCCTGAAAGTTGAGGAGTTTCACTTTTTAAGAGATGGCCACAGATCAGTGTAATCTTTAAATGGGAAGATACAGAGCGGACCCCATGGAAAAGGCTGGGTGTTGCATTACATTCTTTTTATATGAGTGATATCAGCTGCCTGTATAGTCAGATGCCAACTTAATTCCACTTCTAGTTCATCTCTTAATAGAGTCAATTCTAGGATATAGAGAGGAGAAGGGAAAGAACTAAATAAAGATTTAAAGGAGGTAACTAGCTTTGAAGGATCAGAAGATTCCAACACAGTAATGAAGGTCTCCTCTGTCTATATAAATAGTGGTGGGACATCAGGCAGCTTCATTTACTCTTGAAATCATTACAACAGAATCACAGATTGGCACAAATAATGACTGTGTCCACAAGCAAATTGAGAAGTACAAAAATGTCTCATCTAACTTCTAAATATTGTTAATTGGAAGAATTATTCTCCCTGGGGTGGAAAAAGTAATTACTACCATTCCTCAATTGAATTACAGTGCCATATCTTGATCCAGGTGCAAATACTTTGGGATCTACATGTTGGAGTTCACAATGAAATGTTTTACCCATCTAGTTTTAAGGGGGGATGTGAATTAGACTATGTATTTTTGTAGGTAAGAACTTCAATAAAATTATGCCATTTCATGCCCTGGCTGGCATGGCTCAGTGGATTGAGAGTGGACCTGTGAACCAAAGGGTTGCCAGTTCGATTCCTAGTCTAGGGTATGTGCCTAGGTTGCCAGCTAGGTCCCAGTGGGGGTGCTCAAGAAGCAGCCACACATGGATGATTCTCTCCCTTTCTTTCTCCCTTTCTAAAAATAAATAAATAAAATCTTTTAAAAATGCCATTTCATTTCCAGAGCATCCGAATTTAATTATCTAATTATTCTTGGCATAAAAGAAATGAAGTTAACATGTGATCAACACAGAAAGGCAAGCTGACTGAGCTCCGAATGAAAAAAATGTTTTGAATTGTATAAATAGTTTTGAATGATGATGTTTTATTCTGGCTGGCCAACGATAAGATTCTTACCATGTGAAATTAGACCCACTGAAGAAACTAAAGAGAACTGCAGATGAATGTCAAGTTGTTCAGCAAGAAATCTCACACACACAAAAAAAAATTGGCAAGAGCTACAATACTCTTGAGGACTCCACAGGTCTCAGAAAGTAAAGTTAGCAGTAACTAGTCAGCAATCAAGAAACATAAAAAGGCCTTCTATAAGGATGGAGAGCCCTGGAGCTCTATCAGTTTATAATAAATAGCATTTCAAAAGCAGCACTTTTCAGAGATAATATATAAATATTTTAGGTAGGAAGCATAGGTGTGGGCTATTTTTTCCCATACCACATCCACAAAATCTGCACATACACATCAAATTCTGCATCTAGGGAATCTATTTTATTGTGATGTTTGCATTTTTAAGCAATGTGCCTGAACTATTTTGGGGTTAATATAACTAAATGGAGCCTATTTGCTGTTTATTATTTATAGAAGATTCACTTTCGATTAGGGCTTTCGCAAGACATTTGTGCTTGAGCTGCATCATGAAGTATTCCTGGATGGCTCCCAACACCATAGCAGGCAAAAAAATGACAAGTGAGAATATAGACCAACCTTACATCCCACATTGTAAAGGGAAAGACGAAAGTCAGGCTCGTTCCCCCTCACAAAGGCCACACTAGCCTCTGTCTAGAAACGCGAACTCAGGTTCTTAGAGTCACATAAAGAAAAACCCTGGGAGTTAGTGCAAAATGTTCTTCTTTTAAGTGAGGATCCCAATTACAATGTACCAAATAAATGCCGGTCTTTCATTTATGAGACTTTCTAGGAAATCTTTTGCCTGATTTACAACTACTTAAGGAAGCAACCTATGAGTTGGCATGTCTCATGACTTATTACAAAACACACGTGGCTCCCAAGGTAAAAAGAAACAAAGTACAAATGAATCAGTGCCAATGGGAGCTCTGATATCGACTGTCTATCTCACAGGCCAATTCTGGACTAGGTTATGGCTCCAATTCTGCAGACTCAAATAACAATTATTATTTTGAATGCATATGTATGTTTGCAGGTTCTTTTTCTTAAGGGAATAAATGCTGAGAGCAGGAATGGCCCCTCTGAGCAGTTTTCCAAGTCTTTGTCCTGGGAATAGGAACTTCTCTCGATGGAAATTGACCCAATCACCCATTGCATTTCTCTTTTCCTTATGGTAATGAATGCTGGAAGCTTTCCAAACTACAAAGCCAACTTGACAGTGACAAATATGAAATGAAAAACCATATGATGGTTAAGCCATTTACTGGCCAATGGAAAAAACAGCTATGACTGACCCAAGAGGTGAAAAAGCCAAGTATTTCACTAAGCTAAAGTTCAAATCCATGGTGTGGCCACTATGAGAGTCAAAGGCAACTTGCTCAGATACACAACTTTGCCTCATTACTGCAGAGCCATTTACACAAGACATGATTAAAAAGCCATATATTTAAGAGTAAACTACTTTTCTCCACCCAATTTCATCCCTTCCCACCCATGGATTGGTCCCAGCTGAAAGTTTTCAAGAGCCCTTTCAGCCAAGTATATCTATACTAATTTTTTCTCTGTCTCAAAATAATCTCAGTGCACCCAACTGGCTAAGACTAAATAAAATGTTTTATAATGATAATCAGCCCTTACCTGTCACTTCTCATTTGACAGATGAGAAAACAAGTCCAAAGAAAATAAACTACTTGCTGATGACCACACAATTGGTTAAAAAAAAGTCTTGGATTCAAACCCAGGTTTTCTTGTTTCTGGTCCAGGTCTTTCTCTAGCAGCTAAACAGAGCAGGTAGGAAAGGGCATAAGCTTAGGTGCCAAACCAGTTCTACTCATTAGCAAGCAGTTTTGTAACCCTATGCAAATCTCTTAAACACTCTGCATATCAGAATGTTTAAGGCTCTGGTGTTTCCTTCATCTCCAAAAAAGGGATAATACTAACCTCTCCTTGACATCCCTGCTCTCCCAGCAATGTCAAGAGAATGAGACAAGATAACCTTTTTATAATACTTAATACAGTCCAATGCCAGTTCACAAAAGGTGCTCAATAAATACGTGATTCCTCTCCCCTACCCTAACTCCATACCTATTTGTCTCAGCATCCTCTCTGCCTTTTCTCTGGCTTACCTGCTCATCTTCAAGCTCTCTAAGAAAGATTCAGCTGGACAAGAGGCCAGAAAAACAAAGTAGACTTATAGGAACAGCAATGAGGGGGGAAGGGATAGTTTAGGTTCTCCTAGAAACTGATCCTTGAAACAAGGATTACATTACAAGTAGTTTATCAGGGAAGTAACCTGGAAAAAACCACTAGGCAATTAGAGAATAAGACATGGAAGGGAAGGAGGTCAATAAGGGCACATTATCAAGTAACTGGACAGTTGGAGCTTAACCCCATTGCAGACTCTGAGAGATAATGTATTTTTTTCCCTACAGTTATACCAAATAAAGGAAGAAATAGGGTGTATTCACCAAGTCCTTTTTTGTCATTGGTTGATGGTTGCTTCTGATGGCATCAACTCTTTGACAGTTCTGGCTTATGCTACTTGCTGACCAAGGTGAACATGTAATCAGAAAAATAATATCCTCTGGCAGAGAGTCACAGCTGTTTTCAATGAACAGCCTTAGTGTCAAGAGGTCAAGTCCCATAGGATGTAGATGAGACACCATCAGGATCTGCCATAGTGACTAACTTGACTTTCAACTAACTTGACTTTCAACTAGTAAAGAGGTTGATATAAACAGTAGCACCTTGAGATTCCTCCTGAGCTTGACATTGTGATACTTGCCACTTCTGTAATAGCTGTTGGGATAGCCAAGGAAAAAGTATGTTAAGTCAAGAATTCTCAATCAAAGAGCCCTTGATAAAAGATGTGTTAAGCTATCTTTAATTCTTCAGCCTAGAACCCTCCTCAAACGATTTGGTTTTTAAGACACACCAACAGGAACGGAAGGTAACGCATTGCTCAGCTCTAACTTCATTGCTTCCCTGTGTGTGGGTTTGGGCATAATGTCAGCTCTGTCAAAGGCAGCAGTTTGTGAGCATGGTGAGTGGAAGTCTGATTTATTCTCTAGCCACTTTCCTTCACCCTCAACAGTCCCCACACAAAAGCGCTTCCTTAATGTCCATTTATCCTTTTGGGCTGTGGCTTTCATATCTTCGGTCTTTCCAGAAACTTCTGGAAATAATGAAAAGGCTATTTAAACCTAAGCTGTAAGGTAGAAATAAAGTGTTGGTAAACTCCAAGCTTAAATTGTACAACAATCAGTAGTGACTAGTATATCTAGTATGCGGTAATTAATGCTAATAGCAGTTATTTGCTTATAGAGCATCAAAAAAAAGAACAGAATTGTTAATGTAGAAAACCAAAGGAGAAAAGAAAATAGGTAGAAAAAAAAGGAATGTTTAATTACTTACAAAGTTTCTGTTATAGAAATACGGAATAGAAAAAAGTAATTAATTATATTAACTCTTAGAAAAAACAGTTCTGTGATCAGTTGTTTCTGGTATTGCAAAAGAGAATTATTTTGAGTTTAGAATAAAAATGTCTATTTCAGAATTTTTAACTTTTTAAATTTAAATACTAAGAAAAATAGCTGGGGCAGCACCAGGGTCCATCATAGTGACTAACTTGACTTTCGGCTTGTAAACACCTTGAGGCACATAGGTGTTTAAAATGTGAATGAAGTTTTGGAAATTACTGATTTTTTTCACAAACTTATGTGTATTTGAATAGAGATGAATCATAGCTTCAAAAGACAGATGCAAAATGTTTTGTTTAGCACATATAAACATTAAACTGTCACCCAATTATTAAAATAGTCTCCAAATTACTTAATACATTTTTATTAGATAAATAATTTGATATTGTTCCCAAGCAGACAAATACCTGACAATGGAATTCAAAGTGAGTCATCACCAGGTCCCTATGTCACTGATGTGCAAAGATTGTGAGAAAGTTCTTATTCTGTTTCATGTGCCAAAGAACCCAAACTTTGTCTAAAATCCTACAACAGGTTCACAGTCCTACCTGGATATGTGCTGAATTCCACTTATCGGCAGTATTCTTACCAACACTATCTGTCCTAACTCTAATCATAAAAATTAGAAATAAACAAATTGAGAGACATTCTATAAAATAATTGAGCAGTACTGTTCAAAACTGCTAAGGTCACAAAAGTCAAAGAAAGACGAAGGAACTGTCACAACTGGAGGAGACTAAATGCAATGTGTGGCCCCTACATTTGGTCCTGAAACAAAAAGAGGACATTAGTGAGGAAAAAATGGTGAAATGCAAATAAAGTCTGAAGTTAATTTTTTAGTTAACTATCAGTGTTACTTCTCTGTTTTGGAGATTGCACCACAGTCAGGCAAAAATGTTACTATTGGGGCATGCTGGGTTGTAAGTATACAGGAGCTTCCTCTACTATTTTATACTTCCCTCTAAGTCTAAAACTATTTGAAAATATAAAGTAAAATAAAAGAGACATGAGCATTGAATATAAAAGGACAGATTAATATATTTCACATGAATAAAAGAGCAATGTTTTGTGAATTGCCTTCTGGGTTAGTCACTTCTCTAAGTGGTTTGTGTCTCATTACTGGCTTCACCTTCAAAAGCTTTTCATAGGTAGGTAAAAATTTAGACTGCTAAGTTTTTATTACAGACCTTTAATAGAATATTTCTGCCAATATCTGTCTAGTGAAGATGGTCCTGCTTTATAATTACAAGTAATCAGACAGACCAGCTAGCATTTATTAAGTACTTACGAAAAAATGCTGTAAGTGCTTTGTATGTATTACCTCACTTAATGTACTCAATAACCCATTGGCAGATACTGTTATTATTCCTATCTTTGCAGATGAGGAACAGCTGGGTCAACTGCCTAAGGTCATTCTGCTCGCCTCTTCTTTCAATTACCACTGGGCTGTGTCTGTAGAGCAACATCAGGGCCATCATACCAAGTCACTTCTGCCTCAGGTTTGAAGGACAGAGAAAGACCGTAAGATGAGAAATTCAGGTTAATATCCTGATACAGTATTCAGGACATCATTACATAGCATGTGTTGGAAATGAAAAAGCCTTCCTCTCTTCTGAAGTGTTACAGTTCTGCACTCCTAAAAGTTTCATTTCTGTTTTAAAAAGTAATAATGACAAACCTTACTATGTGATCAGAGATTCATAAGATAAACCTTAACAGATCTTTGCAAGACATTATGATCTTTCATATAACATGTGTTTAGATAACTCCTCAAGTATGTGCCCTTTACTCAATGAATGGTAATGATTTCTGCTATTGAAAAAACATATTTAAAGAAGTTGTAAGATGCACGTTGTTTTCTCAAAATACCTGAGGTCTATTATGTAAATGCACAGGGTATTTTTTGGAAACACACATTACTTACCCAATAGAGTAGGTGTTTAGTGAAAAAGCTATTATAGACTATTGGATAAACAGATACTTAGAACATTTTCAATCAATTATTTAAAACACGTGTCATTAAAAATTTATTAGCATGATTATTTTTAAAGAATCACCACCAACATCATTAAAGCAATCAAGGTAATATGGAGACAATTGAAATATAACAGTAAGTGAACAATTGGAATTATAATAAATGCAAATATCACCCAAAGTGTAAGGTATACTTTTTTAAAACTCAACTGTTTAATCTCTCGGCTCAAAATATCAACTGAGTTGGCCTTATCAAGAGACAAAATGTTAGTCACAGTTTTGTAAAATTGCTGACTTCACGTGAAAGCTTGTGAAAGAACTTTTTAAGGAAAGAACTCCACTCTTCTACTTTTAAACTTGCCCTCACTCTTTTATTTTACAAGAGAAAAATGATTCACATTCTGCAGCCTCTCGTTTGGTTTGTGTATATCTATCTCATAGATCAGATCTCAAATCTCACCCATGGGAGATGCAGAATTGTAGATAGAACGGAAAATAATAAACAAATACCAGCAGCCCACCTTTGTGGAAATAAACCTGCATGATAAACAAACAAAGAAAAATCATCTCTTATTCCTCAATAAATAAATCAGGGTTTCTTTAATTGTCACAGAGACAACATTTCTTCAATTCCAACAGCTTTTAAGCAAATTGCCAAATGTTTTAAAATGCATTTGTGAACATGAAAAACAAACAAAAGATTTTAATTATATTTTTAAGTCTTCAAAAATGTCCTAGACATAAAACTCAAAATTTCTGTGCTATGTTTTATGCGGGAAAAAAAAAAGAGATAGTTAAATTAGAAATCCTTGAAAAATAGGATTGATAATGGAAGTACCCACAGAAGGCAGGCTGCAATTGTTCCACCGCTGTAATACAATCTATTCCAGAATAATTTTTCTTTTTATTATTTCATTAAGTTGTATCTCACTAAAGTTCCTCTTAGGATCTCTCGGCAGCACCAAATTTTTCATTGAGAAAACGATAAATCACTGGCCTAAATTACAATTTAATTATAAACGCCTTTGCCTTCTAATGCTGCCTGGGACCTTTTACCCTGCTACATAATTCTAAAAAATGACCCCTGTCATAATTTCCTTCACTAGAATAATATGGGGAGATCTAATCCTGAATCCTGCTGTATTATAATTTAATATAAGAGATAATTATTATTCAAAAGATAATGTTGCAGATATTGAAAATATTCTGAAGTTTGAGTCTAAAAAAAAGGAAGTCTTAGGTATGTAGGAGCTTTCTGTCACTGCACCTACCAAGAGAAGCCAGAAGAAAGAAGCAAAGGGGTTTTTAATAAAAAAAATATTAGCATCTACATACAGCTGGTGTTTTGTATTGTGTGAAATGTATTTATATAGTCTTCAAACCATGGTTAGAAATGAAATGCTTCATTTCCCAAATCAAGGGAGCAGAGAGAGCAATGTTGTCGTAAGGGACAATTTCTTTAAGTTTGGAGTCTGCTTTAGCACTGGGGTAATAAAAGCCGCACCCTCTTTTTACAGTTTCAGTAGGAGGATTTGGGTGGGGAAGGGCTGAAAAAACAAGGGAGGAGAATGAACCAAAATGTCAGAGTAGAAGAGTCCTGAGGTGGAATGTTAGGATGTAGCACAGAGAAGGGGCTTCTTGGAAACATTTTACTCAGAGCATCCCTAAAGCCTGACTGAGATATATACATATATATATCAAAACAACTTAGCTTCCCCCGGAACATTTCAAAACTGCTGAATGGTGGGGCTTTTTCCTCCTTCCAGAATTCATACAGAGATAAACCAACAACAAAGAAAGGTAAGAGTAGGTTTGCTGAACCCTCCTCAAAACTAGCTTGCTCTTTAATTCGCAATAACAGGAATATAAATCTCATTCAGTTGGTGCTCAGGAAATGACAACTGCCCCACCTATGCAGGTATCAGCCCTCAACAACGTGCTTCAACGGTACAAGTGGAAAGTCAGTGTGTTGGTGGGAGATTCCTGTTGTTATGTGACCTGAGAATACAGGGCAGCACAGAATTCAGGGAGTGAATCTGCATAGTGAAACTAAGTGGCACTTCAATGAAAAATGTAATCCAATGCCCTACACCTTTCCACAAAAAAAGGGGAAAGACAAAGGGTTTCTATTAAATTACAAATGTCCTTGAGATCAAATATGTAAGAGCTTAGTCTACTGGGTCTCACTGTCTGAAATAAAGAGGGCCCCTCTTTCATCTTGCCCTCTCCCAAATTCAAGTATGAGGAAATTAATTTTTAGTAATGGCTGTGTTTTAACAACAGACTCACAACATTCCTGAAATTTTAGCCAACCACGTCTTGGAAGGCAGTATGAGCCAAATGCAACCCACCCCTCTACAAATTCCCCTCAGTCTTTGGTTCAAGGATGCTCTCAATGGGGAATTAAATACCTGGTACTTTGGGTCTGGGGTGCAGGCAGCAAAGTGGACCCCATGGTAACTATCTAAAGACGTGGGTATAGTTACATGTGGAACATTTTGATTGCTTGGTAGAGGTAGAGGTAGTGATGGTGATGTGATGGTACACAAGGAGAAAGAGCTAAGGGTAAACCGAATAAAGAAGGCAATCCAAATGAAATGATAACTCCTGCCTACCAATCTTAGACTAGTCAGCAAACCCCTATACAGCTCAATAAACATCAAACTAAACAGTAGGCACAGCTTTACTGCCCTTTTGTTTTGTTTTGTTTTTGCTTTGGGAGCAGTTCATTTAAGATGTAATAAATTGAAAAGCTACTTCCCCACCACCACCCACCGTCCCTCCATAAATCTCAGGACAGTGCAAATGAGTTATTCCTCATTATGGACAGAAAGAAAGGGCTTCCCCAGGCGGGGACATCCTCGACTACCATTAAAGCAATCATTAAAAATAACAACCCACCTAAGGGAGAAAAAAGTCATTCTTCTAAAAAGATATATATTAATTATCCAATAACATTAAAAATAGGTTCTGTAGGTTCAATTAGGAATTGAAATCCAGAATGCAAGAGAAGGAAGAAAAAAGAACGTGGGGAAGAGAAGGCAAAAGTTTATAGGAAGGAGGTCTATAATTTCCAATAGCAGTAGCAGAGAGAGCCATGAAATGGTATCCATAACGAACTAGTAATAAAGAAGTGTGCAGAGATTGGTAGACTGTGCCTACCTGAATCATTTCACTGGTAACAAAGATTTAAGAGTCTCAAGAGGTTCAAGGCAGACACTGGAGTGGACATTCCAATAACTAAACAAAAGTACATTAAGGTAGACACACAGGTAGATGAACAGGAAAGCACAGGCAGGCAATCTTCAGGTTTAAGATGCACTAAAATTTTTCTGCTTCACTGTGGTAAGTTTTCAAGGGACCCTCATTGTAACAAGGCAGAGTGAGTGAGTTGCAAGTAGGAAAATAAAAAGCAAGATCAAATTGAGCATTCAGTGGCCACAGCAAGTCAATTCTGTCTTCACTGCCTAACTCTAATCACTCCCACCTATATTTAAAAGTACACAATGGAATTAAGACCTTCCTACGAAGTAGTAAATATCCATGAGATGTGAACTGAGTACATGTGAATGTGTCTACTATTAGCTGTCACAGAGAAATGTAAATTGCATAATTTCAGACTACACAATTCCAGACTGAAAAAGTGACAACCCTTTGGTCACTTAAAAAACATAAATCCCCATATCTAAAAGAAAAAAGACATGTGCAGTTATTAAGCGACTTTCTCCCCACAGTAATACATGTTGGAGATGGGAACTCAAAGCTCCTGCAGAGCGAACAATCATCTGTTCACCATACTATTCTCCAAGGAATGAACAAGAAACTGCACTCATAGACTGCTCCCTAACACAGAAAAGGGTAAATGCGAGATTGAAAAGAAAGCGAGGTTGGAAGTGAACTGTTTTAAAGTTATTATGAGTGGACTTCATTGAGAAAAGAAATCTGTTGATGTCGGTCCCCAGTGAGTCATGCACAGCACATGTCCTCCACATGCCAAGGTGCTGCCACCACTGGGTCACAGGCATCTGTGACCTACCTTGTCATTTATCCTTATCAGAAAGAGGAACCACTCTGTTTTTTTGTCTTAGTTTTGATGTTCCAGAAGCAGACTTTAAAATGAAGAATTTAATTTGTATGTAGCTTACTTTAGAAGTGGCCCAAGAATTATTGGGAAGGGAGAGGGACAGAGAGACAGAGAGAGAGAGAAGCAGCCCAAATGATTTGTCATCAAGGAAGTTACTAAGGTGAGAAACTAGACCCACTCTTATTGGCAAACTTAGCCAGTGTGGGTTTGGCCCTCAAACATGTCCCACATGAGGGGCGAAGAAGCTTTAGCATGTATTTACAAATTCACTAGTGTGCTGGTAAATCTTTAACAGCCAGTTCTCCAGAAGGGGCAGGAGTGGGGTTGAATGACTTGTAGCATTTACTAATTTCCACAGCATACTCTCCCACCACCATGGCTGATTTCAAACCATCAACATAACATCATCAGACACAGGAAGCAGGGGACAGAAGCAGAGCAGCCACTGCTACCTAGTATTGCTGACTACAGGGAATCACAAAATGTAGTAAAGTAATTAGAAAGTAGTGGTTAATTACCTTTACTTTTAATATAACTTACTTAATTGTAAGTATATGCAATTTAATTCTTAATAATGGCTGCATTTTAACAAGAGACTTGCAAAATTCCTGAAAATTTAACCAACGGACACTATGAGCCAATGCCAGCCCACCATTGTACAGATTCCCCTCAGTCATTGGTTGAAGGTTGCTCCCGAGTTGGAAATAAATCCCTGGTACTTCAGGTTTGGAGTATGGGCAACAAAGTGGACCCCAGAGGCCAGACAAGGCCTATGCCAGCAGTTGGACTTTTGGCCAGTGTACTCTGAAGTAGGACAGTTGAAAGGAGATGAGCAGGCACCAATAGTCTGCTACCCCCCTGCCTCACAGACTGGCCGTATTTCCTGTAAGGCCTTGTAATATTTCTTTATGGCTTTCTGTGGTGTTACTTTTTGTCACCTGGAGCAACTGAAGCCTTTGCCAGACATTCTCCTCCTCTGTGATTACTAAGTTCTAACCCCATATTCTTCAATGAGAGGTCCTATTTTGTGCTTTAAAATTGAGTGTGTCCAAAGCCATTCCATCTACTCTGCTCTCCCCATCCCACAAATTATGTCTTCTTCTGCCATCCCTGTCCTGTTGAGGAACTGCTCTTCTCCTGGTGAGTCTGTCCTGACCCTCAACTTTTGACTCTCTCTTGAACACATAGCCAATCAGGTGTCCTATTCAGTGAGCCCCCAGGAAGATGTTTCTCAACTGCTTGCTACAGTTCCTTTGACAGTATAATGGTCCAGGCCCAATGTTGTATCTCACAGAGACTCTGACAAATGCATTCTAAGTCTATTCACAACTTTCAGTCTTCTGTGGTTCTAAGCCACCTAGAAATCACTTGTGGGGTAATCTTTCCCACATACCTTCAAGAGCATCACAATGGCTACCACGCAGAGAGCTTAAACAAGCAATAAAAGCACTGGATGGTTTAGGACAACCTCCCATTATGGCTCAACTCCATGTATACCTCTTCATACCCTGGAAGGTCTGACAAACTAAACTGCTTGCTGATCCCATAACAGTACATGGGGTTTTTCTGTCTCTGTTCCTTTGCTCAAGGTGTTGTTGTCATAAGTAACATAGTTCTTGATCCTTCAAAATGTATTTCACAAACTAGGTTTTCAATGCACCATCTCCTGTTCCCCCAATGCCAGCCAGAATCTTTCCCCTCTTAAAGATCTGAAATTTTTGTCATCTCACTTTAATGGGGTTTATTCTCACTGATATTTTAGTTACTTGTCTTCTGCTATTTTTACTTTATAATTTCCTCCTCCCCAGGGGTATCTGTAACTGTGTATTGCACATAGTAGGAGTTTAATATTTGTTGAATTAACATGTTGTGTCCATTTTAATCCAAATAAGTCAGGTAAGACTGAATTGGAAGTTAAAAACCTAATTCAGCAGCCAACATATCTTATAATACATTTCATGTATATTAATGAAAGATTTAAAATTTTTAAACTCAACTTATTAGAAGTTGTCAAGCTAAGAAAACAAAACAACAACAAAAACCTTTCTGCCCAATTTTCTCAAGATTTGCTTTCTGTTGTGATTTAAGCTATAACCACTTTACTCAGTGTAACCCCTTTGCTGAGAGCCAATGGAAACAAGTGTAACCCATACTGTGGAGGGCATGGCAGTGAATTCAGTTAGAAAACAAGCCTTTGGAATACTCTACAGTCATCAAAGTCCTAAACACACCAACATGGAGCTATCTTTGAAATGTAATGAGGAGTAAAAAAAAAAGCAAGCATACCTTATAATAAAACAGATGGAAAACTTAAAAACAAGCAAAATCAAAACTATTTGTCATTTACAATGGTACACACATGAACATAAGAAAAGACTCAGGAGAGTGGTAAATTCTTACGGGCAGGGAAGGGGAAAGAAAGAGCAATGAGATTAAGGAGGCACACAGAGAAATTTTCAAAAGGATTCAGAACATTTTATACATTGAAAAACATAACCTCAAATAAATGTGGCAAATGTTCATATTCGAGAAAGCGGGGTGGATAAAGTAGAAATTAATCTCTCTAAATTTTTCTGTATAGTAGAAATATTTCATAATTTAAAAAATGTATTTTCTTGTACTAGAAGAGTTATCAAATGGTTTTACAGAGATTTATAACTTAACAAAGAACTCTTGCATAAAACAGGGAAAGACTTATGAAAAGTGGAATGACTGTACAAGTACTTGAAGTCTCAGTTTTATCAATACTTTTTGATCTTTTACTCTAAGTTGATTACAATAATCTATTTTTGATTGATTACTCAATTTTTTGCTTTACCTAAATCACGCCCCTCTCCGTTAAGAATATGTAGCTGATATAAAGTGACGAAAGATCCCAAATGAATTGGTCATTGAAGAAAATCTATTACTTCGGCAGCAACTAGTGGGGGTAAAAGAAGATTTCTCCTGAGCTCTTCATGTAGAACAATGTCTTATCCCAAGAATGTTCTAACTGACCTCTTCTAAGTAGTAGAAATTACTATCAAAACTGCAATCATTGTATTATTCCCTCAGTAAAATAACAGC
The DNA here is from genome assembly GCF_021234435.1 of Artibeus jamaicensis. NCBI lineage: Eukaryota > Metazoa > Chordata > Mammalia > Chiroptera > Phyllostomidae > Artibeus > Artibeus jamaicensis. The sequence goes on from NW_026521842.1 coordinate 16,531,370, forward strand.
ACTTTCCTCTGCGGGGTTGTGTTTAGGATTAAATGAGTTAATACATTAAGCATTGAAATCGGAGCACATAGCTCATATTGTTAGTGTTATTAATTATCCTTAAAACGGTAATGACATTGTGATCACTTTAAATGAGATTTATACCAAAAGCCCACAATAGAAGCTGATTTTTATTCCCAAATCTATCTTTTTAGATCTCTTGTCCTTCACCCAGATAACTCCAATAATTGCTGAAACCGAAGCCCAATCATTGATTAGTGCCCAGCACAGAAGCAGAGGAAAGACTGCAAAGAAAACTGGGCCATGGCAAGTGAATTCCAGGCCCCATGAGGAATGTGTCTGGCTTCCTACACTGACAAAGGTTGGCTTTCCAGAGAGATCCCGGCCAGGCCTGCCTCCAGTCTGTCCTCTGCCTGCCATGGGCCCCAGGCCGCTCAGCCCTGCTCAGTAACCGGGCATCAAACAAGAGTAATTGACAGCTTCTCTCCTCCAGCCTCCCCTCTCGGAGCAGGCAGTTTCCCCAGGAGCCGCCTCGTACAACCTCAAACACTTTATTACTGGTCAATTTGGGTTTCCTGCCCACTTTAAGTGGCAGTGCTGAGGGTCTGCAACTCTCTCTAGCCCTCATTGATCAATATTAACAGTCACTTTCACAGCATTTCCCTGCTACTCAGCAAGGCTGGGGACTGGCTGTAAATTACCACATAGCCTGGTCATTACACCCAAAGAAATGCTGTAATTCAAAAGTTAGGGCTAATTGTGAAAATAATTTCTTTCACGCATTTCAGGACTCAAATCAAAGAAGGCGAGAGAATGTAGAGCTTTTCCATTTGGGAATTGTTGATTTAAGTAAACTGCTTAACTATATCCACCCCTGAAGATACACACTCTATCTATATTTATGGATAAGGGTCCAACTACTCCCAATAACAATCAGCTCTCCAGAACAGGGACAGGGGGGACATCCTATAAAGTTTAAGTCTTGCATTTACAGTGAATGCATTACCGGTATTAAAAAAATCAGGATTAAACAATCATTGGCTGAGGCTCCCGTAGTAATATTTGTTTACGACGTAAAATTTAACAAGAAAAAAAAAACAGTGAGTGTTGTTTATAAGCAAATGTGAGCTGTTTAAAGGCATAGAGAGGCTTTACCCCCAAGTTGGTGAGGTTGAGCCACGGTTTTAGAACGAGAGGCCTGTGCCTGCGCAGAGATCCCAGGGTCTGCTCCTCAGCCACCATGCTGCGCCTCGTGGTCAAAGTCCAAAGTGCCCCACTTCCTCCAGGGTCAAAGTTCCCCTCCTTTTGGCCTTCTCCTCAGTGTGTCACGGGGAAGAGTCTCAACACAAACCCAGATCACTGAAATCTCTCTGCCCGGGTTGCCATCCAAAGTTACTATCTTTTGTGGGCTCAACCCACCTATCTGTGCAGGTAGCACAAGCCTTATTTGACTCTTGACTGTTGGGAACCTGCCTATCCCTCACCAGCCTCTCAGTGCCCAGCTGACCAATTTGAGCATCTGGCCAGAGGGGTACAGCTGGGTGCTGGTGGACAGCTAGCTTCTCTGAAGGACTGGACCTCCCCAGCATACTCTCCTCATGGGATAGATGGAAACCAGGTCAGGGCTGATAACCAGAGTCAGTGATCTCGAAGCTTTGCTCATCTCCCATGGGCACTTTTTCCCTTTGTTTCACCTGAAGAGAGGAGAAGTAATCTTGGCTGCTCAAAAACATGACATAAAGGACACTGCAATTCACAGCCCAGCCATGGGGAAGAGATTAGGGGCCACTGATGCCAGCTCTTGGGTCTTGTACATGGTGGAGAAGGGGGGTTGGCTGGCTGCTTGGGAGGCTCCGCAGTGGTTCAGAGCCCTGGACTTTACACCTCGGTGGGGACTGGCCACCAGCCTGGTGATCAGCCTGGCTGATGTCCCAGCTCCAGGACCCAAAGGGGAATTAGACACCAGCTACCCCATGCTCTCTATTGTTTAGGAAAGAGGAGAGAAAGAGAGAGAGTGAAAAATAAAATCCTCAATTGTTTAGTACAAGTCATTTTACATGCTGGGATAATGAAGTATAAAAATGCCTTCAAAGAACTGATTTCCTACTTTTAACTCACTGCCAGCCAAGCTCTTTGTGAGGCCTCTCTGGAACATGCATTCCCATCCCACTCAAACAAAAGAGCTGCGAATTCATTAAACTATTTAATTATGCCTTTTTATTTTTCTCCATTAGCAAGTCCTACCAGCACAAAGTAAATAAAGCCACCATGGTCTCTCCCCAGCAGACACACTGACTGTTTTTATTCTTTATTCAGTTTACAATATAAAGGGCTATTTTTCCCCCTCCTATTCTTGGCGAGTTTCCTAGCACAGACCCTGCAAATAGAAGCACCCAACTGTACATGCAGTGCATGGAACTGGCGCAGGAGCATTCAGCATTGCAAGCACATACCCTAGACAGCTTTCAAAGTACCCGCAGCCAAAGGCAGCCAAACAGCACTTACAGCCAGGCGCAGAAAAGATATTAGCTTTTTTTTTATACTCTAGTAAATTTGCTTTTTACATCTATTTCTTTTCAGAAGGGCTTGTTATTGAGCTCACTGTCCACAAATTCCATTGATCTCAGGCTGTGACTCAATCCATATGCTCACGCTTTGACACCAGCACAGCAAGCAAGCGATACAAATCCTGTTCAGGCTACAAACTTATTGATTTTATAGATTTCCCCCAAAGTTGTGATAATGATATATCATTGTTAAATTTGGTAGAACAAACTGCTTTCCCAATCTGTCAATGCGAGCATGAAAACCAATTCACAGCCTTGTTTAGAAGGCTTTCCCATCAGAAGAATAAATACAGCCAAAGGAAGCAGACCACCGATACCCAGCGACTGGCACCAGCTTGATGTACGATTCCTTCCTCGCTGCCCTTTTCTGACCCACAGCACACTGGGCTGCCAGACTGTACTTACTGGCTACAATTATCCACAGTGATTTCTCCCCAGGATGCTCGGTATTAATTATTAACAACTGGGAGCATGCTGCTTGGGTGACCCACATCAGTAGGTTTTAAAAGACAATTTTGGTAATTTTAATATGCTATTCAGATGCAGTTGGATCCATTAGGATCCTGGGATTATTGACTATAATAGGTCAATTTTCTTCCTTCTGCAGTTGCTCCCCCTTTCCACCTTAAGAATCAAGGCAGCTGCCTCCAGCAGGGGGCAGACATCAGACATTTCCTTTTGAGAGGATGTGCCTTTACTTCCGGATGGTGACTCCATTGGCCTCAACGCTCTCTAGTCATTTCCTACAGATATGGCTACATCTTACAGTTCTACCAAGCTGGTAGGCTTCTATTAACTTCACTCCTTCCTGGGGTATTTGTAATTCTGTTTCTGAAGTATGTCCCCAAGTGTCCATCCCAGTGCCCTCTTAATCACCCCACTTCCTGAGTCACCTTGTGCCTGTGCAAATTCTTTGCTGCATGTAGATGTCTGCCTAATTCATTCCGACACGTGTGCTGCCTTCTATTCCCAACTTTCCAATCAACTGGAACAAGTTTTCAACCAATACATTTGTGTGCCATGATGACTGTGGCTATTTTTCATTCTTTCCAACATGTCTACTTCCCTTATTTCTAAAACTTTAGTCTTTGTAGAGTCTCCTTTTCTCCTCTTACCTCATCATCTGCCCTTTCCTATTTCTTACTTTCTTATTCATGATTCATACAGATTCCTCTCATTCGCTAATCCATTAGTCTTCCTCTCATCAATTTAAATGAAACAGCTTAACAAAACAGTTGGAAACTCTGATGGCCCCATCTCCTTGGATAAATGTTTCTCTGCTGCCTGCCTCCTCACTGAAACTGCAACTACTTCTTAACCGAGGACACAATATCAACCCCCAATCTACCTGCCTGACTCAAGCTGAATGCCTTGGGAAATGTGGTTTTGTCAGATGGTGGTGTTCAATTAAAATTCCAGCTACTTGAATATCCGCAGTTTCATTTCCCACTCACATACATGGTTCAGTTCTAACATGTATTGAAACCGAGTTTTCTTATAGTATCATGTTCCATAGGAAACTGACTTTAGTGAATAGTGAATAGTGTTCAAGACCAAATGCTATCAAGCATGCTGGCGTTGTAGGGCCATGGACAGACCAACCTACTTGGCCTTCCCGTTCAAGAATACTGAGGCTTGACCTTATGCTCTTTAATGCTAATAATAATTTATATGACCAGAATGTTAGCAATGAATTTTCATTCAACTTTCTCACAACCTGTGAGAGAGCTTCACGAGGTATCACCATCCCCATTTTATGGATGAAGATACTGAGGCTGAAATGTGTGATGGTCATGTTAGTAAGTAGCATTGCTGATCCTTACAGGTAGGTTTTCTGGTCTGTGAATCCAGTGGTCTTTCCAACAGAGCATATTTCTTCCCAATCTTAGCTATTTAAACAACAACCTGAATAAAAATGTTTGCATTCAAGTACTCCACATCTCCAACCCACTAGCCAAAAAATGATTTTATTGGTATCAACTTGTGTTTCATGGCAGTAATTAATTTTTAGGCTCCTCCTGCTAGAAAAACAGTAAATCTAGCAGTGGGCCACAAGAATCATCACTATGAAAATGACTCTCATTTTCATAGTGATGAAATGGGGTGGGGTGGGGTGGGAGGGAGTCATAATCTTACGGAACAAATAGTCCCTAAAGGAACTTGTGATATATTATCTTTTCAAAGATCTCTAAGATGAGAGACTTAAATTGTAAAGAAAATTTTCAAACAGACAAACATACAATATTGTTTACAGTCACAGATCCAATGTAGAATTCCCAAATCAAGAGAATTGCAAAAAAAGAGCCAGAACAATAAGTCCCCAGCCAGGAAATCAACAATTATATAGTCTGGCTATTTAATCCACCTATTGCAGCTTCAGAGGGTTTACTGGGGTCACTGGACTCCAGGCTCTTCCCCCTACAAAGGACAGATGGAAGGATGCACCTAAGAGAAGTGGACAATTAAAATTTTATGATGAATAAGTTCCCTCCTCCCCCAGAACTCCTGCTCTGAATGCACACACACACATAGACCAAACAACCACCCTCCTGTTCATAATTGCACTGGTCCAAGTGTGCGGAGCCTTCACACAGAATGATGGCTTCCCCCGTCTCCTGCATTTGTTCGGCTCCTTTGGGAGGAGCAATTTACAGAAAGCATTATCGATTTTTGCCATAATAGGTACAGAGATGCCTCACCGTCCCTACTCAGCCGGCTCGCTCTCGCATCACAACTGTCAGGCCAGTTTGTGAAGCCCCGTCATTATTTTTTTTCAAGTAAATCCATCACAAGGTTGGGGTGGGGGGAGGTGAGGGAAGTGATGAAAATAAAATTATTTTCACCTTGCCATACCAAAGTATGTTCACGTCCTTCGTTGGAAATGAGTGCAAGCACCATAGACCTGCAGGAAAAAAAAATTTTAAAGGGAAAGGAAACTTGCAGTATCGATGAAAGACAAGGCAATCTAGCTGGGACCTATTTGAAATATTTTTAATGGCATTATATCTGGGCTTCTCGGGGAGCTAAGGCACCTGCAGACATTGTGTTCTGTGGGAAATAAAGGGAAAGTGGACCTGGGTTTATTCATTTTCTTTTTCTACATGACTGTATCAGGGATGGGATCTACCTTGAACCACCTTTCTCAGTAGACACCTACCTTTAACAGAGACCACCACCTTCCCTGCTACTTCATGTCTTTGTGCCAGAGGTTTCCGTTCCCCCTCCTGCCCTATACCCCGCCCAACGGTTCACCAGAGGCCATAACCATTTGGTTACTGATCAGCATGTCAATATAAATGCTTTCACTTTAGTCACTTTAAACATTTCTTAAAATGAGAAAGAGGCTCTTATAAACCACATGGAAAACAAACAGGGGGGAAAGAATCACACTGAATGCACTACTGATGCTCAAACAAGCCTTTTCATATTCGAGTCCCGACTTGATTGGTTGTTGGTCTGCTCTTCAAGCAAGTCTCTAGGCTCAGTGAGAAAGGTCAGAGCTTATAGCCCTTCATCCCATGGTTCAGGCCTCCCCCTTCCCCCCAGTTCTTATACACAGCCTTGTTTGAGGCTCAGAAAGTTTAATCCAAGAACTGGCTCTGGATCTCATTCCCAGTTCTGCAGTTCATTAGCCATGAAAAGTGATAGCCGCTTAAGATTTTTATGAGACATTGTTCCAAAGGCGGACCACAGAAAACTGCACAATTACACAGCACTTTGCATACAGCCCACCAGCCTCTGGCTCAGATCTAAGTAGCTCAACAGCCATCGAGCTACGGAATGAAAAGCAGCCAGTTGCTATTGGTAAAAGGTGAGGATTTGGTGACATTTTGTTCCAATTGGTGCTTTCTTGAAAAGACACATTTATTCTGATATAAATTGGACACCTAACATGTTATCCTTTCTCTATTTTTCCCCAGCCCCCAGCCTCTCCTTCCTCCAAGGACAAGAACCAACCCTTAAAAGCACACAAGTCCCTCCCTCCCTCCCTCCCTCCCTCCCTCCCTCTCTCACAGTTCCTATTCGGCAGGAATATTTGCGAACCAGACACAGTTACAGGGACTGAGGTCAAGATGAAATAGGCGGATCTGGAATCCACTTGGACATTGGCCTTCTGTGGCTAGACCATGAACTGAATTGTGTTTAAAAACAAAACCAGCCCTCCTATATCAGACCATATGGAAAACACATTGAAACCAGGGTAAGGAGTGGGATTAGTCCAATAAAACCTGTAATTCTGATTGTGGCTGCCCAATTCCTTGTCACTCCTGATGCCACATGCTCAACTACAACACCGCAGTGCACACCAGATTAAAATATCCTTGTGTAGCAAAGAGCAGAAACAAGAATCTTGGCAATTTTGAACTTCCCCTTTTTAACTGTATTTAAATGGTCCCACTGAACATGGGATCTGAGTGGTGCTATTAAATAAAGCTCTAGACACTCAAAAGAAGATGATCTGTGAGGCACTCAGAGGAACCGTGGTAAGGAATCAATTGCATTTGTGAAATATGCAAAAGTGAGATCCACCAGAAGATTAGTTAAGGCTGCTGCCTCTCTCCATGTTGACACTTTAACACGTCCTTTCATGTCAGGTGGCACTTGAGTGGCCACCAGCACTTTTGGAATCTGATTACAATTTAGATAAATACTTTCAGAGAAATGTATTTAAGTGAGGTTCACAGTCATGTCCATAAACACCCGAATCATCGCTAGCCAACTCAAAATTAGAAAAATCTCAAAAACATCTTGCTCCCAAAATAGTAGCTGATGCCTCTGGCACAGAGTCTCTTACAAGTACACCAAGAATGATTGGACAATGACTTACTGCTGTCTGGTAAGAGTTAGACATTATTCTGTTAAGGGTATCAACGATGTGATTTCATTTCATTCTTACAACAGGCATTTGCTGTTTCCTCCACTGTTTTACCAATGACTGGAACAGTGCCTGGGACATAGTAGCTGTGTAATAAATATTTGTGAAACTGAAACTGTAATACTCAGAATAATGGGCAAGGGCATTAAAATAAGATTCACACAGAAGAAATATAGTAAGAACTAAAAAAATGTAAATGCACCAATAAATACTAACAGTCAATGAAATGGAAACTAAGACAAAAGAACATTTTCTACCTAACACACTGGTAGTTTTGGTTGTTCCACTTTTTAATGGCAGCCTCCAGTGGGGGAAGGGCTGCACACATACAGTGCAAGGGCGCAGCTTTTCTGGGGGACCATCGGCCACATTTATTAACACTCTTAAAAATATTCATACTGTTTGAGTATGCAAATTTCAGTGCTTGACAATTGACCTTAATCATAGGAAAGTTACCCATAGGTGTTATATATGAAGATTTTTTTATCACAATATCATTTAAAAGAGAGAAAAATAATATATAATCTAAATATCCATTTCAGTGGCTAAATGTTAAATGGTAACATAAAATTTGGTCCATTCATATGATAAAATGTCACGTAGTCATTTAAAACCATGCTTTTAAAATAGCATTTAATAACACAGGAAAACACCCTAGTTATATTGAATTAAATGAAAAATTATATGCAGGATCTCAATTTTGTACAATCCTGTGATGTCTATATATCTGCATGGAAAAGACTCTATGAAGCTACACATAGAATATAAAGATGAGTTATCTCCATATGACACCATCACAGGTAATTTTTTTCTCCCATACTTTTCCATTTTTTTCCAAATTTTCTAAAATGAGCTACTTATTTCTTTATTTACTGACAATTTTAATATTATAACAATGTTAAACATAAGAAATCTAGAATACAGTGTTTATTTTTATTATGATTATTCAGAGAAAAACACAATTTATTTGCTTTCCTTACAAGTTAATATTTTTAACTTTCTCATCAGGAAAATAGAACACTGGAGTCTTGTTTTTGGTTTCCATTTTGATGTTTTGGTTTTGATTTTTTAACTAACAGTGTGAGAACCACATATAGTCTGCAGACATGTTTCGCTTAGCAACATGGTATTTTCAAAATTTGAATTTGAATACTTCTGGGCAGGGTCTATTTTTAGCAATTTGCCACAGTCCTCACTCCTCCATATTGTATGACATAATCCTGTGTCAGTTGTTAAATTCCCAATCCTTGGATTCACTGACCTCCAAAGCACTTTGCTCTTTAAGTGAACTACGTTTGCCATCTGCGATGAACAGAAATCCTAACTGGAATGTGAGGTTTCCATCAGCGTTCTTCCTAATAGATGCATCCATACATACACTTTCTACCCCCTACCTAGATATACTCTTTATCCAATGGCTTCTTTGAAACCAGGCCTTACAGGGATTTTTAAAAGGTTCTCTTGTGCTTTATAACTAGTTCTGGTGAGAACTGTCTTCCTGCTTGCAGACTGCCTACTTCACCTTGTATCCTCACACGGCAGAGAGCAGAGATGGGAAGCAAGCTTTCTCATGACTCTTGTAAGTGCACCAATCTCTTCATAAAGGCTCTACCCTCAGGACATCATCTAATCCTAATCACCTCCCACAGGCCCCAGCTCCTAATATCATCATATCTAGGGGATAGGGTTTCAATCCATAGCATATAGCTTGTGGTTGTTGCTATTTATTGAATTTCTAGAATACACTAGAAAATATGCTAAGTGTTTATAAGACTCTTTAGTTTTCCTAAGAATCAGGGAAAAGTTATTTTTACTTCCAATGTGGAAATGGTCAAACAAGCACAAAATATTAGATAATTTAAATAGACAAATGCTTATTGAGCACCTATTATGTGCTAGGCCCTGGGCCAAGCTCTACGGTGACAAAGCCTAGGTCTTTCCTCTGTACCACACTGCTGTCTGCCACAGAAGGACCTCCATTTTATGACCCTTCACCTCTCCCAATAAGGGTACCCTTGTTCAAGAATGGCTTAATAAACTATTATTCAATTCTGATTAATTTATTAATTTGTTATAATTCTTAAATAGGTCTGGAACAATATTAACTAAGAAGAATGATGGGAGAATCAGATTGGGGTTAGGGATAGATGCAGGGTACACAGTCCCTTTTGTAAGACAGTACCAAAAGAAAATGCCATTTTTCTTTTTATGCTCTCCTTGTTTTCTAATTGCTAACTACATGAAAGAACTGAGAAAAGGACGACATTATCAAAGAAGGCAGTTTCACTATTAATATAGTATAAAAATAGTCAATGATAAAAGATACCCTAGAAATCACAAAGACAATGAATTATTCTAGTAGCTAAAGGTGCTTATGTAAGGGTATTTGGATACCTAGGCAGCCTTGTATTTTTTTCTAGAACATAGCTCCCTTTCAAGCCACACTTGGGCAGGGTGTTCCCACTAGTTCCTTCTAGGGCTTTATTTCTTTAGTGATCTTGGAGATCACCTCTTTGGTTCTCCAGTATTCATGAGAAAAATAACTTGGTTCTGGAAATGTTCATAACCAAGGGGAATTCTTATTAGCTGGCATAAATAATGCCACTGGTAAATTACCCAGTTTTGATGGTTCTTCACTTATTCAATAGCTACTCAGCCCTTTCTAGATGCTTAGGGCTCAGCTAGGTACTAAACCTAGATAGCTGTCAGCAAAAAGAACAAGGACTCTGCCCTCATGAAACTTAAATGCTAATTTAGCAACAGAAAAAAAATATTCACACTCTACTAAAAGATAATGATTCAAAGAAACCAAGGAGGATGATGTCATACTCAACTGGGTGACAGTGTCTTGGAGATTGCTCATTAGAATTTATGGAAAAAAAGCAGAGTGAATTTTAAAAAGCAGAGTGGATTAAACAAGTTCCAACCATTAGAATTCAATTTCAAGCTATCTGGGACATGAACATTATTTTCTGAAAATAACCTTGACTGTGCGAATCAAAAAATTTTTCTCACACTTGGTTCTGATTCTTCGGCACAAAATTAAACTTCTTTCAATGCATAAGTTCTTCTCTCTCATCTGCTATTCAGAGAAGATGAAGTTCAAAGTGCAGTAAGCAGAGTACTCAATGAAATACAATTGCATGAAAATTAGATATGCCCAAATATACAGAAAAGGGTGTTTTTGTCCCTAAGGAAGAACTAAACTATAAAAAGGTGGACCATGTGGTAAGAAAATTCTAAATGCAATAAAAATCATGATTGCTTCTGATAACCAGGATAAGAAGGGCTCACAGGAAAGATTTACAAAATCTCACTAGAAAGGACCATTTTATAATTGTTTTAAATCTATTAAAGAATACAAGAAGATGCATCCAGAACCAGGCATTTCCTATCTCTTTCTAAGCATAATGGTTGAATTGTGTGGTACTTACATTCCCAACTGTCTCAAGTATAGTACTGGTCGATACTCACTGGCTTCCTTACACAAAGCTCAATGCAGAAGCTAAACGACATGGTGCAAATGTTCTCCCTCCCACTGATGAGACCACCAAGCCTTGTCATCTGTTTTACCAAAGTGGCTCAGTGTTGGTTCTGTCTGATTATCTAATAACACCCACTACAGGAAACAGCCCTAACTGGCCACAGAATTTATCTTTCACTGTTGATTGCCTGAACAATTCACAAATGGCCTAGACTGGGAATACAGATGAACTGAATTTGTTTTTATGTGTAAGGAGTTTACTGGAACCACAACAGGATACCACCTTACACCAGTCAGAATGGCTCTTATCACAAAGTCAAGAAATAACAAATGTTGGCAAATATGTGAGAAAAAGGGAACGCTCATCCACTGTTGGTGGGACTACAAATTGGTGCAGCCACTGTGGTAAACAGTATGAAAGTTCTAAAAGCTTAAAATAGAACTACCATATGACCCAGCAATGTCAATTCTGGATATTTATCCAAAAAAAGCACTAGTTTGAAAAGATATATGCACCCCTATCCAAGTTCATTGCAGCATTATTTACAATAGTCCAGGCATGAAAGCAACCTAGGTATCCATTGATAGATAAATGGATAAAAAAGACAGGATACACACATAGACACACACACATATATCACACATACATGATATACACACATACATATATCCATGTATATGATATATACATTGTGCAATATTACATAGCAATAAAAAGGAAATCTTGCCATTTGCAGCATGTATTATGCTAAATAAAATAAGTCAGACAGAGAAAGACAAATACCATATGGTTGATTTATATGTGAAATCTAAAAAACAAACAAACAAACCAAAATGAAACAAAAACAGTCTCATAGAAACAGAAACCAAATGGATGGTTAAACAGAAAAGGGGACTATCATCAATAATATTGTGATGAACTTCCACCAAGATGGAGGCGTAGGTGGAAGCACTGCACCTTCTCACACAACCAAGTTTAAAAACAACAAAGTTTTAGCAACAAAAATGCAGCCAAACCACAGAAAATTGAACTACACGGAAGTCTGACAACAACGAACCCTTCAGCTAAACCAGTAAGAGGGGCAGAGCCAGCAGCAGAGCAGGATTGGGCAGGAAAAATCCACTGGACCAACCTGGGCGCAAAACCCGGGCTCACAACCCAGGTGCGCCTGCAGCTGTAGGCAGATCCCAGTGTGGAGTAGCAGGTGGACCCACTGAGGGTGCAAGGCAGTGAACTCACTGAGGGCTGACCACAGTCACACGTTCCAGCGCAAATAAACTGGTGAAGGAACGAAGTGGTGAGACAGATCGTGCAGGCCCCAGTGGCAGAAAGTGGCAGAGGGGACCGCCATTGTCCCTCTCAGCGTCACAAACCAGCGACCTGGGTGGCCCCGCCCTGGTGAACAACTAAGGCTCTGCTCCTCATATGTAACAGGCACGAACAGATCAAAACATGGCTCAAGAACAACTCAGAGCCCCAGAGCTGATAAATCTAAGTGATGAAGAAACAGCCAAACTTTCAGATGCACAGTTCAAAACACTGGTGACCAGGATGCTCATAGAACTGGTTGACTATAGTCACAAATTAGAGGAACATATCAAGGCTAAACTAATTGAAATGAATGGAAATGCACAGGAAACCAATAGTAATGGAAAGGAAACTGGGACTCAAATCAAAGGAGTGGACCAGAAAGAAGAAAAAATGACCAAACAGAAAAGGATGAAGAAACAAGAATTCAAAAAAATGAGGAGAGGCTTAGGAACCTCCAGGACACCTTTAAATGTTCCAATATCAGAATTATAGGGGTACAAAAAGGGGAAGAGGAACAGTCATGAGTGGAAAACTTATCTGAACAAATAATAAAGGAGAACTTCCCCATTCTGGAAAAGGCAATAGACTTCCAGAAAATCCAAGAAGCTCAAAGAGTCCCAAAGAAGGTGGACCCAAGGAGGAACACACCAAGGCACATCATAATTACACTGCCCAGGATTAAAATGAAGGAGAGAATTCTAGAAGCAGCAAGAGATAAGGGGACAGTCACCTACAAAGGAGTTCCCATCAGACTGTCAGCTGATTTCTCAAAAGAGACCTTACAGGCAAGAAGGGGCTGGAAAGAAGTATTCCAAGTCATGAAAGACAAGGACCTACATCCAAGATTGCTCTATCCAGCAAAGCTTTCATTTGAAATGGAAGGACAGTTAAAGTGCTTCTCAGATAAGATCAAATTCGAGGAGTTCATCATCACCAAGCCCTTATTATATGAAATGTTAAAGGGACTTACCTAAGAAAAAGAAGATAAAAAAGATGAACAGTGAAAGGATAGCAAACTCACAGTTACTAAGAACCACACCTAAAACAAAAACAAAGAGGACAGCTAGATCAGGAGCAGAACCATAAAAATGGAGATGACATGGAGGGTTAGCAACAGGGGAGTGGGAGGAGGAGAAGGGGGGAGAAGGTACAGAGACTAAGTAGCATAGATGGTAGGTAGAAAATAGATAGGGGGAGGGCAAGAATAGTGTGGGAAATGTAGAATCTAAAGAACTTGAGACATGTGGTCATAAACTAAAGGGGGGAATGGTGGGGGAGGGGTGTGCAGGGTGGAGGGGAATGAAGGGGGGAAATAGAATGGCATAATCAATAAAATATATTAAAAAATAAATAATATTGTGATACATTTGCATGGTGATAGATGATTACTAGAAATAGTGGGGTGATCACATTGTAAGGGATAAAAATATCGAATCACTACCATCTGCCTGAAACTGATATAATATTGTATGCCAATAATACTTGAATTTAAAAATAGAATGGGCAAAATAAGATACTCAGAAAGTAGTTTGCACGGCTATAATGATATTCATTCTAGTGCTCTTAGGAAAATTCAAAATGAGAAAGAATATGAATATATAACCACAAACACTAAATTGTGCCACAAAGTGTGTTAGCCATTTATAAAGTTCTATTTAAGATTATTAAGTGAAGAAAAATGTTCATAATCCATTGTTGAAGTGAAAACACAGAAACAGAGAAGAGAGCAGGACCCCAACCAAATACACGACTGGACGAAAAGATAAGGGTACACGAAAATGTTTATAGTGTAGAAATAGCACTTAGGCAATTGTTATTTTCTTCTTTTTTTACTTGTATTATTTTTATAATTATTTTTTTCTTCCATGTGTGGCAAATAATTATAGTCCCAGTTATTAGGTCAATGAGCTATCAAACCCATGAAACAAATTTTTTTTTCAAATGTAGGATAAACTGGCTGAATTAAATGATCTTTAAAGTCTCTACGACTCTAATGAGCTACTATTCTTCTAAGGGACAGAAGCGACAGAAAGAGGGGGTCAGGGAAGATGACAAAAATCTAAGAACACCTTAATGGTGTAAGTAGTTGAAGAAAGCAATGTACGCTAGTATCGACAAAGGGGACAGACAGTGTGGCAATGGCCTATAGCTCACCATTAGTCTGTGATGAAGTGTCCACTAGAAAACTAGAAACAGAACGATGAGTTGAAGATTTTCCCCAAAACCTAGTTATTTATGTTAAAAACTGTTTTTAAGCATGAGGTGGTATCTTCCTCCTCTTTTTGGGATAGTGTGGTACATAGGGGTTGGATTATTTAAACATCCCTTTTTTATAAAACATGATAGGGAGAGTAAATAATAATAGTGTCTGTTTAATACCCTTATGTAACAGAAAAAAGGCTAACAACTGTGTCAACGTCCAAATCTTAAAACCATTCTTACTGGTCCTGATAATTCAAATTTGGGGACTACTTATCGATAAAAGACACATTTCTACTTACACACCTTTTGCTCAAACAAAATTTGTAAACCTGTGATCCTCAGGCAGAATATACCCCACTGATGAATTCTGTTTGTTAGCGATTGGGAACTTTCTCATAAATATCTTTACTGGACTCACATCCCCATGAGGCAACACCGGTGCTATAGTTGAGGACCCACTGCTCCTTTGACTGGGCCTAGGGCTCCCCAGTTTGCCACAGAGGGCACTGTTGCTATCTCGCTGGTCCTTGTACACATTTGACTCTGCACTCTAACGGCCTGTTTTCTGGAGAAAACTTCAGGGTATTGTAGAGACCACGTTCTGTTCAATGGGATTGTTGAGAAACCAGCCCTCATTCCTCTGCACAGCAACTTCTTGGATTTTGGTCCAAGAGCTTGGCATCCGTGGTCAAAGTTCTAGCAGGACCATTCAGCTGGAGCCAGAGCCAGAACTGGAAAGCAAAAAACAAACCTCAACTGTTCCTGGTATCCCTTCCCCTACCTCTGCCCCACACAACCCTCTTGGGGATGACTCATTTAAATATTTTCTTGCCTTGGCTCTCTCTTTCAGAATCACTCACACCATAAAAACAGAGCAAGAAAACACCAAGAATTTTAAACACCTCAGTCTGTAATAGGATTAGAGCATCTGTAAGGTGTAAAAAATGATTTCATTGTTTCTATAAACTGGCCCCTTTCTCACCAGAAAGCACCCCAGTCAAGATGTAGAAAGCAACTTTTCCAACAGCGTGTATTAAACCTGACAAACATCTGGTCAATCAAATTTACAGCAATACATAGGGTCTAGTAAAGGTTTATTTCTTCTTGAAGAACAAATTTAAAGATTTTTTAAAGCTTTTATATATAAAAAGAAAACTAAGTGTGCATTTCTTTGCCCAGCCTGATTTCCAAGGCCCATGCTTTGCCAGGCCCCAGCCACAAGGCTCTATTTCCTCGAGGCAGTAGTGAAGTGTTCTCGGGCCTGCAGCTCTCCTGCATCACAGTGCCAAAGGAAAAGCACCAGGATGGCCTGGCAGGTGCTAAGTTTGGAGCTGACTATGATCCTCGGCAGGACAGAGGCCAAAGTGGCAATAGGAAGCCCCCAAGGAAGCAGGAATCTTCCTCCTATCGGCACGGTTTCTCATTGCTGCATTCTCTCTCTCTCCCCACCTTCTCTGTGCATGCATGTCTGAGTGTGTATTGGGCTGAGAGGAGCCAGAATCAGGGAGCAGGGTTAAGCATACACTACTTAGGATCAGGGTAAGAGAAAGAAATGGTAAAGCCCTGAGAAGCTACTTAGGATGATGGGTAAGTCATCATCCTAAGTCATAAGACTAAAAAGTCCCCCTTTTCTCCCTACAGTAATTCTCTCAAAATAAGCAGCTATTAGGAACAAGATTAAGGACCCGAGTTAAGTAAACTGCTTGGAAGTAGGGGTGGGCAGTGGTGCTGAGAATGCAATTATTTGGGTACAGAACAGGACAGCTACTCAGACACTATACCTTTCTGTGCTCGACACACCCTTGCACCACATCCTCACCAGTAACTCTGCAGTAACCCCATTAGCCATAGCACAGTGGGGATGATATTTTGAAAATATTAAATCATTTAATTTTTCCATTAAGTGGATTCCTCTCACTGTCCATTAAACAAATGGTTTGCATTGTTTCAAGGGAAGGATAGATAGGTAAAAGCTTCTCTTGACAGAGCTAAGCCTAGGGCACCCAAATCCATTAGCCATGAAGCAGAGTAAATGTAGGGTATGATAAAGAGGAATCAAATAAACAGATCAGATACAAATGTCTTGAATTCCCTTCTGGGATCAAAACTCCAGAGAAAGACTGGAACCAAGGGATGATATAAACCCTCACTGAGGGTGGTGGTCCTTGCAATACAAAGGGGCTTGTTTTTTGATTCTCAGGGTAAAGGTCAAGCAAATTGCAAGTCTCTTGGAATATTCGATAACACCTACTTTAAGCATGGCACCAAGATAACATGCTACTGCCAAAGCATTGGTTGGAAATGGTTTAAGAGGGTGTTTAAAAGGATGGGCTAGAAGAAGATTTTAAAACTGAACAATATTACATTTTGGGCTAGATGCTTCTTAGTTGTGGGAAGTTATCATATGCATTATCTAACGTTTAAAAACATCTTTGGCCTCTGCCCACTAGATGCCAGTACAGAATCCCCCTCCACAAGTTGGGACAATCAAAAATGCCTAGAGATATTGGCAATGTCCCCTAGGGAGGGGGCAAAAAAAACTCCCTGCTGAGAATCATGGAACTAGAGGCAGCACCCCAGTTCTCAGAGCCTGTGTCAGAATATAAGCAACCAAGGAGGACCAGATGCCTCCAAAGGTATGGAAGTGGAACTGGTGAGAAACACAGTAGACCAGAAGACACCACACATGGAGGGGACCAGAGGCAATGACCAGGCCAACACAATACCTGGAAAGACCAGCTGGACCCAATAGAACCTCAGTGAATATTTACACTGAATGCCAGGGCCTACCCAAGCCACCCATGCCACAGAGGAGACTGAAGAATAGCCCAAGACCGAGGGAGGACCCTCTCCTGTTGGCTCCTTTGAAAAGACTTGTTTTCCCCTGTACCCAGAGGCTACTGAGATAACAGTAGGATTAGGCAGCTTAAAAGGGGAGGAAAAACCCTCCCTGTGAGGATGTTTGACTCTTATACTAACCCAATATTTACCCTAAACAGAATTAATATAACCAAGGGTGGTGGCAGCTCAAGAATGAGATAGGACCACTTACAAGCAGAGTTCTGGCAAGTATCCAGGACCCTCTGCACTTTACATTTTCTTCTGCTCCCATTCAACTTCTAGGATTCAGGCCCTGAGTCCAGACAGTGGCTCTACTCTTGATCTTCAACCTTGAGATCTGCTTTCCTGCCTCTTCCAGCCTTAGATTTCACTGTTTACTAAAGAGTCGTGGTTCTTTCTGATGTGGAAAATCCCCAGGGCACAACTCATCTCCTGGTATTCCAACTGAACTATTCTTGCCCTGGTATCTGCCTTGGAGGGAACCCCAACTAAGACACCATAACTGACTTGGTAGTCTCTTCCACAGTCTTGACATACCAAAGAATAGGAAGTGGATTTCACACACCAGTATTTAATGTTTACTGACACTTTTCTACCAGAAAACCTGAGGGTGGTATCCTTTACCATAGGAACTATTGGGTCCCGTAAAGACACTGTTGGGTTCTTCTTCTTAAAAAAGAAAAACGCTAGAATTGCTTCCATGGCATAATCTATAGGCTGCCTTGACTGGGTGTCTCACATGGCCTCTTTCAGGATAACCAAAGAAACAAAAATAGGGTAATTTCTAGAGACAAACTAGACAGGTTAGTGTCAACACATAGAAGACTGGATGGTGAGTATGGAAGGCTGCCATGGAACAAATTGTTATTTTCTGACTCTCCACAACAAAAAAGTTAAAAAACAAAACAAAATCAAAACTTGATGACCATTTAAAGGACCCTTATTTGATGATAGGCAGAGAAGAGAATGCTTAGTGTGGAAATGAGAATAAGCGGGAAATTTGCCTGCACCATATCAATGTTTCCATTCATGATTCTGATACAGCTCTAATCTAATAACGACAAAAATTACTCCACCGATAATCTTTGTATAATATCCCCCTACCAACCCCCCCCAAAATATGAGTCTCATTGGGCAACTTACTTATGTCATATAAATATCCAGCACATTCGTTACACGTGAAGAAGCCAACATTTCCTTTGAAGAGATTTGATTCCTGGAAGCTCAGGAGAGTGGACAAGCACCCAAAGGCATCTCAGCTCCACAGGATTTCTGCCTGTGCAAGTTGGCAACAAGTAGTTCCCAATTGTACTCGGAATTCCAACAGGCCCACTGCACGCACAACTCAAAGAAATTAAGCATCACTCATGCCACTGAGACTCTTCAATGGTCCAACAAGACAGAAAAAACTTGAAAGCTTGATATTTCCAGCCTTTTATTTTGTTTTTTAGACAGAGACCTAGTGCCAGTTAGTAGGAAACACTAGAGACAATATCCATAGCCACCATTTATGTCCCATATGAGCAAAATAGGCAAAGGAATTGCAAGACACAAGACACAGAGCTTCCACCCAAGAAGCAGATAAGGCCCCGGGCTCTCTCCATAGGTGTCGCTGTGGTCCTGTCCAGGGCTTAGTGGAACATTCCACATCTTTGAGAGAAAAGGCAGCTGCAGAAGAAGAGTGAATACTTGAAAATTAATGATGTCAGTCTCTCTTCATATATCAAGCTAATTTGAAAGGGCTTTAATTTTCTTAAAGGATAAAAAAAGGTTTCTTTGCTAGATTAAACTTGCGATTGTCATTCATATATTGTTTATAAGGTAGTCATCTCTTTGCTCCGTATTTTTTTGTTTTTGATTTTGTATACTAGTTAGCAGTGAAGACTTGTCTGCGTGTATCAGAAGGAATAAAGAGAGAAACGTCCTTAACTGTCAGTTTTAATAAGAGGAGTCAACATGCCTCTATTCAGGTTAAATATTGTCCTGTCACATTT
Organism: Artibeus jamaicensis; assembly: GCF_021234435.1. Taxonomy (NCBI): domain Eukaryota; kingdom Metazoa; phylum Chordata; class Mammalia; order Chiroptera; family Phyllostomidae; genus Artibeus; species Artibeus jamaicensis. Next base: position 16,550,646 of record NW_026521842.1, read on the forward strand.
CAATAGAGTCAACAGATTTTTTTAAAAGAAAAGTCAAAAGCACTGTGTATGCAAAAAAAAATCCTTCCTGTCATAGAATGTCAAAGCCCTCCTTTATCTGGGGGAGGGGCGTGGAGGTAGTACAGAAAAATCTTTTGTAAAATGTGAAAAATTACCACTCATAATTGGCGCTGACATAAAAAGGGGCTTTTTTTGTTAGAAAAACAAAGAAAATCTCTAATTTAATAATCACCTGCAAAGTGTTATTGTGATGGGAACAAAAAACACACAATCAAAGTCATCTTTTTTAAGTAACTATAGTGTTTTTAAGCAATCGCTGCACTTTACAGCAGCTCATACGCACAAACCAGTGATGTTCAGAGTGAAAAAAAGCTACTCCCAACTCCTCAAGGAAAGTTTTTGAAAAAAAAATTGTAACAGGCTACAGTAAGAAAGTACAAATGGGGCATTATGTTCCAAATAAAGCCAAATAAGATTTTTTAAACCCAAAACATATTCCTGTAAACAAGATCATTTAGGCTTAAGTTGCAAGAGAAGAACCATTCTTCATAAGAGGGACTAAAGGGTTAAAGACACAGGTTTTTGGAATAATGCACTAGACAGAACTGAGCATATTTTGTAACAATTTGTAAAATTGACTAGCAGAATATAGTCATTTTTCTGTTTCCAGTGCTTGCTGATTTGTTAAAAATGGGAACCCTAAGTTGAAGTTTTTGAGATTTGATGTTTTTAGTTGCAGCAAAATTTTAAAAATTATTCTAATTCTGAATAAAATGATTTCCATTCAACAACCAATTTTGCCATTTAGGTTAGTGTAGAGAAATATGTACAGCTTTCCAGACTAAGTAATATTCAGAATAATCTCGTTTGATAATATCAAACCAAATGGGATTTTAAGAATGCCAAAGAAGGTTGACTCAGAATTTCAACATTTACTTATTAACACACAGGCTTTCTTATGGGAAAAAAAATTCTCTAAAGTGTACTATCTTCTATGAAAAATTATAGCAGTCTTGTCATGGATAATACAGAAAGTAGTCTGTGTGCTCTTGGAACTGTGTGTGGTGAGAATCTACAATATTATTCAGTTTAATATTTGATAATGCTTTTTAATTTTGCAATAAACTCTTCGGGCAGCAATGAACACAAAATAAAAATACATGTTTAAAGAAAATTTAAGGTGTGAATTTCTACTTTAAAAAGTTGATGAGAGCTTGTACATTGCACAAAATGTATGTTGACATTTACCATTTACAATGAGAGGATCGTAGTGTTATCACTGACTACAAGAAAAGCAAAAGACATAGATCAGCTGAAGGAATATTGTCTTCTACTTTAAAAGCTAGTAGTTATCCTAGGAAGATGACACCAACAAATGATGGTTTAATATGCAAAGCTGTAGAAGGTTCAACTGCATATCACTCTATCAAACATGACTTTTCCTTTAGATCAAATGATTCCATTCTTAATTTCATTCATTTTAAATTTTAGTTGAAATAGATGTTGAAATTTACATTTTATATACTCAAAATTAAATTAATTGAATTACAAAAATTTTATGACTAAGCTGATATAAAATTAACTTTTTACAAAAGATTTTACCATGACTGTATGATTTTCCTTTCTTTGTTGCTCATCATTAACTTTTTTATCAATTAGGTTTTCAATTGAAAACACTGAAGAAATACTTTATAAATAACCTAGGTTCTACCAATGGTATTCATTTTGTAAATAAATAAGTCCTCTGAGCTTTGGTTGCATTTTATTAAAAAAATCACTTAGACACTATTAGTCAAATAGGTAACAAATAAACACTCACACACAAAAACTATAGCCAGAAGAACTCAGAAAATGCCAGTTACTAGAAACAAAATTTGCATATAATGTTAATAAAATTTATACCAAAAAAGAACAAGAAAGAAATTTAAACATATTAAATGATGAGAACTCAAATGATGTATAACATTTTATTTTTAAATGATATAAATATGCCTTAGAATACTTCAAATTATACAAAGAATATTCTGATGGAGCTCTTCTTTAAAAATTATAGAAATTCATGTTTTTATTTGAATAAAATGAAATTGAGAAAGCCTATGATTTTGAAGTATCTTAATTTGGCAAACTTTCAAAAGAATTTTAAAGGAGTAACTTGATGAGATTTATGTTATAAATTTTTATCGCAAAAAGTGTCCCTGAATTAACGCTATAAGATAGTACCATAAAAATATTTTAACTGAAATATTTACATGCTTCAATATGAAAAAAAGAATCAAAGATATACTCAGATTTTGAAAAATATTTCTCTGAGTTTATCAGATACTCCAGCATTTGTAGAGAGACTAATTTTCCTCTTAAAAGTATCATGCTTCAAAGATTAAATATCTCAACAGTTTCAAAACAAAATATAAGCAACTTTGAAAGCTGTAGGCAATTTAATGAAAAAATAAAAGTAACAACACTGGAAAAAGTACAGTCTTAAGAATACTAATGATACTTTACTACAAACGATGCTAAAAAAAACTTACAATATGTGAATATATACTAAGAATAATTATTCTGTATGCTTGTTTTTAATGTTCACATAGTAATATAAAAAGTTTTGTTTCACTATAACATATTATTTAAATATTTTAAGAATTATGCTTTTAAAAATAATTCTAGTAGAATTGTTTAGGAGCCCACCAATACAATGCAACCTCTTTTCAAAAGGTGTAATTTGTAAGTTATTTATTTTTTAAATTGTGGTGAAATACAGATAACATAAATGTACCATCTTTAAGTGTACAGGTCAGTAAACATTAAGACCATGCACACTGCTGCACAGCCACCACTTCACACACCCACAAAACTCTTTGCAGCATAAAGAAACTGAAACTCTGTACCCATTAAAAATAACTTATCATTTCCCCCTTCCCCGTAGCCCTTAGCAACCATCATTGTACTTTCTGTCTCCATGAATATGACTCCTCTAGGTACCTCATTTAAGTGGAATCATGCAGCTACAACAAAACAACTTTTGATCAGTAGATAAATATGTCAAACATAGCTTTCTCTTTCACTCTGAAAAATATCCTAACTTGGAACACAAATTATGTGTGGTCAATGTACATTTGAGTGATGTAATCAAATAGTGACACCTTGCTATTCACCAAGGATCCCAAAAAGACATCTTTCCACAAAGTGTGAGGTCTCTACTACACATCTGTGCGTCGATAGACATTCCCCTTTGAATCATGTAATGTGTGGTTTGTATAGTGCCACCTTAACTAAGCAAAAACTATGGCTTCTCCCAGCATCTCCTTTTCTTCAAGGCTGAGTTAGCATTGTCAACAAGTGATATTTTGTGCAAGATTTAAGGCAAAAGTGTAGTGGTTGTTTTTTTAAAAATGCTCTGACGGTGCATCTGGCAGGGCAGGAGGCATAGTGACAGCTCATGTATACTGTTGGTTATCTGCTGGTTCACTCAGGTGATGTGCCACAGCACTTGAACCCACAATTCCTCCAGCTCCTGCTGGATATGCTCCTTCAACTTCTCAGTCCTTGGCCAGGTGCACACACAGCTCCATCATGAAGGACACTATCTTCTCTTTCCAGGCATCCTCAACACTGAGATTGGAAGTGGTCAGAGACAGATGAGGAATTCATTTACATTCATGGATTCAGTTACCCTTGTGAGTTTCTAGCTCATCCTCACTCTGGTCTGACCAATGGTAACTTCAGTTCCAACACTAGATTCAGAGGCTACAGCCTGCATGGTTCACTCTACCAGCTCCCACACTTATGTAAGGTCTAAATCATATAACAAATCCCTATTCTGATTGCTTATAATGGTTCTGCTTCTCTGATTGAACCTTGGCAACATCATCCCAATTCTTCAAGTCCAGGTGGTTCCTGAGTTCGATTTTATAAGTCACCTGCCAGATACAAACACTGAATTTCATAGCCACTTTGATGTTTATGAAATTGCTTTCAAATGATATCTGGCAAACTGAAATAAAAATGAATGAAGGAAATAAAGAAAGGAAAATCAGAAAATGCACTGCTTTTCTCCTTCAGAAAGAAGGAACTACAATTACCCACCAAGAATAAAGACCAAAGGGCCAGGTCCCTGGCTCCATCATGGGGATCAAATCAAATGCCAATTCAACTTTCCCACCTCATGAGAATCTTTCACCTCATTTCATCTTTGTGTACTTTATCAGCCATGCCACTCATTAGGGGTTCATTAGGGGTTCATTCCATCTTCACAATGGAAGATGGGTAGTTCGTCATTGTTAGCAGGCAATAGATGCAAACAGGGGTGTTATTGTAGAACTTAAAGAATAATACAAGGTGGGACTTTTAAAATAGCTCATGTTCATATCAACATATGCTTTATTCATTGTCAATCCTGCCAAATGGGAGAAACAGGGAAGGATGGGCAGCTAGCTATGCTCTGGTCTTTTTCTATGGTATCTGTGACTCCATTTTGGGTAATGGGGAAAAATGTTTGGCAAATACAAAAGAAAACAGGAAAACCAATTTAACCTAGACCTCAAGTTCTTTCTTGTTATAGTCGTCCCCAATGGGATTAAGACAAACATCACCACCCCAATTCTCAGTTGCCTTGAAGGTTTTTAAGAAAATTCCTGGGCACTTTACCAGCATGAGGAGTAACATCAACAACATTTATGAAGATTAACAATGAAAAATCTTTCCCCAGAAAACGAATACCATATAAAAACTATTCAAAGCCATTCATAGCAAGGTTCTGTGAAGGCCCCATATATTTGGCTCATTCGAGTTATTTCAATTTGCTTTAGGAAAAAAGAAAAAAATCCCACAAAGCTCACATTATACAGTAAAGTTTCAGGGATACAGGAGCTATTTAATCATTTTGTGTGTTACCCTGGCTTTTCTGCTGTCTCTTTTTCCTGTGGTTTTGTTCTTGTGCTGCTCATTAGCACCTCCCCCAGAGAGTGGGCAGGAGAAGGGAAAAAGAGATAAAACTCAAATCAGACAATTTTATCAGTCAGCCTGTCAACAAGTTGAATATATTGAGAGCCCAGGGGGTGCAGAGGCACTTTTTAGTAGCTCTGATAAAAGGTTTAGTGGGGGAGGAGGTCAAAACTAATGGCAACATTGAGATTTTTTTTGGATCATCAAGGGATTTTATTGATTTGTGCCTTCCACATCTCCATCAGTGTAGATAATCAAAAGTGGGGCAAAAATAATTAAGCATCTGTAGAACTTTCTTAAAGACATTTAAAAATCTATCACTTTTATCCCTGTGAATTTGGGAACCTGTTGGGCAGTTCAAATGGAAAACAAATAAATTAATTTCTTTTGCTTTGTCTAGATTCTTAAAATTGCAATGTAAGGAAAATAAAACCCATCACAGCAGGTTCTCTAGCTCCCTAACAACCTTTCTTTCAGCCTGACTCCAGCTAAAAGAGGGGCAGGACCCATGGAGAGGACACACCTGAGTGAAGCAAGAAGCAAAATCACTGCTACCAAAATGAGCTAAAGCCTGACAATGAAGGATTGAGTTTGCCACAGACACTGTGAAAATAATAGTTTGTGTTCTGCAGGTTCACATGGATTTGCAATGGACCTTGCTCTCTGCACAGACACAGAACTCCCCATCATGTTGTGAGGCCATACAGCACATGAAGTTTGCTACCTCTAATGCTGAAGGCAAAGAAGAAAATCAGTCCCCCTCTCTTTCTTGAGGGCAGGTTTTACTATGTTTAAGATGATGTTTCATGGTGAACAGTGCCAGGGGTAAAGCATTATACTTGGATGGCTGATTAAAAATACCATGGTCCCATCAGCTCTGATGTTCTGGAAACTTCCCAATGCTCTGTGAGGTAGTGTGTACCAGTTTGGGCCATTTTGATCATCCATCTTCCCTGCAACTGTGTCTCCCAGGTTCCCATGTTAGTTGCCTTCCTTCTGGGACTCACCTTCTAGGAGGCACTGATGGGAGATTCCATGATGGAAGAAAAGGAAAATCAAAGTATTTCTCCCCCTCTTCCTTAGGTTATAATTCCAGAAGCTTCCTAATTATGGTAGCTCTAGCTCTTACTCACAGAGGCCTACTACTAGCAGACCTACTACTGGTGGTTCTAACTACCATTATCCCTAAGCAGCAACATCACCTCCTCAGTCGAAGAATGGTCGTGGCTTCCTGCTGTTGTTAATCTTTCTTCACCTTTCTCTTTGCTTCCCAGCCTCTCCAACACCTTGCACAACTTAACCTTTGAATGTAATTTACTCCCTTTTAAACACTGAAATGGTTTCCACTTTTATGATTGGACCCTGATGGACACACTGGGGCACTGCATTTTATAGATTATTTTCTGTCTTGACAACTGACTTAGTAGCTGGAATTGACATTTTGTGATCTCATCTGTTCGAGTAGGGTCTCTCAACTTCAGCACTGTTGACTCTTTGAGCTGGATAATCTTTCATTGCAGGGGGCTGTCCTATGCCAGAAGCACCTTCCCACTCACTAAAAAATTTCCTCAGACATTGCAAAATGTCCCCTGGAAGGGAAAAAAATCTCCCCCATTTGAGAACTCATACTTTTAGCAATACAATGGTTAGAGCTCTGTGCATACACCTTGGCCGCTCCTGCCCCCACACCTGCTGAGTAAATGGGGACACGAAGACATGGAAGGCAGGAGCTCTGATCAGCAGGGCCCTTGGTAGCCTCATCTGTCTAGTGACTACCATGGATTCTCAAGAGTGTGCGAGCAGGAGTACCAGTTAACCCAGTTATCCTGAGCCATGTTGACTTAGAAGACTAAGAAGTAGATTGATTCATTTCTCACTGAGGAAATGCTGGCCTACTCTCAGCCAAGGGATTCTCATTCCCCACTTCCCTTCTTTAAGAACATTTGGAAAACGTGAGACCAGAGCCTATAGATAGGAAGAAAACCAGTGTTCTTCTCCTTGCTCCCTGAGGTCTTGTGCATCTACTTTCCATGCTGCATTTTCAAGGGCAAAACCAGCCAACTGTGTGCGCTTGGCCCCAGTATGCTTGGTGACCACTGGAGTTTCCTTTTTTCAGGTGGGGCACAAAGGTACTGCCAGCACTGTCAACTCAGCATGCCAGCCTGGTTCCCTGTAATTTAATTAAATGTCAACCCCCCACGTATAATATTTCAAATGCAAATAACTTGGTAATGTAATATTGTGGCTGACACTTTAAACTCAAGGAAATCAAGAAAATCAAGTTATGGTCACTCCTAGAATTAACATTCCTCTACACATTCCTTTGGGCACTGGGCTTGCTTTGTGTTCCTAACTACCATCAAAAACAGTGAAGTGACTGATATTTGCTGGGCTGACTAGAGAAGCCTTGTGTCAAAAGCTGAGATTTTTCCTATTAAAATGAATGTCCCTTAAACTGGACTTTGGATACTAGAGTGGGGGCTGTTGCTCAGAGCTATGAATGCCACATGAGAGTTTTTCTAGCCCAGATTCATTGCTAGCTAATTGTTCTGTGTCTCTCTTTGGGCCTTAACTTCCCAAATCATTAAAAAAATGCCATTCGCTTCCTTTAGCAAGATGCTACCCACCAAAACATAGTAGTCATTTTATTGTGCTTTGAATGCCTCCAAGAAAAGCAAAATATAAATGCAAAATACTTTAAAGGTTACTGTATTTTAGAGGTTAAACAATATATTTCTGTTTGTCTTCTCCAGGCTGAGGTCCGCTGATATGGTACTTGATAGACAAAGAACCAGCAAGCAAGAGCACAGAGTAAATTACTAGACAAAGGCAGCCCCCTGCCTTCAGTAATGCCCCTCATTATGGAATACAAGGGGTTGAAAAGTCAAATCAGTGGGATGAGAGAAGCTTGCCCTGGAAGGACAGCCTGAGTTTGCCTCCTCATGTACATGGTTAATGATGAGATGGCAATTGTACCTATATAATTAGGCCTTTGAACATTTTTTTAAGTAACAAATTATAAAGGGGTTTCCATTGTACTGGTTTCTGAAATGCTCTTGTAGGTAGGGCACGAAAGAGCAAAAAGAGGCCATCTTCTCATCAGGTTATTTAAGAAGTGACTACAGGCAAAAATACCAGGTATATAAAAATATCTACTTTTAAAATCAAATAGGAATGTTATTATTGGCATCTAAGAGAAGAGTAAGACTCAAGTTCTCAGAATCCTGAAAACTCCACATTCTTCCATGCCCCAAAAGCAGATCTATAATATCTCTCACAGATAGCTAGCGTCTCTGTAGCTTCTTTCTTTTGTGTTCTGTGCATGTTTATGAATGTGGTGGAAGAGGTGGAAGAAACTGTCCAGTTGCTCCCAGCTGTATTACTGCCAACTCCAAGTAGCCCTGGGCACTGGGCAGCTTAGTTTCTTAAGATAGCCCTAGACACTTGGGAGCAAGTGAGCAAAGGAAAATCTGGCCCTTAAACCTCATCAAATGAGAGACAAAATGCCATTGTTCTCAGGACTACTGCATCATTTACTTTTCTCTATATTTACTCATATTCTTCCTTATTAAGACTTACACCTGCTTCACAATGATACATAATGACTCAAGGCAACCTAAGTGAGAAATTAAGAGGGAAAGGGAAAAAAGAAAAACATAAGGGGTATAAACTGAACCCAGAAATAGATTAATGCAAAATGGCACCAAGGTTTATGTACTTGCTCTGAATAGACCAACGATTTGGTTCTAAGGCTTTCTAGCCACAAAGCCAAAAAGGGAAAACTTAATCATTTACCAAGCTCCTAGTATCCACAAAATAAATGAGGAGGAGGAGAAGCCCAACAATTTCAGATGCTGAGATAAGCGGATCCCCATTTAGTACATTATGTATGACCAGTACTGTGATCATCGATCTATAACCAACTTAAATTTTCAAAGCACCCACTGGAATGATGTTTCATTATTCAAATTTTTTAAGAAGAAAGCTACGTTCCTAGGACCATCTTCCCACGGAAGTTACAACCACTTTTAAACGTGCATATGAACACAAACATGTCTTACTTGCCAACATAGTTTCTCTAGTTCACCAGTTTTAAACACCAGTAAAAATAGTGTTAGTGGAATGTCTCTAAAATGGAAAATGGCCCATAAACTATGTACCAAACGATGTTTGTGTGAGTAGTCTGAGTACTGTTTCCATTAGATTCTCACAAGTGTCTACCACCCAAAATGATTAAGAATCCTTCCACCATCACCACCCCTCGACAACTGGATAGGTCCTGGTCTTCTATAAGGGCAAGGAAAAATTATTCTACATTGTGTCATTTTGATCTTTCAGTGGCACACAAAAATTATAAGAAACTTCTGGAAGGGTGAGAGTAGGTGTGACTATTTGAAATGTCAGTCAAGGAAAGAGTCTATAACAGCACCTTGTCAAAATTGGGTATAAGCATATAGAACAAGTAGAGCTGCAAGAGATTATGGTCGTGATTATTGGGAAACAGTCAGTTTCCTTTCTTTCTACAGAGCCAGGAATTAGGTCTGAGCTGGTCTCAGCATCCAGTCTCTCCTTGTCCATGGGATACACATTATCATGAGAATTCTTGATGTGAATATGACTAAATAAAACTCCCAAATGCACTCCCACTCAGGAAGATCTGAGGCTTTATTTTTGCATAATTACAGATTTTTAAAAATTGTCTCTCTTTTGTCACTGTTAAATTTTTTAAATTCAGAAATATACATCATAAGAAACGAGAGCCCCTTACAATCTCATCCTCCAGAGATAATCCCAGGTAATGGTTTTGTGTCTATTCACACAGAATTGTTTCCACATGTGTGTACATCTCATTTTTATTTACTTACTTTTTATATAAATGGGATCATACTTTAAGTACTGTACAACTTGCTTTTTCCATTTAATGATATATCTTGAGTCTCTTTTGTATCAGTTTTTATATGTTTGCAAATGTCGTGTCTGCTTCACTCTCTGACCATTTCATAGCAGTCCAGTGCAAAGACAGCCCACAGTTCATTGAGTAAAAAAAAAACTCCTACTCTGGGATGTGTCCAACTGTTGGAGTGTCTGTCTTTGTCATTACAAACTGTAACAGACAATACTACTACACATGTTGCACCCTTGTGGAAGTATTTCCGTTAGAGTCCTAAAGGGATTCATTGGCCAAAAGAAATGCACATATTTTATGTAACAGCTCTATTTCCAAATTTCCCTAAAAATAAAAAAGCTCTGCTGATGTAGATTATCAAGTAAGAATTTAAGAGAATGTTTATTTCCCTGTTCCCTAGCCAATACTGGCAATTATCTATACTTTTAATATATGAAAGTCTGATAGCTACAATGTTATATTTTATCTTTTACTAGGAAACACACATATACATACCTAAGTCTCATATAACACTCAAACAAGAGCCATTGTATTCCTAAAAAGAATGACGATAAATCCTTGTGGATAACACAATTCCTGTTAATCCAATGAAGTATCACACTTACCATTACTATTACACATTGTCATCTAGACACAAATGATGGGCAGGCAGTCATCAGAAGCTATCAGGCCCAGTGCCAACAGTGGAACTGGCTATGCAGATGCAACTCCAGGGGCCACCACTCATGTAGACTACATTGGATATGACTGAGGGCACAGACTGAACAACTATACACAGTAACATTAGGAGAAACTGCTTCATTGAGAATCTAGAATGACATCATTTTTAAATAATAGTCTTAAAGCTCAAAGTTAAAACTCATTTTTTCCTTAGTTCCACAGAGCCAACACCCCCCCGCCCCATCCCCCCACACAAAACCAACAAATCAAGTCATGTTGCATGTGATGTCAACTCAGCAAAAAGTTGGGCAAATTATTCCTTATAAGACATTATTCATTAGTATCTGAAAGATCTTTGTCCCATTTGTTCACCCAAAGGGCATAACATTAAAAATGGCATGATCTCATTTGACGTGCAAAAGTAGTTATTAATTTTCACTCATTATCTAAAGATGTTTGCCCCATAGCCTTTGGATACATCTCTGGTGTGCACATATGATGCTTGACAGAGAGGATCCAGGGAGTTGCCTATGACTACCAGTGACACCATTTAATTTGAACAACTCATCTATAGATGGAGTTTACTCAAGGCTTCAGACACAATTATTCAGCTGGCAAAAGTGACAGGCTAGAAGTGGAGCTTTCAATTATCTGTTTCAGTAAACATTCTCTGCTACTCACCCTGGTATTTCTGAAATGCTCTCATTCCTGCTAGATCATGTGCATGGTCTAGACAGGTATAATAGTGTGCTGTCTCATACGAGAGTGACTAACCAAAGAACAAACGTACATTCATTTCCCTTATTTTGCTTTATTATACATATCTGGTTAGCATCTATACTGCCCCTGTTTTTTAAAGCATTAATCTGGGTGGCTCCCTCATCTCATTACTACCTCAATTCACAAGGCAAAACCCATTTGCTTCAAGATCAGTTTATATTTCTGACAGCTTTTGCATTACAAATGTTACTATTTCTTTTTTTAAATTTATTTCTGTTATTTCTTCTTCATGACAGAATATTTGGCATTGTCCCATAAAAGAATGTTGCAGGAACCCAATTTTTTTAGGACTGCCCTAAACAGATTGGATTAAATTTGGAATTAACCTACAATTTGCATCTCACAAGAGGAAATTCATTGTTGCAACCACAACTTCAGTAGACTCAGTAGAATAAGCTATTGTTGAAGTAATTCCTGTAAAAGGTCATATATTTAAACCCTTCAATTTCTTTGACAGCCTCTCAGAAATGAGTGATACAGTTGTGCCAGTGTCCAGAAAAAGCAATAATGTCCACAACACTTTTCTTTATAGTCAGGGTGGAATATTATTACTCCACTCATCATAGACTATTCTGGTTATAAAGTATGTTTCTTGATATTTGAGAGCCCTTTTTCTTTCACTGTCTTGAAACAGCTGCAGGTCTGTAAGCTGGGTGTCAGTCCTAGTGGTTTTCTTCTAATATGTTAACTTCTTCAGTGTCTCCTGAACAATGGCGTTATTTACCAATTTTCACTGAATTTCATCCTCTTAAGATCAGAGAATGAGGAAACTAGTTTAAGATTACCACATCTCTTCAATTGGGAGTCACTCCTCTTCCTATTAAAAGGAAGGGATGGATTTATGGTTCAAACACAAAGGCCCTCATAGGCTAGGAGTTAAGGTACATATATATGTGTAGAAGAGGCAGAAGATAATGGGAAGATGAGAAGCCCTGTAGTGGGCTGGACTATTAAACTCTCCCCTGAATGCATTAAAATTCAGTTTTATAAAAAAGTGTGGTCCAAACCAAGCAAATGTATAGCCAGTTTCAATATCCACTGCCATTTTGAAGTTCTGGTTTAGGCCTTCTTAAGAACTTTGCTATTACACTGAACATACCCCATGGAGTCCACAGGTTTTTAACGCCCAGTAGGGTTTGTTTCCAGTGCCTATATTTCTATCTTCTTGACAACTGTGACCCATCAATGTTGGTTTAACTCAGGTTACTGATGTCCTTTGATGATGTCTCTGGTGTCCCAAGAGTTCAGGGTTGGCTGAAGAGTGAGGCGGTATGTACATATAGGCCTCTCTTCCTTCCTCTTAGGTTACTCAGATTCAAACCAAAAATTTAGTGGAAACATATTTACGGCAATGTTCCTTGTTCTCATTTAAAATTTTGGCCCAGACTTCTCATACTTTCTGAGTGAGTGTTGCTTGTGGAAATTGGGAGTCTACCCCTGCCAACCTACTCAATTTCAAATTCCCTCCAATTAGTTTTCCTTGGGTACAGGCAGAAGGAAGGAAGGGAGAGAGGGAGGGAAGGAAAACAGGGGTTCGGGTGGGAAGAGAGACAGGGAGAGCCCAAATCAAGCATGTCATTTGATTATTGCATCAATCCTGCTGCTGTTGCTTCACAGTCTAATAAACTTTAGTGGCCTAGAGTTACTTGGCTGAACACTGTTACTCTTACCATTATCTAGGGGAGGATTTGTCAGACTCATAAATTGTTCTACCGCTGAACAGGGAAAGGTAGGCCGAACAAAAAAAAACTTCAGAGTCCCTTTGTCTCTTATTTATGATTTCTGTTATAAATCTCTTATATGCAGAACAAAAGCAGGCTGGATAGCACTTAGTTTTGAACCATTCTCAGGTATAATATATAAATACAGTACTTTGTAGTCTCTTGACAGAATGCTAAATATAGTCATCTTTTAGGGCCAAGTCTCTCCAGAGAGCACATGGCTTATTTCCAATCCCATGAGATTTATGTCCTATGCTGAGTAGGGTTTCACCGATGAGACCATATCCTGATTTGAGGGTCAATTTTCTTCAACTATCAAGGCAATAGAGGGGCAGTTATCTAGATTACGGCATGATTCTACTTGGGCTCCCCCAACATCAAAGATAAATGTTCAAATAACCTAGTGTTATGAATCATTCCATATGCAAGATAACAAATGCCCTGAAATGATCATTCATGTGAAAACAAAAGATACCAAAATCCATTATGTATCCAATTATCCAGGGTCTAAACTTATCTACTATTAAGAGACTAGCTTTTTTAAATTATTATTTCCAGAGTACATACTTTTCAAAACAATGATTCAGTTCTGGATTGCCTTTCAATGAATTCTAAAATATAATTTTAAAATATCTTTTATCAATTTTTTCTTTAAAAAATCACAAAAACAGAAGGACAAATAGAAAACAAATGAGTTCATCTGGGTAGATCCTGATGCTGCAGCTGGCAGAGTCCTACAGTGGCAGAAACTCAGATTCCTGAGATCTTTGCTTATAAAAGAGTCACCTGCCCAAGTCATTTGTATCTGACTCTCAGTAAGAAAAAATAAACCTTGCAATGTTGAGTCACTAAGAATTCCAAGGTTTGTTTATTTCTGTAGCAGAGATTAGCATACCCTGACTAGTACTCTAGGTAACCTAAACAGTCTTATGGATTTAACAATGACAAAAATAATTCTATGTTAATTATTCCCAAATATATCTTTTGGACCAGCTACCCCGTAACCCCAAATAGATATAGATCACAGGTGGCAAACACAAGGCTCACAGGCCAAATCGGGCCCTCCACCTTCTTTATTCAGCCCAGCACCTTGTTTCTACCTGGCGGCAGTGTTGAGCCCCTAGTTAAGGAGTAGTTACATTTGTACAGTCATAAAATTGCTTTTCAGCCCTTTGAAGGTAACCACAAGGCTGATGTAGCCCCTGGTGAAAATGAGTTTGACACCCTTTGGTATAGACAGATAGAAACAGAGACAGAAACAGAATAGACATAGAAATAGAGTTAGAGACAGAGATGATACAGGCATAGGCATATGTCTTGTACACATACACACGTCCATATCTCTAACTTGGTTTTTCCACTTACATGGCACACAGACATCTTAAATTTAACATTGCCAAAGAGAATCCCCTGTCTTCCACCAGCTACACACATGTGCACATATAAACACCACAGTATTTCTTCACTAGTTTTCCTGTCTAATGAAATGACAATACCACCCAGTCACTCAACCTCCAAAACTGGTAGTAATGGTTTCTCAGAAAAGAATCTGGAATTCAAGGTCCTTAACCTGGCAAATAAACTGTCTACTTCATTATCACACAGCTGCATGGGACTTCTCAAATCTCTCCTGGGAAGGTTCCTAGCTTTTGTCTACAAATACATTCAGTAAGAGGAAAATAAGATGTGCATACTATTGTATCGACTGGCCTGTAGGAATAACTTAGAATCATTGTTTCAGAATATTCCTGGAAAAATTCAAAATCTAACATTTGGAAATTTCACAGAGCCTTTTATTTTCATTAAATGGAAAGCTATAAAAACACATGTAACAAGGTGCAAAAAAATAATAACATTTGTAAGGTGGAACTATTGTCTATTTTGTTATATAAGCCCAAAATCCAAAATACCAAAGCTAACCTCATGCCCATCACAATGAAACAAATCTCTCTGCATCTGTTCTCTGATTGCTTCCATCAACCATAAATTTAAATTAAATATTCCTAAAGCTACAGTTTACATAGGACATCCTTTCTTGAAAACAACAACCACAACAAATATCTGAAATAGTTTCTTAATAGCACATAAACAAATTTTGGATCTCCTAGTATGGCTTCAAGATCCCTTTTCAACCTCATTCATTCATTGTCATTCTACAATTTTTAAAAAATATTTTAGGCTATTACTGTTTTAGTTCCCTATTTAAAATGTTTTAATGATGGCTAATAATATTCAGTGGCTTTAAATCAAGGGCAAATGTGGCATAGCAAAGAAGTCTCATAAATACATAACATGTTATAAATTCTTATCCTGTATCCTATAACAAAAAATGTGCAAGCTGCATTGTAGAGTGGCTGTGAATTCATAGGCTATATTGGTAGGTTGCAAATTTGATTGTGTATAAGAACTTTATGAAAAACATTTATACTTCTTTAATATAAATTCATGTTATT
The DNA here is from genome assembly GCF_021234435.1 of Artibeus jamaicensis. Classification (NCBI taxonomy): domain Eukaryota; kingdom Metazoa; phylum Chordata; class Mammalia; order Chiroptera; family Phyllostomidae; genus Artibeus; species Artibeus jamaicensis. Next base: position 16,566,107 of record NW_026521842.1, read on the forward strand.
CTTCTTCTTTATATGGATGTTCATGCTGTTCCCTCTGCTTAGTGTGTTCTTCCCAATATCTCTACGTACATCGTTCAAGACCAGCTATTCCTACCTCTAGGACAACCCACATTCAAGTTGCCACCTAGCTGGTCTTTCTAAAATGCAAATCTGATCCTATCCCTGCCCTGTTTAAAGCTCTTTGGCCTACAGAATAAAGTGCAAATGTCTTTTCCTGGCATGAATGATATAAATAATCTTTCACAAAGTCTCCCTTCCAAACTAACTGTTCACTCAAATCTCCCAGTCTCCCAAACACACTCATTCTGGCCATATTGAACCACTTCATTCCAAATGCACTGTTTTTACCTTTCCATACCCTTTGCCCAAAATATCTTTATTTCATTGTCTGAGTGGTGAACTCTACTTATCCTTCAAGACTTATCCTAAGGATAATTTCTGAGCTTTTTCTGTTTATATCATTCCCTTCACACAACCCCAGATAATACCACCAGTACCTCACCTCCAACTCATCTCTGGAGCCACAGTATTGCAGACATATCCCATCTGTAGTAGTTTCCCATAATTTGTTATAGCTATTTACTATGAATCTTCCCTAATACAAGGGAAGTCTTTTGAAAGTAAAGCCCATGTCTTTTATTTATAATGAAACATTTAAAACACTAAAAAATATATAGATTAACACAACAAAGACCAACCAGTGAGAAATAAAGTCTTACTAACACAACTGAAATGCATGTGGTAATCCTTCCTAATGTTATGCCATGTGTAACTATGTGGGAGAGTCCTAGGGAAGAGATGAGGATCCTAAGCAGAGCAGCAATGCCATATGCACTGGAAAGCATCACAAGATACAATGTTTAACTTTTCATACAGTGGATAAATGCAAGAACTGAGTTAAAAACAGAAATTCAAGGTTTGATCTTGAAGACAGCAGAAGTTTCCTACTTAGAGAGCAGCCTGACAAATAAACTGGATTACCCAGAGAACACTGTGGCTTATATCAAGCCAACAGGCAGTAACCATATCCCTGGCTTCCCAGGCCATAGCTACCAACCTCAGAGCAGTGAGCAGCTTAGTGCCTCATAGCCTCACTCATTCATTCACTCATTTACTCATCCATCCATTCATCCATTTGACAATTAGAAATCTGCAATTTTCTTTAAGGGGTCAGGGGATGTACCTTACCTCTGAGATGGAACTGGAGAGGAAGGAACCCAACAGGGTGAAAGAAACCAGGGCTGAAAGCTTCCCCTAGTTTTGCCAAGATGCATTTTAAGATCTCTTTTATAGAGAGAAATCTGGGTGGATCCTTCAACACTGTCACAAGAAGTAAAAAACAGATGCCAAACCAAGCCCAGCAATGAGTGGAAATTGACAGAGCTATGAGAAGGAAATCTGGAGTGTATGATCTGCAAAAATACAGAGTTTGACTCTACCAACTTTATTAAGAATCAGGAAGGAGAGTGGAAGATCTTATTGCTATTATCATGATAATCACACTTGCAGATGACACTGAATTGGGAGGTGTTCCCAACAACAGTTGAAGACTGGCACACAATACCAAGCTATACATGGATCTTAGTAATAGATGTCAAGAGTAACACAAAGAGGCACTGGTTGAAAAATGCAGATGATCTATCCAGGGATGAATAAACTTAAAGATGAAATTTAACTTGAAGGGGATTCCTGGATGGCAGTAATAGACAAAACAACAAAATAGGGAGTTAGTGGTAAAGAGCCATCAGGAGGTTAGGCAAATACTGCAGTTCAGCAATTCTCTGAGCTAGTAAAATTTTCAGCCTTGTACACATGGGGATCCCAAACCACAGCTGAGGTTCTGTGTCTGTGTGTCAGCAGTGAGCCCAGACTTGGAACACTGCAGGCAATTAGGGGTAATATGATGCCTCAATGGGAATTTAGAAAAGAAAGGAAAAACAAATCAAAGCAAGTGAAATATGAGGAAAGACATAGGTGATAAAATGAACATAATTTGACTAAATAACAACCTAGGGGACTGTGATAACTATCTGCGGAGTGTAAAAATCCAAAATAGGGCCTAGAGGTCTACAGATCTGGGCATTGTTCTGAGAAATATCTATAGTCACATCCGTTAGAAAACTCAATAGAAAGGCAACGTTTTGCATCCATCTAACTGAAGCACAGGGACTCTGTTATGGATAATAAACAGCCCTAGGTTCCCAGAAGCTAAGCATACCTCAAAGCCATTTTTCAAAATTTGTGGACAGAGGACTTCTGGGAGGAACTCAAGAGCTATTGCAAGAGGGTCCTTGAATCCACAGGCACAAAGTCACTCAGTCTTGCATCCAACAAATGTTTACTGAATAAGTACTGCATACCACACTGTATTTGGAATTGAGTACAATGTTTTAAATAAATAATGTCAATATATAGTTTATACTAGATTAGAGCATCATGAATAGGAAAATCAACCTATAATAGAAAACCCCTGAAAGATTTTAAGCAACAGTATCATAAATTCAACTGGGTTTTAAAAACATACATATACTCTCAGTCAATGGATAACACTGTGTATCAGTTTTCAAAATGTCTGCCCATGTATTTGCAAAATTGCAAACTAATGGATATATATGTATGTGTGTGTACATATATATATGTATATATGTACACACACACACGTGATGCCTCAATAGAAATTTAGCCAATAAAAAAATCAAAGGAAGTGAAACATGAGGAAAGGCATAGGCATAGAGTGTGTGGGTGGGTATTTTTTTATATATGCACATCCATATAAATATGTGTGTATATGTACATTTAATTGTACATATGTCTATATACATATATACTTAAGACATTTTTAAATAAAATAATTTTATTAATATATATGAATATTTTTGTAGCCCCATTTAATCATGTTCAAGTATAGGGTCCTGAGAGAAAAGTAAAAGTTGAAATATCTTCTGAGCTCTTTGGCTTCTTACTGCCACAACCTCAGGTCCAAATGCCTCTATCTGACTTTGGAAACTTTCTTAGATATAGCCTCATCTGTATCAAAGGTATCTATTACTGTATCCATTACATATCTATTAGATATCTCTAATAAATCAGAGATATCTATTACTTTATAGCAACTGGACCTGAGAAGGATCCTAATCTGAGGAAATAATCTATAGGCTGGTCTTAAAAGAAAAGATGAAACAGGCCAACTAGGATTTTGAAAATCTGGACTGGTTAAGATTCTGGGAGCAATGTTAAAAGTCAAGGTCCTCATTCCCAGTCATGAGCACAGAGAGAAAGGAGGATAGATCCAAGATCCATAGAGAAAGATTGATGAGCAAAGCCATGCAGCCCTGATACACAGGAGAATCACCCTAATTCCTGAGTTTTCAATTTCCAATTCCAGTTTTCCTGAGGCCCAGTTAAATTTCTTGTGTTTGGATTCTATGTGAGTTTCTGTAGCTTACAGTCACCTCCTATTTATTTAAGCTAATTTTAGAAGATATCTGTTCTCACTCAAAACTCCTTCACTTGGATCTCTACTTACTTACTATATTGGTCTTTTGTTTATAACCAAACTCAAATTATCCAAGGAAATAAAAATGCATTAAAACAGATTGGTTCATGCCATTAAAAAATTTTAATTTTATTCAGATATGGATGGATACAGGTTCTTTTTAAAAAAGATATCCAACAATCAACAACAGCCAAGAGGAAATGAAGAGTGCAATTTCTGAATTGAAGAACACAGTAGAAGGAATCAAAAGGAGGCTAGATAAAGCAGAGGATCAAATCAGTGAGCTGGAGGACAAGGTAGAAAAAAAACCCCTGGAAAGAGCAAGAAAAGGAAAAAAGATTCAAAAAAGAATGAAGAGGGGTTAAGGGAACTTCAGAACAACATGAAATGTAATACTATCTGTATAATAGGGATACCAGAAGAAGAAGAACAGAAGCAAGGAATATAAACCTGTTTGAAAAAGTAATGATGGAAAACTTCCCTAATTTGACAAGAGAAAAAGCCATACAAGACCAAAAAGCACAGAGGGTCCTAATCAAAAGGATCCCAAAGAGGCCCACTGCAAGACACATCATAATTAAAATGGCAAAATTCAAAGACAAATAGAGAGAGTCTTAAAGGCAGCAAGGGAGAAACAGGAAGTAACATATAAGGCAGCCCCCATAAGGCTAACAGCTGACTTCTCAACAGAAACACTATAAGCCAGAAGGGAATAGCAAGAAATATTCCAAGTAATGAAAAGCAAAGGCCTGCCAACGAGACTGCTCTACCCAGTAAGGCTCTCAATTAAAATGGAAGATGAAATAAGGAGCTTCCTGGAAAAAAGAAGGCTGAAAGAATACATCTCCACCAAACCAGCATAGCAAGATATGCTAATGGACTGCTTTAGGAAGAGGAAGAAAAACAGTGAGAGAGAAAGAGAGGAACACAGGTACAAAGGGCTTAAATGGCAATGAATAAGTACCTCTCAATAATAACCTTAAATGTAAAAGGGTTAAATGCTCCAATCAAAAAACATAGGCCAGCCAAATGTATAAGAAAACATGCCCGCACATATGCTACCTACAAGATACACACCTCAGAACAAAAGACCTAAATAGTCCGAAAGTAAAGAGTTGGAAAAAATATTCTAAGCAAATGGACAGGAAAAAAATCTGGGGTAGCAATACTTATATATGACAAAATAGACTTCAATACAAAGGCCATAAAAAGAGACACAGAAGGATACTTCATAATACTTAAGGGAAGAATCCATCAAGAATACATAAATATTATAAACATATATGCACCCAACATAGGAGCACCCAAATATATAAGGAAATGCTTGGAGGACTTCAAGAAAGATATAGGCAGCAACACAATTATAGTAGGGAATTTTAACACCCCACTGTCAACAATGCATAGATCTCCCAAATAAAATATCCACAAGGATGTTGTGGGACTGAATGACACATTAGATCAAATGGACTTAACTGATATATATAGAACCTTTCATCCCAAAGAAGCAAAATACACATTCTTTTCAAATGCACATGGAACACTTGCAAAGACAGATCACATGATAAAAAACAAAACATGCCTTAACAAATTTAAAAAAAAACCCTGAAATCATATCAAGCATTTTCTCAGACTATAAGGGCTTGAAACTAGAAACCAACCTCAAGGAAAAAATTCAAAAATGTTCAAACTCCTGGAGACTGAATATCATGCTATTAAACAATGAATGGGTTAAGAATGAGATCAAGGAAGAAATAAAAAGTTTCTGGAAACAAGTGAAAATTAACACACAACATCCCAAATCTATGAGATGCAGTGAAAGCAGTCTTAAAAGGGAAGTTGATAGCAATACAGGCTGACCTAAAAAAAGACAGAAACATTTCATATAAACAACCTAATCATACATCTACAAGAACTGGAGGACCAACAACAAACAAAGCTCATAGTGAGTAGAAGGAAGGAAATAATCAATATCAGAGAAGAATTAAATGATAGAAACTAAAAGAACAATTCAAAGGATCAATAAAACTAGGAGCTTGTTCTTTGAAAAGATAAACAAAATTGACAAGCCTTTAACCAAACGCATCAAGAAAAAAAGAGAGAGGACCCAAATAAATAAAATCAGAAATGAAAGAGGAGAAATTACAACTAATACCACAGAAATACAAAGGGTTGTAAGAAATTACTATAAACAACTATATGCCAAGAAATTTTAAAATCTGGATAAAATGAAAAATTTTCTAAAAAAATATAATCTTCCAAAACTGAATCAAGAAGCAGAAAGCCTAAACAGACCAATAACAGCTGGTGAAATTTCAGCAGTAATTAAAAATCTCTCATCACACAAAAGCCCTGGACCAGATAGTTTCATTGGAGAATTTTACAAAACAATTAAGGAAGAGCTAACCCCTATCCTTCCCAGACTATTCCAAAAAATCCAAGAAGAGGGAAGACTACCAAACTCTTTTTATGAGGCTAGCATGGTTCTAATCCCAAAACCAGACAAAGAAACAAAACAAATAAAGAAAAGTACAGGCTAATATCAATGATGAACATAGACGCTAAAATCTTCAACAAAATATTAGCAAACCACATCCGGGAATACATTAAAAAGATCATACACCGTGATCAAGTGGGATTTATCCAAGAGACGCAAGGATGGTACAGTATTTGCAAATTGATAAACATAATACATAACATTAACAAAAGACAAAAATTACATGATCATATCAATAGATGTGGAAAAAGCATTTGATAAGGTACAGTACCTATTTATGATAAAAACACTCAGCAAAGTAGGAGAAGAGACAGCATACTTCAACATAATAATGACCACATATGAAAAACCTACAGCAGACATCATATTCAATGGGCAAAAACTAAAAGCTTTCCCACTAAGATCAGGAACAAGACAAGGGTGTCCACTTTCACCACTTCTATTCAACATAGTATTGGAAGTTCTAGCCACAGCTATCAGACAAAAAGAAGAAATAAAAGGCATCCAAGTTGGAAAGGAAGAAGTAAAACTGTCATTGTTTGCAGATGACATGATAGTGTACATAGAAAACCCTATAGACTCCACCAAAACATTACTCAACCTAGTAAGTGAATTTGGCAAAGCAGCTGGGATACAAAGTCACTATCCAGAAATCGAAGGCATTTTTATACACCAACAATGAAATATCAGAAACAAAAATCAGGGGGAAAAATTCCATTTGCTAGAGCAACAAGAAAAATAAAGTACCTAGTTATAAGCCTAACCAAGGAGGTAAAAGAGCTATACTCAGAAAACTACACAACACTGAAGAAAGAAATTAAGGAAGACAAAAACAAATGAAAGCAGGTGCCAGGCTCATGGATAGGAAGAATTAACATCATCAAATAACAAAATGGCCATACTACCCAAAGCAATTTATAGATTCAATGCAATACCTATTAAGTACCAATGGCATATTTCACAGATATAAAACAAACATTTCAAAAATTTATATGGAGCCATAAGTGACCCTGAATAGCCAAAGCAATATGGATAAAGAAGTAGGAGGGAATCACAATGCCTGATATCAAACTGTATTACAAAGCCACTGTAATCAAAACAGGCTGGTACTAGCATAAGAACAGACACATAGACCAATGGAACAGAATAGAGAACCCAAACATAAATCCAAGTCTCTATGGTCAACTAACATTTGACAAAGGGGGCAGAAGTATAAAATGGAGTAATATTTTTACTTCAACAAATGGTGTTGGGAGAACTGGACAGCTAGCTACATGAAAAAAAAATGAAACCCAATCACCAAATTACCCTATACACGAAAGTAGATTCAAGGCGGTTAAAACACTTAAATATAATCCATGACACCATAAGAGTCCTAGAGGAGAAGAACATAGGCAGGAAAATCTCAGATATTCCACACAGCAATGTTTTCACTGATATGCACCCTAGAGTAAGGGACATAAAGAAAAGAATAAACAAGTGGGACCCCATCAAAATAAAAAGTTTCTGCATGGCTAAAGAAAATGGCAGCAAAATGAAAAGAGAACAAATCATATTTGCAGATGATGTATTTGCAGATGATACCTCAGATAAGGGTTTGATCTCTAAAATATATAAAGAACTCAAATGACTCTACTCCTGGAAGACATACAATCCAATTAAAAAATGGGCAAAGGACCTGAAGAGACACTTCTCCAAGGAGGACATATAGAGGGCCCAGAGACATATGAATGGATGCTCAGCATCACTGGCCATCAGAGATGCAAATGAAAACCACAATAAAAAATTTAAAAAAATTAAAAAATAAAAAATAAACCACAATAGCCATCATAACCAAATCAACAAACAAGTACTGGCAAGGTTGTGGGGAAAAGGGAACCCCAGTTCATTGTTGGTGGGAATGCAGACTGGTGTAGCCACTGTGGAAAACAGTATGAAATTTCCTCAGAAAACTAAAATTGGAACTACTATTTGACCCAGCAATTCTACTGCTGGGATTATACCCTAAGAATCCCGAAACACCAATTCAAAAGAACCTATGCACCCCAGTGTTCATAGCAGCACAATTTACAATAGCCAAGTGTTGGAAGCAATGTAAGTGCTCATCAGTGAATAAATGGATCAAAAAACTATAATACATTTACACAATGGAATACTATGCAGCAGAAAGGAAGAAGGAGCTCCTACCCTTTGTGACAGCATGGATGGAACTGGAGAGCATTATGCTAAGTGAAGTAAGCCAGGTGGTGAAAGACAAATACCATATGATCTCACCTACATGTGGAACCTAATCAAACAAAATAAACAAACAAGAAAAATACAATCAGAGACATTGAAATAAAGAACAAACTGACAGTAACCAGAGCGGGGGAGGGAGATAAAAGGGTAAAGAAGGGAAAGAGTCATTAATGAACATGTAAACATATATAAAGGACTCATGGACAAAGCCAAAGTGGAGTAGGATTGATGGTGGGAGGTCAGGGGGGAAGTGGTGGTGGTGGTGGGAAAGTGAAGACAATTATACTTGAATAACAATAAAAAGATGATTAAAAAAAGACATCCAGTTTCATTTTCTCCCTGTTTTCTTTCTCTCATTTTTACACTGTGTTGATTTTATTCCCATACAGGCTCTCTCCTCCTGGTGGTTCCCAACAACTCCAATCTTTTTTTTTCAACTATCAATGTTAAGAGCAAAACACTTTCAGAGATGACTCTCATTGGCTAACACTGAGTCATATGCCAATTCCTAGTTATAATCACTGTGCTCAAAGTGAAAAAACATTCTGATTGACCAAGCCTGGATCAGAGACCACTCTGAAGCTGGGGAAAGTACTGGCCCCAGGCAAACCATATAGATGGAGGAGGTGGAACTTCTCCATCCTAAAAGAAGATTGAAGTGATATCAGAACAAGGGAGAATAGGTGCTGGAAGGGCAAAAATAATAGATATCCTCTACTTCAGTCCCAATTCATCCTTCAATACTCTTTTTTTTTTTAAATTGACTTTAGAGAGAGAGGAAAAGTGAGAGTGGAAAAGACAAAGAAATATCAATGTTTTTCCACTTGCTGATGCATTCATTGGTTGATTCCTGTATATGCCCTAACCAAGAATCAAACCCTCAACCTCAGTGTATCTGATGATACTGTACCATCTTGTCCAGGGCCCCCATTACTCTTTGATATGGACATTCTTTGAACCATAGGGCAGTCTCCTTACATCCCCATCAGCACAAAATCACTCTGACCTCTGCATATTTTGGGGCATCCCTCCTTTCTGAAAATCATATATCTTATCTTTAAAAGTTCAATTCCAGTCCTACTTTTTCTGTGAACTCTCTCTTATTCCAGTAAACCTTCACTGATTGCTTCTTTCTCCCATAGTCCACAGCACATACAGCAGCATAGAACCTCCAATGATATCAAATAACATTTGAAGGTAAATGGATCCTTATTATTTGTGGATTTGCTTACTCACTAATATTTATTTGTAACCCCAAACTCAATACTTGTGATGCTCTCACAGCCATTCATGGACATGAGCAGAGTGGCAAGAATTTTGAATCAACTTCATGCATATTCGCAGTTGTGGTCAATTGAGGCAATGCTCTGTCTTCTTGTTTCAACTCTCAAATTGCAAACGAGTGTCCTTTTTATAGCTGTTTAGTACCACTTTTCTTTTTTTTCCTCTTTTCCTTTTTGTGGTTTTTTTCTTTTTTGGTGGGTGATTTTGCTGTTTAAAATCTCTCAAGCCCAAGGCCAAAGTGCTGTCTGGTGTTCTAAGCCCATGAAGGCTGTGATGTGCCTTATGAAGAAAACCCACATGTTAGATAAGCTTGGTTCAGACTTAAGTCAAAGTGTTCTTTGCTGTGAGTTCAATGTTAATGAAGCAGTAATATACATTAAATAAGGTGTTTTTAAACAGAAACACACAAGAAACAAGATTATTCATAGATGAGTTGACAAAATGTGATCAGTCTTATAGGACCCTAACCCTGTATTTCCTAAGAAGTAATGGGTCAGTATTAACTACTTCAGCGTTTCAAATGACTTTATAGAACATAACTGCCACAAACAACAAGAATCAATAGTGTGTTCCCAAAATGTTTCATGTATTCTGTTTTTTCCAACCACATTGTAAACTCCTTTAAAACTCATACCACATGTGCTCTGCCTACAGCAAGGCACATAGTAGGTATTTCAAAATTTACGTGAAACTTACAATGTATGGATATACTGGTCAGTTACAGAATTCACATCAATTCAATTAAACTCATTGAATTGTTCCCCTTTTAAAATTTCTAGAGTGCAATCTACTATTTTATTGTTTATAGACACTCCCTTCTGGGTATATTGTAGATCTATTCAAATCAACTCCAAACCAATTTTCATTTTAATAGCAAAGAGGAGTGAAAGAGGTAAGAGAATTCACTGCTAAAACCAAGTTCTTCACTCTTAGTAGAGAGAGGTTGGCCCATTTTATATCTCAGTGGTCACAGACTTGCATCTCTCTTACACCCTTGAGAATTGTGGCATATACCTGTATCTCTGGCTTACCTTGCTGAACCAGGTACTACATATTCCCCTGTGCACCAGAATCTTCTTGATATTAAGACAGGGATATTATATAAGAGAAGGAAATGTTTCCTTGATTTGACTTTTGTGCTTTCACAAGACTTTTACTTTTGATCAACTTTGGCTTTATGAATCTGATTCAGAGTATGAGTTTCTATATATGTTCTGTTTCAGCTGAAGGAACAGTTAAATTTGATATCAGGATACAAAAAGTGAGGCAAAATTCTAAAAATTACATAATATATGCAATTTACTTAAGGAAAGGTTCACCTGGGGTCATTTCTGCTTTTAGCTCTGAGCTCCTGGACAAATTTGGTAGTCTTCCCAGAACCCCAGTTTTCCTTCCCCCCAAACTCCAGGAGTTTTGATGAGATGATGATGATAACTACAATAGCATTGACAACTTTTATTAGATGTTTACTACGTGGACACTTTACAGGCACAATTTCATTTAATCTCCAAAATACCCTTATGAAGGGGATGCTACTACCACCCCATTTTACATGTGAGGCCACTGCATTTCAGAGGTGCAGTATGTGGTCAAGTGATGAATTCGTCTACAGTGAGATAGCTACCAGAGTCATGGTTGGAATCCAGACAACTTCACTTGCTTAATCACTCGTCTATACTACCTGATTAATCTCTAAGGTCTCTTTCTTTTCAAACTTCCTATGCCATTTCCTAAGATTTCTCCCTTTGCCAGCCAAAGTTCCATGTCTAAGACCCTGGCTTGTTTAAGTTGGATATAGTGACATATATAAATTTGAGCTGGAGAAAAGGGAGTAGAGAAGAGGGGGAAAAGGTAGGAAAATTCTGAGCTTGAACTCCCTAATGGTCTTAGAAACTCTATAATCCATTCTACTAATCCAGTTTTAATTATACCAATAAGTAGATAGGGCCTGAACTATTTTTCAAGACAGAGCATAATGTGGGTAATTTTTCATACTTCTTTCTTTAAAAAAATCCTACAAGAACTTTAGAAACTTATTAGTGTGAACAAATCAAACAATTCATTTTTAAAAATAAAGCAGTATTCTTATAATAAGATTTACAGGGATGGTCTGTAAAGGCTGGGGATCCTGCAGACATGTCCTGGGAATTCTCCTGATGGTTCAGTCAGTCCAAGCCCCTGACTTCAGCCAAAGGCAAAGATTCAAACCTCCTGTGAAGAAAAGCAGGAGCTTGGGGCCCAGCTGCTTATCAGAATGAGTCACTGCACCTCCCCACCCATGATATCAGCACGTGATAATCCATAAATCAGAGACAATTTGAATCTTAAATAAGTAAAGAATGAAAGACCTACTTGTAACAGACAAGCCACCTCATCAGGAAATTATGGCAGAAACTGCCATAAGATTCCTCTTATAACCCCCACCCTGGGGGGGGAGGTCTGTTGACAGTGGTGGGCTGCTGTTGGGTCCTGATAGCACATGGCAAGATGAACTTCTGACCACTGTCCACCATTTAAAGGGGCTCACCAGCAACTAAAATTAGATTGGCTTCTATTCCAAGCCCAGGGCTCCTTCATGGCTGACTTTCTTTATAAGAGTCTGTGATGGTGGCTTGTTTGATTTTTAAAAAAATCAATGAAGAGTTACATGAGAAGGAAAGAAACAGAAGACCACGTATTCCCAGGTTAAGATAAAAGTCCAAATAAAGGACACTGCACACATACTGTCTCATTCTCTCTTTCTCTTTTTCTCAAAGCAAAAAGAATGTGAGGCTTTTGAGGTAAAGTAGAAATAGTTTTTGTTGGAGTGGTAGCATTGTCTTCATCTTTAGAGCATAATCTGATAGACCTAATCCAGTAAAAATGGCAGCTACTCACAACAGGATGACTGACACAGGATAGAATAGATGGAAAGACATGTGATCACAAAAGGCAGCTTTAGGCCTTGTGGGGACTGAGGTCACATGCAGCATGGACTTGCTTTTACCTTCTCTCCTTTCCTGGCCATAACGGCGGGTATACAGGACAAGAAATATGCACAAGCAGATTAATCCTCTTCCTATCCTCCCCAGAAAGGGAAACCATGCTGACCTTGGCCTCTGACCAAGTGAGACCCCTTGACTGCACAATTAGGTTAGCTGAATTGGAAGGATTATCACAAACACAATGACATTTCCCTCCAAAACTGAGACATGAAATCCAAAGCCTTCCTAGAAGTCACCCACTCCCCTGCCCTCCATCAGAAACTAAAGCATTTCCATGAGTCTCCTCAAGCCCCTATTGTGTGTGTTATTTATGATCTTGGTGCCTTTTCTTTTCAGGGCATTGGTCCATAATAGTGCCGTCTATGTTATTTATGACACAAGGAATAACTTAAACCACATTAGGAACCACCATATTATAGGGACTTTAGAGAGCTACATTTTTCTAGTTATGGTTAAACTACTGCAGTGATAAATCCAATCATAAGGGTGCAAGAGGGAATCCACGGGACAGGTGTTCCCCATTAGTCACAATAAGGGAATGCAGGAACAAACACTGGCTCACACGTGCTTCAGTATCTCTTTTCAAGTATAGATGTGGGAATCCAAACCAGTGAGGTGCAGAGGCAGGTGGGAAAGCCAGTAATGAGAAAAGATGGGTAAGGCTTTGAGACAGGAAAAAGATGGTACAGAAGTACATCTATTTCACACCTTTATCTCATATAAGTTCTGTGGAATTCCCCCATATGTATATGCACAAGCTTCCACCATGGATTTTCCAATTCACAGTGGCATACACTTCTGGGTCTATGCCTCTATACCCAGAAAAATGACATACCTAGAATGCCAGCTGTGGAAGCTAATTCTGTGGCAAATTCCTCTTTTTTTTCTATAATTTAGTTGATTCACCCATGAAAATCAGAACTAGTTCCCCTTTTTTCTTCCCACAAAACAGCAGAGAATTTTTTAACTCAGGAAATATTCATTGAGCATCCATCAAGGCTAAGCATTGTGTTGGCCACTGAGATAAAATATAAATAAGATGCCCACAATGAAGTCACAATTTACCGGGGGAAACAGACCCCAAAAGAGATCATAATAATAGAAAGTAAAGACTTTCATGATGGAAATATGTAAAGGGTACTGCTATTGGAGCGCAGAGTTGGTGGGTCCCAGCAGGTCACACATGTGAAATCATAGAACCTTGACTCTGGCTTCCACATATCTTCAACAGCTTCTGTGTGTTTCCCTATGTCCAACAAGCACAGGAGAACCTGAGGCTATTCAGTATTTGTAACTCAAAGAGAATTAAGACATTCTTTAAGTAACTTCAGAGCACAGAAACTAGTTCAATAAAAATTATTAAAACTCCTTAAGAATAAGTTTCAAATACCTCAGGTACAAACCACACTCTCACAGTTAGCAGCCATTCCAGAAGATGTGCCCCTCAGTTCAGAGTGTGATGTCCTTCCCCTAAAACTTAACAATTCTTTTGAACTGTCCAACAATAGGGAGCTCAATGCTTCCCAAAGGGGCTCATTCCACTTTTGCACAGCCCTAGTTGCTTAGAATGTTTATTAAATTGAGATTTCTAACTGTGAAATGTTACTAGAACCATATTTGTTTATTCGACAAATATTTATTAAACAACTACTGCGCGTTGTGTGTTGTGCTAGGTGATAAGAATTCAGTAGGAATATTAATTATATAAAGCAACCTCATCATAGAATTCTCAGAGGTACACCTTGCCAACCAAGCGCCAACCCAGCTGTCTTTGAAAATAATGACTGTCTCTTTTAGAAAATATGCAACCCAAACTTTCATTATGAATCATTCTTCCCTCAGTTAATAACAGGGCATCTCATGTTTATAGCAATGAGCAAGCCTAACATGCACACTGCCCTTGTGGGGCATATAGTCTAGTTGGGAGGGAATAGCCCGGCCCAAAATGCAAGTATTTTCACTGTAATTTTGTTAAGTGATCTCTTACTGATCTAAACATGTAGGCATATTCAGTAGAAATGTGCTCCGCATAACTGCTTCCTTCTCATCAACTCCTCTAAGGAATCCCCTGCTCATTATCTTTCTTTGCACTTCTATAGCACTGCTTATAATTTGGCAGTATTTATGCCTTTGTTTATGTACATGTCTGCATCTTCAGTTTTGTAAGCGCACGGACTATATCTAGTTTGTATACCCCTGAACCTTTATTTTCTAGTTTTACACAATGTTCTGTGAGGTACTTCCTATTATTCCCATTTTACAAAAGACAAAATTGGGACTCAGCCTCAGATGTGGGTGGTGGGGTGACACTGCAAGTCAATCCAGGTCCACCTGATAACCAAAGATGTGCTCTCAACCTTGACACCATTGGTGATTCACCTTCTCTGAAGTGGTACATTTCTTACTTACCATGTGGGTTAGGCCAACTTATATAAGATACCAAAACTAACTGTGGCTTAAACAAGATAGACGTCTATCTCTCTTTCGTGTTAAGGTCCAGGATAGGTACAGTAGCTCTGCATTTTCTCTGGCACTTAGGCTCCTTCCCTTTTGATGCTTTGCCATCCTTAATATATGGCTTCCCCATGACCCAGAATGGCTGATCCCTCTTCCAACCTCACATTTACATTCAGCCCATAGAAAAGGAAAAAAGGAAAAAGGAGGGCATGTCTTTTTCTTCTAAGGACATGACCTGGAAGTTGCCCATATCACTTCTACTCACACCTCATTGGCTGGATTTTAGTCACATGATCATGCTTGGCTACAAGGAAGCTGGGAAATGCACCCTGGGAAAAATAATTTTTAGCACCAACCTAAAAATTATTTTTTGATAGGAAGGGCTACCTCAAAAAACTTGGCTTTAGGAGTTACAAGTTCCATTAACAAGGTAATGGGAGAAGTTACAGTAAAGTAGAAGGGAAAAAAAAAGTAGTTAAAAAAGAGCAGGCAAAAATATCAACTAGTATAGATAGGTAAGCTAAACTCCTCTTCCAGAATTCTCTACTCACTTTGGTCTTCCATACTCCCCTGATGGCCTACTTCTGGAATGGGATCTCTGACTCTCATGAACCTTCAATGGATAATATTACGGTTTTCTATACTATGGGCTCAGTTCTCTAGGTTATGCCCTTCAGGCTTTGTGACTGAAGGAAGAGCACCAAAGGGAGGTACAGTTTACCTTCTGGATGCAGAATTATCTTAAGAACTTTGTTTACCAAGAGCATAATTAATGTTTGGGTTTGTCTTAGTATCAAAGAAAAAAAGTAGAAAGTGGACTTCCCTCCCCTAAATATTTCCTCTCAAATATATTAAAAGAGAGATGCCCCTGAATCTCTGTATCTTGTTTCAAGTTCTCATACACTGTCTTTAAAAAGTGAAAATTTTTATAAAAATAAACCAGAAGTCTTTGATGTTCTGGGCATGTTTTAACATATATATTTCTTAATTACATAAAAAATTACCCCTCTTTGAAATAGATTTATCATGTGCTGAATGCCTAAGGGAAACTGATATCAAACCTTATCAAATCTTTAAAAGTCTAAGGCATTCACAAAATAAAAACAATTTAAAAAAATAGTGTAATGAATGGGCTTGAATGGGTGTAATTATAAATACACTCTAATTAATTCCTTCCCATTTCTTGGTTATTATCCACATGAACCCATTTAAATAAACTTACAAATGACTTTGCTAAGCCAGAAAGAAATACAGTCCCTTATGAAAGACACATCTTATTGTTCTTTTGACCACATTGTTTGCTTAAAATGATAGAGTGGTGTTGGAGATGAGATTTGGGGAGACTCAGGGCATTTTGGAAAACTGATGATATGAAGGACATATCCTTAGGTGACAGCTAATGAAACACACTCTCATGAAATACCCTCCCATTGAGTGGGCCTGGAATCTAATATTTTCTGCTATTGTAATATGGCAATAGTGAAGGGATGCTGCAGAAAATTGAATTGAAATCACTCAATTGAATTAATAGTTGCACTGAATTAAAATCACTCAGCAGTTGACTAAGTCATTCAAAAAGGAAGTTATCGGGGACTTCCGCCAAGATGGAGGTTTAGGTGGATGTGCCTTGCCTCCTCTCACAACCAAGTTTAGGGACAACTAAATATTAGCATCAGAAAACACAACCAGAACACGGAAAACTGAACTTTTCGGAAGTCCGCTAACAACAAATTCTTTGGCCCGACCGGTAAGGGGCGAAACCGGCGTCGGGTGAGGAGTTACAAAGGAGGGCTCGATCGACCCGGGCGCGGAATCCAGACGCGCGAATCCAGTCGCATGGGTTCCAAACCCAGGATTGGACCTAGTGAGCGACCGAGCAGCCCACCGGGTGAGCGACTACGGAGGAGTCAGTGGGGAGGCGGTGGCAGCGAGTTGACTGTGGTTGCCCGGTTGTGCGCGGGTGAGGGAGTGAGCGGTGGGACCGGCGGCGGCGGCGCCATTTTCCCCGCTCTGACAACGCCCCCACATACAGCGTCACAACCCAGCGACCTGGGACTCCAAGGCGCCGCTTCTCTCACTTAAAGGGCCAGAACAGACCAAAAATGTCCCAGGGGGACCTCAAAGCCCCGGAGATAAATCTAAGTGACGAAGAAATAGCAAATCTCTCAGACGCACAGTTTAAATCACTGGTCATCAGCTTCCTCATAGATCTGGTGGACTATAGCCACAAATTAGAGAAACATATGAAGGCTAAATTAAGGGAAATGAATGGAATTCCACAGGAAACCCATAGAGATGAAAAAAAAACTGGGACTCAAATCAATGGAGTGAACCAGAAGGAAGAAAAAAATGATCAATCAGAAAGGAATGAAGATATAAGAATTCAGAAAAATGAGGAGAAGCTTAGGAACCTCCAGGACATCTATAAACGCTCCAATATCCGAATTATAGGGGTACCAGAAGGGGGAAAGACACAACCACCAGTAGAAAAACTATTTGAACAAATAATAAAAGAAAATTTCCCCAATCTGGCAAAGGAAACAGACTTCCAAGAAATCCAAGAAGCCCAGAGAGTACCAAAAAAGTTGGACTCAAGAAGAAACACACCAAGGCATATCATAATTACATTAGCCAAAATTAAAACGAAGGAGAGAATCCTGGAAGCAGCAAGAGCTAAGGGGACAATCACCTACAAAGGAGTCCCCATCAGGCTGTCAGCAGATTTCTCAAAAGAGACCTTACAGGCAAGAAGGGGCTGGAAAGAAATATTCCAAGTAATGAAATCTAAAGACCTACAACCAAGATTGCTCTACCCAGCAAAACTTTCATTTAGAACGGAAGGACAGATACGGTGCTTCTCAGATAAGACCAAATTCAAGGAGTTCATCATCACCAAGCCCTTATTATATGAAATGTTAAAGGGACTTATCTAAGAAAAAGAAGTTAAAGAAACATGAACAGTGAAAGGACAACAAACTCACAGTTATTAACAACCACACCTAAAATGAAAGCAAACTAAAAGGACAGCTAGATCAGGAGTGGAAACATAGAAATGAAGATCTCAAGGAGGGTTAGCAACAGGGGAGTGGGAGGAGGAGACGGGGAGAGAAGGTACAGAAAACAAGTAGCATAGACAGTAGATAGAAAATAGATGGGGGGGGGGGCAAGAATAGTATGGGAAATATAGAACCTAAAGGACTTGAGACACATGGACATAAGCTAAAGGGGGGTAATGGTGGGGTTGGGGGGGCAGGGTGGAGGGGAATGAAGGGGGGAATAGAACAACTGTAACAGCATAAACAATTCAAAAAAAATAAATAAATTTATTTAAAAAAAAAAAAAAGGAAGTTATCCTGGGTGAGCCTGACCTAATCAGATGCATCTTTAAAAAGGCATCTAGAGATAAAAGCCTATAGCAGCCTTTCTCTCCTCCCCTCTTCTCCCCTCTCTTTCCCTCCCCTCCTCATTCCTCTCCTTCTCTCTCTCTCTCTCTCTCTCTCTCTAAAGAAGCAAGCTTCCACAAATTCTACAGCTACAAAAAAAAAATGAATTCTATGAACAACCTGGGAGAGCTTATAAGCAGATTTACCCCTAGTTGACCATCCAGATGAGACCACAGCCCAGACAACACTTCAAATTCAGCCTTCTGCAACCCTGAGCAGGGAACCCAGCTAAGCAAAGCCCGACTCCCAACATCATGCAATAATAAATCGATATTGTTTTAAGCTACTACATGTGTGATAATTTGTTATAAAGCAACATAAAACTAATACACAATGTGTATGCTCAACGCGTGACAGTGTGTTGAAGGGACAGAGTGGTGCAGAGCTCTTTGGACGTAAAATTTTAAGCCCTGCTCATTTCCCACACCAAAGCTTTTGCTCTTTGACATTGTTTGCTGCCATTCTGCCTTCAACCTCAAATCAGATTTCTGCCTATGATTCAATCTTTGGCTCCCTAGGAGAAATCTTTTTATATAAAATTAATATATAAATAAATTTGCTCTTAGAGCAATGCAGTGTGGAACAGAACCTTCCAGGCTAGTGTTCATCACAAAGAAAGATTGCAGAGGGGAGGGGAAAGGCATAGCTTTATCCTCCATGGGAAGCAGAGAATTTATAGTGATCTTATTGCAGATGTAAAATTAGGTCAGGGACTCTATAAACTAATTAAAGCTAATGCTTCGCACTTCCAAGGAAAACAGCTGATACAAAAGGGAATGATCTCTGGCTCAGGATAAGAAGGAAGGAGAGTCCTCTATGTTCACAGGCAGTCCTGCCATGTAGGATACTTGGCCAAAAGGAACATGCAGAAAAGGAGCATCTATACAACAGCTGGAAAAATAAACAGTAGACAGCCTACATACACACAAACCTAAAACTGGTTAAAATGAGCACACCCGTGGCTTGAATGTCCTCAAGTTCAGGAACTCTAAAGCACCCTATTTTTCCCCCAAATTAATCCCTATCTATAGCTCCTGTGTCCTGATACATTATTTTACAGACAGCTGGGTTTGAAGTATTCTGTGCCGTGTCTACAAGACATCAATGTCTTGCCAGTTTAGGGTAACTTCAAACAGGAGTTAACACAGAACTAACACAGAACTAATGCTTGATAGAACTAACACAATTCTATCCTCAAGACCCTTCTTCAAACCTCATTTTTGTCCAGGGTGTTACCTGCAACCTCCTTTATTTTGTCCTCTTTCCCTTTCACTGATATTTCTTCCTTTTGATCCTATCTCAAAGTTACAGAAAAGCCATATTTGTTTCCCATATATCCTAACCTTTTCCTCCTGTTCCCAGAGAAATTTTTTTAAAACCTGGTTCACTTTCTTTAATTTATCTATTGGGTTCCCCAAGCAACCCAAGTCACTATAGAAGGGTTAAAAAAAAATCAAAGATTCTCTATAGCCAGAGTAGTAGTAGCTTTTGCAATGCAAATGTGTCTGTTTGGGAAACATTTTATTGAGTTCCTAAAATCTCTTTACCATTTTTTAAAGAAATGTGTATGTATAGGGAAATAACAGATTGGTAAAGAACACAGAAATTCTGATTCCGAATACTAATATAACTACCCATGGAGACAACTACCTGATTTACATACTTGGTTACACAGTGTAGAATGAAGGGTTGTGGGACTTGGAATGAGGGGCACTTGATGATGGCTAGGGGGCCAGATGCCTTAATTCAGACTTTAAATCAAACATCAGAAAAGGACACCCAGGACTTGATGTTTTCATTTCAGTCATGACCAGAGTAATTCAGTTCATTCTTGGTTTGAGGCCAGGCTAGTTCAAACTAGCTTGGGAAAACACTGCCCAAATTATTTGGTCCACACAGAGCAGAAAATAATAGGTCTAGTTTGAGTTCCATGGAAAATAATGAGTTTAATTCTGGTACAATTCTCTGTGAAAGTTTAATGCCAATTAAAGTTACTTGAATGTTCAGAATGGTGCATGTATCTCCCCTTCACCTTATGCAAACACTGGCTCTGGCCAGGAGGGTCACATAAAATGGGCTGGTGTGGTTGAGCCCTATAGATGGTGCTCAGAATAAAGCCTTAGGGTTACTCTCAGTCAATTTATATGTGGTTTAAGTTTCTAGAAATTGGTTAGAATAGTAAAAATTAAAGCTCCTGACTTATCTATTCCCTACAGCAAAATTTCTTCACACAGGTGCCTCACATGACATTGAAAAAAACATCTCCAATTCCACACTAAGAAAATGGAAAAGGCACTTCCTTTCAATGTCACTTTAGTACCCTAAAGTGACAGGATGAATAAAATCCACTTTTATAAAATTAGCTAAAATAAAACCAGGCAGCAGCACAGAAGCAACTTTTTCTCCAGTGAAACCCATAGCTCTCCTCAGAAAACTGTTAGGTCATTGTATTTGGTCAGCCAAAAAGTCCGTTTAGTTTTTTCTGTAAAATAAGAGACAATGTTTTTTGTTTTTACCAATAACTTTATTTATTTGGATATTTTGAGTATGTTGCCTATCTCCCATGTGGTATAATATTGACTGATCTCAATTAATGTCTCTATTTGATTGCTATCAACTTCAACTGTTCTACCAGACAGTGTATCATTGTCCAGCAAGAGATCTCTAGCATGACACTTTGCAAACCAGTTTTGATACATTTGGTCAGTCACAGCACCTTCTCCATACGCCGCACTAGTCTTTTTTGTGTGTGTGTTTCAATTGTATTTTTACCTTTCTTGAAATAATAAAACATAATATGCTAAAAATGTTGCTTATTTTCTTCAATCTTCAATATTAAAATGGCTACACAAAAATTCACCAATTTTGATAAGTTTTTAAATGCACAAAACAATCTAACAAAATTGTTTCAAATAAACTTAAAGACAACGGAGTGCTATTAAGCCATCTTACAGGAAGAAACAAATGCACTTTTTGGCCAACCCAATACACCTCTTTAAGATATTCTAACTTAAAATTTCTTATTTTTTCAGCTAATGCACAAAAGTGACTGCCTATAGGACACACTGGATCTCTTGGGTGCCACTAAACCCTCCTCTTTCCATAAAAAAGTGGCACTATCCTCTTCCTGACATCTGTACTGTATTTCTGCCTTGCCAATATCACTCATACTTCTTGGGACCACCAATGGATCTCAACTTAGCAAGCACCAATGGAAATAAAGCAAGAACTGAGCAACTGATATGATTCAAGAAGAACTTGATCATAAATCAAGCTGACACTTTGTAAAGGTGTGTTTGGTAGGAAAAGAGGGAAATTTGAGTGAGCTCAAGATGCATAAAAATGTAAATAGAAACAGAATGGTCAGGCAGGCTGTCGAAAGCATATATCACTCAAGAGAGAAATGCAGATCAGAGAGACATGGGTTACCTTGTTGTGCCCAGGTTAGCTGGCAGCAAAAAAAAACAAACAAACAAACCTCATAGGGAGTGGTCTGATCCTAGAAAAATGACTTAACCCCAACCCATTCATAATTACTTCAGACAAAGGAGGCATATGATGTTAAGTATATTATGCTACTTGTTAGGAACTAATAATAATTCTAATACTTCGTTAAGAATAACTTCATGCTCAGCAGAAGGATCTTCTCTTTAAAAGGTAAAGTTATTTGGATTTTGAGAAAAGTGTTTAAGATGGACAGAAGGTACTGGAAGCAGTATGTTCTAGAATACATAGCACTAGGCTGAGAATCGTAAAATTTGGAGGTTATCCCTACTTTTTTATTTGATTCTCAGTTTATTG
Organism: Artibeus jamaicensis; assembly: GCF_021234435.1. Lineage (NCBI taxonomy): Eukaryota > Metazoa > Chordata > Mammalia > Chiroptera > Phyllostomidae > Artibeus > Artibeus jamaicensis. The sequence continues at coordinate 16,588,304 of NW_026521842.1, forward strand.
AAAGACTAATAAAGAGGAAGAACATGAGAAGTATTCTTATTCTGGCTTTCCCAACGTGGAAAAAGAGAGAGATAATAGACGGTGAGGTAGGTTTATTTCTTTAGAATATTTTTCTGAGTAATTAAGAAAAATATATCATGTATTTCCAAGACTATCACCAGATTCCCTATGGATCTCCCACAATAATTTCTCTTTTCTCTTATTTCTTTCAGATTCACTTGAAGACACTGGATCTGAGTACCAGTCCTGCCACTTATGAGTTATATGATCTTGGATAAGTGACTTAACCTCTGTGAGCCCGACTCTCATATAATCAGCTAATAAAAGTACCCACATTTACAAATCAGAGCCCCAGAAGGAAGCAGCTGGTATACTCAAAATGAGTAATTGAGGAAAGTTTAATAATGAGACTAACTATAAAGGAGAGAGTAGGGTTAGGGAAACAATAAAGAGCACAACACCTTAGGACTAGCAACAGCAGGGAACCATTGCTATCCCTAGACCAGAAGGGCACAGAGAGAGAGTAATTCCTACAATATGGAAAGAAAAGTTGTAGGAGAAACATGACGGAGAGGATCTGGGATCTTTAGTAAAAGGGAAGCAACCAACACTTGGCCACTTACTATAAAACAAATACCTGTCCTACTCTCCTCCCACTCTCCAATATCTTGATTTGTAGTTGCCACACCCAGCTGGGGGCAGAAAGCAAGAGATCCCACTGATGTGGTCCATACTGGTTGACCTCTTAGGACACAAAACAGAAGAAGGAATGGAGGGGAGCAGATATGAAAAAGCAAATGAAAAATAACTAGTGGAACACCTCATAAATGTGCTAACCCAACCCCTCTAATTGTTCTCCAGTCTACCATCGTTCAAATCAAGCTATATGTGAAATCCTATCTTCCATTTAAGTGTCACCTTAATCCCTCCTGAGATCCACATTCAGACAAATTTCTCATAACACAGTCTGCATATAACCTGTGTGTGTTTATATTAATACACACCTGTTGTTTGTCTTTATTCCTCTGTACATTTATGCAAATGCTATTTTATAGAATCATCAAATTTTAGAAATAGAATGGAGATAACAGATTAAATGAGGGGTGCCAGCTACTCTTTCATTCCACAAATATTTATTGAGCTTGGGTTTTATCATCCATACCAACCCTAAGTGATTGCTAGTGGCTACCTAGAGCACTGCATTGACAGAAGTTGAAAGCCAGACTCCCACGCAGTAGGAAACATGTTTCTCACAGCTGATGAAAGAGGAGAGTGACTACATACACGCCTGAAACTACTTCATCTTGTCAATACAAATACAGAGTAGCTACTTAAATTTGAACTTTAGACAACCAATGTTTATTTTAGTACAAATATGTCCCATGCCATACTTGGGTCATATTTTAAAACCTTACTCATTGTTTATCTGAAATTCAGATTAAAATGGTCACCATGTAGTTTTATTTGCTAAATTTGGCAACCCTGGCCCTGAACCTGAATGAGATTCTTAGCTAACTTTGACACTTGGTACATAAGGTATCTGAGGCCCACAGGCTGCAAGAAACTTTCCAAAGTTACACAGCTTACTAAAACAGAAGCAGGACCACAAGCAAAGTCTTTAACTGTCCCATGCTGTGACTCTTTGCCTTAGATCATAAACTTCATGAGGATTTAGGTAAATTCATAAGCCACACAGAAAATTCCTAAGCCACTTGGCCCTTACCAACCTCTTTTAGATCAATTCAAAATATAATCTGGAAAACGTCGTAATGACACTTCATAATAGTGTTATGTTAGTTTGCAATGTACAGTATATTACACAAATTCCTCAAATGCTTACAGAATTAATAGCACCATGATACCATTCTTATTCAAATTTTAATGGGCATAAGCATCTATATTTATAAACAGGAATTCCAGATCAGGCAGCTATTTGGTTTTCTATCAAGACGGAAAATCAGCAATAATCCAAAAACCTATTACAGCTAAAAAAGTGACTAAAATTGTAAAATGAAAATTTCTACATTTTCAACCACTGAAACTGCTTCTGAAACTGAAATATATTTAAAAGGACAAGCATTTTTGCTGGGGGGGTGTGGTTCTGATATGTGAATAAACCAGTTATCTACAAATTCAGCCGGGTTGAAGAAATGGAAGAACACCAAGGTTACTGCCTATAACCCCTATTCCTCTGAATCATTCCTTCTTGACCCATTTATTTGGCTACTGTGGCCAACAGAAGTCTCTCCAATGCAGAGTCACAGCTCCTAAGGCAAAAGATAGCTTATATGCATGAGTAAAAAAGTACTTACATCACATTGTTCACAAGAATGATATTATGATTTCTCACCACCCAGGGTAGACAGAATGATGATTCCTAGAATCATGCCCACACACTAATCCCTCAAAACTCTGAATTTGTTAAGTTACCTAGCAAAGGAGAATTAAGGTTGTAGAAGGAATTAAGATGGCTAATCAGATGACCTTATGATAGACAGATTATTCTGGAGTATTGGGGTAGACTAAATGTAATCACAAGGGTCCTTAAAAGTGGAAGAGGGAAGCTGAAGAATCCATGCCAAAGTGATATAATGCTAGAGAGACTCCACTAGACACTGCTGGCTTTGAAGATGGAAGGGGACCATAAGTGAAGAAAACCACTCCAGAAACTGGAGAAAAGCAATCAAATAATTCTCCCCTAGAGTTACCAGAAAGGTCTGATGTTAGCGAGGTGAAACACAGTTTTTGATTTCTGATCTCCAAAACTATAAGATAATAAATTTGTGTTGTTTTAAGCCAGTATGTTTATGGTAACTTGCTAGAGCAGCCATAGAGAAGTAATGCAACACCTTTCTAGAATTACAAACAATTATGTATGAATAAATTGATATTTATCAGTATCAAACAAAACATTTGGATAATAATGCCACTCTCAAACATAAGGGTTATAAAAATAATTAAATGTTGATATGAACAATCAAAATATACAAGAATACAACACTGCCATCTGGAACCAGTCCAACTGGAAAAGGAGGTGAGAACACATGGTTAAGAAATGTACAGACTATTGATCAGACCAAATCCTATATTGACAAAGATGGGGTAAAAGAACAAAATGGTACAAAATGGAATGGGGCCTTGCTTAAGAGACTCCAGCTAACCAAAGCTGAAACAGAAGCCATCGAAGATAAGGCTGCATGAGAACTGGGACATAACCAGTAATGAATGAAGAGACACCCTCTGATGATGAATCAAAGGTTGAGATAGATTATGGAAAGATGAAGAGCCTGCATAAAGGAAGAGCCAGCGGTGTCTGTGCATAGGCACTGGGGGGACTTGGCAAATATGTGCTGCAAAGGCATCCAATTGCAGCAGTGATGGCACTTAGTTTATATTGACATTGCACAAGAACTCAACTTCCCAAAGATACACAGCTCTGAAAGGCAAGTCACCTAAATAACAGAGCCTTGATTGCTAGAGGAAACTTCAGTACATTCTATACAGCAGATACATCATAATCTAGTGGCAGCAACAATAAGAATAATGGGATCAAAATTATTCCCACAGCATACCCATGAAAAAATGATTAGGGTGGGGATGTAAATCTCCCAGGGAAGGCCAACACAACAAGAAAGCCTCAAAGTTAGCAAAGATCAGATTTGTTCAGTACAAGAATACCCATGGCAACAACTGATTAAAATTACAAGTAAGTTATTTAGGTAATTAACCCACTTGTACTAATCAACAAGGTGAACAGAAACTGAGTGAATTGACAGGTATATTTTATATACACACACAAACATTCATACAAACAAACATTAAGTAGATATTCAGCACCATCACAAAACTCAAATTAGGAAAATCAAAATTACTTTAGAAAAGCCAACAAACATCAACAAATACTTGCTGAATAACAGAAACGAACAATTCGTCCAATATGAAGAGGCATGGTATTGAGGTATCATAACTTTGAGGAAAAATCCTTACCAGGAACATAAGCTTATAGCATCAGAATTGCAGAAATTTACTGGCTGCAGTAACAAATGGAGAATTACTCTAGATATATTATGCTTACATCTTCACAGAGACCAGTGGAAAGTCATTCTGGAGACCATCATAATCAACTTCATAGGAGGAAAGTTTGAAACTCAGCCCCATAACCTCCTAGCTGCATGATTCTTGGCAAGATATTTGAGCCTATGTTCTCTCTTTTGTAAAATGGAGATAGTATGATAATAATGTATATGCAAGCTCTTTGTAAATGAGGCACGATATAAATCATATTATTATTTCACCATGAGACACAATTATGCTACTAAGAATTTAAAGCTATGTAATTAAAATTAGTTTGAGTATCAAGTGGCATAATATATACATACAAACGACTGAAAATGACTGCAACAAAAACACTTGGCTTGAGTTGTAATAGCAAGCCAGAAAATGTTGGCCATATAAATCAGGTATTTCACAATTTTACAAAACTATTAATGCAACAGAACTCATTAAACATACTTCACCATTTAAAATAACACTGAAATGATAGCAAAATAATTTAATATACTACTCATCTTATAAAAAATGAAGATTGTCAAAGCAAATTAACTTATCATCTTAGAAACTTATGTGACCCAAGAAATGCAAGTTTGAAGTTTTTTTGATGCAAAGAATCTATCAGATTTGATACCTGTTCAGAAGGCTGTGCTTTTAAATGTTTGGGATATATTTAGGATGTTTAACAATATATAATTTATTAATAATACTGCCCTACAGCTATCACTTTATGGCACCTACGCTTAGATGATTTTTTTTTTCAAAAAACCATCGCTACTAACAACAGCAATCTTTATTACAATGGTGACTCCCACTCCTCTCCAGTGTTGAGCTCTTATAGATTCTTCAAATTCCTGGGAAGCATGGTTGAAATGTCCAAATAAACATGTAAAAATCTGGTAGGACACACAGGAGGAAGATTGCATTACAGATCCTAGGGGTCATTTTGTTTGTGAAGAAGCTATTTAAGTGGCAGCCTCAAGTAAGGAGGCTCTTTACAGGTGCAACGGTTGAGATTTCAGTGCTTCAGTCTGACTAAGACACAGGGGACAAGAGGTAGAATTTGGTGAAATTAAACAATGAGCTCATCTGGAATACGTTTCCATACCTATTTGACACTCCCTCACCTTCAATAGGGAACAATAGTGGACAGGGTCAGAGTTGAAAATTTCCTTTCATTACCACACGTCTATGCAGAACTACATAGATGAACATTAGAAATTGTTGGTTGAGTAGTAAAAAATCAAAGCAGTCCATTGGAAGAAATTCTGCCTTCTAGTGCAGCTCTCCAGCTGGCTTATTCTGTGACCCTTGTAGGTCAACTAACATCACCATCACTAACTGCAAATGTATGCATTCATTTATTTAACAAATGTTTATCAAGCAACTATATATGCCAGGCATTGTTCTAAATGCTGGGAATACTGCAGGGAACAAAAGAGACAAAACAAACAAACAAAACAAAAACCTTGCCCTCAGGGAGCCTGCTTTCTGGTGGAGGTAACATGTGACTGGAATGCTGAGCTATGCCTTACCAAACTGTAATTCTTTTAACTAATGTGGGAAGAAAAGAATTGCGTGCAAAGAAATAAGTGAAAAATAATTCCTGACCTTCCTGCCCTCTGTGTACAAATAAAAATCACATTAAAAATGCTATCACCTGTCAATTATATCTTAATATTTTTGGCCTGCCACAACTCAGCACAGCTTTACCTTTCCAACCACATTTATTACTATTTAATTTCCTTATCCTGAAGGTCTAGTTAATAGTAATTACTTTGTATAATCCCTTGAGAATTCCCACCCTCATGCTGTGAGGATTCTTCTCCCCACGCTGGAAATCCTCTACCTCCTCTGCTTTTGTATCACACCCAATGCCAACCATTCTTCAAAGTACAGTCCCAACATCACCTCCTTCTTGGTGCTATACTTAATTCCACGACATCCTTCCTCTGGATCCCCTGTTATCCAGCAATATCACTATTCTACCTGTCAATATAATCACATGAGTATATCTTGCTGCCCTCATTCTAAATCAGGTTATAAAATGTTACTCTTTCATTCCTAATAAATGTATATTTATTTCACTTACAAATTATGTAGATACACACATATATAGTCTAATGTACAGATATTATTTACATAATAGAACACAAAACAGTAGATATTTTTCAAGGGTGAGATAAAATAAATAGAAGCCCTAATGTTCTTCTGATACCCTCAGTAGACTGCACTCCTGAGATGGGCTCATTCTGCTTTGGAGACAACCATCCTTGAAGTTAGAACATATGCATGATCCATATTTTGACTCTTCCCTCAACACAGCTGCTGACTGTAACACAATGTCATATATATTACCATAAGGGATGATAACCGGTTATTGGATGGATGCACGCATCATTTTCTCCCCTTGCAAGGCAGGACACTAAGGTAGAAGAAAAAAGACTGGAAATCAGGAGCCTGGTTCAAACCCTAGCTAACTATATGTCCTTGAGCAAGCCACTTGATATTTCTGAGCCTTGATTTTTCTCATTGTGTAAAATACAAGAAAATAATGTGGCCTCTGAAAGCTCCTTGGAACTCAAATGTTTAGGATGCTAAGGTATGGGGGTGATAAGGCATGATGGGAAGACTGAAGAGAGAGTCAATTCATAAAGTCTTCAGAAGAAAGGTGAGGAGCAAATTCAAGCCTTTTGATGATCATTACTAAGGTAGCTATATCTCACTTAGTCTACATGAATTGGGCAGAGGCAGCATTTATCTCAAAACATTATAGAGGGTGCTAGAGGATCTTTCCCCAATGAAGGCACCTGAGGACAGTGCCCTAACAGCTGGCATCATGTCCCCCCTTGGCCCAGCTTCCATAGATAGCTGGTCACATAAACGGAGAATCCAGATGAGCAGGGTGTAGGCAAATGAGGTCACACTGCACAAAATGTCAGACTGGGGCCTATTTAAAGCAATTGTCAGGAGGGAATTTTCCTCATTTGCCTTGCTCCGGCATGTCTGGAGAAACATTGTGTGGAGCTTTTACCTTTTTCTGAGGCCTCACGCATGGGACATAGCCAAAGGCAGATTTCTGGACCCATCAGACCAATCATTTTACAGGACATTGTGAGTCCCTGGTCTGATGTTCCTTGTATTTCCATTACTATCTCATTCGATCAGCTTCTGAGTGCAGTGACAAGACTTGGCTTCCTTCCCTCGAGAGCTCTGCCTTCTGTCCAGTTCTTATGTCCTAAAAGAATTTTTTTTATAAATAATGGCTACAATACTTTTTTTTCTTAGCTTTAGGCTACCGCTCCTGGTCCTGCCATCTGAGAAGGTGGTGACTAATCCCTTTCTCTCATTTATATGGTTACCTTGAAGGTAGTTATAGACTGCAATCACTCCCCTCATAGAAGCCTTTCTTTTGGGAGCACATAACTTACTTCTTCAGTCAGACCACTCAAGTTTACTCTCCCAACGTTTCTATCATTTTTGTGGCCTTTCTTTATTTTCTCTACATTTATTTCCTCTTAAATTGTGGAGATGTGTACCACAGCTAACTTTCCAGATGCGGTTCACATCTTTTCAGGCGAGGCAGACCAATAGCATTCCCCACCTGGACCTCCTTGCCATAGACCATTTATTTGATAATAGAACCAGCATCTCCATGCAAATCCCTATTTAGTGGTCATCAGACATTTACTTTAGGTATTTTTCAGACCCACAAGCTCTGCAGTTAGTGAGTCACATTCTCATTTGGATCTGGGCTGTTTGCATCCCTGTCTGAGTATAGAACTTTGTATTTATTACAAGTGCATCTCATCCTTTGCTGGCAGCTTCTAGTCAGTGTTGGTCACCTGGCCTTTTGACTCTAATTTCCATAGTGTGTGTATGTTTCTAAGCTATTCAGTCTGGCTTGCCTTAAAAAATTATTGCTAAATATCAGTCACTGTTATGAGACAGTTCTGGTTTTGGAGGATCTCAAAGCATCGTGAACAACCTGAGTCTTTTTACACCCTGGCACTATCTGTAGAGCTCTCAGAGGATTTTTTCCCCTAAAATCAGAAGCACCTGGTTTTGGTGTTAGTTATGGCATCTGCCCCCTAGATTCTGAGTCCCTTGATCAATGGGGTAATCGTCAGGCACATGTGGCTATTTAATTACATTAATCATATAAATTAATTGAAGTGAAACTTCCTATAATCAAATAACATTTAAAATTCAGTTCCTGAGTTTTAACAGCTAAATTTTAAGTGTTCAGTCTAGAGAATCTAGTGGCTGCCATATTGGACAGCTCAAACATGAAACATTTCCATCATCCCAGAAAGTTCTAGATGACAGTACTGCTCCAGACAGTTGGGTTCCACTGCTTCTCCTCCTTTATGTTGGGCAGACATCATCACCAGGCAGTAATTTTTTCTCTTCCTTGTGCTATATTTTCATTGCTTACTAAACTCTTTCTGTGGCAATTAATGTGGAGAACAACTGGTCCCTACCTTCACTCATCCAACAAACACTCACTGAGCACTAACCATACGCCAGGCCTTCCTCCGGGATCTGGGGATAAACAGCCAATGAGGCTAAGTCCCTGTCCCTATATAGCTTGCATTCTAGTGAATGAGACAAACAACACTCAAGGGTATGTATAATAATGTGTCAGTGGGAAGCTCTAAACCAGGGGAAAGGATGGAGTGTGCAGATGGAGGGCCATCAGGGAAAGCCTCTCTTGGAAGTACTTGAACAGAGCCGTGTAATGTGTTCGAGGATGAATATAAGCTTGCCATGTTTGAGAAAGGTAAAGAAGGTTAATGTGGCTATGGAGAAATAAAAAAGAGGGAGCATGACAGAAGAGGCAAAGGCACGTATCATGGGACCTGAAACTAATACAATATGTGGACCCACATTAAGACAAATAAAAACAAAATTGCTGATGGATCCTTTCAAATCTCAGAAAAGATCTGTGCAAATGAAGGGCCATGAAACTTAAAATTTCACTTGCTTTTGACTAAAGCTACTTTCACTGAAAGATGTCAAAGATAGGTGGAGACCAGATCTTGTAGAGTGTTGAGACCATAGTAAGAATGGGAAGTCACAGGTAAGGGTTTTGAGTGGAGAAGGGCTGGACTCTAATTTACACTGCAAAAATTTTTTGATTTATGCTTTCTCTGGCTTCCGAGTAAGAAACTGACGAGGGAAACAAGGGCAAGGGTGAAAGGAGAGAGCTCAATCAAGTAGGAAACAAGAAATGACTGTCTTTACACCAAGGTCATGGGTGGTGTAAACTGGAAGTGATAAGCAGTGGATGGGAAGGCATTTTGAAAGCAGAACATGCAGAACTGCTGGTGACTTCAATGTGGTAGGTGAGAGGATCCTGTATTTGCAACTGGAGGAACTGAAGGGGTAATGGTGACATTTACCAGGATGGTTAAGCACTAAATTTGAGGGATAAAATCAGGAGTTCAATTTGCCCACATTTAGTTTAAACTGCTTCTTAGACATTTGAGCAGAAGTGTTAAATAAGCATTTTGGATATAGACTTTGAGAACTGAGAGGAAAGAAGGGTCATAACATATAAATCTGAGCACTATCTGCACAGATTGTATTTAAAGCTATGTCAGTGGTTGAAAAACACCCAGGGAGCAAGGGTAGACAGAGAAGAGGGTTTAGAGCTAACTTCTAGAGGACTCCAACATTCCATGGTTGAAAAGATACCAAGCTTCAATTATTCTCACTTTAATTCTTTATACTTGACCTCATGGGCCAAAAACTCCCCCAAATTTAATTTTGTAATGAGTAAGAGTGGATTCTGTGTCTATCTTATTCACTATAGAATCCCCATGGCCTCCCATGGTGCTGGAATGAACACATTAAGTATTTAGTGAACTTTGAGTTCATCTGTTTCATGGACTCCATGGTGCCCTCATGGTCCATGCTGGCTTTACAACAGTCACACCCATGAGCCACCACCAGTCCTGAATTTGGTGACTCAGACATTTTTCTAACAAACACCCAGATGTTTTGTTCTTCCTAAGTGTAAACATCTGGCTCACCCCATATCAAATCTTCTTTAAATCATTGTATGCATTGATTTACCATAGACACTGGTTCTAAGTTTAAAAAGATGTTGTTCTACCCATGCCCTCCAAAGAAGGTGCCATTTGTGAAGGGAACAGACATGTCCTGTTGAGTTCCACAGCCGGAGGTATCAATTGCTTGAGGAGCACTGAGGAGAACTCACTGAGACACAGATGGTCACTGAGAACAACCTTAGTTTATCAGGGCTATACAACAATACTTTATTTTTAGTGGGAATGGTTTTTCGATTCTGTAGCATTTGGAACTCTAAGTAAGCAGCAGGATATGTGAATGGATACATTTGCTCCAGGACATAGTTTTCTTGATTTCTCTCAATACCTGAACCCTATGTAAATTGTTCCTGATCATGTGCAATACAGAAGCATGTCCTGTAGGCTCAGCACCCCCCAAATTTATCTCACATCCATTTACTTCTCTCCACCTTCACTGTCAATACGCTGATCTAAGTTCAGATAGTGGCTCAACTGGCATTCTCCAGCAGTCTCTGTATGGCCCCTGCTTCTATGCTTGCCTCCCTCCCCATTTCTATCCTTTGAGTGTAGACACAGTCTGGGGACAAACAAGATTTAAAACATAAGATTTCCAAAGTTCCTTTTAAAGGCACTTCTATGGGAAAGGGCAGTTGAATATATCCTTCTCAAGTTTAGCACAGTCCCTTAAGTTAAGCACCTTCAACCCTGCTTTGCCTGCAAAGAGTTTTTTAAGGATGCTCCACTGAGGCATCTGCTTTTCCTTCTTCCTATTAAAAATGGCTCCTGGATGCTTTTATTCTTAGTAATGCCATTCTGTTGTAGCACCAATATAGTTGTATAAGCGCATCGTTTCATGCTCTATTCACCTTCTGAATCTTTTAACCCGACCTCTCTCAGCTGAGAAAAGAAATACTGTGGGTTTAAATCTATCTGCTATCAGCTGCAGCAGGGTAATTCTTACCCCAGGGCCCCAAACCCTCATTTCAGAGGACTAATCCGAACCTCTTTTGGAGGCAATGCTATTTCCTTCACTACCTGGTTTGGCTGTGTGCTGAGCCCCAGCTATATTTAGGCAGTGGAGGGGAAAAATAGGGATATTAACCTCTAACACTGATGAAAATAATAGCCACAATAAAATCGGGATGAAAAATACAGGGGTAGTAATTATTTTCCTCTACCTTACCCCAGAGGAAACAGTTTTCAGATAGAGCCTAAGGAATTTGTAAAAGGTCCCTCCATTTGGGGTTTTATAGGGCAGGTGGAGGGACTATCTGGAGACACGGGGAGTTGTCAGAGCCTCAGACAATGGGGCGTTAAGTGATGGGGCATCCAGCAGAATCCCATTCCTCTCCCTCAATTCTTCAGAGGTTGAAAATCTGAGGATGCAGGCTCTTGGAACCACTTCCCTCCTCTGTTCTATCTGGCAGCATCCTAGTGTGGAAAATATACTAGACTATATTTCAAATAACCTAAACCAACTGGCAAAAAGTACTAAATTCTTGCTTTTGTGTCTGGCTCTTAAATTCCTGCAGACCTGACTTAACAGACAAGAGAGGGTCATAAAACTGAACCTGTGAAACAAAAATAGACCTTTCGGGACTTCTCATACACACACAGCAGGGATGCCAAAATCGCTTTCATTTTTTCACATTTCCAGTCGTGTTGCGCTTCCTCCACATGCTCATGTGTCTGTGCAGGAATGGGGGGGCAGGTGTTTTTCTAGGCGCGGTGTGTCTATCACTGAAGTGTGCAGGACTGCAAGGGCTTAAACTCGGAGGGTCCCATCTTTATGTAAAACAACTACACCTTGATACAACCTCTCCATTTCCGTAATTAATTTCAGGCACCTAAGACAGCATGACTTGGTTCTGTGTGCTACTCTAACTGCTGTGGTTTAAAAAGGCTTTATGCTTTGAGGTTTCCTCATTCAGAAATCAAATAATTTAAACCTAAAAAAAAATACACAAGTGCCTTCTGGCTACCGATGACAGGGAGTAGCAATAATAAAAAATAATAATAGTAAAAATATGCAACCACGTTAATGCCAGGGACCTGGGGATGGGAGGCAATAGACAGAAATGAAATTAGAGGGGAAATCATGATATTGCTGAAGTGCTGGAGTGCTGCTCTCACACTAAGACCAGGGGGATTGGGATAAGGTAAAGTTAATTGCATTTCCAGATGACAAACCTCTCACCTCTGAACTGAATGGCTCTTTATAAAAGCTATCAGTAATAAACTGTAAATCTCAGCCATGATTGCAAATAAAGGTCATCCCTTTCATGCTGCCACTTTCCTGGGCCTTATTACATTCCCGCCTGAACCGTTTTCACTTCTTAAGGTGTGCCGGCTGTCCATATAAGCAATCAGCACGGCTTGCTTTCTTTATTTTCTAAAGCATGACATTATCAGATTTACATCCTTGTACCTTGTGCAACTGAAGTGGGCCAATCCCCTACTGCTGGGAGGGAAGGCAGCACCCAGGGGTAGGATTACTCTTTATCTTCTCCTATGAATGTAAAGGAGGTCCTGCTATACGCCCCCACCCCACCCCTTTCACAACCTGCATCGCCAGGCTTTGTAAGAAGCCACAACATATCCCACCTAACACATTGGCCTTAATTGCTGTAGCCCTGCCCCAATTCTCTTTCTCCATGTACATGGCTAGGATCCCTGTTCCCCACTACTCCCTGCATCAACAAGCCTCCTTTAGAAAGCTGAGCTAAATTTAATTTAATGCAATTTTTAACAATATTCATTAACTTCCGCTCTGTCAATGACATTGTCCCCAAATCCTTCTTTTTACCAGTACACCTCTCCAATTCTGTCAACAGTAGTGATGGTGAATATTTAGGGAGCACTTGCTATATGCCAATCTACAGTGCTAACCATGTAGCAATAATTCTCACCTAATTCTCACAACTGCCATACCTAAGTGCAAGTTCATCTCCATTTTGCAGATAAGGAAGCTGAGGCTCAGGGAAGTTACAGTCTCAGGTTTCCTACCAGTGCAAGTGGCAGGGACAGGATTTTATTTTTCTTTAGCTAAAGGAACCCAAAAGCATCGTGGAAAAGACTAAGAAAGATTACACAGTATGAAACAGCAGAAGCAATTGTTGGATGCAAAACTGACTTCAAGAGCTCACTCCCAAGAGACAGAGCAAACACTGCAAGTGACCCATGCTAGGAAGGGAAATAGACACACCCAATAATCCTACACAACAACTCTTGGTCTAAGAGATAATGCACTAATCACTACACTTAGTGTTGATGAGAGTGCAGAAAAAAGAAAAAGGGGGAAAAAAGTATTGGCCTTCAACCCCAAATGCAAGTTTCAGTTCTGAGTCTATTCAGACACCATTTTATCCATTTGCCTAATTATTCATTCAATCACCACGTGACAGGCAAGATAATCACTATGAGACTTGTTTCTCTGTTAATTACCTTCCCTTGTCACAAACATTTTTGTGTTAAACAAACAGGGAATATATTTTGCAAAATATTTAGTATTCTTCAAATGCATATTTAAATCACAACAACCCCCTAAATGGTAGTAGTAATGTATATTCCCCTGTTTTAAGCTGGGTTGCAACTATTTTAAAAAATCAGACAGGGGAAATCTTAATATGTGAGAAAAACCACTATATATTTGCTTACTATATATTCAGAGCTACAATCATGTCCCATGTGTGTGCCTCTGCACTATACTAACTGCCAAACAATTTATAAAAACCTAAAACACCTTGTTCTTGCCTTCCAAGAGCTTACAATTTCTTTTAATTGATGAAAATAACATGGCAAAATGGCAATGTGGGATTTAATCAATGGTTTGGAATAATACTAAGAAACCATATCAACACAAAAAATAACAACCAACAATTTTTACATGAGCTCAAGCAAAGTCAAGATCACTTCTTACTAAGGAGTTCATGGCAAGGAGATTCTCTAGATGTTTGAATAAGGTATAAAATCTTGATTAATGAAAGAAGAACATTCTCATATCAATTAATTAAACTGCATTGTGGATGATAAGGAAATCTCTGAAAGGAAGAATTACTCTCCTTCTGCAGAATATTAATCATGAAGTTTCTAAATGGAAAATTCACAGCTGAGTGGAAAGTGAACAAAGCTACTAGCAAATTCTGAGAAGATATGCTAGAACTAGGTGTTCTCTCTGGTCGCCACAGGAATCATGTTCTCTGGAATAAGCCCTGAGTGTCCTCGGCTCTTCCCCGGGGGGCGTCCAGCTGGAAACCCCAGGAGACGACCACGCAAAGTAAGATGCAGTAACTTGTGCCCCACATTTTGAAGACAGAAACTGACATATGACTAAAGCATTTGTAAGTCTCCCAACATTTGCAAAAGTTTATCTTGGGAATTCTGGGGGTCACTTTTTTATTGACAGAGCTCCAATTCACACATTCAAAGACTTCCTGAGTAAAATCGGTGAGTTCAATAATTCCATATTGAAGTGACATACAATATGGTTACAGTGACCGTCCAGAGCTAATTTTTAAGTCACTGATGTGTCATTTGAAAAGAAGGCAACAATGAAGGAGGAGATGAAGGAGGAGGAGTGGGAGGAGCAGCAGCAAGCAGAAGGCAGTAGCATTTCATTCTGGAATTTGAGAAGAAAATCCAAAGAATGAGGTTGGCTTTACCAGGGCCTAAAATCCTACACAATGTTCATTTATTCATTCTCTCATTTGCTCTATCATGTCTACTATGTGGAGGGTGAAACATTTAGGTCCTACAAAGATAGGTAAGACCCTAATCTATGAGGATCTTAAACCAAATGGTTCCATAAATGAAAAATTCAGGCATAGAAGCACAAGTCAATAGTGACAGCAGAACTGAAGCTACAGTTCTTACTGCACAGCAGCAAAGATCACCTCCTAGGAGCCTGCAAGGTTCGTTTCTGTTGAATTCTGATATTGACTCATCTTTGTTAATTTCTCTCAACTGTGAAGAACTTCATATTTTTAAAAGTGGTTATATAAGTAGACTGCCTCTCATGAAAATGAAACATAACCACTAAGTGTTACTGCTATTCAAAGGCTGCATTTTTACACACCTATTTGCTATTTACAAGGAAGTCCCCGGGTACACATGAAAGGTAATATCAGTTACTCAGTAACAATAATGAAGAAGACTTGTGTGTGAAAACAACAGCTTTCTTCCATATTAAAAGTTTCATCAGTTATTATGACGAACAAAACAGAAAGAGACAATTTGCTTGGAGATTAATATAACTTGTGGCTTTGGAGGGGGCAGAGATGTTAAAACTAGCTATTTTATTTAGCATTTCCTGCCTCATTACCTAAGCAAGAGAGTGCCATATCTGAACAAATCCAGAATCACTAAGCTTCTTCTTTTTTTTTTAATGTGATCCATGTTTCTCAAACTTTAGCATTCATCAGAATTTTGCTGAAGAGCTTCTGAAAGCCCTATCTCCAAATATTACAAATGAACAGCTCTAGGGTAGGGCCTGAGAATTTTCATTTTTAACAAGTTCCCAAGTAATGTTGAGGCTGCTGGTCTTGCAATCACACTTTAAGAACCACTGTTATGGATGAGGGTTTGGCCATCCATATATAGCCTACTGCGCATTTTGTAAACAAAATTTTATTTGAACACAGCCATACCCATTAACTACATATTATCTCTGGTTGTCTCAAACTACAATGGCAGAGCTGAATGGTTGCCACAGACATCTTGAGACCCACAAATTTTAAAGTATTTATTATATGGCCCTTTACAGAAAAAGTTTGCTGACTTTGGGTATTGATTACAAGCAGAGTCACAGAAACTCAGAGCTGGAAGGCACTGTCTCTAACAGTGTTAGTAAGTGAAGAAACCTGCCCATGAAGTTGAGAAAAACTCAGACTGGCACCCGGCAGGACTGGCCAGTGCAGGGTCTAAGCTTCAGATGCTCAGCCAGCAGTTGGCTTCGTGGAAAAGCAACTGACATGCTACTCCCATCTCCATGTGACAAACCTGAATCTTGACACTTACAGAGAGGCAAAGCCTGAGCCTGTCTTTGGTTGAATAGGTAAACCCACACATTGATTGAGCCTCTCTTTGGCTAAATAGGTGAACCCACACAATCTGCATTGTAAATTAGGAATAAACCTTTGTCATCTCATGCCCTTATACAGTAGATACTTACCTATGGGGCAGTGATTCTAACTTGTCTTGAATCACAGACCCGTTTGAGAATCTGCTAAATCTTATGGACCTTCTATACCAAGAACATAAGTAATTCTTGTAAATTTTTGCATTCAGTATTAAGGGGCTCAATTATTCCCTGAAGCCCACTCATAAAGTAACAATTTAAGTGTTCTAATTCATGATATGATTAGAGGGAAACATTTAAAAACCTGCTTCTCTTCTTCTGGTGGCAGATATTCATCATTTGATACTGTGAATATCTTTGAGTGGAGTGTAGCAAAGCGTCAGCTGCTCCCTGAACATCTGTGTCTCCCCCAGATCCCCCAGCTTCCTCACAGTTAGACAAGGCTGAATGGCTAGGTCTAGGGATAAGTCTCTGAGCAGGAATGACATGTACTGCTACTAGGGAGGACCACGAAAACCTGGCATATGACCTTCTGGTTCCCTCCTTCTCAGCAGTAAAGGAGACTCCAGGTTTCAGGTGGTTGCATGAGATGAACCCAAAAGTGTGGGTCCCTGAATTATTGTGGAGGAGACCCCATCTGCCCCTGAGCTGAGCTAAATATGCTGAATCCGCATTGTAAATTAGGAATAAACCTTTGTCATCTTATGCCCTTATAAATTGGGAGTTAATTTGTTACCACAGCATACCCTAAGGGGGTAAAAACATTAGAATACATGAATATATGGGACTATCTTCTTTCTCAACTTTAGATGCTGGGGCAACATGAAAATGCTCATTGCCAGAGACAGAGGCAGTGAAATGGAGGCCATGATATGTAGCCCAGCTCCTTCTGTCTGTCTAAGGTGCTCACTCCTTCAGCTGCCAGGAGAATTGGCTGTTGACTCACAGCTGCTTCCCTTGCTGAAGACAGCCACCATGGGCATGACTGGCATGCTGTGATTGTTAATGTGGGGGTATAAACGCCCAACCCCCTTCCCCCAATTCTAACAACTCTCCATGGCCAATTTAGTCTCCTACAAGACCAGCAGCAGCCCTGGTGGCAATCAGAGATTCAACTCCCTCCTCTGCCCAATCCTGCCACATTCCTAAGGCCCTTAGCAGTGTTGTTGCCAAGCGCACACAAATCTCTACCTTTGACTCTGTTTCTGGGTAGCTCAACCTAAGACTAGCACTTGGGAAAGGAAAAGTGGAGGTCGAGCGGGGGCCACAGTCAAAATTCTTTGTTGTTTCATTAACCCGGAAGAAACCTGGTGGGAAAGAAGTTTGTTGCCCACAATATCTGGGGCACTTTTATATTTTATTCTAGGAGACTGAAGAATTATTCATTCAGATTCATAAACTTTCTGTCAATTGTTAGTTAACTGTATGTCAGTCAATTGTGTTTATTTCAAGTAATAATAATAGCTAACGCTTGCTATGTGCCAGTTTTAGTTGTAAGGACTTTACATGTATTAACTTGTTTAAACTTTGCAACAATCCAATAAAGTAGTTACTCCCATTACTCCCATTCTCCAGATGAGGGAACTAAATAAAGTCAGATGATCTGCCTTGGTCACACAGCTAGTGAAGAGTAAAGCTATGCGTAGGGCTGCCCTAGACACCACTTTGCACCTTATTCTTCACTCCACCTATTCAGCTGGCACCATCCCCACTAGCCTAATGCTGTTCCTAAGAACAGTAACCCAAGAAAAGGGTGCTTTCAGGTGGAAAGACTGCCGTGAACAAAGAATAACTAAAAATACAGTGACGGGGGCAATCACAGTAAGAAGATGCTTGGCTGTCTTGGAGAGATGGCTTGTAGAGCAAAGGAGACAGTCAAGCATGTGGGCTCTGGAATCAGAGAGAACTGTGTGACTTGAACAAATTACCAAACCACTCTGAGCTTCAATTCCCTCATCTATAAAATGGGAATGAAAGAAACAACACTTTAGGATTATCAAAAGGATTGAAGGAGAAAATTCATGTCAAGCCCTTAACCAAGTGTCTGTCACCCTAGAAAGTTATACCAGTATGTATAATCACGTCTTTTTTGTAATCATGACCAAAAAGAGAGATTCTAATATTCAGAATAGTTTTTAACAAAATAATACACATACATAGTTTGAAAAAGCCACGTAATTCTGTAAGGCCTCTACTGAAGAATAGTAGCTCCCTGCTTCACACTCTTCCCACCCTGGATTCCTGCTCCCAGGGTGGGGAGAGTGGCTTCAGGAGAAGCCACTTCAATTCTTTTTAGTTATTTCTTCTGCTATTTGCCTCCACGTTTCTAACTAATCTGCTTTTCTTTGTGTTTCTTGATTTTGTTTTTTAAATATCATCTATTGATTTCACACTACAGAAAATGAGGAATCAGATCTCTTACAAACCTAAGCACGTGGGTACGCATATACACCATTCGTTTGATATAATTAGACAACAAGTTTTAAAAACAACACTTGCTTTCTATAATGTAATTGTACTGCTATTACACAAACATTATTCATACATAAGCCCTGTAGCTTATTATAATTATAATTCTTTTCTCACATAACTTTTTGTTTTTCTAAGAGTTAATAATGTCCTTGTTTGTTTTAGTTTTTATGTCTACTTGGTTTTCTATAAATCTACCGTTAATTTATCCCCATATCTTCAACCATCTTTATGAATTTCTTATAAATATGTTTTGAATACATCATGTTATCTACCCTATTCATTTTCTTTTTCCTCAGAGATGTCCTGGAGCCCTATGTCTTATTGCTCCAAACTAGACTGGTTTCTACTTTAAGCCTCTACCCAGCAGTTATCCTGAAGTGTCTCTTCCCCATCATCCTGAGAATTCCATTTGCCTCCTTCTCGTGTTAAATAAATTACTTCCTGGACCTTCATGTCCTCTTTTTTAGATTATTCCATCCACATCAGCAAAACACATCCTTCAATAACTTTCTGAGAAAGGGAACAGGGGAGATAAATTCTATGCTCATGCTTAAGCTACAATTTGACCGGTCATTAAGTTCTCACTGTAATTGTAATTTTTGGTCAACATTTATTGTTTTCTAGTTTCCAAAGAGTCTAGCAAGAAAGCTGACAGTAATTGGGACTGTTTTTCTCTCTGAAATTTTTTAATCCCTATTTATATGGAATTTCTGCCATACTTATTTGTTGCCTATATACGTGAGGGCCATTTCGCATTTCAACTATCTTTTAAAATAGCATCCTACTCTTACTGCATTGTTGTGGTATCTTCCCTTGTCTCTTTGAGTATCTTAATTTTGTTTTTATATTTTCTCTGCTTTTTGCACTGTTTCATTTCCTCTGAGTTTCTTTTTCTCTTTGTTTCTGTCATCAAGATAAAGGTTTCCTTAATTGTCTGGGGAAAATTGTTCATTCATATTTAAAAATGAGACACTTTTTAAAAACCTGTTGGACAAACAAGCAAGCAAAATATGATCAGAGACATTGAAATAAAGAACAAACTGACAGTAACCACAGTGGAGGGGGGAGGGAGATAATGGGGGACAGAAGGGAAAGGATCATAAAGGAACATGTATAAAGGACTCAGGGACAAAGCCAAAGGGGGGAAGGATGGAGGGTGGGAGAGTGGGAGTTAGTGGTGGATGGGGCAGGGTTAAGTGGTGGTGGGAAAACGAAGACACCTGTATTCAAACAATAAATTGTTTTCAAAAAAGCTGATGGAAGTTCTGTGTGGAGTTGGTAGTTTTTGTATTCAGGAGGGGATCTGCTTGTTCCTTTGGGATCCCAGCTGACAATATCTGCAGATCATTCCCCTTGGAATGGCCAACTGCCTCAGAAAGTAACCCTCCAGTCTCCAGCCTGAAGATGATAATCCAGGTCAACAATGTTCTCCAACCAAGGGTCGGACCAGGACACAGGACAAGGAGGTCTCCCCATTCAGTATGCAGACTTCGTTTAACCCTCATTTGCATAGAATAATGTCCCTCACTCAGCTGTGCCTGATTGCCCAAGTCAGAACCTGTTCTGCCTCTGATGGTCTTCACTTAAGGAGTGGAGTCCAGGGGACTCCTTACATAACTCTTTTATGCAACTTCCAACCAGTTCTGTTCCCAGCCCTACCCATTTCCACACCTGCAGAGATAGCCAGCGCCTCCAAGAGCAGAATCTTCCATATTCTGGTGCCTCCAACTGGCTCAATTCTTGACTTTGCCTTTGTGGGCATATAGTTTCATTTTTCTGTCATCCACTAAATCATCAGTTCAGTTGTTTTCCAGCTTCCAAACTTTTGTTGACTGTTCTTATCTGCCATCACTTCCTCTTCTGTGTGTTTGTTGTCCTTATGATTTTGTGCTTCCTTATATCTAAACCATCATTTAGTAAGCCTTTGGGGGAGAGCAGAGATAAGCCTACATGTTTAAGTTACCATATTTCTGAATTACATCTTTGTAGCAGACACCTTATGGTGAGCCACTTGTATTCCATAACTGGGGTATATGCTCTCTGGAATGCTAAGAAATGATCACAACTGATATATCTAGTACAATATCAGAACGGAAAGCACCCAAACAGTGTAACCCCTTCAATAAAGCACAAGACACACTGTGATTAAAACGCACTCAGGAATCTGTATGGTGGGCGCAAGCATGGATCAACCTCAGCAAACAGCCTCATGGGTCCCATTTTGGATGACTAAATAAAATTGATGCCAGCAAGGAAAATACTGTTCAGCTACTCAGGATGTTCCAGGAAGTGGCATGTTCCATGTCTCCTGGTTTCCTCCTAACATCTTCATGCCAGAATTACCAATTTGGGTAAGACCTGGGATCGTTAGGTATTCAAGTAGCATTTGTTTAGTTCTGGAATTGAAGGGGAATAAGTTTCATGTAGCTTCATCTTAATGAAAGTTTATTATGTTGTAAATCTGATGTAATTTCAGGGGCTTGCTGCCTTCCATGATGGATGCATTATCTGGCTTACGAATCATAAGAAGTGATTCATAATGTACTCACTACAAATTCCAACATTGGATTGACCTACTCTATAAATCTTCTGCCTAAATACCCTCACTGTATTCTTAAAGTATGTGTTCTGTATATTTTTTTGTATCAGCCAAGGGCCCAGGAGGAAACAACTTGCACATACTCACATGGAGTAACTAAGAACGGACTACAAGTTCTCCGTGCTGTCAGAAAGTAGAGTGTCCCTATGAAAACTTTCACAGCCGAAACGGCCTAAAGCTAAGAGTACACCCCACTTCCCAAAACTTCACTTTACCCCACTGGCTTTTACAAAACACCTACATTAAAACCTGTTTTTGCTAACTGAAAAAAATTCAGAGGATTTTTCCTTTTACAAAAAAGAAAAGCCATTACCATATTAATGTTTTGTTAAAAGCCTATTTACAGAAACATGAGTAGTGTTTAGAGGTGTGAGCTGAGTTTAGGGAATCCCAGATGCAATGGTGAAGCTATAGCATGGGAGCCATTACCACCCCTAGGCCTGAAGTGAGGGCAGAGTTGCCAGGACTGGGCAAGAATCCTCTGTGGGGGAGGGCTGCAGACCAGAGGGCTCTGGTCTTTAATAGAGAAACACAACCAATTCTGAACCAGGAAGGCAGAAAACCAGAGGAACAAATACAATAGTGCCCTCTTATCTGCACTTTTGTTCTCCCTGATTTCAGTTACACATGGTCAACCATGGTCCAAAAATAGTAAATGGAAAATTCCAGAAATAAACAACTCATAAGTTTAAAATTGTATAACATTCTGAGCAGTGGATTGAAATCTCACATTATCCACTTCATCCCACCTGGAGTGTGAATCTTTCTTTTGTCCAGAATGTCCACATTGGACATGCTACTCTCCCATTAGTCACTTAGTAGCTGTCTCAGTTATCAGATGGACTGTCTCAGTATCCCAGTGCTTGTGTTCAAGTCACCCTTATTTTACTTAATAATGGCCCCAAAGCACAAGACCAGTGACGCTGGAAATTCTAGTATGTCAAAGAGAATCCATAAAGTGTTTCTCTTTTACCTATTGTCACTAATCTTTTACTGGGCCTAAATTATAAATTAAAATTTATCATAGATATGCAGATATCAGAAAAAACATAGCATATATGCATGAGTAAGGGGAAGGAACTATTGTACCAGACTTTACCTCCTGCCTCCCCTTCTTCTATGAAGCCCTCCTATTTGCAAACCAAAGGAGAAGCTGCAGGACAAAGGAGAGAGGTGTTACAGTCATAAACTTCACCCCTCTGGGCACAGACAATGTGGTGGAGCATGTAAAATACTGAGCACAGGCATATACAAGAGATTTGGTATCGTTGGGCCTCTGCAAAGAAACAGAACTGAGGGAGTCAAGGTAGGGGTAGGTGAATACCCATGTCCTAAGATGACTTTAAAATAGGCTTCCATTGCTGCAATGTTTTATGCCCTTTTTTGTTTGTTTGTTTCTTATGTTTTCTCTGATGGTTAGGCTATGAATTCCTGAAGAGCAGGGGGCATGCTCTTTCATGTCCCAGCCCAGTGCTTAGCATACAGAGTAAAGACTGAATTGAATGTATAGAAATCATACCTGCGACAAACGACCTCAGTTTCTCCATCTACAAAATGGGAATTCAGGAACTAGGGAAAGATCCTAAACTGCCTGACATCATTGACTCCAAAGTTTGTAATCTCTCTGCTCAAAACACATTAATGTCCGGAATAAAAAGTGCTAGAAGGCACCTCAAATATTATTATTTTTATACTGCTACTATTATAGATATGTCCAAATAGGATCATATGTTTTGGGCACTTTTGGATCATAGCAGAGTAGCCAATCTGTTCTGTAACAAATACATTGCCAGGCAGCAAATGTGAAGTCAAGACAGTCAACAAAATATGCTTCTTAGGCCTCAAAAATCTCTCTCTGTCTCTCTCTGTCTCCTTCTCCCTTTTTAAAATGGACACTCAAGCCCTAGGCAACAAAACCACTGAGGTTTTATTATAAAATACATTTCAAAATAATGATTGCAAGTCTTGGAAGCAGAGAAGAAGATGAAAAAGAAGAAGTAAACAAGGCCTTTTTCTCCTACTAAATGATAAATTAAAAGCAGCACTTTGCTGTTCTGCCTCATTTATTATCGCATTGCACTCTTGCCGCTAGAGTTAAGGTTGTGTCAGCGTTTCCATTATAAACCCCTATTTTCAAGGGTTTATAATTCAGCCATAAAAATTTGCTCCAGGCTGAAACTTGCCATGCAAAAGGTCTCATTGTAGGACCAAACTTAGGGGCAAATTTAAAGGAGGGAGAATTGAGTTAGCTGGTCTAGGGTTAAAAATGGAAACAAAAAAAATTGTCATAATTATTGGCCCTTCTTTCAAATTCAGAATGTGTCCTGGATCTTATGGAAATACCAAAAGGAGATGACAAGGAAGTATATGTTTTTTGTGTGTGAAACAGTCATTATAGGTACAAAATAGCATGAGATATAGACATATACCAAAAAGCAACTTACAGCATATACTCCTGCTTTTACAATTTACATTTCCATTAATTTACAAATCTAGATCCATATATAGGTGTCTGTTCTGGGGTTAGCTTATTTTACAGCAGCTCCTGTAAAATGGGAAGGGTAGACATGTGCCACTCAGCCACAGAGAGCTCTGTATTGCTGACCTTTAACACTATTTTCTGCCATTCCTCCTCTCTCCACCTTGGAGGATACAATGTGACAAGTGCTTATGTTCATATTACTTTCCGAACTCTGGAGAAGTCCTAGATGCATTCTTCCATGGCATTGTTCTGCCCCTGTGTACACTTGGAGTCCCAAATATAAGTTTGATGGCCCCATTGCAGTGGTTGGCAATCTTCATTCTGAGTTATTATAAGTTGATTTTCCTGGGATCCAAGATGTCATTAGACAAACACTAGCTTACAAAGTGGGCCATAGAGTTTAGTGTGCCAATAATGCTTGGCAAAAATTAAGCAAAAAACAAAAGAACAAAGAAAAGAGACAAACAAAAACAACCTCATAGACACAGACAACACTATGGTGATTACCAGAGGGAAAGAGGGTTGTGGGTGGTAGAAAATGGTAAAGAAGCAACAAATAGTGATGGAAGGAGACCTGACCTGGGGTGGTGAGCACACAATACAATATTCTGATAATGTACTATAGAATTATACATCTGAAACCTATATAATTTTATGAACCAGTGTTATCGTGATAAATTCATTAACATTTTAAAAAATTATCTCAGGGCTTCAGAAAATTCCCTTTTTCCTCTACAAAAGAGAGAAAATGGTTAAAGTTTTTTATTTATTCGCCAATCCATTGCTAAATAAATAAAGTATTGTCTTTTCAGGGCTTTTGAAAGTATCTTCAAATGAAGTCATTTGAGCTCATAGAAACCTTATAATGGTATAATGATCCATAGTTTACAGATGGGAGAATTAAGGGCAAGAGCTTTGTGTAATACCAGGCAATAAATCAATAGCAGAGCCAGGACAAAGAATCAAAATTCCAGACTCCTAATTCCACAGTCCAGGTGTGTTCTGACCTATGCTGGCCAACTGGCCATTCTTCATAATATTAAATAACAGTGTGTGCTGGCCACAGATGATTTTAAACAGAATCATGATGCATTCAATATGCAGCATGAAAACTGACCATTTTTATAACCACACAGTAAAAAAGATGTACTTTACACATTCACCCACTTTTATTTCAGAAATTGTAGAGTATACTATAAGAAATGCAACATAGATATGGGGAAATGGACTCTTATTTCCAGGGACAGTAACATGTGAGTCCAGTGTCATCATAAGAGAGCATAACAAGAAATTTCTCCCCCAAAATAGCTAGGCAGCAATAAGCAAAATTTTATCTCACTGCAGCAACCAAGAAAAGAGCTGGCAATACTAAATCACAGAAATAATGTGAGGGGGAAAAGAAAAAGACAACTGTGGACAAAATAAGAAGGGAAAGTTTTATTAATTCTAAATATGCTTTCCCCATTGGGTTTACACTAGCATTTGTCCTAATAGGTTCCAGATGTTCAGCCATCCTGCAAGTAGCTACCTAGGATAAAACAGTAGCTTGCCTCCTTTAAGTTAAGAAGGTGAAATCATGGACCTCAGGGCTGATTTACAGTTTAAATCAGAGCCCGCAGCATGGACGGACGGAGATCCATAAGCAGTAGGTGAAGGTGAAAATGGTTGTTAGAAAAGGCTGGCGGCTCAAGAGTTAATACCAACCTTTTCTTTGAATGCAGCCTTCTGTAGTAGCTAATGAAGGTAATGAAATATGACATGTAGTTTGGCCCTTGACCATGGAGTGCACCCCCCTCCCCTCTGTGCTGCGAACAAAGCCAAAACAGATGTAGCGACTTCTGTATGGTTTGGGGTTGACGTTTGTTACACAGAGCAGGTCACCATGTACATTCCCAGAACGTTCGCTTCTGACACACGCGGCATTATCTAAGAAAGATGCTGCCTTTGTTTGTGAGGTGGGGAGAGAAGGGAGGGACAGAGAAAGCAGACGAGGGGACTTGAGACTATATGAAATTAAGCCAAATTCCCTTCCCGTTCTTTGCTCTAGTTCTCAGCCATCATGCTCCTGCCTATTTTCTCCTCCTGACCCTCTATAAACTGGAAAAACAAAAAAGCATTCTGTCCTTTAGGGGGAATAAAAAGGCAGCCTTGCTTCAGCAAAGCAGCTTTCAACAAGGCTGGATTTTGTAGAAAAATCCCCCTGCACATTTACTGCCGATCAATCTTTTAACATTAAAGGGAAGGAAATGATAGTGGGTGTACTGGATCCAAGGATGGTTTGGATTCTTATTTCTGAAAGTGACCTATGTTGGTCACAACTGATAACAAGAAGGCAGAATCTCCGTGGCAAAAAAAAAAAAAAGTTCACATTTTAGGTTTTCTGCTAATGGCAGTATCTATGTCTGGTATCTCCATGCAAGCAGACATGTTTCAAATAAATGTATGCCTCTTGCAATTCAAAGCGCTTGGCTTGGCTATCCTGCTAATACTAATTGCAGCTGTGCTGTCTCGGGCTTCTTCACTCTTGAGGGCCACTGGACTATTTGTGTGATTCTTTCCCCCCAGCAGTGTCACTCAAGTGGTTTCCTTTAAGAAAAATTTTGTCAAGTCTTGGCCCAATTCAGCATCTATTTTTTCCAAAGGACCAGACCTTTAGCAAAGTTAGGTAAAAAAGAAGAGGAGAGAAGTCTTGACAATTGATAGCCTGTTTCAAATGTTATTTGTCATTCTCAGCAGAAACAGTGACATGTGCCTTTTGAAAGGGGATACTATACCTTTAACCTTGAATCTGAACGCATTCTTAATTTGGGATGCAAGCTGAGGTTCAAAACCGGGTAGCCTTTGGGTGGTGGTTGGGGGAGGGGTGTGGCTAGATTTATTTATGAGACATGTGGAAAATTTTGACATCACATTCTAGAGCCATTAGTTACACGTTACATGACACAAGATTGGCCCTTTTAATGCAGCAACATCACATAAAAAATTTGATTTTGTCCTCTGACAGCAAGCTGGTTCTGTGCTGCTCACCCACCTCAGTATCCACCCCCAAAATGTAATCTTTTTAGGTTAAAGGCCACTAGAAAGTGATTTAAGTAGGCTATGGCTTTCATCAGACCCCGGAAAACTGCATTTGGACCAAGCTCCCTCATTAACAACAAGCTACAGGAGGGTGGGGACCGAGGGTCTCAGTAACTGGAGCTCCCAGCCTGCCCTGAGTCCATCAGCCCTTCACCACCACAGCTGCTTCATGATAGCTAGGTAAGACATCAGTAGAGACTCAAAGCCACTCATCAGTTTTAAGAAACATCCACTTATAAGGCTTATTAACCCAATCCTTTCTCCAATCATGCAAAGACACATGGGACCTAATAAGAATCAGATCTAGAGGGGAAAAGACTCTCAACTCCCTGAGGTTGTGTCATCCTTTACCCTAAGCATTCTTGCTCCCATGATTGCATTTTACTTCCACAAGACAATTGGGAAAGTACAGGGACTTCGCACTTCAAGTGAGAGAACTGAAGCTCTGAAAGAGGAGTCTAAGGTCATATACGTACAAGTGGCCTATATACAACCTAAACATAGGCTAGCCTTCTGAATTGTTCATCTTTCCTCCAGAGTCAATTATCCTATTTCTTTTTGCACCTGGTGAAAGTCTGTGAAGGGGTTAGAACTACATTGGGTACTTTTATCTCATTTAAACAGAGTTTACATATTGCACAGAAATTTCAGTGATCATACATCCCACATTCAAACCCTGTACCTTTTGTGTCAGAATAATGTTGTGGCAGGCAAAGGTTCTGACTTCAGTTTCTAAGCAAACAAAGAGAGGTTGCTTCCATGCTTTTCACAAAAAAATATCCAGAATCTAAAATTCCTGCCTTGCCATGCTGTTATAAACATACTCAGGACTGAGAGGTGACACTTTTATTGGCAACAAAACAGGAAGTTCATTGAAGAGCAAGTTCAATGCTTAGAATAGGT
Organism: Artibeus jamaicensis; assembly: GCF_021234435.1. Taxonomy (NCBI): domain Eukaryota; kingdom Metazoa; phylum Chordata; class Mammalia; order Chiroptera; family Phyllostomidae; genus Artibeus; species Artibeus jamaicensis. The sequence continues at coordinate 16,616,020 of NW_026521842.1, forward strand.
AGTAGTTCAAGTGACAGTGAACATGGACCCCCACACTGACTCCTCTAGGCATCATGAGCTGTTGGCCAAGGGACAATGGAAGTGGGGGTACACTGTAGGCTCTGACTACATTGAGGAGTCTGGAGGAAGAGCAGATACTCCGAGCATCTGGCTTTAATACACATCCTGGGGAAACCCTACCTGGAGTCCAGAGACTATCCCCATGATTTCGCTTTGTCTGGAAATCTCATTACTTCAATAAAGCAGATTCATTCTCTTTGTTCTAATGACCCACCTGCTAAGGTAGCCAAGGAAGTCTGTTTAAAAGCTTATATTGTCACATTCAAGACTCAGATCTGAGGCAAAATCTAAACCAAGTTGCAAACCAGAGCCAGTCTCTGCTTGTTCTGATGAGCACAGAAATGCAGACTTGGCTGGTGAGAGGTTAAAGGAACAGAGAATCTTTCTAGGTTATTAAAACTCTGGTTATGCCTACCAAGACTGACACTATGTTCTGTAAGATCTTAAAGAACAGAAATAACTGCCACTTCTCATGAGCTCACAGAATGAGCCATCCCTGCTTTGATATTGATAATTAATTCCTTAACTAACCCAGGACTGCATCAGGAATTTCATTCTTTGATAACAAATGTTAAAGAGTGTGAGTTAAGAGATTCTGAGTATGACTGAAATGCAATAGTGCCTGGAGACAGTTGGGAAGGACTAGATGATCTTTACAGCTTCCCGATATCAGGTTTTGCCTAGTGCTGCTAATATTGGCTGGACTCTATGAAACTGCCCATATTTAAATGCTTTTGATCTACAAAATGTGCAAATTTATAGGGTTCAATTTAATACCTCTCTGAATTTGGTAAATAGACAAGTCTAACATACAACCCTTGCATGAATCACAGCCAATGGGGAACAGCACAGCTTGGAGCAGTATTTCCAGAAGAGAGATTTGTTATATAATGCCATGAGCATATTATATAACAGGTATCTAATTTTCTTTTGCCTCTAAAATACAAAGCACAGAGACATTTTTCTTTATTATCGGTGCTCATAAAAAAGATTAACAAAAGACTACAAAATATTGCCAAAACCATTAAACTTTTACACAGCCATTGTCAATTTAGGAATGAAGAACTAAAAGTCAAGCAGAGAGGCTGGGAAGTATCAAGTCAACAAAACTCTTGAGGCCCCCAAAATATGAAAAAATAATGTTGTTAGTAGCAAAGCAATTAACCAATCTTCTCATATTCTCACTACTCCTTCTTACAGTCTGTCATCCAAAGAAAATAGCCTGAGCAGTGGAAAATGACAGTTTTCCAATGAAAAAGACCAACCGTAGCTCTATAGCTATGGTTCATTTTGGAATGAACACACATGTCACATGAGCAGAGAAATGCTGGCTGGATCTAGAAGTCACCCCATGCCACTGAAAGAGGTAAGAACTGGCATAGCTATAAGCTGTGTCGAGGGTCCTGGAAGGCAATAGTCACCTCTACATATCCTAATAATTGGAGTGCAGGGCAGGGCATCAGCAGGCCAAGGTCAGCCAGAGGTCATGGCACCTCTGCTGATGGGTTCGATAATGGTCCTGATAATGCATGCTTGGGAGAGAGAGTGGGGGTGACTACACAAATAGATGATGTAGGGGACCAAAAGCTGGCTCACAGCTTGTTCATGAAATCCTGAGTAAAATCATTTTAACCTCTGTCTTGCTGGAGCTTTAACATATCTTTGATCCTGTGTGACAAAGAAAGGTTGAAGAAATGCCATATATGTGTGTATATATATACATATATATGTATATATATGAAATGTTTTTATTTATTTGTTTGTTTGTTCATAAATATATACATATCCTAACCACTGTCCATGCAAGGCAGTTGTAGCAGCCATTGAAGAGAAAGAAACAGTCCAAATTTTAAAGAACCAGGTCACACATTTAATGTGGCCTCATAACCAGCCCCTACAATGCTGCAATCTTCACTGAACAGTATGTCTGAACTCCAGAAAGTGACAAAAAGCTGGGGACTCAGGGACCTACCTGAGGCTGTTGACTGAACATTTACAGTTGTCAAAAAGCAGATAATCAGTTCTCAGAGTTTAAGGCCCAGGAAGGCCATTGGCAAATATAAATCACAGATGGATGAAATTTTCAAGTCTGATTCATTGTCTGATAATGAAACGCAGAAGCGAACCAGTGCAGAGGTATGGACCAAAAATAATTGGATCTACAGGGATATGGTGGGGAAAGAGCTCTGGAAAGGTCGGAGAGCCTGCTATCTGTTCCTAGTTCTTCATGAGCCTTAGTTTCTTCATCTTAAAAATGGGATGCTAAAGATTACTGCATGAATAAAATATGCTGATGTCCAGACAAAGCATTCTGAAAACTTGAAAACTTTCTAGAACTATAAGGTGTTATTATCATTGTTACCACTATTATAATATTAAAGTCAATTGTACACCCAAGACTGAGTTATCTTCTTTGTTTTTAACTATGTATTAATGTGGTGTGTTGGAAATCATGGCCACAGCTGGCATCAAAATTCCTCTGAGAGAGGGAATCATCTTTTTAAAGAAAATATCCTTGTTAAGGTGCTAGGGGAAGGTGAGACCTTAAGGGCATGAGTCAGAAGGAAATAAAGTAGGTAACTAAACTGAAAGGCATTCAGAAAGGCAGGAATTTAGGAGAGGGAGAGCAAATGAGGAAAGAGGAAAGGAGGAAGAGGGAAGAAAATCTTGCAAAAAGGTAGAAAGTTGGAACTCATGTTGAAAAGGGGACAAATGGTGATATATGATCTTGTCCTACTGAAACTTCCACACAGGACACACACACACATATCCTTTCTGTGAGTGGTCTGTCTGAAGGAATTTAAGGAAGATGGCTGCATTCCTCAGCTGTATTGCACATCACAGACAACAGAAGGGCATCAAGACAATGTCAAAGGTTAACTGATTCAGCAGAAACAGAAACATAGGGGTCAGAAGTAACCACAAGGATGCTTAAGTCCTTTGAAAATCTGCACAAGCATTGTAAAAGATATTATACTTTATTTAGAGGGGTTGAGGGCTTATCCATCTCATGTAGAGGTGTTAGGACACTAAAACCCTGTCTGATGTCTTCTGAGTTACAGATGGTCTGCTAATACTAAGTAATCAAAAACGCACTCCTGGAATACTGTGGCAAACTATCTCTATGTCCAATGGCTCTCAAAGGAAGCTGCTCCACACTCCAAACATCTTCAAAGCTTCCCCTAAATCTATGTGTCTCTTTAAAATTTGTAGTAGAGTACAGAAGCACGACCATCTCTAAACCTGTGGTGGATGCTGTGCCTCTCTAGTGACTAGTGACACCCACCAGGAGAGGCAGATGCTCCTCTTTTCTTACAGGAATCTTGGATCTGCACCTACCACCCAAGCAGCCTTGAGAGACATATCTCCTCTCTGACCCTCTGTATCTAAAAATGGCGATGATTAATAGTCACTTCAGGGGGCTTAAATAATGAATATATGATATACAAGTAATATCTATAAAAGTTGTTGAAAATAGTAAAATACTACGTAAGAATAAAATGATTTCCATCTTATTTACAAGCACATAGATGAATTCCCAAGGAGCCTATAGAACAAACATTGAGCACTTAATGATGTGACTGTAAAGCATCTAGGTACAGAGCTGGAATTGGGGCAGATTTCTTTGACCTTCCCTCTGGGGCAGCATTCTCATTCATAAAGGTGGAGAAGTGCTCATTTAGCTCAGGAAGTTGATACCCAGGCTCTTTACATACCTGTTGTTCCCATGCATCCCCTTTGAGACAGTTAAGACTTCACATAGAACCTCCACGGAGAGGAAACAGCCTCCTCCCTTCCTCTCAGGAAGAAAAGAGATGCAGGAAAGCAACTCAATTTGGGCTACAGTTCTCCCTTGAAACCTCCCTAGCAGATTTAGAAATACGGAAGGATAAAGCCCAAAGGCCATCTTCTGTCTCTGGGTTGTGACAGAAGCTAAAGTGTGAAGAATGTGGGAGAAGAAAAGAATTTCATTCTCCTTATTAAAGAACTTAAATGACACAGCATGGATTTTTGCCCTTCATTACCAAACAATCGCAATAGTACTAATAACAACCACAACTTAGTGTGGAAATCAGCAGCAGGATGACTACTACTGTCTGATAAGTCACACGAGTGTATTTATTAGGGGCTGCAATTTGTGATGCAAGTGAGCTTCTTGTTGGCTTATAAATTATTATTGTTTATGGTCTGCTTTTTTCTAAAGCCGACCCTGTTCTGAAGCCCATCCACAAATTCTACTCAAGCCACATAAAGTCAAAGTAATGAAATGTCAGGGCTCCTCCAGGACTGCAGCCCCTGGTGCTCTCTCAGCTGGCTGCACATCTCACATAACCACAACCATGTCAGCCTCTAAGCTGCCCGCCTCCAGCTACCCCCAGGTACCTGATCGGGAATCAGGCAGCATCTTCTAGGCTGAAGTCTGTGCTATATCTACAGCCAAAGGAGAACAATTGCCCATCCTCCCTTGGGACAGCAGGCCACAGGGAAGGGATACTCCATTTTCTGAAGATGATTTCTGACACACTGACTGCATAAACGGCCAATCAGGTAGCATCTCATTCTTCGGCCACTTGCCAGCCCTGGCAGTTACACACTCAGAGCTGCTCCCCTCAGAGTGCAATAACTACAATCTCCTAATAATGAACAAAACCAACATCGGTGACACTGCCTGAAAATGAATGTTACCACTTAGATTCTAATAAAAGAGAAGTTGGAACAAGCTGTACCAGGTGCCTTTTATTTGTACTTATATTCAATTATATAGCATATGTTTTAGTGGAATTCTTAAAAAGGGATTTATTTATTTTCAGTCAGCTGCATCTTTTATCCTGACTGGTAAAACAAAATCTTAATCACTTGCTGAGGCCCTTGCCACTGGTACCTTAACAATTCAAATCAGTTCAATATCATTCTACAAATATTTATTCAGCCCTTAGTGTAGGGAATGACCAATACATATTTTCTGAATGAGTAAACAAAATGACATAACTCATTAGCTTGGAGGCAGGATAAAGCAAGTTTATGTGAGTATGGCAATAAACACTGGTCCCCCAAAAGAGTTGGTCTTCAATTGTTACTATTTACAACAACAACAAAAAAACAACCTATTCCTAAAACTAACCACATCAACTAGAGGGGATATAAGACATAAGACAGTGGAGAAAAGACTTGATCAGAATATCAGGGCACATGATTTTCAGTTTTGATACTGCTGCTAATGATCACATTAATTTAGTGCACATTACTTCATTTCTCCATGTTTCCATCTCCAAAGCTGTAAAATAGATGTAGAAGTCCAGATTGTCTTCTTACTCTAAACTGTGGCTCTGAATTAGCTTGAAGAGTTCTAGAGGTAGTCAGTACCCCATTGATAAGCTGATACACATATGAATGTTTCTAAACAGTCCTGGTTTTTTTTTACCAGAATCCACATGTAATTCCTGTCATTGTTGTATCTGTGGTTGTCATAAATCAACAAAGAATGTTAGTGTACATCAATGTACTCTGAGATATGACCATGTCCAGTTTATTTTTCTCTGCCACAATTTGCTTGCCTGAAGTTTCTTATAGCTCTAATGTTGTGGCTAACTCTAATAGCTTAACTCACAAGGACAAGGAAAACATGTATGAAAATATGCACATTCACAGCTAGCCTCATCATTAAAGAAACAGCTCACTTAAAAGCCTGTGTTCTTCTGAAGTCATCCTTATTTATGAAGGATAGTACATTAGTCCTATCAAGGGGAACAAATGACTCAGTTACCGTGGTGACATGTTGAACTCCTCAAAGTCCAGGACAATGGAAACTATGCCCTAACAATATGTTAGATGCAAAATAAATGGTATATTTTAATTAAATTGATTTTGTATAAAATCCAGCTCCCAGGATGAAGTACCAAAGTTTCAGAGGTATTAGGCAGTCCTGATGACCTGTTCAGAGAAAAGGGCCAAAGAGGAACAAAGCAAAGGTAATCAGAGATGTAATTCCACAGGGAAGGAGTTAGTCAGTGTGCCCCACACCAAACTGGATATTTTGCTATGGATGTTTCCAGAATGAGAAATGGTCTTGAGATGTTAGGAAATGCTGAATTATCGTTTAATGACTACTGCTTTCAACAGTCTCACTTTGTGGTTCAAAGAATCCCACACATTTTCTAGTAGAGGTAACCCGGGCATTAATAAGAGAACACAAGATCTGTGACCAGCAGATGAACCTACACTAAAATGAGGGAGAAGAGTGAAGAGGAAAAGGGCTAATGCAGGTGGCTCTTTGTCTGAAGTTCATCATAGCACAAGACCCTGAAATGTTACACTGCAGTCACAAATGAACATTTGACTCTGCACCAAAGACTCTAGCTTATGAGGCTCACATTTTTCTTGAATTTATCAGGTGACATTGTTTAATAAAATTATATAGTTTTTAGGTATACAATTCTATAATACATCATCTTGTATTGTGTGTTCACCACCCCAAGTCAAGTCTCCTTCCCAGGCTCACAATTTTGATGAACACCACATCCAAAAGATTGAAGAGGGATGCTTTCTAAGCAAGACAAAAAAAATTTAAAAAACACCTGAAACCATAAAAATAAGCAGATATGAATATCTTCAATGTGATGTCTTATATTCTTATAATATGTGACCAGCAAAGTTATTACTTCTAATACACAAAGAGCTCCTTCTAATCAATAAGAAAAAGAAAACTCAACAGAAAAACAGGCAAAATGTGAACATGAATTTATAGAATGGGAAATGCAAATAAATGTCCAATAAATATATAAAAGATACTAATCCTAGGGACAGTCAGGTAAACGTAATTAAAACAATGAGATACCTTTATTGCCTTTGTTGACAAAACTTCAAAATATTGATGACATCTGGGGCTGGGTATGGCGTGAGGGACAAAAGCACTCCCATATGTTTATTTCTAAAAGGAATATGACTTGCTAAACTTGGGGGAGGTAATCAATCATACCGATTAAAGATTAAAATGCATTTACCCTTTGACATAATAATTACATTTATCAGAATCCACTGAACAGAAATAAAAGCACCAATATATAAGAAAATATGTATGAGGATATTTATCTTACATTAAGTATTATAGGAAAAAATCTTGATTCACCTAAAGTCTATGAATAGGAAAATAGGTGGCTGGCTACATTGTTATACCTATTCTATATTAAATTATGAACTTACTAATAATAAGACATAGGAAGATATTCATTACACATTAGTAAGTTTTAAGACGTACATTTCAAAGTAGTATATGTAATATATATTTTTTTCTGAAAAAAAGAAAGGTGTATGTGTGTGTACAAAGATAATGGTATGGAAACATACCCATCAAATTACTAGAAAGATTAATAACAATGGATGGTAGAAATGAGGAGAAAGAATGGCATATTAGTTACTTTTTCTTTACACATATTTATATACCTCTGTATTATTCGACTTGCTACAATGAAGATGTAATAAAACAATAGCATTAAACAGAAATGCTAACACAAAAAGCTACAGCAAGTTCCAGCAGCTTTTCCAGTAAGGATCCACAGGTTTTAAGCCAACCAAGGATGACCTCATCGTCCAGCAGGGCACCTCTCACCTAACTGACACAGAGTAAATGTTGCATAAACATTCAACATGCAAAAAGATTTACCGAATGTGGTATAAACAAGGTGTAATTCCAGGGTACAAAGAAAGCTTTATCCTCAGCCCTCCCATCTCCATGCTTTAAAAAAAAACAACAGCTTAGTATCTAGAAAATTATTTGATATAATTTACAACCCTCAGAGGCCCATTAGAAGCTTCTAGCATCACAGCAAATGGGAGTCCCTTATTGAAAAATATGTGGGTCTCGTACAATGTGTAGGCCCACCTGGGAGAAATGCAGCTGCTTCTATTTCATTTAGGGGGAAAGATAGTGAATTCTTCACCTTTCTGACATACTGTAACATCACTACAAAGCCATTTTGAGTCCTTCTCAAAACTCTATGAAATCCAATATGGCCAAAACACTACATACCACACACACACTTGAGACTTTAATTTTTAAGCAAGTACACTTAATGCCAGCATATAACCTACTGCTTCTCTAACACCATGCTTGAGAAAATAGCCTGTCCTTAGCTCATCACTGGACCTGAAAAACTTTTTCATAAATTTAAATATAAATATATAGATACAATGTTTATATATCTTGTATTTGTTTATGTATCTATCTGTCCATCAAGACTGCAAGAACTGCCTCCCCTGAAAGAAGACAAGGACTAGGATTTCTTCTTTTTTGCACATTGTAAACACTCAATCACTGCATTGAATGGGTGGGTGAAAATCAGTCATTATTCATTCATTTGCCCAACAAATATATTGAGCACAATGATGTGCTATGCACTGCTTAATGGTGGGATACAGCAATGGACTAAAGAGTCAAAGTCCCTACCCTTATAGATTTTACATTGGTGGGGTAGGAGGCAGACAACAATCTGACACATGCAAAATATACTACCTGGTGATATGTGCAGACAAGTGTAGCAGAGTAAGAACTAGAGGGTGACAGGGGAACTTCTTTAGCTTTGGTGGTCATAGAAGCCTCTCTGAGCCTTCTATGGTAGCATTTGATGAGAAACTTGAACAAAATGAGGGAGTGTGTCAACAATTTATATTCTGGAACAGAATACACCAGGCAGAGGGAACATCAAGTGAAAGGCTGAGACAGGAACATAATCAGCAAGTTTTAAGAAAAGCAACACAGCCCTTGTGACACAGCACAGTGAGAGAAAAAGAGTCAGAGAGTCAGAGTCAGAGAGGCAAGGACAGGCCCCAAAAGGTCCTGTGGTCACAGCTTTAGTTGAGCTGTATACAGTGAGAGGTTTGGAGGAAAATGTAGAAAAGCAGATTGGCCTTTGTGCAGGTACAAAGCCAGGTTTTCACAAGAAAGGCAAGCTAAGGGGCAGGCTAGTTCTCAGCCTATCACCGAGGTAGGTGGGGTAGGGAGGGAATACATAAAAAGGGACACAGTATGGCATCCTGCTGTAAGGTCTCAATGACTCACCCTGATACTCAGAGCTCACTGACCCTTGCTTCCTCATTATTTACCCCTTTTCATCGTTATCGTGACAACCTTCATGTAAAATGTTACCCCTTTTAAAAATTGTTGAAAGATGCTACTTTTGGAAAATGAGGCCAAGGAAAGCAATTACTTCCAGTCAGCCTCCCCCACTCACTCCCCAGCTTTGGCACTGCCCTGACCCTTTGTTAGGGCTGTATTGGCTCTGGACTAAAAGGAATCCATCATCCTGTCAGCAGATTCAAGCCTCGCCTGAGTGAATGGCAGTGCTCCATCCCATTCCCTCCACCATGTGATGGGCAAGGAGGATGGAGAAGCCCTGAGATTCTACCCTGGGAGGGAATTCAACATAAGCAAAGTAACTAATAGAAAGTAGGATGTGAAAAATATGTTTTAAATGGGTACAAATAAACACTGGATTCAGAAAAGAAAGTGGTCACATTTATTTGGCACCTCCACATGAGGAAGCAGGGCCTGCTGGCATTTGGGATGTGGGTACCTATATTATCACAGAAGTTGCCTCAAAAGCTGAGTGTATGCATATATGACCTTCCTTTACCATACAAACCTGTCCTGCCCACACGCAACACAAGTTCACCTGACCACTGACACCCTTTGACTGATTTTTCCCTCCCTCTCTCCTTTTCTCTCCTTAGCTCAAGAGAATACAGATCCATTGACATACAAATTTAAGGGAAAAACAGATATTTGTTTTGGAAATATTTGTAACCATCAAGCTAAATGCGCTAATATAATGTGTTAAAAATTATCTATTTTCTCAAGTAAAACACTTCACCCACCCACTCAGGATTCTAACATCTCATTTTGTTTCCAACATACCTTTCAAACAGGTGTTATGCCAGGCCCTGTGCTAACATGTTTTATTTCATTGAATTGTCCCAACATCCTTATGCGCTTGGTACTATTCCTATCACCATTTTATATTCAAGAACTATAACTTGCTCCATATCACATACCAAGTAATGGAAGATCCAGGGTTCAAAGCCATGTTTTAATGCCCACAGTTAGGGGATCACCATCAACCACCCTATCTCTCATTATTAACTTTCTACTAGGATCAGGGAAGGGGAAGGAAGGGAAGTGCACATTTAAAACAGTCCAGTTTCCTTCTTGAAAAGACTCCATGATAGAGACTTTGGAAGAAGGGGGAAAATAGTTAAAACTATATTTCTGGGTTATGAGTACATTTTCATTATCAGAATAAAACCACTTCTCCTTTGGTCAAATAATTAATAAATAAATGCTGTATAGAAACCTGTTGAGTTTAATTCATCTCATTTTAGTAGAGAAAATAATGGCAAGTGGCTAAGATTTATGTTTTATTGCTACTATTAGTGAATAGTTTTATATATCAGAAAGAAGTTGGACATGCTAAGAAACCAATCTTTAACCTTTTACAAGTAAGGACTTATCTCTTACACTATAGGGCTTTACAACTTACGGGCATTCAATAAATGTCAGTTCAATGGGACTGAACTGAATCAACTCGAAGGCAGTGTACCTGAATGAAAGTAGCATGGGTAAGAGATTTAAGAAGAGCTTGAAGCAGATGGCCTTGGTTGTATGATATGCAACCATTTACACATTGTTTTAGAGAGAAGTGAGAAAAAGTACTGACTTGAGTCTCTAGAAAGTCAGAAAAACAGCTTAGAGGGGAAAGAAGAATTAAGACCTGAAAAGGAATATTTAGTGCTCAGAGTATACAGCCTATAATGGCAGTAAGGCAGCCTTCTAAGCAGCCTTAGAGAAGAATGTGCTGGAAAAGCATTTCCAAAAACAATATACAAATGGCCAATAGGTACATGAAAAGATTTTCAACATCACCAATCATCATAGAAGTGTAAATCAAAACCACACTGAGATATCACCTTATACTACTTAGAATGGCTGTTATCAAAAAGACAAGAGATAGCAAGCTGGCAAGGATGTGGAGAAAAGGGAACCCTCATGCACTATTGGTGAGCATGTAAATGGGCACAGGCACTATGAAAAATAGTATGAATGTTCCTCAAAAAATTAAAAATTGAACCACCATATCACCCAGCAATTTCAGTTCTGGGTACTATCAAAAGGAAATGAAATCGGAATCTGAAAGTGGTACCTGCACACTTCTGTTCATTGCAGCATTATTCATAATAGCCAAGATATAGAAACAACCTAAGTGTTCATTAGTGGATGAATGAATAAAGAATATGTGGTAAATATACACAATGAAATACTATTCAGCCATAAAAAAGAATAAAATCTGGCCATTTGTGACAACAATGGCATCAGGCTAAGTGAAATAAGTCAGAAAAAGACAAACACCATATGATCTCACTTACATGTGGATTCTTAAAAAGAAAAACCAAACTCATAGATAAAGAGAACAGATTGGTAGTTGCCAGAGGCAGTGGTGGAAGATAGTCAAAATGGATTGAAGATGTAAAATAATTTTTAAAAAAGAAAGAAAAAACTGCTGAAAAAGGGAGCTGGACTTGAGGACATATATCGATTAAATTAAAAAGTCATAGCATTCATGCTGTTGCAAAGGGTAGGAGCTCCTTCTTTCTTTCTGCTGCATAGAATTCCATTGTGTAAATGTACCATACTTTTTTGATCCATTCATTTACTGATGGGCACCTAGATTGCTTTCAACTCTTGGCTATTATAAATTGTGTTGCTATGAACATTGGGGTGCATAGGTTCTTTTGAGTTGGTGTTTCAGGGTTCTTAGGATATAATCCTAGCAGTGGAATTGCTAGATCAAAAGGCAGATCCATTTTTAGTTTTCTGAGAAAGCATTATACTGAGTGAAATAAGCCAGTGAAATAAGGCAGTGAAAGACAAATACCATATGATCTCACCTTTAATAGGAACCCAAACAACAAAATAAACAAGCAAGCAAAATATAACCAAAGACACTGAAATAGAGAACAGACTAACAGGAACCAGAGGGGAGAGGGGAGGTAATTTCAGAGAAAAAGGGGAAGAAGGGTTTACAAGAACAAGTATAAAGGACACATGGACAAAAACTAAGGGGGGTGGAAATGGGTGGGAGGTGGGGAGCACTGGTGGGGTGAGCTAGGATGGGATTAAAAGACAGAAAACTGTACTTGGACAACAATTAATATAAATAAATTTAAAAATAAAATAAATAAGTGCATTTTAGAATAAAATTTAAACAAATTATTACGGGCGACCATACTTCAAACCTTTGGGTCCGTATAATAACGAACGGGCTTGGAGCTGATAATTGGGGAATGTTGAGAGAGAGAGAGAGGAAGAAAGAGAAACATCAACATGAAAGAGAAACATCGATTGGCTGCCTTCTTGTACGCACACTAATAAGGAATTGAACCTGCAACCTGGGTTCACAGAAAATTATGCCTCAGCAATGGATGTACCTGGAGCCCTTGCAGATATTGATTTACATGATGATATTTGGCACATCTGAGCTGGTAAGATTTGTTTGAGATTCTGGTGAGTTGGTGCTGTGATGGATTAAGACATTTGGAGGAGACTTCTGGCCAAGATGAAGGTGTAGGTGGAAACACTGTGCCTCCTCGCACAACCAAGTTTAAAGACAACAAAGTTTTAGTAACAAAAACACAGAAAATTGAACTGTACAGAAGTCCAACAATAACAAACCATTCAGCCAGACCAGTAAGAGGGGCAGAGTCAGCAGTGGAGAGGGGTTGAGCAGGAAAGATTGGTGGACCGACCCAGGAGCGCAGGCAGCAGTTGGCAAATACCAGGCACGGGGTGGCAACGGGCGGACCCAGTGAGGGCACAAGGCAGCTGGATGACGGTAGTCACGCATTCGAGCACAGATAAACCAAGCGAAGGAGTGAACAGTGAGACAGGCCTCTCAGGCTAGGGCCCCAGCAACAGAAATTAGAGCCTGAAAGGACCAACTGGAAAGATTTTTGGGGTCGAGGTGCCAGGAGAGTTCATTGCAGAGACCCACAGGGTTGTGGAGGGTACACAAGCCCACACTCCTGGGAACCAGTACCAGAAGAGCCCAATTTTCTATGGGAAGTGGCAGAGGGGACAGAAATCTGACTGAGAGCAGAACAAACACCACTGCCCCTCTCTGACCCTGCCCCCACATACAGCGTCACTAACCAACTGGGTCGCCCCACCCTGGTGAACACCTAAGACTCTGCCCCTCATACTTAACAGGTATGAACAGACCAAAACATTATGGCTCAAGAACAGCTCAAAGCCCCAGAGCCAATAATTCTAAGTGACCAAGAGATAGCCAAACTTTCAGATGCACAATTCAAAACACTGGTGATCAGAGTGCTCACAGAACTAGTTATTTTAGTCACAAATTAGAGGAACATATGAAGGCTAAACTAATTGAAATGAAGGGAAATGCACAAGAAACCAATAGTGATGGAAAGGAAACTGGGACTCAAATCAAGGGAGTGGACCAGAAAGAAGAAAAAAATGATCAAACAGAAAAGAATGAAGAAACAAGAATTCAAAAAAATGAAGAGAGGCTTAGGAACCTCCAAAACATCTTTAAACGTTCCAACATCTGAATTATAGGGGTACCAGAAGGGGAAGAGGAACAGCCACAAGTGGAAAACTTATTTGAACAAATAATAAAGGAGAATTTCCCCATTCTGGCAAAGGAAATAGACTTCCAGGAAATCCAAGAAGCTCAGAGAGTTCCAAAAAAGTTGGACCCAAGAAGGAACACACCAAGGCACATCATCATTACATTAGCCAAGATTAAAATGAAGGAGAGAATCCTAGAAGCAGCAACAGATAAGGGGACAGTCACCTACAAAGGAGTTCCCATCAGACTGTCAGCTGATTTCTCAAAAGAGACCTTACAGGCAAGAAGGGGCTGGAAAGAAGTATTCCAAGTCATTAAATCCAAAGACCCACATCCAAGATTGCTCTATCCAGCAAAGCTTTCATTTAGAATGGAAGGGCAGATAAAGCACTTCTCAGATAAGGTCAAGTTCAAGGAGTTCATCATCACCAAGCCCTTATTATATGAAATGTTAAAGGGACTTATCTAAGAAAAAGAAGATAAAAATATGAACAGTGGAAGGACAGCAAACTCACAGTTATTAACAATCACACCTAAAACAAAATCAAACTAAGAGGACAGCTAGATCAGGAGTGGAACCATAGAAATGGAGATCATGTGCAGGGTTAGCAACAGAGGAGTGGGAGGAGAAAGGGGGAGAAGGTACAGAGAATAAGTAGCATAGACAGTAGGTAGAAAATAGGGGGGAGGGCAAGAATAGCATGGGAAATATAGGATCTAAAGAACTTGTGACACATGGACATAAACAAAAGGGGGGAGTGGTGGGGGGGTGGAGCGGTGCAGGGTGGAGGGGAATGAAGGGGGAAATAGGACAACTGTAATGACATAATCAATAAAATATATTTAAAAAAACAAATTATTACATAAGCGTGGGAGAATTCATACAAAATTAATACAATTAAAAACACCTTTTATTTTAAAAAATTCATAGCATCTCCAACTGAATGCGAGAGCAACCTGGAAAGGCTTTGACAGCTCAGGGCAGCATAATACCTACAGGTGCCACTCGCCTTTCCTATAATATCTCAGGGGAAAAAAAGCCATAGCAAACTACCATTTTGAGAAACAGAATTTATAGGTCTTGATTAATGACAGAGCACTGGATAGTTTTTGTTCTATAAGAATTTTTATTTGGATTTGTTTTTTATTATTATTTTTAAAATGTCTTTTTAAGCAATACATGTGACATTCCCTAAGGACTAGAGGGTTGATGAAAAGATGGGAGGAGGAACCACACAGCAGATTCTTGCTCCCCTCACCTGTCTGAATAGGATTGACCCTACCACAATCCCAAGGTGCAGGTAGAGCTTCAGGAGAAATTACAAGGCCTCTTTAAGGCTTTTCCTGAGGCTGAAACCTCTTTTCAGTGACAAGCATCATCAAAATAATCATGCAGGTCAGCTGTATAGGGCAGATGCAGTGTGCAGTGCTGCAGCAATCTCCCTGGCATGGCAATGAAAATGCGCCTGACCCTGGGAAGTGCCACCACAGGGAAGCCTGCCCCTTCTTCAAGGGGGAAGAGGCATCCTGGCCTGCAGTGTCACTGAAGGCCTGAGTCCTCTTACCTACGGGCCCATTATCCACGAAATTGTTCTAAAAACCAGTCTCCAGTTGTCACAGATTTGTGAACTTCGCTCTCCACAGCTCTGTTTCATGGTGCTTCTTCTCACTGAACCAACTTCATCATTTAAATTATTAACAGTGGATGTGCATTTACTGGGGAGTAGGTAGAATATGGGATCTTGAAAGATGGAAGAAGAGTGGGAGTGCAGTTTCACCTCTCATGTGAATCCCCTTTGCACCCTCAGATTTGTGAGCTAAATGTGCACAGGAGCAATGAAGGGGATTTTTAAAGTGAGTTTCTCTTCTAGTTCTGGTCATTAAAACATGTATATATCTCCATTAACTAACCAGAACTTGCCAATAGTCTTCAGAAATCATTAGACCATCAAAACCCTACTTATTCTAGAGAAAATGGCAGCCCTGCCCAAATTTCCCTGCTGTCATCTGCTGCCCCTCTTACCTATACTGACTTTGTGTTACTTTGCTCATAGCACAGCAAGAGAATAAAAGAATTTTCTTGCAGCCCACCTACTGCAATGTCTGCCTCCTCTTCTCTTGCAGCAAAGGGAAAGCAAATGTAGAAAGAAGTTGGTTACGTGCACTTTGGCCTTAGAAGGTTGGATGCTAGATCTGAGTCCTAGTTCATAGTATTTATTTTCCAGGTTACTAAGCCCTGCCACTGCCTCTCTCCTACTTAGCCTGCTACCCCTGAAGAGAGAGTGAAGTCATATGATTCACACCCAGCCCTGTAAGAATGAAGCGGCACAGCTCAACCAAATTGTCCACTGCCCCTTTTAATAAATTGGGCTGTGAATCAGCCTTAGAAGTATCTAGACCCTGGATGAAAAATCCTCTTTCAGAAGTGATCAAAATTTTCTAATCCATCAAAAGTCAGTCAACAAACACACATTTAAAAACATTGTTTGATTTAATAACTAGACATGTAACAAAGTCTTCAATTATTTGCTTACTAACCTAGATAATCTTTAGTAGTCCCTTCCAACTCTAAAATCCAGTAATTTCTATTCTCCCCTAGTGACCTCAGAGGGAGGGTGGTCCTATCAACATCTTGAGTTCAGACTCTGGCCTCCAGAACTATGAGAGAATAAATTTCTGTCATTTTTGAATGAATGAATGAATGAATGAATGAATAAAATCCAGCGATTTCTTTTATGAGTTGTATTTGTTGACATCCCACTATTATGCTGAATTACTTCAGATAATAATAATAATGATAAAGTTTTTATAGCCTTTTATAGGGTGTTGACAAAACGCTTTCACATTCATCACCCTATTTGACTTTTTATGCACCCCTATGAATTACGGTATTTATTATTAACCCTGTTTACAAAAAAAGAAATGGAAGCTCAAAGAGGTTAAAAGGCTTAGCCCAGGTCTGAAAAATGGAAGAGTCTGATTATAAACTATCAGGGAAGTTTGAGGACTGGATTCAAAACTAACTGTCTGCATGGCCTTAAGTAAATCACTTGCTATTCTGAGCTTCTTTGTCAATTTGTAAAAAGCATTAACTAGATGATCTCTGTGGTCTTTCCTTATCTCTGCAGTCCTATACTTCTAAATGTTTCCTTCTCTGGACCTTGTACCTCCATCCAAAAGTAAGGGAATAACATGGACAACCCAGAAGAACTGAGATTAAAAACAATCAGTGTGCTACACTCAGGAACTTGGCAAATAACAAATATACCAAGTGGGGAAAAAAAGCTGTGATAGAAAGCTCAGAGCATAGTCACCTACTATGCCCACTACAGTGTGAAAGTATCAGAACTTCCACCCTCCGACCACATTTAATTAATATCTTTGTCCATTCAATGTGTTAGAAACCAAACCAGAATGTGCTTTTGGCTTGATTCTTTTAGAGATCACATCCAGCTCTTGCCTTTCTCCTGAATTGGAGCCTTCTCCTGAATTGGAGCCTTCTGCTGTTTTAGAGCCTTCTCCTGAATTGCAAACATCTGAGTCTACCTTGTGCAAGGCTCACTCACACTCATCTCTTCTCTCTGTGTGATCTGAAAGTGCCACAGACAGCCTAAATTTCCCAGGGCACATCAAAGTCATACAGTGGCTAATAGCCATGACTGAATCAGAGTTGGTTTTTAGTCCCTTTCCTTTCAAATAGGCAGAAAACTACCTATTTCATAATGACTTTGTTCACTATAAATCTTTTGGGGGGTTTGAGTGATTTATCACCATTTGGGGAGCCCTCCCCAATTCCCACGCCTCACTTGGCTTGGAAGAACTGGTTGTCTCAGAACAACCCTTGCTGAGTGTTCCTATGTGTCAAGACTGTGCTGAAGTTTTATCTGCAGTCTATCCTTGCAACAATTCTATTATTATCACCATTTACAGATGAGGAAACTGAGGCACAGAGAGGCCTCCCTCAAGGTCATATGGTAAATAGGTGGTGAAGTCTGAGATTCAAACTCATACGGATTGATTCCAAACCTATGATGGTCTTCACCACCACATGGCTACTCACTCGTCCACTAACCAGGCACTGCAGAGACCTCCAAAGAAGTCAGTTCTCTAGGTACTGAATTTCCTGTCACCAAGTCATTCAAGCATAAGCTGCATTTCCACTTGGCTTTAATTCTGCGTTTCCTTATGTCTTTAAAGCCACCTCAAATCCCCCTTGGCTAGTCTTATATCTACTCCTCATACCTTTCCTCTGTCCTGACATAGTAAATAGCTGTCTTCTCTGCATTCTCATTAAACTGTTTATACTTCTATTACAATATGTACCACACTGTACTATAGCAAAATATGTTCCTCGTCCTCCAGAAAGTCTTGCAAACTAGCTGCCTCTACTGAGTCCTAGTCATAGACATGTTTGTTTGGGGCAGTTATCACATTATAATAAATACAGTTTGGGGCAAAAGTAGGTTTACAGTTGTGAGTATGTGAAACACAGAATTTACTCTTGTATCACTATTTATTAATTACTGTATCATTGTCCTACTGTATGAACAACTGTAAACCTACCTTCCCCCCACCCTGTAGACAGGGCAGAAACCTCCAGTTTGCCACAGTCATCCTCACTCCCTACTGTCTTATCCCTGACAGACCACACATCTACTTTACCTGCTTGTCCTCTGATGGGATTTAAGATATAACCCCTATAGGAATTATTACTTTTTGAGTATCGATTATGCCTTGTTCATTTTAGTATACTCCATGCATTCTAGTACAGTACCAGAAAATGGCTCAGTAGATATTTGATGAATGAATAAGTGATGAAGAAATGAACACATGAAGACTACCAGGCAGCCTAAAGATCTACTGAGCAAAAAGGTGGCAGATAAGACAGCAACTCATTGGGCAAACTCCCAAAATGGGAGCAGCCTTAATCACTTTATGCCTGTTAACTCAATTTATAAAGCAGATATGATTATACTTACCTATTTCTCTCTAGGGTGCCACATGAAATAATTAGTTAATATGTATAAGGCATTATCTGTACTATGTGGTAGATACTAGTCCTACTGTGAATGCTCAGCTTTGAGTCTCCAATGAATCCAATTTAAATAGAGGTACCAAATTAAACACCAACATTTATCCAGTTTTGCTTTCTGGCTCTGCAAACATCCAGCTTCCAAACCAGAAATATGTAAGACCTTTCTCAGAGCAAACCAACCTTTCTCTCTGATCTCTGTCTTTCCCTCTCTCTCTCTTTCTCTCTCTCTCTCTCTTCTTCCATTTCTCTCCTTATCACTCTCTCTCTACTGCTTGGTCTCTGCCCCATCTCCACCTTTCATTTCAAGTTAATGTTAGGGTGGGAGGTGAGATATACTGGTGAGTGAGCCAGGACTCTCAGCTGGATGGATTGCAATGGCAGAAGAGCAAGGCAATTAGTGACCTGGAGTAGTGGGATACTCTTGATTCTTGTAATGTCTCTCTCTTCATCTGAAAATCAATTGACCTGAATATACTTGTGTACTTTTTTGTATATTTAAATAAAAATTTTAAAATGGAAAAGGGCAAATCACACAGTCCAAAAAACAGGGGGAAGGAATTACACCTCCCTTCCCTTGCTAAAACTCAGAGCCCCTTTGTGACTGAGTTTAGGACTTTTACCAACCACAAGCTCTTTGAGGCAGACTCTCCCCACAAGCTCATCTTGTGACAGACATTAGCTAGCTAGCCATGGCTCTTGCACTGAACCAGAGGTCTGCCTTGTTAGCCATGCCAGTGGTCATTAATACAACTTCCTTCCTTTTGCTATACCAGACCCAGTACGTCCTGCCATAGTGAAGAGCTCCTTCCCTGAACAAAAGCACACATCATGGTATCATCTGGGTCCCTCAGCAGCTCAGCTCTAGGCAAGATTTGTTCCCTTGTTTGTCTGGAGTTTTGGTCTTATTCTGAAATGTTTGCTAATCTACTATTAGTTGTGCTAAATTTAATTTAACTCATTGTAGCAATTCATTTATTTCAATCTTTTATTATTGGGTACCAATCTTAAGTTGTAAGTGATTTTGCCTTACTCTAACTGTGTTGGAGTCTGTTGGCCCAGTTATTCCTCCTTGCAAATAACCATCTGCAGTTAAATATATATCTATATGTTATATGCATTTGTATATAAAATATATTAATAGCTATAAATATATTTATCATCTAATACATATATTATTAAAATATAAATATGAAAGTATAATATATAAATATATATAAATACATATATAATTACAGTCAGGGCAGGGTGATAGGAAAGCTAAATGGGACCTTTATTCTCAAATTTTTCCATTTGCTTCTATACTGAAATAAAATCAGGTAAATGAAAATTGGGAGTTACTTCTTCCCAACCCACCCCCAACAGTCATCTGGCAGATGGAGAAAAAACAGTAGCCAGACAGACCTTCTACTTTACAAAATCAAAACCTAATACATAATAATTATTTTTTTTTAACAAAACAACACCTCTACCTTGGCTACCTATCATTTGGACGGCTGTGATCATTCTGAATTTATATGTAGAAGTACTCATGGAATCTTCATGAGTTAATGAAAAAGTTGCTGAGCAGGTAGACTTTTTGCAAACATGCCTTTCTATACAAATTTAAAATTATATAATGAGTGTGTTTTTGAAGAAAAGCTTAGCACTTCCTTTTATGGAAGGTTTTTTTTATTTTATATAGTTCACAGTTTTTTAAAGTACAAATCTCATCCTACATATACTGAAACACTAGTGTTTATCATGTTACAATCAATTAAGCTTACCCCAAAATCTGTGAGGAAATAAAAAATCATCATACTTAAAAGTAGGATGATAGATCAGACTTCTACCAAGATGGAGGCGTAGGTGGGAACACTTCGTGTCCTCGCACAACCAAATCTAAAAACAACAAAGTTTTAACAACAATAAACGCAACCAAACCACACAGAAAATCAAATATGGAGTCCAAAAACAACGGACCACTCAGCTAAACCAGTGAGAGGAGCGAAGCCAGCAGCGGAGTGGGTCAAGCAAAAAAGATCCCCCGACCCGAGCGGTGCACAGGCAGCCTAGGGCGTGGATTCCAGGCATGGGCTAGCTATGGAAAGAACCCAGGGAAGAGGTGCAGCTGGCTGTCTGCAGTCAGTTGCGCATTTGAACGCAGATACACCAGTGAAGAGGAGAGCACTGAGACAGATCTCGAAGGCCCCGGCACAGCGCAGGGCAGTGGCTTGCACATTTGCGCTCAGATAAGCAGGTGGGGGTGAGCGGTGAGGCAGACTAGGAGAGCAGAGAGGACTGCCATTGCTCCCTCTCTGACCCCACCCCCACATAATGCGTCATAAACCAGTGACCTGGGTGGCCCTGCCCTGGTGAACACCTAAGGCTCCGCTCCTCATATGTAACAGGTGCGAACAGATCAAAATATGGATCAAGAACAACTCAGAGCCCCAGAGCCCATAAATCTAAGCAATGAAGAAATAGCCAAACTTTCAGATGCACAGTTCAAAACACTGGTGATCAGGATGCTCACAGAACTGGCTGATCTTAGTCACAAAATTAGAGGAACATATGAAGGCTAAACTAATTGAACTGAATGGTAATTTACAGGAAACCAATAGTGATGAAAAGGAAACTGAGACTCAAATCAAGGGAGCAGACCAGAAGGAAGAAAAAAATGACCAAACAGAAAAATATGAAGAATCAAGAATTCAAAAAAATGAGGGGAGGCTTAGGAATCTCCAGGATATCTTTAAACGCTCCAACATCCGAATTATAGGGGTACCAGAAGGGGAAGAGGAACAGCCACAAGTGGAAACCTTATTTGAACAAATAACAAAAGAGAACTTCCCCATTCTGGCAAAGAAAATAGACTTCCAGGAAATCCAGGAAGCTCAGAGAATCCCAAAGAAGTTGGACCCAAGAAGGAACACACCAAGGCACATCATCATTACATTAGCCAAGATTAAAATGAAGGAGAGAATCCTAGAAGCAGCAACAGATAAGGGGACAGTCACCTACAAAGGAGTGCCCATCAGACTGTCAGTGGATTTCTCAAAAGAGACCTTACAGGCAAGAAGGGGCTGGAAAGAAGTATTCCAAGTCATGAAATCCAAAGACCTACAACCAAGATTGCTCTATCCAGCAAAGCTTTCATTTAGAATGGAAGGACAGTTAAAGTGCTTCTCAGATAAGATCAAATTCAAGGAGTTCATCATCACCAAGCCCTCATTATATGAAATGTTAAAGGGACTTACCTAAGAAAAAGAAGATAAAAAAGATGAACAGTGAAAGGACAGCAAACTCACGGTTATTAACAACCACACCTAAAACAACTAATAGGACAGCTAGATCAGGAGCAGAACCATAGAAATAAAGATCACATGGAGGGTTAGCAATAGGGGAGTGGGAAGAGGAGAAGGGGGGAGAAGGTACAGAAAATAAGTAGCATAGGTGGTAGGTAGAAAATAGATAGGGGGGAGGGTAAGAATAGTAGGGGAAATATAGAATCTAAAGAACTTGAGACACATGTTCATGAACTAAAGGGGGGGAATGGTGGGGGAGGGGTGTGCAGGGTGGAGGGGAATGAAGGGGGGAAATAGAACAACTGTAATGGCAAAATTAATAAAATATATTTAAAATAAAATAAAATAAAATTGAATTAAGGAGATAATAATGTCATGAAACTTTAAAAAATCTAATAATCTCCATGCATAAGCTATCAAAAAGAAGTATATAAGAAAGACTTAAATTTGTCATGTGAGCCCATTGGAAAGGGATTTAACCATGTAGCTAAGTCAGGGGCAGAGGTTTTGTGATAAATCCATGAGCAGAGTCCAAATTACCATCTATTTTTGTAAATAAAGTTTTCTCAGAACACAGCCACACATTTGCATACCATCTGTGGCTGCTTTCACTGCACAATGGCTGAGTTGAGAAGCTGCAACATAGATTGTAGTATGGCCCACAAAGCTGAAAATATTTATGGCCTTGCATTGAAAGTTTGCTGACACTGGATTCAAAAAAAAGGGGGGGGGGGGTGGGCTTCCAAATGGAGTTTTAAAAAGAGAGAGAAAGCTGAATATTGAGGAATAATGAGGCGGGATGGGTAGAGACCATCAGGCACAGGGCTCGCCCCAGCAGGGAGAAGGAACTGAGCACTTGAGTGAAGATGGCACTGCAGGACGTGAATAGCAGGTTAATGAAGGAGAGTATGGAAAATGAGTTTGGTTGAGATTGCATAAGCCAGAAAACCATGGACATCAAGACCAAGAAGACTGGACTTGATTCTGTAGGTAGTCAGCTATTGCTGAGGGTTTCTGAGAAGGCAATTGACAAAATAAATGTGAAGATTTAGAGAAATCCAATCAGGTAGTAGTTTTTGGATAGACTGAGATCCCTGGCAGGAGACATTGAAGGCCTGGAGCAACCTAGATGCTGTGGGACTGGGCTTAGAGACATGGGTAAGGGACACTGCAGGAAAAACTGAACATGACCCAGTGACCACTCGGTTTGGGGATGAGAAAGAAGAAAGCATAATCAAGGCTACTCCAAGGGCTTCCAAACCAGGTGACCACACAGCTGAGCACTTTGCATGCAGCCACATTTATTGGCGCCTGCAAAATTTTAAGCTGATGATTAAAGGTGTTTCATGTTATGAATCAAGTCCAAAGCAATTCACAAGTACACGGTCAATAATTTCAGTGATTTTTTTCTTTTTTCCCCCTGTTTTAATCAATGTAATTCATTGACTCATTCACCATATTCCAAGGAAGGAGAAAAGCAGTAGTTTGCTGCTTCTCTAAGTTGCTCTGACAGGTCAATACCCTGTCATCACTAATCCTACAAACTACGACACACTTCTTTTTAAAGACTTCAAGCAAATAGGTGGCTATCATCATCTTTCAGGGACTTTCTCTATCTATTCTCCTTTTCATGTTACAGACACCCTAATGGTAAGTCTTAAAAATTACAGTTTTGACAGGCAGATTGTGAAGTCCAAGTCAATTCCTCATTTCCCTGCTCTGGCTGCAAAGGAGGAGTTGCAACCATTCAGGAACATCCATTTGGTTCCCTTGAAAACAGACAGGCCTGCTCCCCATGACTCCTATGTTACAAAGTTCTCCTCTCCCCTGTGACAAGCAACATCTCCCATTGCAAAGTGCTAGACATGGTTCTGGAAACCCTTTGCCCAGATACTCATTAGTACTGCATTAGTCTGTAAACTCAGAGTGAAACGCCCACTTCAACTCGCTCTTACTTGATGTACTTGAAAGGCCTGGTAAATTTATGGCAGGATAATGTGGAGCCCAGCACCTATTTATGAGTTGATCATTTGTACCAAACCCCCCTCAAAGTGCCGAAGGTTACCATTCAACCAGGGCTTGCACTAATGCCACTCGAAGGCCAACAAAGCCAAGTGTATGAAAGTTAAAAGCATTAATAAAAGTGTGACTTATAAATTACTTCATCTTTGTCACCCTTTTTGAAATGGGGTGAGAGAGGCCAGGGTAAATTTATTTTTTAAGTGCTTTCTAAGACCCGAACGGGTCAGGCTTGAAATGCTGTAGTCTATAAATCATTCTTTGCAGATCTGGGGGATGCTGCTGCATCATAACATTAACAAATATTGATTTATTTTATCATTTGCAACTGTTTATGGAAAAACAGAGATCCTACTGCATGTGGGGGTGGGGAAGGGGTGGGAAGTAAATACTTATTTAGAGGCGATATAGCCAATTAACACCTCTTGTTGCAATGGAGAAAAAGGGAAATAGCAATGGGATTTCACCTTATAAGGGAGTTCATGGCAGGGTGATTTTCATCAGGTTAGCTGACATTAACTCGGCCCCTACCCCAGTACCACAGAGATGGATGGATTTTGTGCCAAGCAATTTTATGTACAAATGGCCCATATAAGAGGTCCTCTTACCAACACAGCATCATTATATGATACCAGCCAAAGCTCTTAGGAGTCTCAGACCCCCTGCTCTTTCAAGAAAGGTTCTGTAGGGTTTTCAGAGATCTGGTCACTCTAGCATTACAGAGAAACAGACACCCATGCTCAATTCAACTACAGATTCTAAAGAGATTCTTTCTGGGTCCCTGCTGGTAGGATGAAGGATGATTAATACCAAACATATATGAGGCAAGGGATATGAACATGCATGCTGTATTGGAGAGTGCTTATGGCTCCATAGCACTTCCTCAAATTGTTAACTTCAGATTTGTTTTCAAACTTTTAATTACTCACAATTTGGGCAGTATCAACCTAGACATTGTTTATTCAGAGAATTTTCAGGAAGCTTCAGAGTTTCACTGAGATAAAAAATGACAAAAAGTACACAGTGATGAAGAAAACCTGACAATGACTTGAAACAATGACTTGAACTCCTAATAACGATTAACACCTATGATCTATGCAGGGATGGACTCTGAAATAATCACAAGCTGATATACTAGTTTTGAAAATCTATGCAATGAAGTTCAGTACTTCAGTGAATTATGAATGGCATAACAATGATGGATTCACTCTCAATAGTGTGGCTAGGAAAATGTCTTCTCGATGGCAACAACAGCTGAGGTTAGATAGGGCAAAAAGGCTCTGTCAAGTGTTGCTCAAAGATTTCTATCCAAGAATTCTGTCCTCTGCTCTGATCACAAATTCCTAGAGTAATATACTCCATCATCATTCTTCCCCATGGACTGACATAAATGCCTCTACTGCTTTGAGACGGGGCCAGGAGCATAGTCGCCAGGTACATGGATCAGATGCCATCTTCAGTAGCAACTCTAAAAGGGCAGTGGGACCAGAAATATCCACACCATCTTTCAAGAAGTCAGCCCTTATCCTTTCCAGTATCTGTGCAACTTATAGCTGTGCCTATCACCTGTTAGATAGCCATAGGCAAATCATATACCCTCTGAGCCTCAGAGTCCTCAGCTGTAAAATGGGAATTAGCCCTACTCATTGGAATTGTTACGACAATTTAAGACAATATATTAAAGTGCCCAGCATGCTGCTGATGCATAAAGGGCACTCAAAATGATGGGCCTACCTAGGACCTATGTCTGGCTTGTGCAGTCTGAGGGATGAGGAGGCCAGACTGCAGTGTTTACATTTAGCCTCTGTCTGAATTGATGTCTGGATATCTAGAGCCATGTTGGGAACACACATCCCCTCCTGCTACCTACAGCTGGAATAAAACTGAGAGACAAGTTGTGGGAGTGATGGGACCAGTGGGAAGTCAAAAATACTCTAGTCTAAAATGCACGTACATGAGCTGACCTTTGCAAACACACTGTTTGCACAGTTCTGAGATGCCCGTACATCCTAGGCGGTACACATTAGACTGGATGTAGCCCAAAGACCCCTTGCTGGGGGACTCCTGAGGTTTGGCAACCCACTCCAGAGGGATCTAGCCTCTACATTTGCCTATGAGCACGGCTGAGGCACTGCCTTTTAAGGGACTTCCACACCTGGCCCTTCGTGCAACCTTTAGCCACACAGAAAAACTGGCACCACCTAAGATGTACAGCACCACTCTGCTGGCACCATCATTGACCAGCACCATCACATATAGCCAAAACTTTCTAACAGAATGCAATGCCAGCCTGAAAGAGATTTCTCTTTCCTGTCTGTGCCCCCTGAGCTTCTGTTTTCTCTTTCTCTTTGAAGATTGCTCCCATCAGGGGAGGAGCTGGAAATGAGAACCCAGAATTAGGGCTCTGATCTCCATTCACCTTACCTCCCCAGGCTGGAGGCTTTCTTCTCTAGAGGCCCAGAAAATGCACTATAGTTCAGTCACATTAGGTTTCTGCCAGCTAAGAAGCCCAAGTTTCAAAGGAAAAGCAACTATTCATCCCAAATTCAGCATGTTATGGCTTCTGTAAAAGACCCCAACACACAATTAATAACACAACTGCAGCGTAACTCAGAATTTTCCACTTGGTAGTTTTTCTCAGGTTGGCCATCATTGAAAAGACTCCTTTTACTATATTTTTTAATTAAAAAAATACTAAAGGACACCATAATGCTCTATTCTTGGGTACTAATGTCCAGTTGGGTTCTGTTCAGCATAGATATTGAAGGTTCCCCAAGTAGAAAGGATTCATTCTCTATCATTTATTGTAAAGTCTGTGCTTGGCAGTTATAGCCAAGTTCAATTTGAAAAGAAATCAAATATTTGGATGAAAGTGTCATTGTGTGGCATGAGGCATAACCTACAGATTTCCAACTGATGCCAGAGGGAGTCAAAGCTACAAGTCCGTGACACTTTTAGATATTGGAAGTAACAGTAGTCATTAATTTTTATTCTTTAAAATATTTATGAAGCATATATGTTCAAGCTCTTAGACAAAACACTGAGCCAGTGGCAAATAAATGAATGAATGAATTCAATCATCTGAGTATTAGTTAATGCATTCATTCTTTTCCAGCAAATTTTTATTGAGCATTTACTATATCATAGGCACTGAGGTATGAGCTAGGGATGTAACAGTGAGCAGAAATAAGCCTGATACCTGCACAGTGGTGCTTAAAGCCTAGTGAAAGAGACAGACATTAATCATCTAATTATAAAAGTTAATAGGATATTACATTTGAACCAAGGTCTGTGCAGTGCACAAAGGTTTGAATGCTTATAATAGGAAAGTTTTATAAAATCCATGAGGTCAGAAAAAGATTGAGTAGGCTAAGACCTTATGCCAAAGTAGGAGCTAATCAATCAGGGAGAAATAGGGGGAACAGCATGATCAAAGACAGGTAGCAGAGTGTGTTTAAGGAACCAAAGGATGGCCAGAGAAGTCATAGTGAAGGGAGGAAAGGAAAGCCAGAGAAGATAGATGAGATAGAATGCATCACCATCCCTGGGCCCCTCTGTCCCTCAGAATAACATAACAATAGATGATAGATACCATGCCAGACAGAATAAAGTAAATGCTAAACAAAGGGTCAAACTAATGCAGGAACAATAGGCTGGAACCTCAAGAAAGGCTTTAAAAAGAGAGTCACCCCAAGCAGAGTCTAAAATAGGCACTGACCATTCTGCTATGGCCTGCTTTTGTTAAAAAAAAAAAAAAAAATTTCAGTTGTACTACAACACAGCCACACCCATTCATTTGCACAGTGTCTGTAGCTACTTTTGTACTACAGGGGCAGAACTGGGTAGTTTCTGCAAAGACCACTAGGCTTGCAAAACTGAAAATATTCACTATCTGCCTTTTACATACAATGTTCGCTGAGCCCTGGTATAAAAAATGAGCAGGATTTTAAATCATAAGATAAGAAGGAAAAGTTTATTGTCTTTGGCACCTGGAAGAAGGAAGCTTGAATAAGTCTTCTAGTGGATGTTCTCACTGACTAAAAGAAAAGGACACACAGGTATTTTTAACAATGCCTCAGAAATCAAACAAGACAAAGTTCATGTATTTACACATATTTTACTTCACAAAATAATTATATTCCACAAAAGTTTATTATACATTGGCATTTCCCAAAGTCTGAAATTTCCTCTGAAAATTTCCAATTTTCTCTGAAAAAAAATCACACAAAGATAGGATCCAGGAAATAATAAAAAAGCATTATGATCAAATAAGTATGTAAAGTACTGAGTAAACAAAGTGGAACCTGCTTATTTATTTCAGGACTTATTAGAGACTTTAATACACCATGTACTTTGTAAATCTTCAGGAGAAAGAAAAATTTGTGCTGTGTCTCAAATTTATGTGGTCACTGACTCCTTTTCCAACATCTTGCTGGCCAGTCTCCCAAAGCAAACTTTGTATAACACTGCTCTGAACTTTATTAACAAATTCTTTGTTAATTTTTTCCAAAACAATACCAGAAAGGTATTACCTTTAAAAATAACTTCAAAATTGTCAAAAGAGGAAAGGGTTAGTGGTGGCAAGCTTTCTTGTGGGTACTTAGGAAATAAAACCCCACTAATCTCAACCTCTCCCAATTCCTCCCATATGAAAAAAAATTCTGTGAATTTTGTTCCCAATTCCTATGTTTAAAATCCTATGTCTAGGATTCCCTGACACAGTTTTAAGGCTTCAAGCATTTGCCTCTCTTCTACCTTTCACAAATTGTCAACATCAACAAACTGCATTTTGCTGATTTTTTTTTAATTCAAAGCATCAGTTCACAAGAAATACATTAATGTTTTTAACCTCTTGAATTGACTGTCTCACTGCATTCCAAATTCTATAAGCCAAACTTCTTTTAAATATTGCAAAAGATACCCTTCTGCCCCACATCCCGATCATTCAATATGCAAAAGAACTACATAGCCTGAGAGGCTCAAAGTCTCTAAGAAATTAGTCATGAACAAGACAGTCAACTGCACTCACTGCTCTCACATCCACCATCTCTATGCACTGAACAAACAGTTCTATGCATCTGGCTGACCAGTAACTAGCTCAGAGATGGACATTACCCTCAAGAATGCAAATATTCTGTATTTCTCTTATCTTTCAGTCACCTCCAGAAGACCCAACAGAAGGCTAATAAACATTTTCAAAAGCAACCATAAATATCTACAAACATTCCAGATTCTCTATAGACAAGCAATTCTTAGGGTATTCACAGCCCTGTAGAAATGGGCCAAATTTTCCATTCTCGAGGCTAAAGGGAATTGAAAAGGGCAATGGAAAAATCACACCACTGATGGTGAGCATCCCTGAAGGCAAAGTACTATTTCAGAGTCTGTACTGCCAGTCCAGAAGCAGCAGGCCATGTGTCCACTCTGAGGTCATCACACATCAGCAGAGAATCTCTGCAGGGCTGGAGCAACCCTGGGGGCTCTGGTGAGAGGTGCTAAATAAATTAGTGCTATCGTTTATTAGAGCATAAGAAACAGATGGGAATAGGCAAAATGACAGCTGGAAGAGTGGGGTTTCGGCAGATGAGTGTGTGAAGCACTCAGAGATTCATCTGCATGATGCCTATTAACAGTAATGGGAACTGCTTTCCTAGCACTGTATACAGATGCTACAGCTTCTTGAAATTTCATTCCTTGACTTAGTCTCCTTTACACAGATAGTTAACCTAATACCTAATAATAAAATAATTGGCAATCCCACAACTTTCTGTCATAAAACTCTCCTACCGAGAATGATTATTCTCAACTCACTGTTCCTTGCATCAGGAGGAGGTGGGGAGTGGGGAGGAAGAAGAAAAAGGAGGCCAAGGGGAAATAGGCTGGGTAGTGGGAGACAGGGAGAAAGTTTGCTAATTGTAGACCTTTCTACGGGGACAGGGACAAGCAACTGGACGTCCATTTTCTCCACCTACCCAGCACTGACCCTCCCTGATGACAGTTTCTTCTGTTTTTGTAGCATTCTTGAAGCCATTGTTTTCATTCCAGATGGTACCAAACTCCTGGGTCTCTGCTATATGCTAGGGTTACCCACAGTTCTTACAGAGTCCAGTATACTCGGGCTGTTTGGACATAAGCCATTATGCTTACTTTTGTAACCTAAGAGCGTAAGAAATGGTGAGGGGATGAAGGGATTAAGCAAAAAGGAAAAAGGACTCATGGACATGAACAACAGTGTGGTCAGTGCTGGGGGTGGGGAGTATACGGGGATTTAATGGTAGTGGAAAAAATAAAATAAAGATTAAATAAAAAAAGAAATGGCATGAAGAGCCCATAGTTGTCTGTTACTTAAGACTAGGGATAGAAGAAAATTTAAATGAGCATAAGAAAATATAATATATTCAAGAAGCATATTTTGATACCTAACTTTTGATAAATGGAATTATTTTAAGCAAGGTCCTTTTTAATGGGCTACAGGTGGGAGAGTTTTGAAATAAGAAGGCAGGCTGTTTGACAGCCAAATTTAATATTTATCATCTAAGTGAATGTCTAATGCAGGCTTACACATAGAGAACATAATGGAACAGAAATACTTCCTGCCAAAACTAGACTGTCACAAGTTCTCAAAAATAGGTACATATCGGTTTTTATATAGGCTTCTAGATATTCTCTCGATAATTTATTTAGAATTGGACTTTCCCCACAGAGTCAGAGCATACCAAGTGCTCTTAGAGGAAAGGCAGGTCCCAACAGGAAGAAGCACAGAATAGAGCAAATGCCTCCTTCTTTCTCCCCAAATTTACCAATCAGTTAAATCCATGTCTACGGGGTCATGGTGAGGCCAGGAGTTGCACTAACCAACACCTCTTTTCCTGGAAGAAACGTGAGGAGTGGGGGAAGAAGCACTTCCCCCACCAAAGTCACAATGTTTTTTAGCATGGGGAAAGATACAAAAATGCAGAGCACTGGAGGAGGTTGCCCTCAGAAATGACTGAAAGGGGTGTTCTGGTAGCAAATAGTACAACTTTATGTTACCAAAAATAAAGAAAAACAAAGCAATATTTAAAGCAGCTTTTGCAGTACAAGAGAAAGCACAAGACAAAATACTCCCCTGAAAATGATTCCAATGAGATGGAGACAAGAAATGAAACCCTTTGCCTGGGATGCCTGAGGGATCTAGAATGGAAACTAGAAGAATCAAGAGATGACCCTCTCTAGCTTCGGGTAGCTTCAATTCTAAGCTGTGTGAGAGATGATTCACTCCAGGCTGTCAAGGAGCCTGACTCCCACTGGGACTCCCAATGGGAAAACTATGTTTAATTTCCCATTGAAGCAGTCAAGGGTGCTTTCCTGTCAGCCTAGTCTTTAAGCAAATGCACCTCACTTTTTGTGCTTGTATCACTTTTCCCACACCTGGACTAGGAGCAAGGTAGGATTCAAAAGGGTCACAAAGGAAAAGAAAATCGATCCATGAAAATGAAAGGAACCACATTCACTCTGCATAGAAAAGAAAGTAGAATAGTATTTATTTCAAGGACATGAAAGCTTTCACTTGAAAATGATAATTTTCAGAACACAACAATAGCGGAGAGATGTAAAGTATAGCATAAGGAACTTTCTTCCAGTGTCAGTAAATTGTCTTGAGTGTCCCAACCAGAATTAGGAACACTCTCCACTACACTCAATCCACATTAAACTATAGGAAGAGTCATTTTTTTATACTGCAAGGGTTTGTCTGTCATGTCTGTCAACCCATGAGGCAGCAACTAGATGACAGCATTTAATGTAAGGCCTACATTAGAAAAAAACAACAAATACTTCTAGGCTGAATCAATTTAAAGTCATATTTCCAAATGCAGAAAGAGGTTATTTAACATGTTCATTCTTGGGGTGGGGGAACGGAGGACAGGGAGAAAAGATACTTTGAACAGGATAAATTTAGAATTTGAGAAGATAATCCTTTCTTAAGGTAAGGAAGAGTAGTAAACTTCTGGGGTAACTGTGGTCGTCACCAGAGCTATTGACAAACATGCAATACACAGTCTAAGCAGTGTGGCAAGATCACTTTTCTCCATCTACTTGAACACTGCTGTGGCCATGCCACTTGCTTTTAAATGTGGCTGGCACTGACTGATCCCATCGAAATAAAAATTTGAAGCATTCATGGTTAGACTCAGTCACTCTCTTCCCTGTCTGGGGGATTGCTGAAGTCCATGTCAAGGTGAAGCTTCTGACAGATCAGGTGTAAGAACGACAAGAACAGAAGGAAGCCCATTGCTCACATGTGATGATGGACTGCATGAGTGCTCACTGTGATCATTTGGCCTTTAGGAGGTAATTAAGTCATGAGGTTGGAGCCTTTGTGAATAGAATCAGGCCCTTTTAAAAAGAGACGCAAGAGAAGTAATCTCTTCCCTCCATGTGAGGATCCAGTAAGAAGATGACTGTTTGCAAACCAAAACAAAGGACCTCACCAGAACCCAACCATGCTGGCACCTCAGTCATGGACTTCTGACCTCCAGACCTGTGAGAAAATTAATTACTGTTATTTAAGTCACGCTGTCTATGTTAATTTTGTTGTACCAACCTGAACTAAGACAATGAACAAGAACGAGTTAGAACTAAACTTGTGTTTGTATCTTTGGATTGGTTGTTTGATTGAGCCCAACATGTCTGATACAATATGCCCCATAAAACTAACTTCTATTCAATTTTAACTCTGTGAGTTTCATCAAACAACACGATGATTGCCTTTTGGCTAATAGGTTGTGATCTTCCATGTCCATAACTCATTCATATGCTTACATAAAACCCTGAAATTGCTGAAAAACAGAAAAGCTATGGCAAAGACACACACCACTTGATATCCTTTAATGGTGTTATGCTTTTCAAATCTTTTCAACCTTCCTCAAACAGCTCTCCATGCCCATGCTCTAGAGTCACTATGAGCACTATGTGTTGTTAGAAACATGCACATATCAGCTTAATTATATTTGTTTTCGTGCTCTCTCTCTGAAAGAGAAGTTTGTTTCTGTTTCATCAATGGTGTAGAAATACAATATTGCCCATCAAGTCCCAATGTCACTGCCACATACACTTGGATATGACATGCTCAGCTATTTAGCATTTCCAGGTCTCCATTTCAAGTTGACCACTTGACACTGAGTGTTTGTTACACTAGAAATGTTTGAAGGTTGTCAGAGTTCAACTAAATTTGGCAAGTTACTACTGTATCTAGAGTACTCCAAATTGATCCAGAAAACCTTTCTTCCATTAGGACTTATACCTTGCTTTTCCTATTTGGGGTTGATCTGGCCAGACCTGTAGCAAATACAGTTATATGACTTTCTTTGGTCATGCAGTTTTGTCTGTTCTCTTGAAAAAAAAAGACTGATGAAAGATCTAAGCATATCTTCTGTCATTTTTCAGGGATTCCAATAAAATTAGGTATATGGACAAATATTGGAGAAAATGGCCCCTGCTGCCACATAAAAAAATGCATGTTGCCTATTTAATTTACACCAAGTGAAAGCCAGCTACCTTAGGATCGATTAAGGTCCACAGCTCACACAACCCCAATGAATCTTTATGCATCTTCCAGATAGCTATGAGACATAATAAGTCTGAAAGAGTTTTGCAAAGTATAAAGTAACACTTAAAAAGTTCTTTCATTTGGGTGTCAGGTATCAACAACAAGGGATCTTTTCTAGTCTGATTGAAGGAGTAATTTCCAAATATCAAGCTGTATAGAAGAAAGGCAAGAGCAACATATGTGTTTTAGAAAGGTCCTTCAGGTCAACTTCTACTACTGTGTGTGCACACATGTGTGTATGTGGTATATGGAGTGTGTCTGTGGGTGTTGGAGTGCATTTATGTGTATATACATGTGTGTTGTGCTCTAGCAGATCAGGAATGGATTGAAGCCCTGAAGCCACAGGTTTAACAAGAAGCTTCCTATAATGATTCATTGATCTGAAAGAGCAGCTCAGGTCAAAGTCCATGTGGAAAATCTAAATCTCCAATACCAAGGCTGGAAGACCAAGGAAGAATCAGGATCTCAGGGACAGGTAAGGAAGATACCAGAACAAAACCAAGTTGGGAACAGACATGTATGACATTGCTACCAACAGACAATCACTGCTAATGTCGGTAGATACCTATAGCTTCCTGTGCTGAGGCGCCTGGTGTAGGGTATATTGGCTTCATTTTATAAAAGCATTAAAAAGTTCGGTTTGCATGGACAATAAATTGAAAATACACTTTGGAGTATTTGGGGCACATTTTAGGAATCTTTCAGGCAACACCAGTATTGAGATGTGGACAGGTTGGAAGGTAATCCTGTATGTGTCTACCAAAGAAATCCCTACTAATGAAAAAAATCAGTCTTAAATAGAATGCATATGTATAGTTGAGTAGAACAAAATGTTCAAGGGCATTCTTAATGTCCATCCTTGTGAAGTTGTTTTGAGTCCCTCATAATAAATTCATAGGATTAAAGCTCTCTTAACATCTCTGAGTCAAGAAAAAAAAAGCGTGCCCACAACACTGAAATGGCCCATTAGCACTCATGAACTTTACTACTCTCATAGTAAGCTAGTCTCAAGGAATCATGCTGATGGTCTTCTGATACAATGAGTGGGTTCATGATTTTAGCCATCCCCATCACCCTAATCCTAACTGTGGGAACTATGGTCCAAACCAACCTCTGAGAAGACACTTTGTGCACCAGGCACTTCCTGCTAGTCTTGCTGGCAACAATTTCTCATCCCTTCTCCTCCCCATTTCCAATTTTCATAGGCCTTTCAGCCCCTCTCCATTCTCAAAGAGTTTTCCTCCCAAGTATCTGGCACAGAGCAGATACTACCTCAAATCCCATCTCGCACAAGTCAGTTATTTTGTCCAAGCAAGCATCTGAGTAGAACAGGGACTTAATTTTTGTCTCTCTACCACCCATTCCAGTATGTGGCACAGAGCAGACACTCAAAATATGCTGAATGAACGAGGGAATGCATAATCCTAATGCCATAATAATGCTATTGGCAGGGCTCTGAAGGGTAGGAATGGAAATGTCAAGAAGTGAGAAAGGAACCAGAAAAGAGGAAAAATGGAGGAAGAAACAAGACTCCACTCATGTCCTCTTTCTGCTAAAAGTCACCCTTCCCTAGTCCCAAAGGCCCCCACCACCAACACAGGCAGAGGGGCTGACCCTCAAATAGTCCGCATATATTCCTCAGATGTAAGTCATGTGACTGTTTACCTTTAAAAATGACATGGGTTTTTATTCCAACCAATTTCACTTGGTTACACAATGTATTTTACCTGGCCTGATACCCAGGAATTGGCAGACTTTTTTTTTCCAACGACAACAAAAACTTCCTGTGATATAGAAACCTTCTAGTACAATCATCTGACAATGGAGAGTTTAATGCTCCCTGTGTTTTAGAGTGCTTGGGCTCTACAGCACATTCAAGGACAGATGCATTTGTAGGCTCAGTACCTCATAAGCCTAAAGGGGGCAGAACAGTACAGCTCTCAACCATTCCTTGTAAATCCCCATATACCCTGAGCTGTCCCACATTATACAATGCACCTCTAAACTGTTTTTCATACCATAAATTGAGGTAAAACCAAGAGAACATTTTAAAAGTAGTAAACTGATATGATTTATATTCCTTCTTCCCATAAATCATGTCCCTTGATAGCCATTTCACTCTTCTAGCTCCAGGGAGTGGGGATGGGATGGGGTAAGGAAGTACCAGCTTGAGAAGGAGGAAGTTGCATCAAGGAAAATATTCCATCAAACAGGAAGAGAAAGAATAAAGCTTATTCCTTCCACTCCAGGAAAAATGGTAGGACACCAAGACAAGCAATATAAAAGAAGATGGAAAAAAATGCATGTACTGACTCTATTCTCTAGGCTGGGGTCCTGAATAAGGGTGGGCATGTGAAATACTTAGGGAAAAAAACAAAGCAGAGAAAGAGCTTCCTTCCTGCTAGACTCTATATTAGAAGTTGGCTCCCCCCAACCCATACCAACCTGGGGCATCCCCAGCATAGCAAAATTGTGGGGCATGGCAACAGAGAAGTAAGGAAAGCTTTTCAGCATCCCCTTTATGTCACAAGGCAAGTATCTGTAAGGGACCCAGAAGATAGCTGATGAACTCATAAGGGATGGGATGCTTACAGCAGGGACTGAGTGATCCTGACAGTCGTGGACTCCAGGGGAAATGTCCCAGCCAGGAATCACAAGAAAGACTCAGGGTCAGGACTAAAGACGGACTGAGTTGAGAGGGACCAAGCTGAGACAGAAGGCACCATGATTTCAGAGCTATAAACTTTGGCACCATTCCAGAACCTCACAACCAGATTCAGGACATGCGTACGGCCACAAGAGGGCTCAGGGGGGCAGTAGAATGGGCTGACTCGAAAAAAAAAAAAAAAAAAAAAAATCAAAAAAAAAAAAAAAAAAAATTTTTATAAAAAAAAAAAATATTTCTTTATATTTTTATATAAAATAAAAAAAAAAATAAATATTAAAATGATCAAAAAAAGCGGGAGAGCAGGTAGACCACACATAGCCAGAAGCTGGACACTTAAGAGACAGTTACTTTGGGGTGCAGGGGTGCAGTCTCTAGCCTGTGTTCTGTAGTTGTGTCAACATCTCCCCTCCTGTCTCACCATAGTTCTCCCTTTGGGAAGAAGTCAGGTGATGACTATTTGTGTGTGTGTGTGTGTGTGTGTACAGAAAAGTATCAAGAATCAAGACTCCACGATACTAGTAACATGGAAGGAAAATTAAGGAAGGAAAACCCATCTTTTCCTCTACTTTTATTCTAGGGATCTAACACATATGTAGAAGTTCCAGATTAGACAGCTACCTAACTAACTAACAATCATTGTCAGGGTGGATGCCTGGCTTGACTTCCTAAAATCAACATGAGCTGCCACCTCCTTACATAGCACCACGGCTCATGCCTCAGTTCTCATGACCCAAAGAAGACAAAATCTGCCCATATCAGAATTAGGCCTTCTGTAACTTTTAAAAAATTCTCTGCAAGTGGAATTCCCACTATACAACACAGGAATCAATTGTTTAACTGTTGGACAAGTTTTCAGGAGTGCATTATGTACAAAATAAAGGCCTGCCCAATTTCTTTTCTCCCCATTTTGTTATTTAGATTTCCTTCGTTTTTGTAGATTTTTTCCAGAATAGGTGTCAGTTTACACTGTAAACATTGTTCTTAATTGCTTGCAAGACTGAAGAATAACCTGCACACACTGAAGTTATTTTAGACAAGAACAAACAATTTTAATATGGCAGTTAGTGGGAAATTGAGAACAAAGGCTGCAGTTTTATTTAAAGAACAAGTCAATCACCCCATTAGAAAGACAATGCATACACTCCTTCCGTGTGCACAGCTGAAAAGCCTGAAGTTGCACTGTTTTAAAACGTGTGAAGATATTCGGCACAAAAGGCCCAGTTCTGAACATCAATAAAAGAAATTTAAGAAGAGCTAAGGTAGTTCACAAAGAAACAAAGCCTTTTCATTTAGGGAAGGGATTGTGTCCTGTGAAATCCAGAACTCAAAGATGACAGGATCTGGTTTTACTGCCAGGCAGAGAATCAGGAAATTGACTTGACACAGAAGTTTTATGCAAACTGACTTAACACACACCCCATCAAATATAGTAAATGCATCAGTTAAGGAGCAGGAAGTAGTGAAAATCGGAGACAACGGTTACTCAAAGACAACTCTCCTTAAAATAACCAGCTCTCAAACTCCTACTTCTTACATCAGGACACTCTTATTTTCATCAGTGAATTTATTTACAACAAGACTCCAAGTTGGGACTTAGCAAACATTTCCTATAAAGAGCCAGACAATAAATGTTTTAGGCTTTTCAGGCCATTCTGTCTCTGTTGCAGCTATTTGACCCTGCCATTGTAGTATGACAGCAGCCATAGGCAAT
Organism: Artibeus jamaicensis; assembly: GCF_021234435.1. Classification (NCBI taxonomy): domain Eukaryota; kingdom Metazoa; phylum Chordata; class Mammalia; order Chiroptera; family Phyllostomidae; genus Artibeus; species Artibeus jamaicensis. The sequence goes on from NW_026521842.1 coordinate 16,654,026, forward strand.
TCATAAACAAAAGGGCGTGTCTGGGCTCTAATAAAACTTTATGGACACTGAAATTTGAATTTGACATAATCTTCAAGCATTATAAAATATTTTTCTTTATTTTTTCAACCATTCAGAAATGTGTAAACCATCCTTTGCTGAAAGGCTGCTGCAGCCTGCCCAGCCTGGCTCCATAACCCACAAACCCTTCAAAAGTGCAATATTACCTGCACAATCAGAATCATACTTCTGAATACATGTTCAGGCAGAACGGACATCTATGAGAATGCAGAAACTAAATGGCACCCACAAGAAAGAGGGAAAATGAACAAACCACAAACAGAAAGGAGAGCCATAAAACATAGTGAAACTTACTCACATCAGTCCTGATTATGTGAGTGTGAGAAGGAGGGTTACGCAGAACAGCAGCTTTACTACCAACACTTGCCCTTGATTGAAGGTAAGTTTGGGAGCAAGTCCCAAATGAGAAAGCATGGCCCTGGTTTTGTGAGTGGAACATGGGAGAAGGAAGGAGAAAAGAAGTCATAAAAATAATGAAAACATGGAAGGCTAATATAATGGAGCCTTCGTAAGTGATGCTACTCTAAATGCTACTCTAAATACTCTAAATGCTATAATACACATTTATCATTTAATTCTCATAACAGGGATTGAGGATTTATAATGTCTCCATGAGGCATTATTACCCCATTTTACAGATGAGGAAACTGAGACCCTAAGAGAATAAAAACCATGTCTGAGGGAGGGAGGGAGGGAGGGATAGCAGTCCAATTCTAAAAATGAAGGACTTAACCCTACACTAGGCTGCCTCTGTGTGGGCAATGGGAAAATAAGTAAAAGGCTATTGGAATGCACAAGAACTGAAGAAGTGAGGGACAGGAGGAGCTCCTCTTTTTTTTATAAGTAGCCACGCACTGATAGGCTCTACTCTTCCAAGAGAATAGTTTGGGTGAAGGTTTCCTGGAGGTGAGTTGAAAGTTATTTAAAAATGACTGAAGGAACTAAATATTGAAACATGTACACAACTACAGGAACCATGCACACGGAGACCTGGAACTGAGAAAAACAAAGATTCAGAGGAGATTTGAAAGGGCAAAGATGATTTGAAGAGCTAGACTTTTTTTCTCTCAGATCTAATGTAGGGACAGATTTTCAAAAACACAGGTTCTACAAACTGCCTCCCTTTGATATCCAGGAGGGCATGTAGGGAATGCAAAGCAGCTTGTGCAAGGAGCATCTCCGTCCATGTGGGTCCAGCCTGAAGTGGTTAGGGGGCTCATATTAAATACACAGAGGCCTACACCCAGCTATTCAGTTGGTCACAGGAATGGTATTAACTCACATCAAACCACATCAACAGGAAACATTATCTTCATTTATAAACAAAATATATAATGCTTTAGAAAACTAGATATTCACCCTAAATCAATTCTGAGTCACCAGAACTGTTTACTCCCTTCTGATGTGTATCACTTTATTGAGGTATGCTGGCTTTATCAGGATTTCCCCGAAACGTCTCCAGCAACCCCTGTGTTGTCATGAATCAAAATCTTCCTCCAACAGAACTTTCTCTCTGAAAACAAGAGTCTTTACCCACTTCATGAAGTAAGGCATGTCTACTTTAGATCTATTTAACTGATAAAGATAAAATGCAAAAACTCTTCATTTTTAAAACTCATTGTCTGTACCTTGAGTGTGGTGTTAGTTACATGGCTATATACATGCTTATCAACATTCATGGACCTATACATCAAAAATTAATTCGAGTATATGCAAATTAAATCTCAATTTGAATAAGAGTAACTTTAAAAAAATATTGAAATTTCCGCCTGGACGTGAAAGGCTTTTAAAAAAGGAAACTTCTATCTTCCGAGTGTCTGCTTGATTTCTGAAGGGGAAACATGAATGAGCCAATTCAATGCCTCATTTCAGGGTGATTGACAAGTCACATTTGAGTTACTAAACTAGTTCTGGTGTCAGGACTGGTGGATTCCACTAAATCCAGCTGTGACTCTGTTTAACCCGAGTGTTCCCCGGAGGCCTGCCTTGGCTGTCTCTTTTCTCCAAGCTGCAATTGAGAGGCTTTGCCAGTGGCCCTATAAACACGTTAATGAATGAATGGACAACTAATTACCTTGTAAATATGCATGAATAAGCACAGATTCCTCAGCAGTAAGCCAAATGTCTGGGCGCCCTCTTGCTACCTATTTGTGCAAGAGAAAATATGTGACATTCCTACAGTGGAAGCTGGGGCTTCTGGTTCACAGAAGTGAAACTTTCAACCTGGAAAGAAAACTAACAAGTTTTCCAGAATGGGACACTTCCAAAGACACACTTTTAATAAAAATAAAAGACAAATTCAGCCATGAAGGATAGGCCATCACTTGTTTTTTGGACCTTAACACTTAGTTGAAACTTTCCAGCCAGGTGATTTTGAAAATTTTCAAATGTTTTTAAAAGGTCTCTCCCTCTCCCCCTCTCCTTTTTTCCATTGTAGGTCACACCATCTCTTTGTCTCTCAAAGATTCTAGGGCTTTAAAAACCCTTACAGATGATACTGCTCCCTGATCTAGGAATGTTAGCCTCAAACTTCAAAACCTGTGCCAAAGGGGGATTTGGTTGGTTCCCAGAAAAAGCATTCTTGTCAGAGCCTTGGTGGAAAAGCCTCTCTTAGAAAGAATCTGTAGACTTGTCTTGGGCCAGAAGGAATCATCTACTGTGGTGAGTTGAGGAGTTAAGTCTGTTCAGAGTGTGCATGGAGTCAGATACAGTGAAATCCTGTATCTACCTTGGTAACAGAGTGACCTTCAAGCAAATTAGTTAGCCTCCTGAGTCCTCAATTTACTCATATATTGCATGGACTGGTAAGAGCCAGCTTTCAGGATTGTTGTAAATATTAAATTAGACAATGTATATGAAGTATCTAATACTGCATCTAGCATATAGTATTTAATAAATATTTTTCATTAGTAGCACTAGTACGAGCCAAAGGAATAGTAAACAAATTTTGTTTCTATAGCCTTTATACTGAATCTAGTCTGGACATAGGATTATTTCAGTGGGGGCAACATTTCCCTAAATACCGGTTGGAACAGGTCCTCATCTCAGAACTGAGGGAACATGGACAACCGTGTCTAATGGACCAGTGATGGCCAGGAGAAAGTAGACTCTGTCAGAGTCACAGCCATCTGTACTTCCCGTCCTACTTTTTATACCAGGTCTGTGTTCAAGCCTGAGCACAAGCAAAAAGCTATTATGAAACTACAATGATACTTGACACTTGATCTCTAATGGACCAACATAAGAACAGGCAAATCCTTTAGAACAGTGCTTCCTATATTATACCCCACTGAACATTGGCTCTCACAGTCAATGTATCAGTTCTCTCCCAGTTTGCATACTGAAAAAGTATAGTTTCTTGGTTGTCATCTAAGTTACTGACTTAAAATTTCAAAAGATAACAGGGTCTTCAGTT